>NC_087518.1:5083055-5717500 GCF_963921805.1 Phalacrocorax carbo
CACACACACACACACCCCCAAAAAAAAAAAACCAGAAGTTGTAAATAACCTAGCCAAATATCAATGCCAACTGTTATTCTAGGCATATGTGAGCTGGCACATTGGTCGTGGTTTAATATTAGGTAAAATCCTGAGACAGAGCTGGATCGCGTCCTGCTCTCCTCCCGAGGCTGCAGACGTGTCCATCCTCCCCGGCGGGCATGTCCCCGGCTCCTCTCGCACCCAGGGCCAGCCTGGCAGAGCGCAGGGCTGATGGTAAGCAAGAGCAGAAACGCAGACTCTGCGGTGCCACCTCAGAGGAATCCCTAAAAAATCATAATGCCGGTGGCTGCACTAACTTTTCCACTCTCCCAGGTGCCAGCTTGACAACAGAAAACCTCTGACATGGCCACGTTTCTCAGAAATGCTGCCAACATCACAGCAAAATGACCCAGCTTGTGGACCACCACAAATGGCCAAGAGATGAACTTGGCACCCATAGCAAGCATTCCTGTGCTGCAAGCTGTCTTCTTCGAGCCCTTGTGTTCATTTTATCATGCAGTGATCCACAAGGTATACGATTAATGGTCTCTGCTGGCAACAGTGTCATACAGAAACAGCAATTTTTACTTAAGTAATGTATGGCTTCTAAAATCAAGAACGTTTCAGATCTCTTTGACCCTTGGAGGACTACATAACACTGATAGGGATATTTCAGGTTTCACATTTATAGATGAGCTGTACAAATTCTTTTTTCATACTACTGTGAAAGCCTTTGTTAAAATGAGCAGACCTTACAAAGAAAGTTCTAGGTTCACTATGAAGGCTGTGGTGGGGAAGAGTGGAGCTAAGGAACCTCCATGAGTCCCTCTCCCTGGTCAGCAGGAGGAAGAAAAAGCAGCAGCAGGGTTTAACGAACCAACCTTTCAGGACAGGCCGTGTTGTTCAAGACACCCGGCATGGCCAAATGTGGATTTTAACAGCAGGAAACGTGCAACCTGCCTGCAGGAGGAGGGGGCCAAGTCACCCCTCTTGCCTCAGTGGAGAGCTGAGCGGCCATTGTGGCTATAAGCATGAGGGGAGCGGAGCTGCTGCACTCTGCCACAGCATGATGGGGAGTTTAGGAAAAGCATCTCCTATAAACTTCAAGGATAGTTTTCAGCAGGTACAGATATGTCAGAGTTAGTATTTTGGGATGCTCTCTGACAAAATATGAATAGCTGGGAGTTTGCTTAAGTGCAACTTCAGAGTGCTATGACTTCTGAGTGTTTTATAAGGGAATTGTCCAATTTTTGTGCCACAGATTGATTCTCAGCTTCTTAAAAGGCAAATGGCATTCCCCACTGGACACCAGTTACACGAGAAGTCTCCACAACAGTGCTTAGGAGTTGGCACTTCTACTTTCTCGTACATGTCTCCCGTGTTACAGGTTCCCTTGCAGCCGCCCAGCATCATTAACTTTATTAATCAAACAACTGACTAGAGAGACAAAGAAGATACACCTTGCCCACACCTCTAGGGGAGGGGAAAAAACCCCAAACCCAAAAAAACCCAACCAATAAAGCCCCAGTGCATGAGATGGCATTAAATCCATGGTGAACTTAGCTGCCGCTTTTATTCTGACCACCTTGTTCATCCCAGAGACAAGGACGCCGTTAACAATTTTCATCCTTGCAGCTCTGCTGCCATGAGTCTGCCTGCCTCAAGCCCTCTGCAGCATGCTTACCTCTCTAGCGTTAGACATCTGCATTAACTGAAACTACATTAGTTAGCTTTTATAATCAAACAATAACATGTTCTCTACAGCATTAACAATATCCTCCAGCAAAACATCAGTCAAAAAATCTCTTCAACATGGAAAGAGCTGTGTTGAGAAAAGAGCTGGCAGAGGAGAGGGGAAGGTTTCAAAGCAAGCAGTGGATGTGGCTGAAAATGGAAACGCTGAGGCCCATATGCAGACGCGCTGACAGAAAAGGGCAGTGCCCTTCTCCTTGAGGTCCACTTCATTATTTTAACAGTGGTATCAAAGTCCAGTTAAAGTAACAAAAATACTAGCTTACCTTTGCCACCTTCAAAAGAGTGGAGACCAGACCTTTCCTAGAGCTGAGCTTCTCCTAAATAACTTCTACACCCCAGCTGCCTGTGTTTCTCCCCAGATACCCCATTAGCTCATATCCCTAGCGCAGCTTGCTCTTTGAAATAATTCTCAGAGCTGGTCATGTGCTTTCAATTTTCAGCTCTTCTCGGGGAACTGCATTTCCCAGCATGATTGCTCTTAAAGAATCCCACCAGCCACAACAAATCTAGGGAGGCATAAGCATGCATACTGAAGTCTGACAGAGTTACACAACCTACTTAAAAAACCCTGAAAGTGGAGATCCAATCATCCTAAAAAACATCTTGTTCCATTTACAGGTATCACCAAAACCAACAAAATAAAGCTCATAATTGTCAATTTGAGAAGTTGTGCTGCTAGCCTGGTCTTTTAAAAGGGAAAAAAAGAATACAGCTGTTCCCAAGATACGTAGAATTACTACTGAAAACTAGAACATGTAATTTCCTCACTAAAAAAACAAGTGGAAGAGAATAAAATAAATAAGCTTTTTCTAAATTCCTGTACTACATTCTGTACAGATTTATAAACCTAATTTAACAGTTTGTAATAGACTAAAACACACTCAACTGTTTCATTAAGCACTTTAGAGCCACTTCTTTGCACTCCCAGAATAAGAGGTAAGGCTTGACTCTAAATGCTGCATGACGGGCTCGGTGTGCCTGCAGCCCTCTGGCTTTCTGCACCTTTGCTCTTTGCAAGTTACATGTTTCCTGGGCACCGCCCTGTAACGCAGACCGTGCTCCAGGGAGGGGTAAAGCCATGGGGCCGCCACCCTCAGGTCGTGTCTCTAGAAGTGAGATACGGGCTAACGGGATAATTTCTGCACGATTTACCTGATAGGGAAAACCTCCTCCGGTTTCATCCTGGTCCTTTTATTTCTTCTTTTGAAAAAAAAGTAGACTTTTCTGAAGTGTAGCATTTATCACGTATTTATCTGTAGTATATTAAACAAATGATCGCTGTGGCACGCTGGGAATGATGCCAAGGGAAGATCTTTGGGTCATATTGTGGTAGAATCCACAAGAAGTGAGCCAACTGCACGTTAACATCGACTTTGCATTGTTGAACGGCTCTTTAGTTCTTTCCATTTGGTCAGACTAGATGGCAAATCTATTCCAAATCAAAAAAGTGATTTTATAGTTTTCCCAGGTATACAAGCAATGCGTAAGAAATGCTGCACGACAGTGCCAAGTCTGCCGCTGCGCCAGTAGCTCCGTTCAATAAGCCGAATGGAATCATTGCCCGCCATGAGCCTGGGCCTGCCTCCTCGGCGTTAGCCAGACAAAGCCAACGCTTCCAAAGAGGGACAAAATATTATGTGCTGGTTAAAAATATCTTTGCTTTGAAAGAGGGTTTCGTCCAAATGGCAAAGCACAGATAATCATAAAAAAAAGACAATATGACTGAAGGGTTCGAAGATACTAGGAGGCTGTGGAAGGCAATGGTTATCCCCTGGAAAAACTTGATTTAATTGATGATTTCCAATGATTAATTCATGGAGGAGTCTCAGTTTTCTGTTTCAGTATGCCTTTGCGTCCTTGCATGCACTGACACGCCAAAAATTGTCTAATATTTTTCTTTTTCTGGAAGTCCTCTTTTTGATATTGTTCATTGATAGAGAATGTGTACATAAACCTACCATCCTGACTACAAAAACTCCCTGTTTGCACTGAAAAAGTATTTTAGAGAGACAGGAATCTTTTGATTTAAAAAAAAGTCATTCCACAACTTACAGAAAATAACTAATAAAGCCACATTCCCTGTCTTTTCTCCTCCTGCCCTCCTACCGCAGGAGGAGCTGTTAGAGAAAATGCTTTCCATTTGTCAGCCCTCTCTCTTCCTCCCCCTATTAGAGGACAAAAGACCAGTTTTTCAAACAATATGCTTCCAAAAACTTTTTGGTTTCTACAGGACAGCCATTTAAATTGATTTTTTCTGGTTTTTTTCCCCTTGAAAAAAAAGAAGACATTGAACTATGATATTAAGAGTTCCTGGAAATTCAATGATAGGCATATATTTAATGAAAACCCTGTATTTCTTTGTTTCAGGGAAAATGTTTAAAGTAATGCAAATAATACTTACCTGTTTCTGAGGAAATTAAAACCATCTTCTCTGGAGCCAGAACAAAAGAAAACCCACAATTATTTCTATGGAAATAAAGCAAAGAGAGCGCACAAAGGCCTTACATATTTGTGTGATAACAACGATGATTTAGAGCGTGTGTTAGGATGAAGCTCAGCTGAGGGGAGGTTTGCGTGTTTTGAAAGCCCCGTCTCCGTAACTAACTGAACATCTCAGTTCACAGCAAATCATCTTGTCCTTCCATTTTCAGACAAGAAACATTTAAATATAATACAAAATAATAATAATAATAATAAAGAGAAGAAGCTTGTAGGTAGTTTCATCATTGATTTGTTGTGTGATCTCAAGCAAATGAGTTAGGCGGTCACACTTGCGTTTCTTTGTTAATGAAACAGAAATGATAATTACTCTTCTTTGCGAGGGATTTGGCACACCTTGTACTAGAAACCTACACGGAGAGAATGATTTCATTTTGTGGCAGGTCCCAGCGCTGCTTGTGGAGCTTTTACCGAGAATCAACAATGAAAAAAAAATGACCTTGGTAGGAAAGGAGATATGGTGGCTTTAAACATTCGACTAAAGAACAATGAGAAATTGTTTTCCAATCCAGATTTTCATTTTCTTCTTGCGCTATATTTACACAAAGCCTTGTTCAGATTTACATTTTAGATTTCTCTTAAACTTTTGCAAAACGTATTTGTTTTGAGAGTTTTCAAAGGGAGCAGGACCAGGTCCTGCCTACAATATGAGTCCAGTTCTGCCTGACGCAGTTGGACAAATCTTTTCCTGCCTTGGCCTTACACTTGGTAAGCTCAGATCAAGCATTGGCACAACGTGTGATCACATTCATCCATACTGAAGGAAGACACAGATGCAACATCTAAGTTATATAGCATAATTGTATATATTGCCACATTGTCATCTTCCTGGAATACCACCAGAAATTAGAACAAACTAGAAACCAAGTGACAGCAGCGTAATCATGTCACGCTTTTTGCAGACAAAAGCAACAACAAAAAAGGGCAGAAAATACCGTATCTCTGATTCTGATGGCTCTTTAAAGGATTCATGTGCACTGCCTAGAAAGGGCATTCCTGCATTTCCTGTTCCTTCCTTCATGTCGATCTACTTGAAACCTATTATTTTTGCAAAGTTAGTTCTCAATGCCACCAGCAGCTCCCCCAGCGCAGTGTGGCCGTGCCAGCACCAGCGCATGCAGGGAACAGGCACCAGCAGGTGGGGAAAGCAGAGGAACGGCGGATCGCGGATCGCTCGTCTCGGCAGCAGCGGGGCTCAGCTGAGCTGGTTTATCTCACTGCCCTGGAAGGTCTTTAACTCCACATCAAACAACAAAACCTGATTCTTGAGGTTTTTAGGACTGTAAGACTTTTGAAAGTTTCCACAGAACAATGTCTGCCCAAGCCCTGGGCACAGATCAATAGGCCCAACACTGATTAAAATGATGGAGGTCGTAGGACCAACAAGTGATTTTGCTTTCAATAACGAAGCTTAGATTAGGTATCTAGAGATCTTTGACCTAAGCTGACTTAAAGTAATTTCATTCATTGATGTGTGACAGCAATTTGTGAGGTATTTCAACTCAGTTTGAACTAAAACTGATCAGCGTGTTTTGAAAGAGTCTGCAGCAATGCAATACAATGCCAAGCAAGTGAGATGCAGCAGGGTACAAACAGTGAGAACAAGAAGAAAACAGGAAAACCCCTGAGTTTCGAGACCCACTTATATCTTCAGAAAGTGCTGTACATCAATACACGTCGAAGGATTTATGAAAGGAGGTCAGGGGGGTTGTCTGAGTTCTAGTTTAGAACTGTAGAAATTCAGGTACAGTACAATAAAATGACACTAAAAATTGTGTGTCTCTGAACCCTTCGGAATGGAAACGGTTTTTGTTTTTTTCTTTAAAGTACACCACAGCCACTTTGAGACAAATTATGTCCCTCCTCTGAGAAAATGACTAAAAAGCTTTAATAGGCTTTTAATAAGAATAAAATCAGGGAGGACTTGGGAGTATCAAAAGATCAGAATAGCTCGCGTGTGGCGCCTTGAATCCAGAAGAGGCTGAAAACATAAAAATAGTATTTGTGGGTGTTTGGGCTTTATTTTGATTGAGTACTCACAGTGAGATTAAAAAAAGAAGGAAGCGGCAGATGTGATAAGCATTCTAGGCTTTCCCTAAGGTAGCCTCTAGTCCCTAAACTAACACACAAGTCCCCGCACACTTTCCCTTACTGCTCCAAGAGCCGATGGCAAACGAGCACCAGGGGCAGATGCTTTCCAAGCTGCTTTCTCACACCTTCCTCCCAGTACACCCCTAGGACAGAAAGCTTCTCCTAGGCCGCTCTGCAAACTGCACCACCATTCAGATTAAAACCAGGCTTGCTTTTTCACCTGGAGCCTCAGGTGTGAGGAAGCCAGCGTTCAAAACAAGTTGCCCTTTAGCAGTGCAGAGCAGAAGAGGAAGGAGATCTTTTAAAGGTGCGCACCCTGAGAAGGCACCTGCTTTGCACAGCTCTAACCACCGCAGCGGGGAATTAACCTGTTTCAGAAGGATTCGGGAAAGACGTTTCTGCGGGAACAGGCCAACTGGTGATGCTGACTGAAGGGCCATGTCATTGCAGCGTCGCTATTTCAACATGACCACAATATTTTAGTTCTAAGACACTGTTAGACATATTTTGGACTGTTATGTTTGTGGTTTTCACAAAATAACATAAGCAATTATTGTACATTTATAGAAATGCTCAAGTCAAAACAAAATATTTTACCTCAAAAGAAAACATTAACAAAGCGCTTTGTTAATCTTAAACGCTGATTCTCATTTTGGTGTTTTGTCTCAATTTTCATTTTCATTCCAAATGAAGTGTTGACAGTTTGTTTTTTATTCTGATCCCGAATGAAAGCAAAATTACCAAACATTGCTATTTCTTTTGAAGTGCAAATCGGAGCTCCTTCTCTCATGCCAACGGCGGTTCTTCGGGAGGCCGTAGCCTGCGTGGAGCCCAGCGTAGCCGCACATTGGCCTCAAGAGCACAACGGGGGAGTGTTTGCAGCCGCTGTGGAGGACAGCCCGTGGACCCATGCCAGCCCACCTCGGGATGGCTCCTTGGCCGCGATTTACTAGCGTCATATTTGACTGTATCTGATGGAGAGGAGCGAAACATTATCTGAAAGCCGGCTCCTTTATGGTTACAGGTACCTGGTTCTTAGGGGAGGAACCTCTTCTTGAAGTAGCGGGAAAGAAATTATTTTAAATTAAATCATCAACAGTTTGTGCTGAAGATGATGAAGCATCAAGATTTATCCTACTATTAAAGTCTCACATTTTTTTCAGTTGGTGGTACTTTATTCCCAGCTCTAAATGTCACGGAACATGCACAGAAGTTACCTCTACCAGGATCATACTTATGAAGATGAATGTAAAATCATGACTGAGCTCCGTTTAGGCTCGTGCTCCACAACAGCGCGACGAGGATGGCTCCCAGCATCAGAGCCATGGTTACCAATGTGCTCACAGCAGCGAGGGCAGGGGAGAAAGAGACTGTTCCAGCTCCCGGGTCCCTCAGCGGCGGGCAACTGAGCTCCAAGGCCTTGCCTCAGCAAAGAGTTTACTTGTTCCAGACGGGAGAGCTGCAGCCAGCGAGATTTAGACTGAGGTAACGAATGCAGCAGTACGGCCACAGGGATGTGGGAAATCACGGTCCAGGTCTCTCCCTCCATCACCAGCAACAGGCAGGCGCCCATCCTCTTTGCTGTTGTGCCTGTGTCGCTCCTGCTTAGCCTGTACCCTGGAAAAACCTCTGCGTTCTCCCCACGGCAATACTGACTGAAGCCATGTTCGCGAGAGAAAAATGTTGGATCAGAACATCACCAACCAGTTCGATTACGGAACACGCAGCCAAGCACCACACAACTACACACCTCCCAGGCCAGAGGTGAAGCAGCGCTGTACAGAGTACTACGGGTTTACAGCTGGCCTCAGCTTTTCTCATGAGGATCAATGGGAGTTTTACTCTTGGCTCCAAAGAGAGTGTGGCTGAGCCCAACATACCATCCAGTGAGCAAGGGAGAAAACTATTTCATCACCAGGCAGACAACTGGTTTGGCTGAATGGACGACTCACAAACTTCTGTCACTCGGAGATGTTGCAGCAAAACCACAGCCACTGCAGCAGTGACCATACAAGGGTGTCAAAGAAATAAAATTAAATACAAGAAAGGAAGGGAAATGACACTAAATGGCCGAATGCTCTGAGGAGCAGAAGATAATGGAGAAACAGTAAAAAGATTGAGAAGTAAAACTTCAGTTTCCTTCGAGACCAGGTTCTGATCCATGGGCTCCGTAACACAACTGGAGTTGCAGCATGACCCACCAGCACTCTGAGGAAAGTTAAATGTAGGCATTTGTCTCTTTCAGGAACATATCCAGTCCAATACTCTCTCACTATGGTAGGGGTAAAAGTGTAAGAGAGGAACATTTTTCTCTGCCATTTTCAATGCAGACATACCCTGTATACGTATGCTATAACATCACTAGTACTAAACTCCATCCCAACCAGACCCAGTACACACATCCACACACATAATATCTTATATTTAAAAGAAAAAACTATCAGAATGCAGAGCTTGCTTAAAACTTCCTTTATTTGTAATGTAAGCCAAAGGATCTGCATCAACACAGAAATGCACTGCTAGGCCTCCTTGGGAGCTATAAACAATTGATGCACTTGTCAAGTAAAAATACACAAGCAGTTAAATGAGAGAAAAGGTACAGAATTCTCTACGCATGCGCTCTTGTTGTGTACACACACACACAAACACCCAGAGAGCAGTTTCCAGTTTCCACCTGTAAGTGAAACAATAGCAAAGTTATCTAAGCCTACTTTGTAATATGTAGGCAAACAGCCTAAAAAAACCCTCTCACATTATATAAATGATGCAACCAAACGCTTCCTCCTGTGGCAGTTCTTTGCCGTACAATGCGCACTGGTAGCCCGACACTTTCTTAAATGGCTTTGGGCTAAAAGGAGGTGCTCGGCAGCTCTAACATAAAGCCCCTGTTTATCTAGCTTCGGCAAGTTCAAGTATAACATAGCAAATTTTAAACCTGAATATTTGACGCTGATACAGCAAGGACTTGGTTACCTGCTTAACTCTATGCATTGCATATAAGCCTCCTGACTACACAGGCAAAACTCAGGGTATCAAACATCTGCCGGGCCAGGGCTTATGTTCAAATAACCTGGGCGCAGTTCTCTGGGCTGAGCCCTGCTCTTTGCTTCTCAGCGAGGAAGGCGATTCTCCTCCTTTGTCATACACACGTGCCGCGTGCTGGAGCTTCTGGTCATTTAAAGAAAGCTATTTTGGTTTCCCCCCCTACGCTACGATGACACTGCCCAAGGTGTTACATCAGCAAAGGTGTTTTGGTTACATTATACCATTGGAAATAACTAAAATACATGAGAGGAAGGGGGAATGAGGATATAAAGTCTATATAAGTATTTACACATCCCACGATTAAAATAAATGAAGGCTAATTAACAAGGAATTAGCCACAAGTATGAAATACAAAATGAAAACTCGTTTCTAAATAAGATTAATATTAGAATCAACTACTGTTAAAACCAAAATATAACATGGTTTTGGAAGCTGTAATAAAGTATAAATTAATAATTCTAACAACAACAACAAAAAAATCAAAGTTACATAATTGTTTTAAAACACTTTGGAGAGCTCAAATTATAGCTTTTTTTTTCCCCTCTCAGAAAAAGCACAGCAGTGGGGAACCTCCCCCAGTCTTCCTGCGAGTTGATATTACATTAACAAAAGCCTTCATGTTAAAGCAGATACTTCATATATTTTAATAGCTGTTGAGAACATAACACTGTTCCTTCTAAACCTAACACTGCACCTCCTGTAAACATAAAAAAGCACTGTTTTAATCTCTAATTATGTTATATGCAGTAATGCCTTTGTTTTGTAATGAATTCCATTCCTTCATTTTAATGCGCCCATAGTTGCAGGGTTCTGCTGAATCACAGCTTACACAATCCCTGCCTCCCAAACTTCAGAGGCTCAGCACCAGAGCTGCAACTGTCTGGGCAACAAGACTTTTGCTCTGCAACTTTCCGTGGCCTGTAGATACCACAGAAATGAGGAATTCAGAGCGTCCAGCATGCGCCTTGTCTATCCTCGTTTGACCTCCAGACAGCTTTACCCTCATAATTGAAAATAAAGATCAAAAAGCAAGCCTATGTTATTTACAAGTTCTCAGTATTGCTAGCCTAAGAGGTTTACCTCTCTTATGTTAGGCTTACATTAAACTCTTAAAAACCCTTCAGTTAAAATAGAAAATACTAAGGCAAGTCAAGAGAGACAGTGACGTCTACACTTAAGTTTAAACGGGTTCCACTAGGAAATTCCGGGCTTTCAGTCAAAACAGACGCAGAGCTGCCTCTGTCCTTCGCACGTCAGTTTACACTTACGTGGCAAAGACTGCAAGACACCAGATCTGAGTCAGAAACATGCAGAAACTGTTGATTAGAATTTGCAGCACAGGGAGGCGCAAACAAGAGAAGCTTCTGTTTGTCTGTCACGCCTGTGAGGAGGAGCACAGACCAGCAGTGGAACTGCTAGGTCCAAGCCCGTAAGCCCCTTACTCCAAGCCTCTCTCTTAACTCCTCTACTCAGATGGCTCCGTAGCGATGCTGTTTGCCGCGCCGTGTCGCTCACGCAGCGTGCTTACGGGTGTGTCACAGGCATTTTCATGCTCCAGTGTTTGGAAAAAGGGCATCGGCACTTCACCCTGCGTACAGCCTGGTTATCTGGCAGCCTGAGATGCCAGCAAGGCCTGCGTTTCCCCCTCCTCTCTTGAGCTGCCACTCAAGGAGACAGGAACGTGCAAGCTGAAAGGATTTTTTCCTGGAGACTGTTTTCTTACGAAACTGTGCATCAGTCCTGACTGGATAGGGTAGAAACCCCTAAAACTGCAAGTCTTCAGAAATCCTACTTTTTAACTTAGCAAATATAGCCTTTCTCTCATCCACACGCCCCAGATGTTTATCTCTAATAAATGTACATCACATGTACAAGATCTGCAATTTCTATCAGTTTTCCTTTCACCAGAGAAAAGCTTTGTGTATCTCACCCCTCTCCTACTTTGCCTGTTAGATATAAAAGTGAGTAGTTCCAAGTAATGGCTGATTTTTTTTGCCGAACAGACTTGAGAAGTAAGATCAGTTTCTCTGGTGTTCTCTTGAAGCCCTCGCCCACACACACCCCTCAGGGCCTATACTTAGCAAATGCCCTCTGGGAGTCTGCTCTTTAGCACTGCTCTTTAAGAGTGCCCTCACTTTCAATTCCCCAAGGACTTGTCCCAAGCGCTTTTCAGCAAGTTTTAATAAGCTCTTGTCTGTGCAGATCCTACGATGATCATCATACTTCCAAAATCCGAACTAAATGAAGTAGTTTAAATAAACATCAAATCCATCTTGTGCCCTCGTTCGCTTCGAGGCTATTCATTATCATCCTAGCATAAAATTCCCTACTTCCAGGAACGAGAGTGCCAGCCAGAAAGGTGTTTCTGTGCCCCAGGTTTCTGGCGAGGCAGAAGAGGGGTGTCAGAAGCAGCGCTCTCATCTCCCAATACAGGGATGGAAGAACAGTTCTTGGTGGCATACCACTGTTACTGTGCAGTAAATAGCAATTAATTAAAGACGAAAACAGATCAATAGCACCTGGGTGGTGACAATATTATTGGACTGGGTCTAATGCAATTAGTATGCCCAAGTTAGGGGATATATCCTTAGAACTGTAAGAGATTGGAAGGGAAGGGCATGACCGTACTCCAGGCAAGAAAGGATTCTCTTTCTGTTCTCCATTAGCCGTGCAGGTGCCATCGCTTCCACTGCACCCCCCTCCCACTTCTTGTACACCGTTTTCCTACTTATGCTGTAATTATTTTCCTTCTAGTTCCTTCAGTAGAAGCCCTCACAAAACTACTGAAGAGCACAGAGGAAAAATTACAATCACTAGCCAAAAAGTGCTGTAAAATACAAAGCAAACAGGCGCTTCTATTCCCCTCATCTTTTAAAGTAAGGGAAATCTTAGGTCCTACACATAGCAGGTAATATATCTTCAGACAGATGTGCAATTTTAAGCAAATACTTTCCCTTAAGTAAATTTTAACTCAGCCTATCACAAGAGTTAATCTTTTCTGTAATTCAGCATTCTCATTACAGTCAAGAATATTTGCCCTATCAAGTTATATTCCGTATACGTTACATAGCTCAAACCGTAACTTCTTTGTTAAGGCTAAGATCAGTACAAGCTTTTGCACAACTTCAGAAAAAGTTACAGTGAACACAGCCGTTCTTAAACCAATAACCAAATAAACTCATACAAGAAAAGTGAGAATCATCAGCTCTCCCTGTTGCAACCAGGAGAAATGCAGGAAGAGAACAGAAGGCCTAAGAAAGGACAGTTCAGGTAGACTTGTAGGATTTCTTCCAGTTCTGTAATTTCAGGGGTTATTAGGAAATTGGATATGGAAAATATTTTAAGTCTGAGTAAGACGTCATACTCTTCATTTATATGCTTCATGAGATGGAAGTGCAGGAATGAAAACCTCTGCATAAAATATAGCTATATTTAGTATCTATGGTTGGCCCCCAAGTAGACAATGACACGATTTTCATACACCTTCTTCATAGTTTTCTCGATTTGCTTCAAAAATACTTGTGGAATTCTCCCACATAAAGTGTGCACTGTATCCAGGAACTTAGACTGCAGAGGGTAGTACAAAGACTGGAAGAGATTGTCTTCAAATGGAAACTAAAGAAAAGAAAAAAAGAATTATTAGTTTTCACTAGTTACAAAATGGCATTTTAGAAGTTTCTGCAAGATAAAACCTTCTATAGATAGGCAATGGCTTGTCCCTCGCCTTCTCGAGTGTCATCAAAGCCTACCAACACTGCTCTGCTTGAGAGTGTGTGCTTTCAGACAAGTTTGCCTGGGCCTATTACCTGAAACATACAACTGCCCAGAAACTGTATTTCTAGAGTCTGTATTTAGAGGAGGTGTACTAACACAGGGCTACTGTAACAAAGCAGACACTTTAGAGAGTGGAGTTGTGCACATACAATGTTCCAAGTGGCAACGCGGACCTGTGTCTGTAGGTAAGCTTCTGCCTTCCATGTGCCCAGAGGCACAAGGTGCTCGGGGAGGGCAAGCTTTCATTGGGTGTTTACAGACCAGATCTGCCGTACCAGCAGGAAGAACTCCATTCAAACATTTTTTCCCACCTCCAGTATTACAGAAAAGCAATTCATCAGCTTTTTTGATAAGAAGTTTACTATCATATGGAGGAGGACCATTTAAATCATCCCAAATGCATGCATGCAGTAAGACAGGAGAGGGCAAAGCAACCTTGTTATTTTGTGTCTGATGGGTACATGTAAAGCACAACTACGCCCAGCCTGATCTGCTGGAAGAGCGATCTGAGTGACCCGGTTAAAGCAGTAACCTACGCTGAAATAAAAGGACTGCCTCTATCGAGAAAGAAGACTTACATCACGTATCACTTCATAGAGTGCCTTGAATGTAGGCTGTTTGTCATCATGGTAGACACCTCTGTTTCCATGCAGAATAGAGACACCTTCTTCTTCTGCACCTTTACAGTTGCTTCCATACATACAGTGATCGGGCCGGTAGTTCCACTGACACGGGAACACGTAGAGACACTCTGCCGGTGTCGGTCAGGGGAGGTGGCGGCAGCAGGGGAAGAAAAAAAGACACGTCAAACAAGAGTTACAAGAAATTAAACCATGTTTCTGACGATCAGAAAAAAATTCAGTTACTTCTTTTGCAACTACCCCCAGTAGCAGCTAGACATAGAAGCTTCCTTTCCTTGGGGATGGCTACACACCTCTCAGCTCTGTTAGACCTGAACTAACAGAAAGAAAGGGCAACACAAAGACAGAGTGCAAGCATAAACCAAGAGAGCGCTTTACAAAGCTAGAAGTAACACAATCAAACCCATAAATACGCACCAGGTGGCACTATCCAGGGTGCTCTGTCCTCCAAGTGAGAAGTTTCCAGCTTATAGAAACGCTTAGGGAAGCACACAGAGCAGCGAAGGTTATGGAAAATCCTGAATCCTTCCGGAGAAAGCATGGGAAAGCTTGCGAAGTACATCCCATGTTTGCTGCTGAAGCTTCCACCGAGGCTATGACAATTTGTTATACTGACATACAGCAGGGCATGAGAGGTAGTGTAATTTATGCACAGTCCTTCTAAGAGTTGTCATCCATTAATTTCATAGGTCCAGGTTATTTAAAGCTGAGCCTAATTTCTCAAAGGGGCTTGTAACTTCCTTTCTGATTTTTTTTTAAACTTTCTCTATGCACCCACAGTATTTGCAATATGCTTATAATAAATCACGCCAGTCCCGGTGACCTTTTTGCTTCAGAAACGGAGTACAATGAATCACTGCACTATGCCAGCAGGTCACGTCAGCAGCACTGAAGACTGAATTCTTCACTTGGTCGTTCTCAGCTTCCCAGGAAGTCTGCAGCTGATCCTGTGCGATCCTTGAAGTAGGAGAGAAAGTTTCTGAAACATTTCTTCCCATAAGGCCTGTCTAGCAGGAGATTTCTCCAGAACAGGAAGATTGTAAGTGGTTCCCATTCAGCCTGGCCTATCGCACACTCAGCATTGCTCCCCGGTGCTGCTGAAAGGGCAGGAAGAGCTGGAGAGTGTGATCCAAACCCTGCTACAGTTAACGGGGATCCTTTCGGTAACCCTGAACAGATGTTTGCAAGTACAGCTCATCAGCAGGTCACTACGGGGAGAGGGTGTCTATTAGCTTTCGTACATGTCACTTGAGTATACTTGATCTTCTCACTGTGACGCTTTTGTGCATTTTTTGCCGTCACAGCTGGACTCAAACTCCCGCCGCTCTGCAAGCCTGCAGATCCATTCATCAGTAGAACAGCCTTCAGAGATGGGAAAAAAGGGTGCGTCTCTTCAGGCCCCAGGTAACGCAGCTCTGTGTGTTTTTAATCCAATGCACTGCATCTATAAAAAGCCACCTGCAGAGCCTTGACTGATTCCTTCCCAAACCAGCCTCAACAATCCAGCAGTTCAAAACCTCGGGAAAGTCTAGTTTTCTGTTTTAATTGTATCCAGTTCTTTTATTTTCTTTTCTTGTGCAGTCTGACATTACATAATTCGTAAAAAATTATTTACCAGCTACAAGGAAAAGACAGACTATGGTGCAGAAGAGAGTCTCAACATGTGGATTTGATAGAGAACGCTCTCATCACAGAATTATTTTAAAATTTTGCAATTATTTTGCAATCTCTTTTTTTCCTCCACGCTTAAGTTAGAAGCTTGAGTTCGACTTCAAAACTAATCTGGCTTCATCTTTTTCTTCCTCCAGTAGATCCTATTTCCATAACATTCATTTCTTTTCGGAAATTAATTTATGATTCCATAATGAAGGCTTCTTCCACTTTATTTTTTCCCTAGGACTGAGGGCAATACATGGTGTACCAGGGACACTAATGTTTGGCATCTGTCCGCTGTGAACAGATGTTAGCTTATTGCTTTGCCTTGGCTCTCATTTTATTTGCCTCAATTTGGGTATAATCCAATTACCTACCCTACGATTCCTTAGAGAAAAAGAAAAGGGAACAGCATAAATAAAGATAAATCCAAACTTGTTCTGTTCTTAAGATCACTTGAGGGAATACAAGGTAACATAGGAAACAAGGAAAAGCAAGTAAGATTGGATACTCGGCATATTCAGAAGCATGAAATAAGGTTCTCGGCTTCTTTGGGAAGCACGTACTATGCTACGATTTTGAAATCCTTGCATTTCTCAGATGTTACTGTTTTTGGGAGTGTCTGAAGTCATTTCTGTGTGATCAGGGCAAAATACTGACGTGGGGCTGAATTTCCAGAAACTGTCTCAGCACTTGTGGAAAAAGTCACACCCTTTTAAAATAAAGATGCCTAAACTTGCCAGTTCCCTGGATATACACACTCGTGAGGACACAACTCCAATTCAGGAGGAAACGAAGGACAAACCAAAACCGTTACAAGTTGGTTATGGAGGCGCTGTGCACGAGTGACAGGCAGGAATCAGACATGACACTTTGCTGAGCTGACAAGTAGGTACACATGGGTCACGCGGCTCCACGCTAGGACAGGTGGGTTATGCCACTTGCTCTCTGCGAACAAGGTTTTGAGAGACTTGGAGTCCTCCAGAGCTCTTCACAGTCCCAGAGCAAGCACAATACAGAAGAGCAGAAAATGCACAAATCTAAGAGCAGAACATAGATGACACCATCCTGGTGCCCGCTGAGCCCGGATCATTCAGCTGAGAGGCTGGAAGCCTCTTTCTCAAAAATTAACTTCTAGTGAAAGAGCAAAACTAAGGAGGACGACAGTTTCAGAGGAGATATTTCCATGGCTGTGTCCATTTTCTATTAGCTTCATCACTCATTTGCATAAATACCAGAATTCAGCTGAATTTCAGAAAAACAGATCATAGCTTTGGAGAAAGTTTGGCAATTTCAGATTCAAAAACGTTTTTTCAGCTAGGCCCTGGTCCAGTGACGCTCTTAAGCACACATCCAACTTGAACTTCATTCCTGCATTTGATCATTAACGTTATACTTCCTTATTTTCTCAGAGTCTCCAGAAAACCAACTTACATATCCAATGGAGCCAGGTCTGAGCCCCACTGCCTGCCCCACTTTCAAAAGTATTTTCACAGGTTGTAAATCCGAGGTGTGCTTCCACATTAACTTCATGCCAGAGTACATTATGCATATTATAAATAACAAATAGGGCCTTTTTATTTTCATTTTTCAAGTTCAAGAAATTTCCTTAACAGAGGTAATCATGACTCCCAGAATCATTACATACCTGGGTTAAAGTAAAAAATTATATTTAGTAAATCCTGGTCTCCCCATGTAATATAATTTTTGTACTTTTGGTATAATGGATACAACATTTCTTCCCAAGTCAAACCACTCGGTATCATGCTGTTCTGCAGGGCAGAAAAACAGAAACAATGGGTTAATACCATGAACAGTGATGTGATACATGACTCAGAGCGTGGCACCCACATATTTGTAAGTCTGCTAAGCCACGTCAGATACCAGGGTGAAAAATGAAGACTGCCAGGAAACGTTAGACCTGGATAGGGTTGGAACAGCAGAGCTGACCGTGCTCCTGTTTATCTAAACAGGAAAGCAATGTCTCCTGGGTCTAGCTCTGATGTCAGCTCCTGCTATTCACAATCTTCCTATTCTGAACAACAGGAGGGAGAAAAAGTGGAAAAATGCAAAAATGCAGGGACAAGGTGAAAACTGAGGTACAAAAGCAAGGAAAAATGCAGCCTGGAAATTATCTTCCATGGGAATTATGATATTAAGAGAAATGACTGGTTTTACTCAAGCTGTTCCTGTAAAGGTATAGGAAACCCCTGGGCCTTGACTGAGGAACGAGACCATTTGGGGTAAATAACATTTTTAAAGAAATTAAAGCACACATGCTCAACGAAACAAATAGAGATTTTACATGTTAGGCCTTTCACGTAAGAGGGGAGACATCAGATATCACAAAAGTACTCCCTTCTCATTTATATCAAGTCACAGAGTCACTTGATCTGCAGCAGGATACAAAATTCTATTTACAGCAGATGCAAAATATTACCAATTTCTCTGGATATTTACATCAAGCTTTCCAATTTTAAAAACAATACAGTGACTGCACTGAAGATCCTTCGGTTTATTCTTTCCTGTATCTTTCAATGGAAAACGAAGCATTGAAGAAGCCATTTTTACTACTGCTGACAGACCGCTTCATCTGCCAGTTCTCCGTGCTCCAGCCTCTTGAGGAAGTTTCACTTGTTTTAATGATCATTTTCACTATAATTGCTTTTAGTATCCAATTATATATATTCTATATTTTTCAGATTCTTTTTATTACAGGCTTTATGTAATTTTATACTAAGCTTTACAAGATACGGAAAATACATAAATCATTAGTTTCTGCAACAGCTGTATTTCTTCTCACCTTGAACTGAGTGTTGCGTATCCGTGTTAAATTCATTAGCATCACTCCAGAATTTATTCCAGTTGTCCCATAATAAGGGTGACGTGCAAATCGACTATACCAGCCAATCTTTGGTATTTCATGTTCTGGGGCCATGGCAGCTAGCTGAGTCGAGTTGAACTCTTTCAGTATGTGCCAGATGTCATCAATGGGCCTCAGGAAGAGAACATCAGTGTCCACATAAAGGAGAGAATCCACATCCTTTAAAATGACCTTTTGGGTTTGCACAGCGAGGAGAGGAAGAGATGAAGAAGAAACCAAAGAGACAACAAAAAAGAAGATTATTGGCAAGAGGTACTTTTAATTTAAACTGGTAACTTGAAAGAGGTTATTGATTTATCAGCTAAATGTAATTACACATAGGAACAACAGTTATCAGGTTATTGGCTTGTTGTTTGTTTCATTGTTGGTTGTGTTTTTTTTTTTCAATTCCACAGTAAAACAACTACCAGCCCACAGAAGTTGGATTCTAACCTTCATATGAAACAGTAATCCACTGAGCTCTCAAAAACACCTGCAAGGACTATTTAGTATCAGTTCAGAAATAAAATGCAAAGAATATATATTTACATAGCTTTGTTAGTTCTTTCAAAATCAAGTTGTGAAATATACAGCCTCCTCCAGAGACAGGAAGGGTGAGCCAGTATAACAGAATGCTTTTCATCTCCATTTGGTATCATGTTTCCTTATGCCTTTCTAATGACTGTTTTTCCTATTACAACCTTGAGCCCCTAGGAGACTTGCACTCAGTATTAACATATACAAATGTTTCGCATTAATTAAGAAAACCCTATCGATCATGAAAGCGTACATGCATCCTCCTCAAAATCTGCTTTGTAAATAGGAATGTCACATTAGAACTCATCAGGTCAGATTCTGATCTCTGTTATCGGACTCTATATCAGGAATAACCACAGTAAAGTTAGTCAAGTCAGAGCGTGTAAACTGTAAATTAGAGCCAGGATATTTCATCTGTTCTTGTTGACAATGTTCCCCCTTGTGGCTATCCAAATCCTTACATGCTCATTTGTTAATTTAAGTAGGGCAAATTATGTAGTCCTTCAACAGTGCAAGGAAACTCCCTTGATGTTTGCACCAGCTATTTGTAAGGTTGGTGGTTAAGTAATAAATATCATTATCATTAGCTGAAGGTGGCCATCAGTTCCAACTGCATTTTTGTTGCTCTTCTTCATTGTTTGCTAAAGCTGTCCAAAAATTCCGGAAGGACTGAAATCTTCCAGCTTTGGTCTCAGCCAGAAGCCCTATTTCCCTCTCTTTCTTTCTTTGAAAAGCAAATCCAAAAGGCTATTGATTTTCACCATGTTGTGGAACAGAACAACCACTCTCTCATCCAACTGCAGTGATACTAATGACAAACTCTCCTATTTATGCAGGTAACAATAAATTCTACTGAAGAAATTGAATTTTACCTAAACTGAAATATATCCTGACTGAAGATTACCTGTGAAATAGAGTGAACAACATTAAGATTTTGAACAAGTAGGGGGGAAAAGATTGCCTTTAAGCATGTTCAACAGGCATCCACCAAGATGCCAAATCTGTGAGTACAGACTTAAATGGGATTTTTCACCTCACTGAACACTTCAGGGTTCAGACTGACTTTTAGCCAAGTTTAACAAATCCCTGACCTGTATTTCTGACATGATAACTGCATGTTCTTCCTACGTAGGAGGACAAGCAGAAGGCAAGTGTCTCTTCATTTGAAATAAAAGTTATGCTTACAAGAAACTCCAGGTGAACAAGTCCAACATGATCCAGATCACTCTGCCAGATGGAAGGTTATAGCAATACACCATTTTTCCATAAAAAATACAAGACAGCATGTGGAGGTATCAAGGAATCAGTGACACAAGTAGTTCAATAACACACTAAGAGCTCAGAGGTAAATATTGGCAAGTGTTAAGTATCCTGGAGTCCAGTACTTAAAAATAACACCCACCAAGTAAAAAAAAGACAGCTACTGTAAGAGTAAATCAATAAAAGACACACAGTTGAAAAGAAGAAAGTTTTTCAGCTTCAGGATATCCTGGATATTGTATATTATTCTGCAGAACCTAGAAGCCCTAATTCATAGGGACCTACTATATAAAGTCATATAAAATCAAAATACATTTAAAAAAATATATAACCTCAAAATTTAGTCTGAGACAGGAGATAGCACAGAGATACAAAGCGAGCAGAAGCTGTTGGATGCTGCCTGAGGGATCCACAGCACATTGTACACCAGGTAAGATTTTTGTTTCTAAGGGTGCTCTGGTAGAAAGACAAGTTCAGGCATTTTCCAGCAGAGGATTAAAGGGGAAGTTTAATGGGCGCATATAGATGCTCCTCCCAAGCATAAGTGACAGCCTGGGCACTGCTTCTTCCAGCAGAGAGCTGTTCTTTCAGTAACCTTAAATATACACATGAATTTAAGTCTGTGGAAGTCTGTAATAATTTTTCTATATATAAATGGATTTGAGCAGGTATTTCCGTTCTGTGTGAAATGGGCGCCTACCAGCACCTGGCCCCATGCTTTCCACCTCGTATTCCTCCACTCAGGATTCATCCACTCTCCTTTCTGGTTTGTCAAAAGGTTCTTCCCTCTCCTGTGTCCGAGGTGTTGCCCTGCAGCGACACCCAACAGGCCAAAAGAAAAGCTGTGCTACTTCCTTTAAGCCCTTCATGCTTTTCTCTTTCACATGTGAAGTGTTAAGACTTATTTAAAACCTACACGTCAGTTTGAATTGATCACATCCCCTTCTGGCTGTGCATTTAACTTCGCCTTGGGTAGGGGAATTTCATTTCAGAAATTGCAGCTGTAAGAGCTCCTTGCATGGCTCCCGGGATTTCAGTGGAGTTATGCTGGGGATAAACTTCATTTAAATAACTCCGGCATTCCCAGTTTCCCATAGCTTTCAGGTAGCTCTCTTCTCAGACTAAAGAAGTTGTGAAAAAAATACTTCAGGCTTTACCCAGCCCTTAAAATACTATTCAGCTTTTACTTATTCAAAAGTGTACAAGAGGAGACGATGAATTTTTGACTGCTGATTTTCAACGTTAAAAGCAGCTGAGTACCACAAGCCAAGCCTGCGGTACAAGAGACCTGGCTCCAGCTTGCTCTGCCTGAACCAGAGGCTGCACAGCGAGGGCTGGCAGCGCACCGAGCCTGCCAGGAGGGCTCACCAAAGGGGCATGACTGCAGGTTAAAAATGACATGCGTCTGACCTGGGGCATAAGCAATGGAAGATTGAGTCTGGTAGCCTAAGTTCAAGCTTGCTAGCACAAACCATGCAGACATACTCGACAGACTGTGATTTTTGAAACGAATGGTCAGGAATACGGTTTGGTTGTGCTTGTCTTCTTCCTCGCACTACAGGCGTTTACAGCTTAAGAAGTGTGATTTTTTTGCAGCTATATAGAGTTTTCTTAGAAAATCTGTGAAAAAGTTCTGCACAGAACTTGCTATATTTAGCCTGACACTTCACTTAAATACTCAATTATCTGTAATTTGATTTCACAACTTCTGTCTCCATAGATTCTCCCTGTGTTAGCAAGGTTGGCAAGGAATAACACACTACCGTGTAAACACATATTGGTGTACTGTGAAGCTGTGCTGTCTAATGGTTTGCAGCGGCTAGCATGGCAGTTCATCAGAGCTTTATCCAAAATTAGGGGAAAACTACAAATCTTGACGCTAATGTAGCAGTACCGTGAAGTTGAGTTACTAAACTTAAGTGTAGTAATCAATTAACTCAAATCACAACAGAGACGGGAGACTTTTGTCTAGCTATGGTCCTGGTATCTATTCCCAGGGCTGCCACGGATCCGCCGGCTCGGATATTTCAGCGTTCTCAAGGGGACACCTATAATACAGGGATATTGCTAATCTACCTTAAAAGCTCTTAAGCAGATTAAGTGTTTTGAGAAGGGTTCTAAATGCTAGTTACTGCTAGAACTAAAAATCATCCAAAAATCCCTTAAGCATTTCATGATACTTTAGCCGATTGGTTTGGAAGCTCCAAACCAGCAATACAGACACAGCTGCCCAAAGACAGTTTCTCACCCGGTATCTTAACATCCACGTTACTATTACAAAACAGTTTCAAGTGATTGCTGAGAGCACTACCCTCCTAGTTAATTTTTAAAGTTTCATTTTGTGCTCATGTTAAGATCCACATCTTCCTTATCCTGCCTTTGCAAATCCCATTGATGGTTTTATTGTAGTAGACTGCAGCAAGAGATTTAGACTTGTGAGACTACATGGAGGCTCAATCTACTTTCCCTGTGTATCAGTAGCAAACATTTGATCAGGTATCACAGAATGCCTCTACACGATGTAGGCTGCTGTATGATCTTCATTCATACTTTAGTAACCCAGGCAGATTCAATGAGTTGGGAATGTGTAGATCAACCTGTTAGCCAGGTCAAAGCAGTTCGTTACTACAAGCTGCAGGTTCACATCCCATTGCTCTACTTTTATCAAGTAAAACCACTGAAACATTCTTAAGCGATTTTGCCTTAACACATTCCTCCTACCCTCCCGTCCACTTTCACATGCCTGCCGGTGCTGCAGGAGAAAGGTTTCTTTGGCAGGAGAGGCACTTGTGAATCAAAGACTCACATTCCACTCAGACTTAGCATTATCAGGAGGAAGACAATTTGCACAACTGAGGGCTAAAGAGCTGATAAACTCAGCTACTGCTCTCCTGGGGTCCTCCCTAAAACCAGCCGCATTTTATGCCACTGCAGGAGAAAATGCTTAGGACAGGGAAGGATAAGAAAAAAAGGATACTGACATCCTGCTGGTATTTATTTAAAATAAAAGTCAAAATAATTCTCTAAACAATAACAGTAGAAACCCTCTGCTCCTGCTGTGAGACAACTGGATTTCTACAGTCTCGTCTCATTCTAATGGGACATCAGAACCTAGTTATCAAGCACCAGTAAAAATAATGGTGGCTGAAACTACCCAGAAACAGCCTAAGGTTCTGCCAGGCTCCGAACTTGAGTACCAAAAATCCAACTGGACACTTGCCACGTCAGCTATTTCTACAACTTGTTTTCTTTACTGTATTCATATCAACTTAGTGTCAGCTGCAGACAACCCCTCCTATTCAAAGCCATAAACCTCAGCCTGACCACACACAACATTTTGCAATTGCCCCAAGAGATATAAACAGTTCAGGCTGCCTCCGAGTTTTGCTAGGGCAACCTGCAACAGTCTAATATTCCTTACAAGAAGTTACTAGAGATCTTTGGCAACATGCGAGTGGCAAAAAGGAACTGAAAAAGCACTGCCCAGCCTGAAGGAATTGGCATGAATACGTAACCCTTTTCTGTCATCAGAAGAGTGATGACAAATAAAAGTGAAACCGTTTCTGTGATCGGAGTCTACAAAAAATACCACAGAAATAGGAAGAACAAAGAATTGTGTTTACCCAGTGAAAACAACCCCATTTGAGTACATCCTTAACAAACAATCTGGATTGAACAAGCTAATGCTTAGGGATTATTTTCCAGGTGATATAAATATTTACTCAGGGAAGAGAGGATCCCTGCTGAAGTTGGAGTTGCTTTCAGCCCATCTGGCCTTTGCACATTTGATAGTCTACCCCTAAATGGCAGATAAACAGAACTGCTGACAGCACATATTTTCTCACATATGTATTCATAGCCTACGTATCTGGACGTGCAGCTGTCTCCTGATTGTTTCCATCTGAGAAAGTAAAGATTTCTTTGTCCCCCACCATTTCTCATACGACAGCAATGAAGAAATCTGGATCACACAAATACATGTCACTTTATTGGAGTCAATAGCAATGCACAAGGTATCTTTGTTATGTTCTCAATTCCACAGAAATTGCTTTATGCAAAAGTTCTTTCCATTTCTGATAATTCTGCATATGCAGAATTGTTATCAACACCACCTTTCCCTCCAGCAACCTTAAATATTTTCCAAGTTTATGGCACTATAGGTATTCCACAGTAAAATACAAAATTTCAGTGAACCTGAAGCTGCCAGGACACACAGGGCTCCTGAATGAAATCTGACTTTGAAGACAGTGGCATTATTACCTTAAGTGCAAATCTGACAGTCCTGGAAAAAGAAATAAACCTCAAGGAAAAGGGATTGCTGAAGGCACCAGTCTAAGGGCTAACATATGGAAAGGGAGATAGTGGGTCAAGAGGATATGATGACTGCACGCTGAAAAGAATGTTATTTATGGAAGGCATGCAGCATCTACCCTGAAAGCAACTGCCCTGAAAGAGCTCTCGCACTGAGTCTTAAGAGTCTGAGAGACTAATGGAACTAGAGACAAATAAGAAACACACATTCTTTGTTAGCAGGAAAAAGAGCGAGGCTGGATTTCTGTTTTGTTCTTTTTAACTGGCTAAAGCACAGATTAAAGTATCTTTAAGCAGATGTTTCAGCCTGAAAATGGTTTTAATATTATACCAGCAAACCTTCCTTTCTGTGGAATTAACCTTTTCCTGAAGCGACCCGCTCAGAAATCCAGGTGCCTTACCGGAAGAAAAAGGCGCTGGGCAGCACATGGTTTGAATAACTTTTTCCATTCCTGAGCATTTCCTACTGAGAAGGTTATTGGGTAGATGTTGTATTCAAACTTCTTTGTATATGAGGAAGGCCATTCCTTTAACTGAAAGACATGGGAAGAGGAATTAGACACTACACGTTATACAGCTTTTTAAAAACAAAAAAAATGTGCACACATAAGGAGTTTATAAACCACGTACAGTAAAAAAGTGCTTAGTTGCTACTTGTTGATTTCAGTGTAGTTTTGCTCAGAGATTTGCGGCTTAGAACTAACTCATCTATTTATTTACCAAATGACAAAGAAACTCACCTTTTTCCCAAATTCAGGCTTAAGGGAATCCTCAGCAAAAATGTGAAAGCAGAGCCTCCTGTTGCTAAAGAGAACTGCTGATTTCAGCATGATCAGTGTCTCTTCCAGCCGGTCCCCACATGCCACAACTGCCAGATGCATGCATTGCAAAGATGAAGGCTCTTTTGAATGTTTCTGTTCTCCAGGCTTCCTGAAAAATCATAAACAGGCATATAAAAAATACTGAGGTAAACATGAAGAGAATTCCGCATTAATAGATATCAGGAGTTTTTGCTTCCCCTTCATTATGTAGGGGATCAGGAGGGCGTTTTCTTCTGATTAGATATCCACAAAACATGCAACTGTCATGCCAATTTTGGCAACGGTACAAAGCAAGAGTGTTAAAATTACAACACAAATACGCTATTTTCAGAAATTTTCTGGTTATTCTGACATTTCGGGATTTGCGTAAATCACTGCACTACATACACAGATGCAACTAATTGAATAGCACCTCCAACCAGACAAGTTGCTCTGTGCAGACGATAGCTTTATCCTCCAGCTTAGAGGTTACAAAGCCAGAATGGATTTATTTCTAACTAGCCAACTTTCGAACATAATGCAGATTACAGAACTACGTCTAGTAAGTTCCTCACCAGGCTCATAACTTTTGCCTAGACTGGAAGAAGACGTCGATACTTTAAAAAAATCCACTCCGCCTATATGTAAATTATTCCAACAGTTAATTAATTTGCTGGTAAAAATGCACGCCTTAATCCTGGCCTAAAGGTACTGGCATAGTTTCAAAGGACTGCTCTCCATGTCACCCCACGGAATCCCTCAGATTTTGCTAAAATAGAGATTTTTAAAAACAAACATATTCACATGTCCCAGATGAATCAGACTATATTCCACAAGCAGTCAAGGGCCAAATATGGGTTTTTCACTTAACACGCATCTGTGTGGGCTTTAAATAAACTTCAGCTAGACTACAGGGGAATCTGCGTGTAAAAGGCGCAATGAAGCTACCTACTCGCCAGAAAAATCAGGATTCTTTTGGGGACTTGAAAACATTTTGAAAAGACGGCCTTTTGGTTTTGTGTGTCTCCCCCCCATCAGTATGGAGGTAAAAATCACATCCTCCAGGAATGCTTCTAGCGTATTGTATTCACATTCCAACATGGATCGCATTTATACTCCTTCAGATGGATGTGTCCTGACAGAGCAACTAAATTACAAGCATCTTAATCATTATAGAAGAGTTCAAAAGGCTAATCATAGATCACTACCAGTTCTTGACATATTGCTGAACAGAGGACATCAATCCCTGCCTCTTCTCAGCACACAGAATTGATCAGGGAAGTTAATACTAGAAACAAAAGTTCTAAATAAAGAGGAAAATGACAGTTACTAAAGCTGTCATTATCTTCTTCCAGACACTAAAATGCTGCTCTGTATAACAGCAGTGTTCTATACTACAGAGCAATCCACTTTGTTAAGAATACCAGCCAACAGTACTTTACTGACTATACAAAGCAACATGTTTCATTAAGGGTTTAAAGTCTTAGGCTTTAGTCTTAATTAAACCCCATTTTCATCAGTGTATAAATAATGGAATACTACATCTATGTGAAGTGGTATTTACTTTCCAACCTATTAGTGTAAAAATCACTGAATTATTGAAGTGAATAATTAGCTGCTCACACAGATCCCCTTTTCCCCCCTTCTCCGTATCTCTTTAATGTTTCCTCTTAATTGAGTCTCTAAATCAAGCCATATGCAGGATGAGAACTGCTTTGATATAGCTTCTGGCAATGGAACTCACTGGGAGAGGGACTAAACTAAGCTTTTATTGCAACATCTCAAAACCCAACACCTTTTCTTTGCAAATTTTAGCCACAGTGATCTCTCCGTTATGCAGCTGTTTTGTGGTGAAAAACCCAGTATATGTAGACAAGCAATTCCAACGAACCGACTCAGCAGAAGCAACCCTCGACGAAAGCAGAACACCCCGTAAGCCCACGGGAGGTCCAGATGAACAAGAGACATCCCGCCTGCCAACACAGACACCCTCCCAGTCCCAGAGAGTAGGGAGGAGAAAGCTGAGCCTTGGAGATGAGTAATTATGAGTCGCAAAGGCCCGGGCTGAAGGTTCTTAGGAACTTGCAGTGGCCTAAATAGGAACAAAAATCCCCAAGAGAAGGAACATGAGGTAGTATTTGAGCTACACCAGTAGTAGTCTGGGACACTGAGGACAACAGTTAGCGAGGAAAGTAGCAATGAGGTACAGAAGAATGTTGGGACACAACATTTTGCATCATTTTTATAAATACCTAAGGAAAGCAAGAGGACTGTGAGAACAAAGGTGAGCCAGAAAGGGAGATACAAGAGTGCCACAGCAGGATGTGCGTAACAGCAATTTTAGCTTAGCCTGTACAAAACTACTATTGTTATCCAGAAGTATGAAAACAGGCAGGTGCAAAGGCAAAGACAAACTGCTAGGAAGGCAAACAAGCAGGTTACGGGAGCAGATTACAGCAAAGAACACCACAACTCCCCTTCCCTCCTCTGTTTATACGTGCATGTACATACAGTGCAGGAAGGAAGGGAAGGGACAGGAAGAAATAACATCTGGATGAGCGGATATTCCTTAAGGATCTGCAGGACATGGCCAATGTCTTCAAACCGAAACAGTTCCAGTTTGTCCAACAGCATCTAGGATGCTTCTGCTTTACACAGAATAAGTGGTTATGTGGGCTTATCTGATCCCCTCTTGACGATAAGAGGGCCTCCACCGTGGGTTGTCAAGAGAGAAATGGGAGGTTCAAACTTAGCTCATACCAGCGGAGCAACTACTTCTTGTCTACCAGGTGGGGCTGGGCACCAGGAGCCTTCTCATTCAGGCTTACTGCTCAATGAAAGGGCTTCTTTAAGCTGAGGTTTCATAAAGGTACACACAGAGCCCGGATTCAATACATCATATCTCCTCTAATTGCAAATGTTTGTTTATTGTGTTATTACCAGTGGTTGATGCAAACATACTGGGACCCTAAGAGTCTTCTGAAACACTACCAGCTCAGAGGTTACCAGACAATGCAACAAAGGGAATAGATGAAAGATGCATAGCTTGTTTTAAAGGACGGAGTATGTTAATGCTGTGGTAAATTGTACAAAGGATAAAATTTATTACATAGAATAAAAAACATCTGGCAAGCAACACAGAGTATATTGCTAGGTTATCAACCCATGACATTAACAGGCTTTTGACACAGAGAAGTACTCGGCTGGTGGCTGAAGGGTAAGCAAGCTCTGGTTTGGGCTCTGTTTCAGTAAGTCAGCCCTGGCAAAGCTTTGGGTGAGTCATTACTTCTTTACGCCTCAGTTGTCCTACCTGTAAAATGGGAACAGCTGTTACGGTAGTAACAGTTACGTACCTCAGGAGACTTCCAAGCACATTAAAAAGCACACAGATCCACAGAATACTACAATCATTATTATTAGCCAATTCTTCCTAACATTTATATGCACATTCATTCATTTATAGTCCAACTTACTGGTTATGGATAGAGTCTATAATAGGATTTTATGACCTGAATTAAATGTTTAAATGCACCTAAAACAATACCGTGACCTGGGCCTTAATGTTTAACGTGTTTGATGAGAACAAATAAAGAAACTACAAATTCAACATCTTTGTTGCCTTAATATTATGCTTCTAATTTCATTATATAAATGTAGCTTTTTGATACATTATAAATCTAACTAATATAACATTCTGTCGGACTCTTTGCTCTGTTCCCTGTTTTACCCATCTGCTCAGCGAAAATTGCTTCCTGCTCTCCCTTACCTGCTGTTCTATTATTATATGGCTTTAAAATTAAGAACTGTTGCCTAAGATTAAGCACAACAGAAAGCATCACAAAATACTTGCAGAATACATCCCTATGAAACAGCTGAAGACAGACCTGATTAAGACATAGCATGATAAAATGTTTATAGCAAAAGCCTTCCAACAATACAGACCAACTCCCGTCCAGTTGCCCGATGGTATTTTATTTACTGCATACATTTTTCTGACAGGCATGGGTATTGGCATAGCAGACGAAGCCTGAGCGCTCAAGCACAATAGTGTACATTTCTAGGTCTTAAAGTTTCAGTTACATGCAATTTTCTTATTAGTCACAGCCAAAGTGTCTCAAACATAATTAACCCAAAACCTGTCTAAATCAATCCAGATCCATTCAAAATAATGAATTCCCATCTCATTACAGAGCCTGCTAATCTATTCAAGCCTTCAAATGTATTCCTGAGAGAAAGATAATGCATGCAGATTCTTACAAAATGCAATATAGTTGTTAGTTTTTGAAACCTTCTTCATATTATGATCTCATTTACTCTTGCAGCATAAACAAGGTGAGATTTAGGCATTGTATCAAAATTGGTGATTCACTTAAATAACTCCTTTCCTGACAGTCAACACTGAGTCCATGTCCCAACAGCGGCTCCATTATATGAAACACATTCTCTCACACACTTTAAAACAGACATTAGAAAGGCTCTAAATGTTTTTAAATACAGTTTTCTCACTTTAATGCAGTTGCACAAAACTGACTGTAGCTGCTGACAATCAAAAAATCGTTGAAGTTTCAACCTCTTTCTACCACTCAGAAAGGGGAGAAAAACACTCCAAGCCAGAACTGGATGTTTGTATCTTCCTCTTTTACCCTGTGGGTTCTTTGTTAGACAAGTATGAGGTATTTGGGCCCTCAGCATGTTATTATAGGCTATCAAATGCAAGCCAAACTCGCATGTGTGTGCACACAGGCTGCAAGGAAGGAAAAAATATCTTGACAGGTTGCCATATAAGAGATGTTTTGCTTTGGAAAAGTTACTTCCAGGGAACTAAATGTGCTGGCAAAGGTTCACTTCCCAAGCCTTGCCACGCTGGTTTAATAGAAAGTGTGGTCACATCTGCCCTTCAAATGTAAAATAACCCTTTTGCTTTTTGATACTTTGCACACATGGGTTTGGCACATACTTGTAATTCCTCATATGAAAAATATCTTACTGAAGGCATAGGATGACATACTTCCAAGAGGAAGGATCAGTAAAACCACCATCAAAAATCAGTTTTCAAAGCTAACCAGAAACTTAAAGGCACTGCTCATCTAGATTTGCCCAAATTACCTCATGACCAAAGCAGGGCACATGAACGTATTTACCAACATTTGCTAGGTTCCAGCCAGCTAATGGTATGTGACTAAGCTAAGCTGTTATCATGTACGACTCCTTACATTAGAAGAAATCTGCGCGTCTTCAAACTTAATGTCTTCTATTATTATCATGTGAATACAGAAGGCGGTATCACAAAATTCTGGATTGGGTTTTTTAAGCCAAGCAGATCCCAGCACCCAATGCCTTCACCGTGCGAGCGCAGATGCGATCTGTTCCAGAAGGGCACCCGTTAGCGGGTGTTTCTGCCTTTCTAAGAAGGTGGGCATCTCCTCGACTGGGACCACGTTACATCAACACTCCCCCTACCCCACCCCAAAAATTATTTTTTATGGATACCCTCCCTCAAATAAATTTTATTTTAGTACTGACTAACACAATACAAAGTCTTTCAGCAAGGGGCAGAACCGGACCCACAGAGCTTCTCAGTTATACAAACTCCTGCTGGTGCCCGTGGTGCAGGATCATGCCCTGCCAGCAGCCAGGAGGGGGAAAAAGCCCAGCAACCGAACCCCACAAAAACCCACCGACCAAAAAAAATCTGAAGAAAAGGCACGGTTTAAATACAGCATTCCTCCTTTTTTTAATTTTTTTTTCTGTTGTGCTGCAGACCTTGTAAAAAGTACTTGCAAAGTCAATAAATAATAGAAAAGTTAGATAATGTCCAATTTTGGAACCTGAAGATGATCACTGAAAAGCTCATTGAAATGGAACAGCTGTTTACACTCTCTAGTGGTTTCATACTTTCTGGGCTCCTTCCTTTAGCGTTCCTCTTGATTTCCATGATAATCGCAGAGATATGCCTTAAAGAAAAATGACTTCAGGAGGTACAGTTGCTAGCGGAAATAATCCTGCTTTAATACATGCATTTGAATTCTGTCCGTGATCCATTCCCAGCCACAGTAAACACCTCTTGCATTCAGTAGGGTAACAATGCTTGTAAGAAACCAACTGCTTTAATAAGTTAAGAAATAAGAGCTCAAAAAAACCAGGAATAGTCTTTCATTCAGAACATCTCTGTGAAATCATGAATCAAAGACACAAAGACATACCAAGTTAATTAGATATATGAGGTCACACTGACCATAATATAGTTGGAATGCAAAGGGGAAAACAGCCCTCCACCCACCCAAAACACGCTGCCTGTATCTTTTTCCTGAAGTAATTACAGATTTTTAAAAAGTATTCCGCCTGTAAAGGTGCTGCAAGAGGGAACACGGCACACCATGATTTCAAACTTTTTTTTAAAGTTCTGCTAAATTAATTTACATATAAAAAGCATTCAAAACAAAAAAGCTCAACAGCTTAAAACCCGCCGGTGCCTCGCAGTGTGGAGCCCAGGGGTACCTCGCAGAGACAGCCAGCTGCCTTCCCTCTTCCCGCAGCACTAACGACCACCTCGCAGGAGCGCGGCCCGAGCCTGACAGCAGCTCCCCACGGCCTCCAGCCAGCACCACCACATTCCCCACGTCAGCCTTCACAACCAGGCCAAAACTGACGGAAAAGCAGCTATTTCAGAGGCCGCCCCTGCTCGGACGCGGGGTCCGGCGGTGGCACCCCCACGCGCTGTCGTGGCACCGCTGGCAGCCACGCTCCCAGCGACAACACACGGCAAACAAGTTTCCACTTCTGCAAAGAGAGCGGCTCGCACACGGGTTTCTAATCCCCGCTCACCCGCGGAGCCGAGGGGAGGGAAAAAGGGTCCGGGGAAGGGAAGTGCCCGAGGACCGGGCGGCAGCGGGGACCCGCGGGCACGCGTGGGGCCGGCACGCCTGGCAGCGGGTGGGCTCCCGCGGCCGGGCCGGAGGGGCCCGGACGGCTCCCCGCCGAGCGCAGGGACCACGGGTTGGAAGGGTGTGGGGGGTGGGGGGTGGGGGGGCGATCGCGCGTGGGGCACCGGCCGGTCACGCGTGGGCCGGGCGAGCTCCCCCGTCCCGCCGGCGGCGGCCGGGAGCGCGGAGGCGGAGCCGCCCCCGTTACCTGGCGCCGTCGAGCCTGCCCCCGGGCGGGCTCCTCCGCGGCGGGCTGCGGCTGAGGCGCGGCTGGCGGCGGGCGAGCGGGGCGGCGGGGCGGGAGGGCGCGGGCGGCGGGGGCGCGGGCCCGCCGGCCGCCAGCAGATAGAGCAGCAGCAGGCTCCCCAGGCACAGCAGCGCCGCCGCCACCTTGCAGGAGAGCCGCATGGCGCGGGAGGTCAGGGCGCGGGGCGCAAGGCCCGCCCGCCCCTCAGCCCGCCCGCCGCCATCGCCTGCCGCCCGCCCCGGCGCGACCCGCCGCTCCGCTCCGCGCCGCGGGGACGTGGCCGCCGAGCCCGGCCCGGCTCCCGGCAGCGGGGGCGGGGCGCGCCCTACCGTACTCTCTGGACTAGTCGCCCCCGACTACGGCTTCCTCATCAATTAAATATTGTTTAATAACGCCGTCATCAAGTAGCGTTTCCTCGTCAGAGGCAAAAGGCGGGCGTCCCCGCGGCTGGCAGGTCGCGCCGCTCGGAGGTACCTCGGGTCTCCCCGCGCCGCGAAGCTGCCTGTTCGTGCAGGCGTGCGGCGGCGGGAGAGCGCCAGCGTGCGCTGGAGGACGAGCGGGAGGAAAAGGTGGGAGAGGGAACTGGTCTCTGAGGCACGTTTCATCTGTTCGTGCCAAGAAATGGGCCAACCGGAGCCGAGTCTCCCGCCACCTCGCAGCCGGCGCTCACCACCGACCCACGCGCTGCTCCTGTCCCACCTGCTCCGAAGGCACGCTGTGTTGGGACTAAACGCAACACTTGTAGGACAGCGAAGGAATATAAGCATTCGCTTACTTTGGGGTGGCTTCAAACTTGTCCTCGTATGACTGATCAAGTTACTTAGCCGGTCTTCTGTCTCAGCAGAGATGGCAACACTGTGCATTTCACAGAAATAAATCCTCCTGAGGTTCGTGACCTGATTTATCACCTGTAAATGTAGAGTATGACAGAAACATAAGTATTCTTGCTGCCCCGTGGAGCTGGAGCGCAGGCTGTGCAAAGAATGGAGACACCAACCTTAGAACAGGGAGTGCAGGGGAGCGGGAGCCTCACACGTCCCTCACGGTGTTGGGCCTGGAAGTGAACTTGAGCTGGGCTTGAGCGAAGTGAGCGTGGCCCCAGGGATGGACATGCGGCGCAATGACCACCCACTGCTGAGCTACACCAGAGGAGGGCTATGGGGCTGATGCCCAGCACAGCTCTCATCACATCTCTCACCTCCCGGGAGGTGAGCTCTCTGGAGGGGGCTATTTGATCTGTTAGTTTTAAAATAAACACTCAGTGCCACAACTGCCCTGCGAAGACCGACACTGCAGTCGCAGTGCTACTGGTGGGGAAGCGGTGTGCCTCGGACAGGTAACCACGTGGCTGCGAGGACAAAGTCCCTTGGACATGCAGATCAGGACCCTGCCAAGGTAAGGGATCAGCATATTGTAAATGATATATCTCATGCAAAAGGGTGAACCTCCTGCTGCACAGCCCTGCTCTGCAAAGTCAGGTTTACTTTTAGGCTAGATCTTCCAAGAATTGGTCCTTCACTACTTGGATGGCTTGCACTTGGCAGTGAAGCCATGCATCCTGGCCATTTTACACTGCTGTTGCAACATGTTTTTTACCAATGGTATCCCAAAATGTCCTGTACCTCAGAAGCCGTGCAAATGCAATGAACCATTAGTGTTACAGAATTTCCCCCAGCTCAGATTCTGAGCAGGTGTAAAAACATAAATTATGTCATGCTAAGAGAAAATCGCAATACTAAATGAGAAACTACAGGAAAACCACAATGCACAAGCAACATACGCTCTTTTCTGAGAATGTATGTACTACAATAAAACCCTACCAAACTTTATATGCAACCAAAAAATGAGCAACCCCCTGAAATCCTCAACCTCTACAGATGTGTGATTTTATACTATGAATAAATTATCTTTCACATATAGGAGATGCGTCAGCAATGTTTGCATAAAAATGCTGAGATAACCATGAAAGCTGAAAAACATTCTAAGGGGTTTTTAGAGACTTTTCCCCTTGTTTCTGTGGTACGTGGTAGTGTATCACTTACCTGCCTACTTGCATCATTTTCTTTCAAATTAAGTTGTGCAAATATCAACTCTTCTGGGCCACCAGCGTGTGCGCTCAAACAAAATCCGTTCCGCTGCTGGCTGAAACAGAATTGCGTCGCACAGCTTCAAATCAGCGCTGCTGAATCACTGCACTCCCAGAAGTGTTCAGCACTGGCAGCAACGCAACGGGCCGGCCACGATGTGGAGTCTCGATACGTGACAGTGGCTACTGAGTTATCCAGGCAAATGGCTTATATCTGAAATAATAGAGACAGCCAGGTTAAGTAAAATTACACATATTTTAGACTTGAACAAATTTATTAACACCAAGCGTGTTCAGCAGATTTTGTAGTGCAGACACAGTATCATGGCATCGTTGTAGATATTAAAAGGCAAATCATTCAAAGGCTTGTACTATAATGTATGATTTTTTAATGTAGCTCTGTAAGGAACTACTTTAAAGCATAGTTATATTTTGAGAAAAACTTAAAAATGGAGCTTTCTTAGTAAATTTTTTTTGTTACCATTTCTGAGGTTGTGTAAGAGGTGTTATCTTCTGCAGTACTCAAAGGTTCAAGCAACTCAGTGTAAATGACACTATTAAAAGAGCCAGGTTCCTGCAAACAGAAATACACCTTCTACAGGCATTGAGAGAAAAAAACTGCCACACACTATATAGTGAGCAATAAATTTCAAAAATTTGTTGTCCTACAGCTGAGCTAAAAACCCAGACTAGGAGACAGCGGTGTTTATATGCTACTTTTGGAGTATAAGTTGAAAAACTCCAAGGGCGTTTAAGACACACGAGACCACAACAGATTCCTAGGAAGCTGTTTAAAAACCCAGAAGTTGCCTCAGCACAAAAAACCACATTTGCCACAAATACATGCCGTACCCAATGCGCCTGCCCCCGTGCTGCTCCATGGGTCATTGGTCTGAGAACTCTCTGGCGTAGCAGTGGCAGGTCAGGCTCTCACAGTGGTTCAGCGGTTGAACACGAGCCACCAGCGTGCCCTGGCAGCCCCGAGGGCCAGACGTGCCCTGGGGGCCACCGAGCCCTGCCCTGCAGCCGGGCGAGGGGGGGATTGTCCCGCTCTGCCCAGCGCTGGGGCGGCCTCACCCCGAGTGCTGTGGGCAGGGTTGGGCGCCGCAGGACATTGAGGGTATAAAGCTACTGGAGAGTGTCCAGAGGAGGCCACGGAGTTGGCGAAGGGTTTAGAGGGGAAACCGTATGAGGAGTGGCTGCAGTCCCTTGGTTGTTCAGCCTGGAGCAGAGGAGGCTGAGGGCAGCCTCATGGCGCTCTGCAGCTCCCTCCCAAGGGCAGGAGGAGGGGCAGGAGCTGGTCTTTTCTCTCTGGTGACCAATGCTGGGACCTGAGGGAATGGCAGGGAGATGTGCCAGGGGAGGTTTAGGTTGGATATTAGGAAAAGGTCCCTCCCCCAAAGGGTAGTGGAGGCCTGGAACAGGCTCCCCAGGGAGGCACCACGGCACCAGCCTGGCGATAGTCCAGAAGCACTTGGACAAGGCCCTCCGAGACACGGTGTGAATTTGGGGTTGTCCTGTGCAGGGACAGGAGTGGGGCTCGATGGTCCTTGTGGGTCCCTTTCAGCTCAGGACATTCTATGATTCTATGGTTCTGTGATTCATTAGGGCTGCTGTGGTACAGCTACTGATATTACAGTTTATGGTGTTCAGTCACCAAGAAACAAAACTAACTTGATCTCTCACATGCAAACTTTACAGACACCTAGTTCAAAGCAAGTTGGACATCTCTCTGGGAGGTAACACCATGAAATGTTAATACCAAGAAACACAGTACATATTTACATCCCTGACTGTTGTGACTTTCTTCTTGTAAAGACTATTGCAGGTTTGATCCTGACTTTATAAAGACCACTGTCCTGCCTCTAGAGACCCATGTGGTTATGCTTATCTGAAAAACCACGGAAGGCCTTTGTGATCCAGGATCCTTCTCTCCTCTGGAGAAATAAAATGAGAAACTTCATTATCTCTGGGTAAGGGAAACTGCAAGAGGAAAGAGCAAAAATAAACTTATGAAGATCAATGGAGCAGAGTCCTGATGGAGGCCTGTCACTAGTGGTGTTCCGCAGGGGTCTGTGCTGGGTCCAGTCATGTTCAACATATTCATCAGTGACCTGGATGATGGGATAGAGTGTAACCTCAGCAAGTTCGCTGATGATACCAAGCTGGGAGGAGCGGCTGATACACCCGAAGGCTGTGCTGCCATCCAGCGAGACCTGGACAGGCTGGAGAGCTGGGCCGAGGGGAACCTGATGAAATTCAGCAAGAGCAAGTGCAAGGTCCTGCACCTGGGGAGGAACAACCCCCCGCACCAGCACAGGCTGGGGGCTGAACTACTGGAAAGTGGCTCTGTTGAGAAGGACCTGGGAGTGCTGGTGGACAACAAGCTGACCATGAGCCAACAATGTGCCCTTGTGGCCAAGAAAGCCAATGGTGTCCTGGGGTGCATCAAAAGAAGCGTGGCCAGCAGATCGAGAGAGGTTATCCTCCCCCTCTACTCCGCCCTAGTGAGGCCACATTTGGAGTGCTGTGTCCAGTTTTGGGCCCCCCAGTTTAAGAAGGATGTGGAACTGCTTGAGCAAGTCCAGGGGAGAGCTACAAAGATGATCAGGGGACTGGAGCATCTCCCTTATGAGGAAAGGCTGACAGACCTGGGTTTGTTCAGCCTGAAGAAGAGAACACTGAGGGGGGATCTTCTCAATGCTTATAAATATCTAAAGGGTGGGTGTCAAAGGGATGGGGCCGGACTCTTTTCAGCGGTGCCCAACGCCAGGCCAAGGGGCCACGGGCACAAGCTGGAACACGGGAAGCTCCCCCTGAACATGAGGACAAACCCCTTCCCTGTGCGGGTGCCAGAGCAGGGGCACAGGCTGCCCAGAGAGGCTGTGGGGTCCCTTCCCTGGAGACATTCACCCCCCGCCTGGACGCGGCCCTGTGCCCCTGCTCTGGGTGTACCTGCTCAAGCAGGGGGTGGGACGGGGTGAGCTCCAGAGGTCCCTTCCAACCCCTGCCATTCTGTGATTCTGTGAAGATACCATGGTATTCTGAACACAGAAATTCTGTATGTGAAACTGTTAAGGATTATAAACTCGTGGAAAATCTAATCTATGGGGAAAGGAAACTCAGATTAAAATGCATTAGATTCAGGGGAATTCTTCAGGCCACTTAGACAAAAGAAGTAAAAATATTTGTTTTTCACTTGTTTTCAAAGTTAAAGGGAAGAATAATAGGAATTTTACTCAAGTGTGCAATGATATCTTCTATTTCCATTTCACGAAAAGCCCCCAGTTGTTATTTACATTTTTCATTTACACTGAGTTTTTGCCCAGTCTAAGTCTGACAATTACAAAACTCTTTCTAGTTGTTTATAAAAATTACAGCACTGATAATTTAGATAATGGAAACAGTTATGTATTATATTGTAGAGAAATATGTTTCAGATTGAAACACATACCTACTTTATTTCCATTTGTTTCTTGGATAGAGAAACAGTTTTATGCCTCATTTTACTTGTTAAACTAAATGCACATTTTGTATCTGACTACCATATTTATGAACGTGCCAATTCTATATCTAGAATATATTATGTATTGTAGCCATGGGATTATGCCAAATTTACTTATTATTAGCCGGGTAGAGTCAATTATGCTTATAAATTGCAAAGCTTCAAGCATCTATTTTTCAAAGGGACAGGAAGTTTTGCTAATTACTTGCCCAAAACATTGTAGATAATGCATTTTCATTCTTCAGTGCTCCATTAAACATCTAGCAGCCAAATTCAATTAATCAGAAAGATGTAGTCTTTCTACATTTCTAAATAAAACTTTTTCATTACCCTTCTAAAAATTCAGCATGCTTTTCACAGAAGAAAGCCATCCAAATCTCTTAGAGATGCTCCTTCATACTTTACTTGGATGGAAAAGCAAAATGGCTGATGATGCACCAGTTTCTTCACTGAAATCAGCATGTAAGTATTTCTTTGACAAAGAAGGTATTACCAGACAAAAAAGGCTGGGAGTTCTTAGACTCTAAAAAAACCCAAAATAATTCTGAGGCAGTCTTGGAAAGTGTCAGTTAGACAAGAATAAACTCTCTGATGAAACTTCTTATCTTTCATAGACTTGTCTTATGCAAATTTGAACTTATCCAGAGGAGATGGTGCCTACTCGTTTGTAATTCAGCTTCCTGTCCAACATTCTTACTACAGATTACATTGGTAAGGTCCAAAAGTTAATTAGAGCTGAAGTTCTCTGGAAATGCATCAAAAGCTTCTGAGGACTTCACCGAGGCCTTGGTCCAAGTCGAATCAGCATCTGAAATTAGATATCATTAACTTCTTTATATAAAAAAATGCATTTTATGTGCCATGTATCTTCAATTTCTGCATATAAAAAACTGGGACACAAGAAGGTTTAGGCTAAATATTAAAACCATCCATCAGTTTTAGATCAATGGGGAGAATGATCTATTTTGAAGCAAATATTTATTTTTTGTGCATGCCAACAAAACAATTTGCACGGTATTTAAACTGCTGGTTCAGTCCTGTACAAGAGTGAACATGTTTTCTCATTAAGAGATGTCATATTCAGTGGATTTCCAGCAGGAAAAATCAATCTTTATCAGCCTGGTAGATTGTCTGTTTTGTTTTTTTTTTTTAAAATTTCGTTAGCAGAAGTTACATAATTATGGGGTTTTTTTCCCTCCAGGAAAAAACATTTGAATGCATTTCAGAGGGGGCAGGGAGAGGAAGAGAGTCAGTAGCATTTAAAAATGTAGAGAATCATCTGGAACCAGAATAACTTGCATGGTCTAATGACAGAAAAAGCAGATTAACTCTACATTAGTTGCTATATATAAAGATAAGTAAATTATGGCTCTTAATCCAATTTTTCTGCTTTTAGCAAGTTTTTGAGCCTCTTGTTGCATTTCCGCCTTAATGCTTTATTTCTTTTGACTCATCGGGATCTCCCTCTGTTCACATTGCCAACCTTGTTCACATTTATCCGCTGCCTTAGAAGAGATGTACCTAACTGGGAATTCCTGTTCCGAGAGTGCTCATGGGGTCACTCTTCTGCTTATTTCTGCAGCCCTACTCTTCGATATATTTCAGTTCCTGAAATAATTTTATCCTTACCACCTCAATTTAAATTACATTCGGTCCAAACCTTACATTCCTATTTACGCAGTTCCCAACTTCATCCTCTCCTCTCCAGAGGTATCTGTTCTCACTACACGCTTTACTTACACATATATTTCTCACAGTCAGAGCTGCGAGACGCACAATTTACTTTCAGTAGCCTGTTAGGTTTAAGAAACAGTATCTGACCGTGTCAGATACGAACAGTTTCAGGGGTGGCTGCAGCTATCGCGGAGGAGGAAAGTGCTGAGGTTAGGCGGGAGATCCCCACGCTGCAGCATTTTGATGGATGTGCCAGGATGGCAGCTGTTGGGGTGAGGGTCTCATCAAATACTGCTTTCATCTCTTCAGGTGGTCAGACCTGCCTTGAACCAGGCCGTCTGGGCCACTGTATCATCATTTTTGTTAAAAGGTAAGGCCAGCGGGGGGATCCTGAAGGAAGGGATCCCCGCTCGCCGGCGGGTCCCGGGGCACCCCGGCCACACCAGACCGTGAGGTAAGGCCAGGCCGGCCGCACAGTATCAGCCCCCCGGCCTCCTCCCGGGGCCAGTGCCGGCTCCATCCCGATGACTCCGCCCTCTCGTCCCCGCCCGCAGGCGGGCAGCGGCCGGAGGGGCGGCCCTGAAGGAGGCGGCCGGGCCGGGCTCCGGCTGGTTCCCGCTCCGCAGGCGCCGCCTGCGCATGCGCGCTGCCCGCCTCAGCGCCACAGCGCGGGCGCGGTGAGTGGTGGCGGCATGGCGGGCGGGTGGTGTGGCGGGCGGCAGGGTATGGCGGGCGGGCAGGGTAGGACGGGTAGGATGGGCGCCACCTTGGCGGGGCGCGGGGCTCTCCCCGCTGGCAGCCGCCGCCTCCCCGCAGAGCTCGCTCCTCTCGGAGGCGGCAGTTCGCGGCCGTGGGCCCGCTGGTGGGAGCCCAGCTCGTCCCTCTCCTCAGCGGCTCCCGCCTGTCCCGCGGCCGTCAGGGGAGCGGCCGGCCGGCTTCCTCCTCGTGTGCTCCGCGGTACGGCTTCACAGTCGGCTTTTCACCTAGCGTAGCAGATTTTTAGACTGGAACAAGCGATGCTGGGCACTGGGTATTGCCTTGTTGTGGGGTGGGTATCCGCGGCTCCTCGGCTGTGGGCTGTGAGATGCCTGGGGTTTGCGTGGGAGCCTCCACGTTAGTTTGGGACCAGTAATTTGCGTCAGGGATGCCAAAAGTGCAGCAGCGCTAAGCAGCTCGGAGCGGGAACAGCAGGGCCCGGCTTTGGGGCTGCTGTGAAATGTTCCGAACCTCTGGTTTAGGAAAATACAAACGCAGGCTGGCATGCCATCCTTGGAGGGTCCAGATGAGCGAGTGGGTTTTTGTTACCTCTTATCCCGCGTTATTAGGCAGCATGTAGTGTTTTAAGTAGATAAGAAGGTCCACAGAAGATGTTCATCAAACGAGGTATTTCCTATCTAGCTACAGCTCGATAAGCAGGTTCTCAGCCTGGAGGGGGTGGGAATGTTGCCTGGGAAGCTACTGGTAGGTGAAATGGGGAGTTTCACTTCCTTCGTGCTTGTCAGTTGAGGTAGATTACCCATACGAATTATCTATGTGAAAAAAACCGGATAATTGTTAATTTGGCCCTATTAATGGTTAATGCTCCGTGTTTGCTCTTACATGAGCAGGACATTCTGCTTAGCTTGCAATTCTTGCAACTTGCCAGTTTTAAGAACAGGGATAAGTTTAATAAAGATAACAGTGAAAGTCAGTGAAAAGTAGCTCTTTCCCAGATAATAGTTCTGTTTTGCATTGTTTGGTGAAAATATTTTTGTCTTAAAAAGTTAATTTTCCAAAGTGTGTGCCCCCCCCCCCCATGAAAAAACTGGGTTCTAAGTCAAACCTGGGCAACTACCTTGCATTTCAAAGCTATTGAAGAGTCAGACAAGTTATGTATCAGGTGAATGGTACTATGTAAATTCATTTTCTCATGCTGAATATATGTGCAAGCCCATGTATATACATACATACGGTTCTGATCAATGTTGACCTAAAATGTCCTTAAAAACGCTTGGTGAAGGAGATTCCAGATAACCTCGAGGTGATTTAATTCCATTACAACTACTGTATTATTTACATGTTCTTCGACTGAATCTTTGGAAGAAATGTGAGGTTTTTAGGATGAAAACCCCACACACTGATCAAAATAGTAAGCATGTTCCCGTTGGGCATGCTGAGTGTGTCAGCTGCTCATGTTTAAACTCTTCAGACAGCTCTTGTGTCATGAGCCCGCTGCGAAGGAGCATCTTTGACTTACTGTGCACTTACTGTCCCAGTGGCTTATGCATTCAGTTTGACACAAAGGGCAGAATGCTCAGTGTGTATGCTCAGGTAATCTGCCTGGGGTGTACTGAGTCTGTTGCTTGTTTTCTGGCTGATATGTGTATGGATTATCAAATACAGCTCTAATTTTTTGAAAGAATTACTGGTTTTCAGTATTTTTCTAATAGTATTTTGTGATCAGTTCAGTAATGAACTGTAGAGGTCTAACATCTGCTACATGTGAAATAATAAATAATTACAAAAAGCTGCCACCTTCTGGGGCTGAATTTAGTGTGGTTTTAATGTGGAATATAATAGGTGCTTTCCTGGGCTCCAAATGTGTGCATTCATTTATCTTCAGTTGTTTCATTAAGGTGCAGAGGGGTGGTACCTTCACGTTCTCGATAACGCTTTTTGTGTTGTTTTGTTGCTGTTGTCATGAGTGCTTTCTTCTTGAGCATGTGGAAGGTAATTTTGTGCAAATGTTCTTGCAGAATTTTGAAGAGAGACTATTTGCTCTCATAAATTGGAAACTACAATAATCTTTTCTTGTTTTCCTGTTTTGATAGGGCCATACAGCCATTGGTTGCTTTCCCTGCTGGATTCATCATGATAACTCCAGCTTTTGAGCTGACCCAGGATCCAGATTTTCTTACAATAATAATCAGAGTACCTTATGCCAGAGCTTCAGAGTTTGATGTATATTTTGAAGGGGAAGATTTTAAATTTTATGCTAAGCCGTACTTTCTCAGGCAAGTAGTTGAAGGATTTTAAAAAAAAAACCTTTGTAGAATAAAGTCATTAGAGAATGAACTTCATTTTTCGTCCCTTCAGAACACTCTTCATCTGCAGTTTTTACACTGTAGACTGCAGACAGCCCATTTTGTGCAAAGAATTGTTTTTATGGATATGGCCTCTTTGGTTTTAGGCATTAAATAATCTTGAAGGGATATTAAAGAAATACTTTTCTAATTTTAGTTTACAATGGATTTTTAATTGTAAAATACCAAGACAATTCTCTGGATATATGCAAGCTGTGTATAAGAAGTATGTCTTTTCCCTGTTGAGAGCCAGGTGCAGTATATTTGGTGAAGAATGAATTTTGTTGCACTTGTAATGACATAAGAGGAGAGAAGTTGTTCGAGTGGAGGCAGTGGGGAGTGAGGTGCCAGGCTGTATCTTTTCTCTAGATAGCAAGTTCTCCACTAAGCCATAGAAAAGGAACAAGATGCATTCTCAGTATGAAAGTGTAAAGAGAACCTTTGACATGTAAGAGCTGATGAGCTATTAACCTTTTCTTTTTTCCATTTCCTGTATTCTTGGATGTGTTTCCCCTATATACATTAGAAGACCAGAAGGGATTTTAGTGGACTGGTAGAATGCAGTGAACTGGTTCTTCTGAATAAGCAGTACAGGAACTCTGGATGAATTCTTATGTCCTGCCAGGCTGGGTTAGTTTAGAGTTTTTAAATTGCAGAATCTTCCAAGTGTTGCACATAGTGCCAAGGGCCTCATCTCTGTCATGGCTGTGACCTCGTCCAAGCTGGGAAGCAAGGAGTCACAAATTTTTTCTGTCTTGGATGCTGGTCTCTTGTGCCAATAGTTAGGGAGAACGATTTTGAAGTACGTGGGGGTTTAACTGCATGACTTTCTTTACTGTCAAAAGGAGTCACGTAGTTAAGTCCTTTGGGCTGCTTTTGGAATGTGCCTTGCATTTTTATGGCCTGAGACCTTAAGTTGCAGAATTAATCAGGCATTCAGTGAGGCATCTTGGTTTTTTGCCTGCAGACTGACACTTCCTGGAAGAATTGTAGAAGATGGCAGAGAAAAAGCATCTTATAATACAGACAAAGGTATTAATGTTATTAGTGTATGTGTCATTAAAAATGCTACTAGCTCTCCAGTAATTTATATTTTGCTGCACTGGAATTGTACAACTTTATTTAAGTATATGATACTGTAAATAAATGTAAAGTTTCTCCTCTGTTATGTAGTATAAAGTCTTGCTCAGGATTTATTGTATGTACTTGGGCCATCCATAAGCGCAAGGGACGTGTTCAGAACTGTTTTAATAATGAAAAAATTATGTACAAGTCCTTCAAGCCCGGTGAGAGCTAGACATGTTACAGTACCAAGATCGTTAGTCTAGTAAATCTGCAAAGTAGTCAGGTAGTGCTGAGTAGAAATGAGATAATCCTGAGGCAGTCGCTTGGCTACATCTTGAGAGAAGACATTAGCCTTTCTCTACAGCTTAAGGTGGAAGGTATTTCTGGAATAAAATATGTACCTTCTCAAATTAATGTATTCATTAAAAAACACCCCAGCAATAAACCCTATAATTTGCTGCTTGCAAAGCCTTTATTACGTGCTTGACTTAAGACAATAAACAGATTGCTGAATGTAGGTTCCTATGATCTTCTGCCGATTGCTTGATTAGGGGAAGGATTAAAAATAAAATAAAACTTGCATTCTGTTGGTTTGTGTTTACACAATGTGAGTCAAGGGAACACAACTGGTTAAATGTTCTCTTTTGTGCTTTATTGTTAACATTTTTTATTTTGGAGTAACTTGTAAAGTAAGGGTAAAAACACACACAGATTGATGCATAATAAAATGCTACCTGCATGTGTCCCAGTTCCTGTGAGTGCTTTTTATTAGAGGAAAAATGTACAGTTTTGTTTTTCTTGGATGCTTTGGATGTAACTATATTCTGACTTTCCTTTAAGGAACTTTTACAATTCGGTTACCTAAGGAGATTCCTGGCCAATATTTTGAGGGACTGGACATGCTGACATCTCTTTTAGCACCAAAGAAATCAAGATCAGCAAAACCTTTAGTAGAAGAAATAGGTATGACAAAAAAAAAATATCTTTATTTATACCAGTGATACATGTACCTAATGAAATAGTTACAGATCTGCATAGTGATCTATGTAGGAAAATACAGTATTTCTATCGTCTAGTCTAAGGTACGAGAAGGGTGAGAATGAATCTGAAAGTATGGATAAGTATAGAAGTCCGTGTGTTGTAGGTGATATACGTGTCATCTCTATAGGCTTAGTTATGTTTACTTTTTTCCAAAATGTGCTTAACGTACACTAATCCTCTGTAGATCTTTGTACCCCTCTAGTGGCTGTATAATACACATTTGAGTCTTCTGCTTTCTACAAGCTGGCGCGACTGGACTTTTAGCTTAAATGGTAGAAGCTCATTAAAACCACAGGTTCTCGTGGATGGCTTTCTTAACATCAGTGTTTTACAGACAAGAAGGTTTGACTATCCGTGTTTAACTTTTTAGTATTTATCTTAAATTATTGCTAACATCAATTTGCTCCTGTCAGAGTTCTCTTAGCATCAAATTCTGATCTTGTTGAAATCAGTGGAACAATTATTTCAGTCTTTGAGGGAGCATACTTAAAGACTTCAATATTCCTGGTCTTCATTTTTGAAAGTTGTAGAATTTGGAGGACCACCTATGGATTACTGATGTAAGCATCTGTCTGTATGACCTAGCGTTGTGTAAGATTTCTTACAAGATGTAGTAAAATGAGAAAGGCTTTCTTATTGTGTTATCAGTGTTTCCCTTTCTCCTAAGTCATAGTATTTTCTGTGTAATAATTTTCTTTCTCTGACCATGCAATGTATACAGGTGCCTCCGCTGAGTTGTCTGAGGAGGAGGAAGAAGAATTTGACTGGGAAATAGAGCAGATCCCTTACAAAGAAAGTGCAGAAAGCACTCTACCTCTACAGTACCGTTATGGATTTGGGAATTTGCGGTCGGGGGTGTTCCAGCGGCTGCAGGTAGGTGCATTTTTGTCTTTTAATATCATATAAGTTCTGGGTAAGTTGTTGGCTAGGCTTCCTGGCTCATTCCATACTCTGGAGGGGATCATTAGGTAACTGTTCTCCATTACCCATTCTGAGACTGAGAACATTCTGTTTTTGCATGTAGTGGTACAGACACATACTTGTTCCTGCAGAAGTAGGGGGTGGTCAAGACTGAGTTAATTGTGTAGCAGAGTCAGCAGGCTGGTCCATTTCTGCAATAATTTCAGTGTTAGAGGAAAGGGCTGAATGGGGTCCGTGGTAAAAATGGCCTCTGGAAGGGGGCTGCTCTCTCCAGCACGGTTCAGCTAGCTGTGAAGGCACAGAGAAGGAGGCCCGTATGAAATAGGCCACGTGTGAGGTGAATAGTTCTGGCAAGCTGCAAACAGTCTACATGCTGTCAGCAGTCTGCTGTTAACACTTTTGCTTTATGCTTAGTATTGTCTTTTATTCAGACTTCAAACATATTTAATGTTGATCTACAGTATATTTCAGACACCTTGAATTCTAATTTATTTTTACATTAAAAAGAAATTACTAAAAAAGAGTACAAAATAAAGTGGGCTAATCTATAGGTCCTGTTAAAGTTGTTGCATTACTTTTTTTTGATTGTGAAATTCATGGTTATTTTCTCTTTGCACTTTTTATTTTAGACTTGATTTTCTCACAGGACCGTAACTTTTAAAGTGTGTACCCTTCAAGGTGTCTGCCCCCTGGTGTCTGTGGGATTTACTAGGGTTATGGTGATGCACTGAAATTTGATTTTTGTGGATTAATTGGTAGGATAGGAGCTTTAAAATGGAGTTACTTTGCTCTTCTGCGTTCAGCAGTTTCTTTAATTCATGCATAGACTGAAGCTAACCTGTATCATGCTAGGTAGTATAATAATATTTGTAGTATACAGAGCTTTTATTAAAATAGTAGATGACAATTTTTTCTAGAGTTCTTGCCCTGAGCAATTTGAGTTGTAGCTGTTTAAAGCAACTTAATTACGTAACTCTAACTCAGTATTGCATGAATTGTGGTATTTTCAGGGTTTAGAGCAGAAGGATTGCTATTTATGGAGAAAGTGTTTACATTCTGTTTGGAAATATACACTGGTCTATTTCTGTGAAATTCGTGAAGTAGTACATTTCCCATCAGCATTTCTGTACCACTACTTAATGATGCTTAAAAGGGCACTGCACTTGCCCATTAATTAATTTATGGCCACTTCAGATTGTGAGAGTAATCTCAAAAGTTGCAAGAACACCATCTATGGCTTTTACCTTATTTCTGTTGTGGTCACGTGCCTTTGTTACATGTGGCAAATCTTATCATAATGCAAAATAACCTGCCTGCCTTACGATAAAGCAGCCTAAATAGACATCTTAGCATCATGAATTCTAAGGAGCTTCAAATAATTGCATTTCCTTGGAATTTTGATGTTTTATTTGCACAATGGAGCTTGAATTTCGAAGATTTGAAAGGGAGGTTGAAGGACATCTAGGGATTTCAGTGAAATGCTGATAAGCATCCTTCCTAAACTCTCACTAAATATCATACCTGTGGCTTGGTCATACAATTTTTATTCCATTTGCAGGATGAACTCAGTGAAGTTATTGACATTAAGGATCCAGACCAAACTCCTGTAGATGAACGTAGGAGGAAACGCCTGGCAGCTGAGGCTGCCAAATTTGATCCTGATCATTACCTGTGAGTATTGGTTTATTTCATCTGGTCAAAGTACCTCAGTTTGAAATATTCACTTTTTCTTTTCACAAATCATTGGTTTTGAGATGACTTTTGTTAGTAATAGCTTTACTTCTTATTTGTCTCTTTGTCTCATCGCAGCAGGCCTTAAAGGGCTTTCCTATGTGCGATGCTGACACAAGACATTGCTTATCTGTTTTGGGGTTACTCTTCTGTTCAGTTACTGCTTAAGTTCAGGCAGGGCCTGGTGTGAAGTTTTGCAGAATGTTGTTTCATAGTTCACCTCTTCAGCAGCTGAGCAGCTGATCCCTGCCAACATTTTGGGTTCTAGATGTCAGAACTTTGTTTTCCCCTTGAGAAACAAGGATTACTGAACCATCCTGGGCTATGAGCAAGTAAATTTGGGTTTTGAAGTTATAAAGATTTTTGTCTAGGCCACTTTTTTGCCTTCAGTACACAAAACGTTTTTTACAGCAGAATGAGGAAAAGTTCCAAACCAAGACTTTGTGTTTCTTTATACTTCATTCCATGCAATGAAGGTGGAAATGACACTTCGTGCACTTAAAGGTGGAGTATTTCAGGTCAGGTTAGGTTCAGAGACTTCCAGATAATAAATCTCTTGGCTTCTAATTTAGTTTACTTCATAAAGTGACTCCTGCAAGATCGATTTGGTGGGAGAAGAGTGTAGTCCCCACGGGGGAATTAGTACTTGTGGTGTGTTTTGTTGGGGACAGGTAGGCTTTAACCCATTTTGAGTTGCAAACTTGGAATTTTTCCCCAGTGGGGTGTTTCAGAGGCAGCTGTGTGTCTTTGTGTAGCACATAGAAAAGCTTTCTTGAAACATCACTTTCAAGTATATTTCACTGGAACCAAGGTAGTTCCTAATCTGTAATGTGATGCAGATTACAGTAAGTATAAGTTTCCATCTTGGACCGTGTGTTCTACCCTGGTGGATGAGCTGCAACCACTTAGTGTAATGGTAGTGTTTTGGATGCTTCGGAACAGATGATACTGACCTTCAACAGAAATGGTTTTCATGTCTACCCAGATGAGAAGGACAGCTATGGGTGGCAAAGAGAACTGTTATGTTGCCTGTGAGGAAGATGTATACTGGCTGATATCTTTAAGTTACTTTATAAAGACACTGAAGGAAGGCATCACAAAATCTGTCATTTTGAAAGTAAAGCAAATTACATGTAGACTGGGTAGGTTCTATATGATGATTAAGAAGGTATTAAGAAATTTCTTGCATTTTTTTTTAGTTCTTAGTATTTATACTATTGTTTGGCTTGAAGAAAAAGCTAAAATTGTAAGAGGAGTCCTAGAGCTTGAATCCTATTATATAAATCCTTCCAGAATTACTATATTGACATTTTTTACCACAGTGGCTTTGTGCTGAGATGGAGGTAATCCCTCTCCCAGAAATTATGTACAACTCTTCCCCCCCACCTTGCTACAGCATGCCTTTATTTATCTAAAAGTCAGTCCCTATCCCTACTTTATCTTTGCCCTTCAGCTGCATACCCTTCCTCCCCCAGAGTATATGCAGTTTTACAGTGGGAGAGCTTCCCAGTAAAATCAAGTTTGCTGCCAGTGATGTTCTCTGAGAAGTCTTCTCTTTGGAATGTTTTCCTTCAGGTTCATACAGAACAAATTGGGTTTGTTCACCTTCATGTCATTCTGCAAGCTCATCAGTTTCCTAGGCTTTTGGGTGGCTCAGGAAAGGTGGAGGAAGTAAGGAAGGGGTTCTGTAAGATAAGAGAATATTGTTCATGCTTTTAATAATGATTGTTTTCTGGTTTTAAGTCAAAGAACAGGTACTGGTCAGGTTTGTTGTATTTCTAATTATGGAAAATAGCCAAGTCAGTTGTATTCTATGTATGCGTTAAAATATATCCACATACACTATAAATTAAAATAAATAGCATCTGGATTTTTTTTTTCCTAGAGCTGATTTTTTTGAAGACGAAGCTATTCAGCATGTCTTGAAGTACAAACCATGGTGGGTTGATGCTCATAAAAAAATGATAGCCTTGCAGAGAGAAAGTCATCAGGAACATGACACTCCTACATTTGGTGAGAACATACACATGTACACACCTGGTGCTTGCATGATAATTGCTGTGATGCCATGTTGTGTTCTAGGTTATTGTTCTTAAAGGGAAAAGATGGGTTTACCTTACAATTTTCAGTCTTAACTGTTGTTCTTAGAGTATTCTGTTACTTCTCCTGTCCTCAGGGAAATGTTTTTTTCCTCTGAGGGACAGTTATCTACTGAAATCTTCGAGACAGCTGTGTGTGGAGCAGTTGACAGTATATTATCAAGTGGTTATTTCATCTGAACCGTTTACCTGTTAATTGTGTAGTGGATGATCTCTTTTTCATCTGTATAACAAATTTTGGAGTTAACTGTTCATAAAAGCCATTCTAGAATTTCAGGTATCTATGAAGAAAACTTCCCTTTTTAAGAGTATTCTGTAATCTTTAAGATTTCAGAGAAACTGCCAGTCTCAGTAAGTCATGGCATCTGAAATCAAATCAAACCTACCTTTCTGTAGTGATTGTGATAGCTAGAAAGTGGGTCCTTTGCTGCTGCTTATCTCTTTTTTTTTTTTTTCTTCTTCAGATTTTTCAAGTAATTGTTCTGCCTCTCCTAGTTGTATTTTCAATGGAAAAAATAGTCAAAACTGTTTTTCAAGCCCACTTCTAAATGTGGTGCAGACACTTCACATTTTCCAAGAATCAGCTGTGGAAGATTGAACTAATATTGGCCCTTACCTCTGTTTGAGCATGTCTTCTGTAGGATGTTTTATTTTATTTACACAGTACAACAGAAGTTCATGGCATTTATTACTCTTATTTTTATGGATCTCATAGGCTTTTTTTAAAGGAAAAATCTTTGTGTCTGTTTAGAAATGAAAAAGGAGTGGTTTCAGTTTTGGTAGATGACCTTGTAACAGTGCTGTTAACAGATTAACTGAGTGACTGCAGGGAGCATTACACGTTACTATTATGCATCGTCTTTTATTGTCCTTTGTTCATTTCCTATGTAGTATGAAAATATGATATTACTAAAGTAGATAATGATAATCCCTTCACCAGAGGTTATTAACAAATATTAGTGCACTAATAATACCTGCGCTTTCACATTTTCTACAGAAGAACAATGGAATTTGGGTAACTGTTGTGTATTTTACCGTGGATGTAATCTGATCTTCATTACTGCTCTCTTTTCAGCCTCTGAAGCCAGAATTGTTAATTATATCGATCATAAGCATTGGACAAAGGTACAAGAGGCTTGAAAATAGAATAATGAGGGGTTCTTTTGTTTGTTTTTATCCATTCACTCCTTAGTAAATGAAACTGCTAATGTTTCCCTGTGTTAAGGAATATAATGAAAATGAAGAGCTGCTGGATGATTTTATTGATAAAGAATATTTTTGCTCCAAATGGAGATTCTGAAGAAAAACACACACACATGTTGCTGGGTTTTAGGGGCAACAACAACAGACAAACTACTGGAAAGCCTGGCAAGCCTGCTAATGAAAGTTATGCGGAAAATGGAGCTACATAAAGGATCATCTTTTCTCTAAACCATTTGTTATAACATATATTTAATAAGTATGACCAAAAAAGTATAGTCTGACCTTTGTATGGCTGAGTGAAGGCGCTCGTAGTTTTGTGGATCCTGAGGAAATTTAAGTAACAGAAGAGCTTATCTGGTGTTTGGGTTATATTAATGACAACAAGCCACCCTTTCGGGTAGAAAGACCTCAGTTTTGATAACATTGCTACCGCTGTTTGAATGGCAACACCAGCTGGGGATGGCAAGCAGCTGAGTGAGGATCTGAAACCATTGGAGGTTCCTAAACCTTCTTGAGTTGTGGTGAAAGAAACCACCATGAGAGGGAGTACAGGTTCTACTTGAAGGTCTCTTATGAATGGAAATGCAAAAGGGCAGGAAGTGGGTCCATGCTGTTGGACCTGGAATCTGATCGTCATTAGGATTAATTCCCTGTGGTTTTACGTTGCTTTTGTGCTTTATCCAATTAAAGGGACAGTCCGCCTAATCTGAGTTACAGATTCAGGAATACTTACAAGCTGAATGCAATTTGGCTGCATATCTGCATTAGTATGTATTCCAGTATGCATGCTTCGTAAGTGGAAGTGACATAGAAAAGGCACATAAAAGAATCAAGGACTGTGCCAAGTGAAGGACTTACTTTACTACTTGAGAATTTTTATGCTATTTCCTATAGAACTGGGGAGAAGTCAGTGTTAAGCCAAGGTGTGCTGTACAGCTAGAAGGATAAGGAGGCTGTCACTGGTATTAGAGTGTGCTTGTAGTAAGAAGCCTTTGAACACTAGTACTTAGCTGTAAAAAGCCAAAGAGTGCTTGAGCACAGAAGCTCTAGGGGCACAAATGTTAAGTGTATTTCAGTATGTTTCAAGGTGTTTTATGAAGTGATGTGTGGTGTGTCTTTGAGCCTATGTATGCGTGTATCCCCTTGCAGGTAGGTGTGAGGTCAGCCTTTCTCATTACAAAAATCAGATACAAATGTCCCCTGTTTACTTTTGAACCTGTTTAAGGGCATAAAGGAGGAGGGATTGAAACTTCCATGCAGTTTCTTTTTATTGCTTATGGAAAATAGGCATAAAATGAAGCGTACCCAGATTTCTTACTCGTCCTGAGTTTCAAATTAGTGTCGTGTGTTAAGGAAAGCATCTAAAATAAGGCAATTTCCGTCGTCTTCCATGATGAGGACTTCCAAGCATACACCTCGTAAAGAGACTTCAAATATTGGAGTGTTTAAGATGTGTACAACTTGTGGTAGGTGTAGTGCCATGGCCAGCTTGCAGAAACATTGGTCTGTCCTGTGTGAAGGAAGGTTATATTCTTGATCAAATATGTGCTGTCCAAAGCTGTTACACAAGAACATGGAAACTGAGAGATACGATGGAAATCAGATGCTGTCAGATGTGCAGCTCGTACTGGGGAAGCCTGCTATTCTCAAATGTGAGATGGTGGATCTTTTTAGAGGGTTGGTCACTGAAGGTAAATGGCTGTTTGGTAAGACAAGAAGGTAGGAATGGTAATGTGAAAACTGATGGTAAATTACAGTACAGGCTACTGCAATACTGGGGTATTGGCACTAGAATTTGATACTTGGTACCTTTAGAGCCCCTGTACTTTGTGCTCCGTTACTGCTGCCAGTAGGACAGTTCTCACCTACCCAGAGTCTGTGGAATGAGGAATATCACTGAGAACTGACTCTTCAAGTTACTGCATGGAAAAGTAAGTTTACTGCGGGAAAGCAGTGTAAAAATTAGCAGGTTCTTTTAAAGGTATATTTTTCTTTCAGAAACACTGAACCAAGAGAATTATTATTTTGTTTCTTCTTTTTTCTAATTTATATTGATATCCTTTTTGTTTCTTATCTTTATTGGTTTCTTAGAACGAAAAACTTCATTACTTTTGTCTTTATAATGTCTTCAGCTACAAGGAGTAATTAGAAACACAGATTGCTGCCTTTATTTTTTATGCCATTACGATTAACTGTTTGATTACTGCTCTTACTTTCATTTCTGGTCATTCTCTCTGGTTGTAACCTGATGTAAAAATCACCAGGTTTTTTTAATGTCTTATTACCAGATTTTTTTCTTTTTGGGTCACCTCTTCTCATTAGCATTTAAAGTCGTCAGCTCTCCTGTCCTTACCATGAATCTATTTTTAGTTAACCTTTTACTTTTTCCCCAGCTTGTGTGCATGGTGTGTGTATCTTGTCTTCTTTTATTGTCCTAAGTGTCTTCTTTCTTTTGTCCTTTTTTAACTTTTTACTGTGTGTTGTCTCTTCTTGCCCTTTGTGGGCTTTTTGTTTATTTTCCCCCTAGGTTGTTAGCCACCAGGCAGCTAAGATTATTGCCTTTGCAGTATGGCTGAGGAACCAGAAGAAATACTAGAGAGCAGGTTTCACCATCATGTTTATAGCAAAATATCATTTTTGGAGTGGACATTTTCTGAAACTGAAAGGCCCAGATTTTGTTCATGCTTACAGTCTCTAATGCAAGTCAAGTAAAACTCCATAAAGCCTAACTAATTACACAGCCTTTCCCACGAGGGAATAAAACTTTGGAAGGCTTGCTTGCTGCTGCTGCTGAAGTTTACATTGAAGTCTTGTTTCTACAGATTCCAGAAGAAAGGTTTTGTGTTTTGTAACAGTCACATTCAACTTAGTTAAGGGTTCATTTTTATTCTACTTCAAATTGCACAACTGTAAAAACTTCTTTTTACGCAACACAATAATCTTCAAAGGCTCAGGCTGACATATGTATTTAATATAACATATGCTCCAGAGATAATTTGTTTACAGTAACCTATCATGCTTACCAGTGACCATTCTCTCTTTCTGATCTCTTTAAAGAATGAGAAGCAATTTCTTTTCAGAGATCCACCTTACGGTAGGGCTCTGCTCAGATATATACCGTTACTGGTAGATTCATAAGTTTAAGATGAATCACTTTAATTTTTTTATCAGATTTCTGCAATTGTTCTGTCGACGTGTCCTACTCAAGTCTTCCAGGCCTTGGCAGCGTGTGTACCTTCCTGGCACTGTTGTGAGGCAGAGCAAGTATTTTTCATGTGATGGAAAGGCTGCTGTTTATTCACACAAAATTCTTATATAAATGATAGGTCTCTGTTGTAAGATATCTTGGATTTTTAAAGGCAAGAACAGTAAGACATGGAGGAAAGAATGATGTGTGGTTTTGATACAGTTTATAGGAACTGCTGCTTTGTTAAAGAACAATGACAAAAATTAGTATAAAGGAAATTCGGAGATCCAGGAAAGACTGTCCAAGACCAGTGACTTTATGAAGAATGCCTGGAGGAAGAAGGTCAAAAGTGATATGGAGGAAATGTGCTGTAAATGTTGATTTGAGAATTAGAGAAGGGTAGAAGCTTGACATGGAAGACAAGATATTTGTGAAGAAGCTAAATCTTGAATGGAAGAATTGTAAAGGAAGGGGAGGGGTGAACAAACCAGACTTGACCGATAATAGTTTAGCGTGAATATAGATGTGCGTGCAGAGGAAGACTGCTTTGTGTGTTTAGGACTTTTAGTTCACTTCCTGAAGAACTGAGGCTTGTCTGGTCACAGTCTCCTTCAGAGCTTTAGGGTTCTCAGAGGTGGCCACTTCCTACAAGTTCGGCAAAAATGGCCCCATGTACAAGGGAAAGGGTGCTTTCATTGAATCGTCAGTGCCATCTTTTTAGTTGTTGTAGAGTCTGTACAGGAAAGAGGTGTTATCAGCATGTCAGCACTGTGGAAAGTTCCAGTAACTTTTCATACCTTATCAGATAGCAACACATCCAAGCACAAGAGACAAATCAATAGAAAATCAGCTTCGTTAGTTCAGTTACTTGTTTAAGTTTTAAGGGAGTATCCAGCACTGAGGGAAATGCTGATCCTGAGCAAAGCCTTTGGGTGTCTTTCTAGTCAGAGTAGACAGAGTCGCCGTTCCTCTTTTAGTGTCTTAGGGAGAGCTTGAAAATAAGAAAGACTTGTTTGCGACTGATTAAAATCAAAGCTAACTTTATTCCTGACTAATCTGCTCTCTGCTGATTAATCTCTTCCTTTATCTGGTGTTGCTGATTCCTTAACTTACAGTGATAGAAGTGATAGAAGTACACATTTAAAACCCTTAATGTTGTAGCATAATATTTTAGTTAACACTAAAAACAAACAAAAAACCACACAAAAAAAATCCAAAACAAAAAAAAACCACAAAACCCACAAAACCAAAAAACAGGGAGCAGTTCTGCTCAGTTATTTTCCTTCAAGATAGCTGTGGAATGCAAGACTTGGCTTGACAGGACCATAAGACAAGGCTCTGCTTTCACCACGCAGCTAGACCAGCTGATTATCAGAGGTCCTTCCTGACATACTTTTTTGTACTTTTTTTGAGTCTGACCACTGAGTCAGCTATCTCTCTAGATAGCACATTTTATCTAAGTACCCCTAATACATTTAGAACTGTAAGTGTCATAGCAGTCTTGAGATACAGGTCTTACACTGGCTTGATTTACGCTGCCGATTGCATCACTTAAAATAGCAGTAAGACCGTAACAAAACACCTTCTAGCCATCAGACCGCATCTTCCCCTTTAGAGAGATTAAACTGTACTAAACTGACAGTAAGGTACTGAAGGGCAATTTGAAATATGTTTATTTTAACATGAGGAATGGCTAGTTTAAGTGAAGGAGATGATTAAAAAGTAAGGGTGATCTCTGTAGTATTGTCTAACAGTAACTGTGAGATTACTTTGATTCCTTTAGACATGCATATATTAATACACAGTTACACTGTGGCTAGAAGTATGATTTTGGCACTGACAAATGTACAAAACATTTTAAAATCAAACTTAAGGTAAACTTGCAAATTTGGTACTTGATACGTACCAGCAGTTGCTGCTTTGCACAGATATTGTCAGAGAAAACACTGGTAATGCAAGTGTATGGAAGTGTACAGGCTTAACATAGCAGAAAATGTAATTCCAGTTTTACTTGTTCTGTTAATCCTATACTTTCTGCTTGTATTTTTGAATCAGGAAAACAAAGTAGGTGGTGGTTTTGATGTGTTAATAATGAGTTTCAGGCCTGGGTAATTTACTATTGGAAAACTTTAAGGAATGCATAGATATTTATTTGTGAAATTGTAGTATTTCCTCCAGAGAGAGAAATTTTATATAGAACACCTGGCGCTTTTGCAGTGAGTTAATGAACATCTTGTAACATTTACCTTTGGGAATTGTCTAGGTACATCATGTTTGCTGTTGTCTAATAGATTTGCAATTTCTGTGTTTATGGCCTGGTTGTGTATATTATGATGCTTTAGAGCGTGTGCATTGTAGAGGAAGAAAACTTTACCTTGTATGTTTCATGAACTTTGCAAGGAGTTTTTTTGCTTTCTACTTTAGAAGGGAAGTACGGTTCACATGTATGTATTCCTTTAGAATGTGGATCTTGGGGAACTGTAACAAACACTTGTTAGTAAAACTTTCAGAAGTAATTTTTTTTTTCCTCTGTGTTGGACTGTTTCTTATCTATGATTAAGAGAGGTTAATTTTAATCAGCTGTGAGACAAGCTTCTGGTGGTAGTTGCTGATTAAGAAGAGTAGATTCTCATTGTGGATCAGGTACTGAATATAATGAGTTTCTGAAGGAGAACAGTTGCATTCCTGGTCTGTGTGCATCCTGACTGCTCTCTGTAGCAAGCACATCAAGGTGGGCCTAGGAATATGAGTGCTGGCATAACTGTTTAACAGGTATTCCGTCTGTGATAGTCTCATGTGCTTTGGGAGCATGGTTTAGGAGGCACGGGGGTGTTGGGTTTACGGTTGGACTTGATGATCCTTGAGGTCTTTTCCAACCTTAATGATTCTATGATTTGAAGGAGTTACTTTGCTTTGTGACAAAAGTCTTTATCCCTGTAGTCATCAGAAGTGATTTCAAATTTTATGAATCTGATCTGCTGTAGTAGTCTTTGCTAACAAACTTACGGCTGTTCGCTTTTTCAAAGTTCTTTTCCATCTTTAGCTTCAGTTGCACCTGTCCTCTCTTGTGCTTCTCTTCAGGGTGAAAGTGCCACTTGCATATGATTTTATAATAAATTGTGTTGTATCCCAGGAGAGGGTTTTCTAGTGAAAGCTAGAAGAAATTGCAAATGCCTTTTTTCTTTCCAATTGAACCCTCTTCTAACTGTAAACACCCTGTTGTGATACCTCGTTAAACCCATTCTGCAACTTACAAAGTGGTTTTATGTTTTCAGAAACTATTTTTTCAAATGTGCTAGAACACTGTGTATATGGTTTTATGGATAATTTTAGTATGAGTGATAGAGGTGACTCACTGAAGAATCAATGAATCAATGGGATTTAAGAACTTTTAAAGAAATTTGCTGATAGAATTAGATACATCATCTATATTTGTGATTTAAGTGGTAATACTGAACTGCATTCCATTAACAAAAAGAGTTAGAACTGCCATAGTCTTGCTGAATTGTCACTTTGTACTAGTTCATAGCCAGTGGAAGAGAGTGGCTTTCTCAAGATGATATAAAAGCTGGAATTTCTTTTTGTGGGAGGTTGTAAATAGATGGGGACTGGCTTGACTCCAGAGAAGTGTTTAGCTCATCAAGAAGTTTCCATAGGAATTTAAATCAAGTATTTCATGGTTATGAAGCTGATAGAAACATTTAAAAAGTTCATAAAGAAGAAACATTCAAAAATGTTTTTCCTAATTCGTAATTTTATGTCTTGATGAGGTGTATGCATATGTACATGCCTTTGGCAAAAGAAATGTTTGTTTCAAAACATGTCATAAAATTAGAAAACTTGTAGAAAGCTCCTGGGATAAAGACGACCACATGTCTTATCGATGGATTGCATCCCTGGGAGCGTGGATTTTGTAAGATGATGAGCAATGTTTGAAGAGAAACATCTGTAAGCACACTTGCAGTCATCGTCTTTATTATAAAGACATGGGCAAGGGGTGTAAAAAGGAACTTGGTTTACTAGTTGTCATCTTTTCTTTCTGTAACCGTGCTGTAACACCACCCTCCAAGCCCTGCTTTTTTAGCTGCCTGTGCCCCAATGGGCCAGGGCTCTGGGTTATACCCAGCTGAACAACCTTGGCTTACGCTGCTGAGAGTGAGCTGTGAGAAAGTCTGCAGAGAAATAAGAGTAACATTGCAGGTAGGATTGTTGAGACAGGATCACTAGTAGCTCAAGGATTCCAGAGGTCAATACCAATGGGGAAGATATAAAATCCTAAACTGGAAAAACAGGGAATCAAGTTGGGACAGGAATTGTTGGGTTGTCAGGTCAAGTTGCTAGTGCTGATGAAGCTGGTGGAAGATGGCAGCTCAGCAGTATTCAAGGATGTGTCTCGGGGAGCCACAAAGGCTGACCCCTCTCAGTTGCCTGCCTGCTAGCAAGGACCCTTCAGGTGCTTTATTACAGGGGATGAACAGATTAATGCTTAGCCAGTATCACATCCTTATCTTAGTGTTTAAACCATTAATTGTTCTACATTTTTAAGTTTGTACATCTCACCTACAGCTTTTCTCTGCCCCCAGCTAAGTGTGCTAGAACATGGTGACTAAAAAAATGGGTGGTAAAAGAATAACTGAAGAGAAATTTTGATATTGTAAGGTTTTGGTTTTGGTACCCCTCCCCTGCCAGAATAAATAATTAAAATTCACTGAGTTAAGAAGCACATCATGTATCAAACCTTGGCACTTAGGGTTTATTTTGAAAGTGTAACAAGAGTGTGAGATTAGGCTTGTTCCTGTCTTCAAAGACATCTTCAGGGAGTGATACTTTAAACTCAGGCTGGTTCCAGTGTTACTGGTGCTTGAACAAATCATGGAGTGGGACTTCCTCAAGGCAACAAAGCATCAGCTGTCAACCTAGTAACACTTTCTCCTGTCAAGTCACCTTGTGCCTGTAACTTTCTTCTGAGGTGTGACCAAAGTGTGCTCACTGCATCTACCCTATTCAGTAAATCAGAGCCTGTTGACAAGGAATGCCTGTGCGGCATGCAGCCTGGATGAAAATCTCTTAGCTCTGGCTTCTGGCTGTTTTACTTGCACTAAATGGCTTCTTGATTTACTTTGAGTTTGCACAGAGATGGCTTCTAGTCAGTTATCTGCTTAATATCTACTGTTATTTCAAGGCAATTCTTCCATCCTTTCTGAAGTGTTTTAAGTACCCTTCAGAAGGATTACCATTTAATATTCACTCTTGCTATCCGTGCCTATACCACTGTTTCCTAGAGAAATACTTTGATGCATTGTCACAGCATGCCTGCTGTGTGTTGTCATCACCTTCCCTATGCATCCCAAAGAGAAGGTACTGGGTGAGAAGATTCTTTGGGCTGGCTCAGTATAGCTGTTCTTAACTAAATGAGGTATGCAGAAGATAAGCAAAATATGATGGTCACTGATGGTGGATACCATAACTCTCTGGGAGGAGATGCAGCTTTCATACCAACGTTGGTGGGGATAGGATTTTGATCTATCTTTGATCTTCCTCAGACACGGTGTTCAGATGGCATAATGAACCATGCCTAGGTCATGAGTCAAAATTGGTGAGGCTTGGAAATACAAAATTGTACCTTTCCTTTTTTTCTTCCCTATTTCTTAAGTTCTTACCCTTTTGTACAATTAGAAAATGATTTTTGGTTTGTTGTCCTGTTTTGTTATTTTTATCCCATACAACTCAAGAAACTTCAGTTTATTCAGATCCTGATTGTGCATTTATCTTTGTATAAGATATCCAGGCATCCACAGAAATCCTTGGCACTTTCAGAGGGGTTCAGAATTGCCAGTGTGTACATGGTGGGCATGAACTTGACTTTGAAAGGAATATATCAGAGTTTAATGAAAGTTAAAAATGAAAGTAAGAATGATTTAGGCTTTTTCTTGAGTGATGAGTGGCTTGTGATTAGTTACACACTTCTTAAATAGACTGCTGAAGTAGTATTACCACCTATTAAAATGAATGTGCCAGCTTTAAATTCATAATCAATTATCCTTTTACTTTTTATAGTTGTCTTCTCTGAGGAAGAGAGAGAGCAGCTGAGAAAGTTCACAAATAAATCTTATCTTCTGGATAAAAGGAGCCGTCATCATGTATATCTTGGTTTAATTGATATCCTTCTGGCATATTGCTATGAAATCTGTGTCAATGAAGGAGACAAGAATGTAAGTTTAAAAAAAAAAAATCAGTATGTTTTAGGAACCTAGTGCTGGACCCTGTACTGTCGTGTAGGAAGCTTACCTTTTAAAGTTAATTTACTTCCAAGCATTAAAAATACACAATTGAGTAAGTTAAAATGAAAGACTTTATAGCTCTAGATTGAGCTGTTGGGATGCATGTGGGGATTAATCTGATTTCTAAATACTTCTGTTCTTTTGGAGCAACATTTTAGCTGTAGGAGAGAAGTGGAGTTGCAGGAGACTCCAGACAATTCTGTTTCTGATTTGTGTTGTGTTGTGATGTGTCTTGATTTATGCAAAGGCAGATTTCATAAAATAACTCTTCTTTTATATTGATGGTTCTTCCTTCTGTGTTTTGGGCGGTTCCATAATAGGTATGTGTGTCTGTAATAACACCACTGCTGACTCGGATTCTGAAAACACATGGGAAATCATTAAGTCTGTAGGACTGAAACTGTGTTCAGTGTAGGCTACTGTTATATGCCTTTGACAAAACTGATTTTGTTGGGGTTTTTTGTGGTTTGTTTTTTTTTTTTAAGCTTATGCACTGAGCATAGGTGTTTCCTGAGGCATTCTGGAAACTAGAGCGAGGCATTTAGAATTTTTTAAATTAACACACATCTAAAAAATAAAAAAATATTAATGCAGAAGTTTCTTTCTAGTACTCAAGTGCTGGAGAGAAGTAGGAAGGCATGTTTCCATTTTCAGAATTCTGGTGCTTGCCCATCTCTTACATAGGCAGCAGCCAGCTTTATTTTGTGTTCTGTATCCTAGGCTTTTTACAGGATATGAAGAGTTAAGAAAATAGCAGAAGTTTAGAATGGATTCTGTGCTGTTCTGTGGATAGCTTGCCTTTTTGAAATGGTCTTGTTTCCCGGATACAACTTTGTGCCTAGCATCTCCTCTGCTGATATTAATCAATGAGATGTTTTCTCAGTGCTTATAATCAAAATATTGGAACATATAATCCAAACCATTCTGTCGTAATCAGACTGAATTGCGGGGCATGGATTTTTGGAATGGCAGGCAGAAATGTCCACACCTGCTTATTCAACAGAATCATCTATTGCCTGTTAGTGTTGCACAAAATTACAAATAGGTGAGGAACACAATTGTACAATTCTTTGTTGATCTTTGCAGTAACCATTTGGTATATGTGGAAAACGCACTGTGGGTTTTTTTTTTCCTCACCCCCACCCACCTCCCCCCATCTTTTTAATAGGAAACTCAAGACATTCAGGCCACACAAAACTTTGCCAGAACCAGGATTATAGATCAAGGCTTCCTGGCTTTTTGCCCTAATCATCTCACTAGACCACAGTACCACACAAATACTATGAATCTGTCATATTTTAAGAATAATGACATTTTATGTGTACTGCTGGCTTTAGGACCCTCTCTGAAAGCCAAAAGTCTAGAGCTGTTTTCTCAAAACAAGACATTTTAGCTTGAGCTTTGTTGATTCAAGTTTCTCTTACTTGGTGAAAAGGGACAGAATTCCACTATAAAATACCATTTTTCTGTGATTACTGTTGTATTTTAAAGGCTTTGTGCAAGGGCTGGATATTCCCAATACGGAAGCCAATTTAGTTATTTAACATCTGCATTGCAGTATAACTTTTAATGCTGTCCTGTGGCCATTTCGATGCACATAATATAATTACTGCTTCATAGTCACAAAGGTTCTTAAATTGCTGCCAGAATGTTATCTTAAATAGTTTGCTAGCAGTCTTGAATGTTGAATTAGATAATACTTCTCTTATTTTCTCCTCTTAAATCAGGTTGAATCATCTTGGAACATCAGGAAACTGAGTGCAACATTGTGCTGGCTGGAAGTAAGTTAAAACTTAAGTTTTGTGTGATGTGCTTTCTGGTTTTGGTATTGTTTGTTACTTTTGTGGAAAGCTTACTGTTTTGGTGTTGAAGATGAATTAAGTGTACATGCTCTTTTTAATAAATGTTACCAAAAAATGAATTGATTGACTTCTGGGCTCCCAGCTACTAGTAGCCTTAAGAGGCTGGAGTGTGACCTCTCGTCTGGCTGGGTACTGGGCCACCTTCTGCCCCATTCTGGAAAAGCTAAGGATAGGCACTATGAAAAAACTGCTCATCTACACACTGTCCCTAAGCTCCTGGGCTTGATTCACAAGTCCTGACCTTTATTTAAGAAGTAACTGTAATTATTCCTCATATATGTCCACGATATGTGTATGCAACAACATGCTTAAGGCAAGAAAATACAGCCTTCTCGCTCCTTGATCAGAAGTTGGAGATACCTTCCTGTTTAACTGGCTAAAGCATGTTAAAATATAAAGGGCATAAAAAGGGAGTATAATTTCTTGGTGTTCTTGTGCCTTTAAGTCCTGCCTCAGAGATATATATATATATATGTTCTTTTAACTTTTGAAGATGGCAGGCCTTAATAAAGCAGCTTATTGTTCACTTCTGGGGTTTTGACTGCTGAGCCTTTCTTCTGCCTTCCTAGTTCATCATTCTGTGCTTGTAGCTTGCTCTTTTTCTTGGCTGCAAATCAGGTGGCTTCTGGCTTTTCCTCCATTCTGCTGTGTGGCTTCTGGCTTTTCCTCCATTCTGCTGTGTGGCTTCTGGCTTTTCCTCCATTCTGCTGTGTGGCTTCAGAGTATGTTGGAGAGTGGAACTGGGAAGCCCAGATGTAAATGCAAACCCAGGGATAGGAGGAGCTCTTAGAACTCAAACAGTGGGGTGGTTTTGTGTTTTGTTCCCCTTGCCTCCCCCTATCACAGAGAATCTGAATTCCATATTCTCATAGCAAGAAGACCTCAGTGCTGTAGTTGAACTGTTGTCTCATTAAGGCTTTAATGACTGTGATCTTTCAGACACATGCTGAATACTTCTGTTAGCGGACATGTGTTGCTTTACCTGCCACCTTCTTTTCAGTGTTGTTGCCACATCCCTATTTGTTTAGTTGCTGCTAGCCCTTTGAAACCACCATAGACTAGCAGAAACAAACTGAAATCTATTCTTTGTGCTTTTTGATTGTTCACTGACAGCACACAGGCCTGTGTCATTAAGTCATTAGGGAGCTGGAAGTGGAAGAGATTTAACCTGGCCTGTAATATATTATTTCTTAAGATGGCAGCAAGCTAGAAAGGACTGTCCCGTCCTCCTTCCTGAAATTAGTGAGCCAAGTCTCAGTTTGCAGGATCAAAAATGAAATTGGACAGGATTTTTGGGTTCAGTCCTTCAAACATTTCTAATAGTGGTGAGTGTTATATTAAGTACTAACTTGTTCTGTGGTGTCTGGTTTTCTCGATCTGTTAGTTTTAATGCTTTCAACTGAATGTTCTACAGTAGCAAGTCACAAAGGAGTGCCGTTAAAATGCAGTGATTGCCTTAACTCTCTAAATTTTTTTCGGCTCCATTTCCTAACATAGCGAAGGAGTTCTCTGCATGTGCTTATCCTATAATATAGCAGTTCTTGGCGCAGCCTGTGCCAACAGTATATTTCACACCCAGAAAATTCAGTCTCCTGGCACCAAGCTGTTAATAACTATATCTGTTATACAAACCATGTAGAGGCGGGTGTTTTCATCAATCTGTAAACAAAATTGCCTCAGCTATGGTTTGTTTGAACTGACTGCCATTTTGCTGTGCATGACATGTACACACCTTAGACTCTAAAGTATTAAATAACAAAACATAAATTATTTAAATGCTTACTGGCAATCCATTAAAATGAAAAATGGGTTGAGGTAGTCATATAATGCAAAAAAAAGTGCTGGCTGTCAGCAAAGCATTTTTATTAATTTTAATAAAGTGAGAGTTCAAGATGAAATAGGTATTTTTATTTGAATTCATAAATGGAATATTTTGTCTTGAAAAGTGAAAGCTGCAAAGGAAATCACTCTCTTAGTCTTTAATAACTCATTAATGCCTCTGGCCTGAGTAAATTAGAGGTCTTCCTCACTCGTAAAGGAGGACAATGAACTGCTTTCCCTAGGCAGAAATATTTATCCCTGTCTTGAATATCTATAATTTTCATGAAAGGCAGAGTCATGTATCATTTTTAAAGATCTTACATGTACACATGTATTTTGTTAATATCATGTGGTTTTAATTTTTCTTTATTCTTAAAAGGCTTTTTATAGCTTCCCCTTAATATATATAATAATGTAGGACAGATGTAATTTATTGCTTTAATCTAAAGAATGGCAGAGTCGTGAGTTAGATGCTTTATTCTAATGTTCTCTACATTCTTTTTTTAATTCAAAACCACTAAAATGTATAGGACTTCTGTTATCCTGCCATGCAAACTAAATGTGCAGTGTCTTGTTTCTATTTAACATGTTCATTTCCGTATCTATTAAAATACAGAATTTTTTGATGCATAATATATAAAAATATGCACTATTTTCTATTCTGCTATGACTTTTTTTCCTTAAAGGAAAACAAGCAGACAAACAAAAACTAATTCTTTGTATTGAAAAGCATACAGAGTAACTTAGATTTTTCACTGATCTACAGAGTTTCCCTAGCATTCATGATGTCCTGGTATCTTTTGGAAGGAGAGTGCTATGCTATCCCCTACACAGACATTTTGGATTAGTGACACGTGCCTTCAATGATACAGTCATGATACTGCAACTAGGTAAGTTTTTTTAGGCATTGGAAGTGATGCCTAAATAGCCACATTGTTTGTATGTTGGGTTTTTTTAATAACTTTTGAATCCTTTGGCCAGTTTCACCCAAACTTGGTAGATATTGACATTTCTGGACATCTCTTGGATTTGTGAAGATGGGGCTGGGGAAAGCAGAGAACAAAATTAGTGCCATTACCTGGAAAAAGCCCCTGAAGAGACTAATTTATTAGCCAGCAGATAAAAAATGCAGTTGCAGTGTAAATTCAGCTGTATTATTCATGCCGGAAAATCTACACAGAAGAAATGTTATTAATGTCTTATTCTTAGAAAAATCTTCGATCAGATCTTGTATCTTGATAAATCAGGATAGTCCAACTGTGATTTGTAAAGCTTTAGGGAAAAGGTCTTTAAAGTATTTTTCTCTATACTGTATTTCATAGATTCATAGAATCGTTAAGGTTGGAAAAGACCCTAAAGATCGAGTCCAACCGCTAACCTATCACTGCCAAGTCTACCACTAAACCGTATCCTCAAGCACCACGTCTACCCTTCTTTTAAATACCTCCAGGGATGGAGGCTCAACCACCTCCCTGGGCAGCCTGTGCTAATGCTTGACAACCCTTTCGGTGAAGAAGTTTTTCCTAATATCCAACCTAAACTTCCCCTGGCGCAGCTTGAGGCCATTTCCTCTCGTCCTATGGCTTGTTACTAGGGAGAAGAGACTGACCCCCACCTCTCTACAACCTTCTTTCAGGTAGCTGTAGAGAGTGATAAGGTCTTCCCTCAGCCTCCTCTTCGCCAGACTAAACAACCCCAGCTCCCTCAGCCGTTCCTCATAAGGCTTGTTCTCTAGACCCTTCACCAACTTTGTGGCCCTCTCTGGACACACTCCAGCACCTCAATGTCCTTATTGTCCTGAGGGGCCCAAAACTGAACATAGTACTCGCGGTGTGGTCTTACCAGTGCCAAGTACAGGGGCACCATCCCTGCCCTGCTCCTGCTGGCCACAGTATTCCTGATACAAGCCAGGATGCCGTTGGCCGCCTTGGCCGCCTGAGCACACTGCTAGCTCATGCTCAGTCGGCCGTCAGCCAGCACCTCCAGGGCCTTCTCTGTTGGGCACTTTCCAGCCACTCTGCCCCAAGCCTGTAGCATTGCATGGGGTGGTTGTGACCCAAGTGCAGGACCCGGCACTTGGCCATGTTGAATCTCATACTGTTGGCTCTGGCCCAATGATCCAGCCTGCCCAGGACCCTCTGTAGGGCCTTCCTGCCCTCCAGCAGATCGACACTTCCACCCAGCTTGATGTCATCTGCAGACTTACTGAGGGTGCACTCAATCCCCTCATCCAGATCATCAGTGAAGAAAATGAGCAGGACCAGCCCCAGCACTGAGCCCTGGGGAACCCTGCTCGTGACTGGCCACCAACTGGATTTGACTCCATTCATCACTACTCTCTGGGCTTGGCCATCCAGCCAGCTTTTAACCCAGCGCAGAGTGCACTTGTCCAAGCCGTGAGCAGCCAGCTTCTCCAGGAGAATGCTGTGGGGGACAGTGTCAAAGGCCTTACTAAAGTCCAAGTAGACAATGTCCGCAGCCTTCCCCTCATCCACGAAGCGGGTCACCTTGTCATAGAAGGAGACCAGGTTAGTGAGGCAGGACCTCCCTTTCATAAACCCATGCTGGCTGAGCTTGACCCCCTGGTTGTCCCACATGTGCTGCGTAATGGCATTCAAGATGATCTGCTCCATGACCTTTCCTAGCACTGAGGTCAGGCTGACAGGCCTGTAGTTCCCCGGATCCTCCTTCCAATCCTTCTTGTAGAGGGGCATCACATTCACTAGTTAGCAGTCGTCTGGGTCCTTCCCGGTTGACCAGGACTGCTGATAAATGATGGACAGTGGCTTGGCAAGCTCCTCTGCCAGCTCCCTCAGTATCCTTGGGTGGATCCCATCCGGCCCCATGGACTTGTGAACATCCAGGTGAAGGAGCAGGTCGGTGACTGCCACCTCTTCAACAACTGGGACTTAGTTCTGCATACTATCTCCATCTCCCAGCACCGGGGCCTGACGACCCTGAGGATGACCAGTCTGACTATTAAAGACTGAGGCAGAGAAAGCATTAAGTACCTCAGCCTTCTCCTCATCTTTCCTGGCAAGGTTACCTTCCACATCCAGCAAAGGAGGGAGATTCTCCCTGGCCCTCCTTTTGTCAATGATGTATTTATAAAAACATTTTTTGTTATCTTTAATGGTGGTGGCCAGTTTAAGTTCCAGCTGGGTCTTTGCCTTCCTAATTTTTTCCCTGCATAACCTCACAACATCCTTGTAGTCCTCCTGAGTCACCTGCCCCTTCTTCCAAAGCCAGTAAGCTCTCCTTTTTTTCTTGAGTTCCAGCCAAAGCTCGCTAGTCAGCCAAGCCAGTCTTCTCCCCTGCCTGCTGGACTTACGGCCCATGGGGACGGCCTGCTCCTGTGCCTTTGAGACTTCCTTCTTTAATAACATCCAGCCTTCCTGGACTCCTTTGCCCTTCAGGACTGCTTCCCAAGGGACTCTGTTAACCAGACTCCTTAACAATCCAAAGTCTGCCCTTCTGAAGTTCAGGGTAGTGGTTTTGCTGACCCTCTTCCTTACTTCTCCAAGAATTGAGAACTCTACCATGTCATGGTCACTGAGCCCAAGACAGCCTCCAACCACCTCATCACCCACCAGGCCTTCTCTGTTCGTAAACAGCAGGTCCAGCGGCACGTCTGTAAAGAGATATTTCTGTTGGAAAAGAACATTTTAATGAAGCTTTTGTTACGGTATGTTAGATGCTATAATTTTTTTAGACCCTATTCTAAATGTTTCTAAGTTCTTACTTCAAAGCAGGGTCGCTTATTGTTAAAGTATAGCAGCAGTCCTTTTGTTTTCTGTTGTTCTTTGTGTTCTTTAATTACCTGACTGAAACCTGTTAGGGATTGGAAGGATTTCTGGTAAATTCCATGATTTGCCTCCATCTGAGGGAAGTTCTTAAAGCATTGTCATCTTCAGTAGTTCCACCTGTTCTGTTTAAGTTCTGCTCATCGTGGTTTTGCAGTTGCAAAGCTAGGCAGCTTCCCTGGACGATTTACTGTTTGGAAGGACTGTTGTTTTAATTAAACCTTTGTATTTTTAAACTGAGCCAGTCTGTTAATTATTTCCTTTTTTGCTGTTCAAAATAACCATATCTGACACCTAGCCATCTTAATTCCTAACCTGTTCCATTGTGTGTGCCAGTTTATTACCATACAGAATCACACGTTTGAGGGCAAGGGGTAGTTTTGTGGTTCAGGTTCAGTGTTACGGTTCTTTGTAGGATTAAGGCAAAATGGTTGAGGTGACTGCGGTAAGTCCAGTGGCAGTCTGGGAAGAAGAGAAATCTTGAATTTATATCAGCATCAAAACTTGTTTCACATCATTGTTCTTTTTGTACTTCCTATACAATTTTTTTCTCTTAGGAGCTGAAGCCAAAATCTGACTTGTGTTTATTATCTTAGTTGTTATTAGGAAAATAAGATGGTTCTAAATATCAGACAAGTAGAGCTGTTCATAAAAAAAAAAAGCAGTGAATACCATGAAAACTATTCTGTTGAAAAATAAATAAATAGTAATTAAAAAAAAATTTAAAACTGACTACACACTACATATTTGTAGCTTTGTTTTGTTTCACATTCCAGAATGGAGTTGTCATAGTCCTAATGACTGCAAATTATTCTTTCAGCAGCAACATTCTTTTTATATATTCCCTGTTTATCCCAGACATCTTTCATGTAACAGTACAAATTTTCAAACCTATGGTTATTCCAGCTTCAGTTGTGCAGTTGTACACAACCATGTTTATATCTTGGGTTGTTAAAGTTAACTTGCAACTTTTCTATTTATTGTAAGTTACTACTTTCAAAAAAACCATTTGGTGTTAGATTTTTTCTTTTTGACAGAAGAATCACTGAGAAGCAGCACTTCGGTATGTTTTCAATGCTTGTGAGTTGCAGGATTAAAAAACCCCACAAATGAAAATATCAATCTCTACTACTGCCAAAAACTATTGATGATTCAAAATATCATTTACATTAGAACAGTCAGGTAGTGAAGTTTTAAGGGGAAGATATACGCTATCCCTCTTCGCTTATGTCCTGTGGTTTATGCTGCTGTTTGTAAGCAAAAAAATAGAATTCTGATAGCAAAATTGAAATCACACAGTGCTGCCAGCCTTTTAGATATTTCTTCGAAGACGATAGTACATAAGAGGCAAGCTATTTGCTTTTCTTCTAATATTATGCTGGATAATGGTATTGGAGTGAACATTTAATGATCCAACAAAATATTTTCAGTACTGTGTGTCACGTTTCCTACTCCATCTTCCTATGCTGGGTATGTGGCTGCTGTTGCTTCCTTACCCTCTACTTCTAAAACACAGTGGCCCCCGGAATGCTTGTCGTCATGGTCTCCCTGTGTTGCCCATGATGGTCTTGCTCTAACAAGCGAAGTCCCCATCTCCTCTGGAGGAGTAGCATGCTAACTCATTGTCCACTGTGATGGGAGATAGGCTGGCCTTAGTTTTTTTTACCTCAGTGATCTGTGTAAAAATTACTACCATAAGCTTTAACAGAAATTCAGATTTATTTAGTTGATGGTTAGAATGGTATAGAAGCAGTGAAAGAAGTTAAGAAATGCAGCAGGTCTGGCTTCATTCTGTGTCTGTCTGTGCTGGTTGCCTGGGAAACAGTGGAGGATGGTGCCTCGGCAGAGCTGGCCCTGGGTCTTCAGGGTGCTGAAAAGGCACATGCAAGCCTCAAGAAAAGAGAATGCATGTCCATTTCAACCGGAGCTGTTAACAGGAGAGAGGAGGTCACTGTCCTGAGTGTGAGCCATGATAATCTCCAGGGGCTGCCTGGACAGCAAGCACAAATACATTACTTCCTTCATGTGGACGTAAATCTGTTGGGAGGGACATTAGCAAGTTACCAGTGTAGTGGTAAAACTAATGGTGATTAACATTAAATTCTGAAAGTTCTGGAGTTTGTGTATCAAATTAGTATTTACTATTATGGTGTGTGTATAGTGTGAAAAGCAGCAAGTTTTTTAAGTAGCCTACTTCCAAAGAATTGGGGAAGATACAAAACAGTTGTATTATCTGTCTATAATCAAAAGAGGGGGTAAAAAGTGTGTGTACTCTTAAAGGAGGTGGATTTGGAGCTGATGCTTCTACTGCCATGGCACGTTTGCTCAGTCAAAATGTTTCCTCCTTCAAACAGTGGAAGTTGAGCCCCACTTTTGAGGACTTTCTGTTTTTACAAAATCCTTAGCGAACTATGCGCTGTACAAAAGCACAGTAGTTATAGATAGTGTTAAATACTCTTTGTTTACTGAAAATGCCTCCTCACCAGTTTGATACCATATTGCAATATATGTGTGATGAACGTAGGAAAAAATGACTGTCGATTAACAGGTAATGGATTCGGTTAAATAGTACCACAAAACTATCCCTTTTCATGCAGATGCAGGAGGACTGGTGTTTAGCTTAAAGGAAGAATCAGTTATGAGTTGACCTCATCCTGACCTGAGGTTTCTTTCAGTATGCTGGTAACAGAAGTTGGGACATAGTATAATACAATGTTTCGATAATAAGCACAGTAAACTAATTTATTTAAAAAATAGTAAAGAATTCTGGTGGGACTGAATTGTTGTGCCTCAATTTATGTGACTTTAAAAATCTTAGCGCTGTGTTGGTGGATCGCTTCCAAGGTACAGGATACTGCATTTGTAAGCTATTAACGATCGTTGTGTGTGGTTGAAACACTTTTCATTTTTAATTAAGACTTCCTGCCAAAGTGTTGATTGTAAGATGACTGCATTAAGCTGATTAATGTTGAGGTCCTTAGCAGATTTTTTTCATACACTGTTTTAGGGATCTATAACACTTAAAATACTTCAGCAAAACTGTTCAAAATTCAGCATCAGCATAGTTATCTAGGATATCTACTGGATTTATCTGTTCTTTAAATAGGATCTTTAAAAGGGAATTAAATGCATGCTACATCAAGCTACAATGCTATTTCCAATACAATATATATACTGCATTTGACAAAAATTTATCAGGTGTGCATTTAATGTAAATATATGGAGCCCTTTTTCTTTTGAGTAGATGTGTTATAAGTAAGTGGTGTGGGCTGGTTCTGTCAGTATTTACTGACACTGTGTTACCATTGCATAATACCAATGTGAAGTTATTGTCTATGCACTAATAATGAAGAGAGAACTCATTTGTGCTCTTTTCTGACATAGAATGTACTTTGCTGCTTTCCATAAGCAGTTAAAACTAATAGATTTAGGATGATGTAATTATCCATTAAAAACAGATTGTACCGTGGCCTAGCTGGGTAAGTTATTACCAGGATGTTTTCATCTAAACGTCCATAAGAGTTTTCTTCTTGTTTTTAAGAATGTTGCTGTTCTCAAATTTTAATAAGACAGTAAAGCTCAGTTTATCTCTTTAGATGAATGCTCCTCCTTCTTGAAGAAGTGGAAGAATATCTAGAAATCTGCAGGAAAAATACCCTAATGTAGAATAGAATTATAAGATTACAAATTTCCTTTGCTTCCAAATATTCAGGATGAAAGCAGGCAGAATTTTATGATGGTATAAAATCAGTAGGCTGTTAGATCAAATGCCAGATACAGCGCTGGGGTCAAATTGTAACCTTTTTTTCGGACTGTGGAAAGAGGACTGGATTTCTGAAACGGTGGAATTGAAGTTGTGGGCTGTCATCTGCCAGCTGTCATAGCAATGAACTCCCGAAGAATCCAGTGATCTGCAGACATGTGCTCTGACTTCTGTGATTTTTGCCTTGTCTGCTCAGCCACTCGGCTGCTTTTCCTCTGAAGTTGCAACTCATCTTCTCCCCAACAGCAGTGTAGTGATTTTTAATGGCAGAAAAAGAAAGCCACCTTTGTCTCAGAAAAACAATGGGTTAGTACTTAGATTTGATACCCCACCTTGCAATATATCCAAATTCCAAGCTGGTTGTTATCTTCCTTTATCTCTAACACAGATCTTCGTGCCAAAAAATCAAGGGAATTAGAGTCTGTCTTAAGCCATAAACTTTTAAGTTCTACCTCTGAAATTTTAAATGCTTAGAAGACCAGATATTTTTGATTCTATTGCAGATGATGGAATCTTTTTATTTGTACTTTTAAATATAACTAGGCTTTTTGAATAATCAGGAAATAGTATCTGTACATAAAAAGCAGTGTATTAATTCGTCAGTGTAATGCAGAGCCGTAACTTTATGCAGATGATCTGCAAAAACTGACTTAAATTTAAATCATCATCTCAGGAGAATAGGGTTTATCAAAGTTTCTTGTGCCTGCTCTTAAACATTTATTGCTGGTTTTCTGAATAGATTATTTTTCTTCTTCACCCTTGAACTTAAGTGCTTGCCTCTTTAAGCTATGTGAAGAAATTAAATCGGTTATCCTTGGCATGTCTTAATCTTCTACTGCATGGCTTTCTTAATTCCAGTATACAGCGAGTTTTTAAAAATTACAATCCTAGGGCTGCAAAAGAAATGCAACTTTTAAAACTAGCACATTTTAGGTTGGCTTTGATAGACAAGCTTTGAGTGAGTTGGACTGACATAACTGCCAAAAAAGCCTCTAGCCTGTTTGTCTTTTGGCTTCATCAGTTCTCTGGTGCAGTTCGCTGTATGGCTTCAGGACTACTTGCACTGGCACATCATAAAGAGCTGTGGAAAAGGGGGAGGCAAAGGAGTGCAACAAAGAGTACTTAAGCCAGTGTAAGTAATAATACCACTGAGTATATAACCACAGCCGGAAAGTTAAGAACAGTTGTCTGCTGAAGACTGAAGTAGATAACCAAAGACCGGACCTACAGTGTGGAATTTCACAGAAATAGGCCAAGAATCATCTGTGTGTTATGGAATATCCTACATTAGGGCTTAAATAGTGTTTGCTCTTTCACTCTTACTTTTTATTCCTGTGGTAAGTCAAATGCAGTTTTGTGTAAAGACTTCTTGTTTCTAAGGTCCATGTTCTGAAAGCCGAAGTTTGCTCATTTGCTGTGCTCTGTGTATTTGCCTGTATGTAGGGTTCCCTGCATTATAAAGTCTGGCTAGATTTGCAACCTCTCTGATTAGAGGCCCATTAAGCTACTATAATCTAAAACGGTAATTTATGAAGAAAGACTGCTTTTTATTGAGAATTAGTGTTACAGTCACTAATTTACATTGTTGCTTGGCAGATGAGTAAGAGTAGTAGATGTTGTAAGTGGTTCAGGCTGGCAGCTTGACAGCTAGAACCTTGAAAAGATAGCAAAATTTTAATTCCACATATAATTTCTTTTTAAAAGAGCACTCTTCTTTTTAGTCAAAATAGTTAAGTTTGACAAGCTTGGCTTGACAAGCAGTGACGGTGATACAATTTACAAGTTCGTCAGTTACACTTGGGATTTTCTGTTTTCGTTCCTGACTTTTGTTCCGTTGGTCTATTCCAAACCAGTGGGTTTTTCAGTTCTGTTTGCTATGGCTTTTTACTCTCCCGGTTCTTCCTCCTTATTGCCATCTTCCACAGCCTTAAACTTTCATTCTCTGTCTGTATTTTTTCAGCATGGAATTACTTAAAAACAAACACACACATTTTGTGCTTGAACAGCAGGGGGAGTTCTGATCTTTTTTTTTTCTTTTTTCTTTTTTTTTTAATCTGTAAAATGTAATTTCATCCATGTTCAGGTTTCATAGCCTAGGAGGAGCCAGCCTCTTGGGAGAGGGTTATTAGATTCCATTTGCAGTAGTGGCTGTTTTTGTTTGAATGTGTGTTGTGTCCACCCCCCCACCCCCCCATTAAACAGTGAATATATGTTTTTTTTTTTCTGTTTAGTGTTCTAGCTCTTAACCTGTTGCAATTTAATCAGAAAACTAAGGGAGGAGATTCCAGTTAACCAGAAGTTACATTAATCAGTTCTCTTCGTAAACAGTGGTTGCATATGAAGAAAATTAAACTGATTGCAGAAAGATTTCTGATTGTGGAATGAAAAAACATTCAAGTTTTTAACCTTTTACTGCATTTATCAACTGTATGTCAAATGGCACCTTCTTGAGCCTGAAGTGAGTTTTTCTTTCTGGGGGCTCAGTTTGCCAAATTACTCTGCAATGAAGAGAAGCAGGAAAGTTCTGCTTAATTTAAGGCAATGGTTAGATATTAGGCGAGGGTATCGCTTACACAACTGCTGTGGTTCCTGCGTGCTTGACCCTGCTGCGGGCTGTGGGTTTCCAACCTTATTGTTCTCCAGAACAGGTATTTGTGTAGGCCTACAGGGGAATAGGATTTTTTCTTTTTCTGGGTAAATGATGGGGCATAACTTTGTTATTTGCAGGTTACTTTTCAGCTTGGTTTTTTTTTTGTTTTTAAATGAGGTTTGCTCTATGACTCTGCTAAAGTTTGGACCAGCACAGCTCAGGGAGAAGTGGAAAAGCTGGTGGGGGGTGCTGCTCCAGCTGTAGTGAATTACACGCATGACTATGCCTTGGGGCTTTAGTCTTGCAGAGAGATTCCTACTGTATTCAGAGGCTCTGTATTCACATAGATGTGGATACTGAGGGCCACAGCCATCTTACTACTGTTCTGAGACTGTGAATCGACTTAAAGTTACAAGATGGTTGTAGATAGCATGGTTATTGAAGCCTCAAAGGTGAGAAGATGGTAAATATTATCTATTATGATTTCTAGTGAATTACAAAAATAAAAATCTATTTCCAGGAAAAGCTGCAGTTTTGAAGTGTCTGCTGGACATTCACAAGACTTTCAGGGAGAATGACCCCGCCTATATCCTTAATGATCTCTTCATTACAGACTACTGCATCTGGATTCAAAAATCCAAGTAAGTTCTTAAGTAGCTATTGATGTGGGAAATATTTTTAGCATACTTGATCTCTGAACAAATCAGTAAAATAAAAAGAAATGCTGGTTCCTATAAATGGAAGTTTGATGGGTCTTTTTTGTTTAGTAACCTTGGCTATCCAGCTATTCTTCCTGCATAAGCAAACACATTTAGTACTGCTTTTTATGTAGTGACGTCATTGGAGAAGGGAGGGAGGAACTGCATCTTAAAAATGTGAATTTTCATTAATATATTAATGGGTTGGGGGGGAAAACAGCTTCTGGGGAATTTTCATTCTATTGCAATCTTTCCTAAAAAAAATGTTTATATAGCACTTAGGTAACATTAGGAAAAAAAGGTTGGAAACAGTTTCTGTTTCAGGACTAAATTTATAACTTTCAATAGAATTGACAACTTCCAGTTCTGGTCAGACATTCTGCTGGTTTTGGCTGGCATAGAGTTTATTTTCGTCCAGCTAACTGGCATAGTGCTGTGTTTTGGATTTAGTATGAGAATAATGTTGATAACACACTAATGCTTTAGTTGTTGCTAAGTAGTGCTTACACTGGTCAAGGACTTTTCAGCTTCCCATGCTCTGCCAGGTGCACAAGGAGCTGGGAGGGAGCACAGCTGGGACAGCTGACCACAACTGACCAAAGGGCTATTCCACACCATATGATGCCATGCCCAGTATATAAACTGGGGGGAATTGTCTGGGGGAGCTGTGATTGCTGCGCAGGGGTGGGATGGGCATTGGTCAGCATGTGGTGAGCAATTGCACTGTGCATCACTTGCTTTTTATATTATTTTATCATTATTATTTTCTCTTCCCCTGCTGTCCTATTAAACTGCATTTATCTTAACCCATGGGTTTTACTTTTTTCCCCTGCCTCCTAATTCTCTCCCTCATCCCACCGGGGCAGGGGGGAGGGCGAGCGAGCAGCTGCGTGGTGCTCAGCTGCCAACTGGGGTTAAACCACGGCAGACACACGTGCAAACCATTTACATCTGTATGAAGCAGCTGATTTATGGACTATGCCAGTTGTATCAATTGATTATTAACACCAGATAAGTGTCACAAATCTCTGCGCTGTGTGTACTCTTGCCCGTGTAGTTGCTTGCCAGCTCGCTCTCCCTGACAGTATGCTTTGGCTTCTGCTTCACTTGAGAGGAAACTCTGCCACTTCCAGGCAAAGTCCCTGCACTTCACCACTTCCGTGTGTCACCTGTGTTCTTTCAGTGGAGTCAGCATGGTGTTACTTCCAGAGTCTTGGGAACTTTGCAACCAGACTGCTTAGAAGTATCAGCATGCTTTAGCGCCTTAAAACCAAAAGTATTTGTAGGAAGACAGTGAGAACTGCATAAACTGAACAAAGCAAGTTGTGCATTCAGATCTTATACAGCTTTATATTGTTCCTGTCAGATTTATTCTATTGTTCACACAGCTTTTGTTTTTTCTCCTTCACTTTTTATGTCTTCCCAGCCTTCTCTTAAGGCCCACAAAAGCACATGTGTGAGTTGCAAGTACTGTTTCTCTGAAAAGGAGGGCCTTACTAGTACAAACACAAATAATGCCATTATCATGTTAGTTAATACAGCAACTTACAGACTTGGAGAACAATGGTTAAAAATAATATCTGCATTCCAGTTCACAATTTAACGAGAAGCTGGGGGAGGAAAAAAAACTTAAGTGCCCCTGACACAAGAAGCAGTGAGGGGATATAAAGGGGACTTGGTAATAATCATGATCAGAGAGGAGAATGTGGAAGAGAATTGAGCCAGGCTCATAGGCTGGTAGTTTAGAGAATTAAAGGCCTTCAGTTCATAGCTGCTTATTACATGTTGTACATACTGTTGATTGTTATTCTTCTGTGTATGGTTTCAATCACTATGTTAGTACAGGAAAACAATGCATAAGATATTCTAAAACAACTACAGGTGTTTTCAAACATTTTGGTTCATCAATCCTGATTAGTTACAGGAACAGCCGGTTCATTTTACACTGTAACTTTTGAGGAAGCTTTTTTCAGCGACACTGTAAATACAAATATGGGGAAATTCATGTTCAGGTTGAAGTTCAGTTGAAAACATGCAGTAAACTAAGAAGGTTATGTCATGCATCTTCTACGAAGAAATGGGTCATAAGGCAGTAATATTACTGCTGCCCATATCAATGAATATAATGTCTAGCAAGTCCATCATAAACTCCAAGGCTTTCTTTAAATACAGCAGAGGAAAATGTATGCTAGATATAAGTGACTGATAAATTAACACATTTACTCCCAGACGCATACATTATGTACCAGTTAAGCAGAACTGACAGCTTCTGGAAAGAGGGCAATTAAGCTATCTTACTGTCATGATGACATGGCACAATAGTTGTCTGTCATTAGGAGAACAAGAGAAAGAGGAACTGCAGAAACCACTCCTATTTTTAGGGTCTGAATCAAGAAAGCATTTAAGCATATGCTTAAGTCATTCCTGATCAGTTTAGCAGTGAAGCATGTGCTTGAAGTTAAGCATATGCAAAGTAAACAGGAACACTTTGTTTTTTTCCAAACATTGAAGGGAACAACAAAGTTCTCTTGTCCTTCAGAAAATACCTTAACAGATACAGAAATGGGTGGCGGCTCGTCTGTTAAGAACAAGGGTTGTAGCTCCCAAAGGTGAGTAAGGCATCTGGAAAGGGGGGTGGTGCATCCTCCATTCCAGGGGAAGAAGTTTGTGACATCCTGCTGGTAACTGCCTTTGTGGTGAAAGAGTTTTGGGAGGGGAGGGTATTTATAGGTGTTTTCGTGCAGGTCTTTCTATGCAGTTATTTGTGTGTCCGATCAGTCTGGATGCTTTCTCTGTTTTGTTTCTTAGCTATTCTTTACTCCCTGTAAGCTTCATTAACTTTCTTTGTCTCCATTTTTCCCCTGTCTTTTCATAGCTGTAGTCCCAGGGCACTCAAAATCTGTGGAGGGTTTTTCTTTTCTTCCCCTCTTTCCCTGGTATGTAACCAAGGCCTGATGGAGGTTGGGACCTCTTTGTTTAAACAGTTAAACCAGACCATAGATTCTTTTTAGTGAAGAACTTGGGCACTTTAAAATCAGCTAAAAGGAAGCTTTTTAGCTCACCTGCACTGGGGGAGAAAAGTCTGGGAGCTGTAGATTTAGAAAAAAGTTTGGCATGAGCAAAAATGTAATGGATGTATCAGGTGGTAGTAAGCTATTGCAGATTAAGCCTCCAGGAGAACACCACCACTGGTAGTAGCTTTTAAATATTCAATGTGGAAACAAAAACTTTATAGTCAACAGTGTGTCGATAGCTGATTACAAATTTGGTTTGAGATTGTAGTTTGGCTGTGGCTAAATTAGATGAATAAGTGAATGTGTCACTAGGCTGGCGAAAGATGATTTATTTTAAGCACCATGTATCTGGAATTGGAAACTATTAAACTGCTGAATAGAACACTTGCACGTGGCTAATAGTCAATTGGATATGGTGAGTACAATAGAGTTCTTTAATACTAATGATTTTTTCAGCTAAATTATTTCATTCAGGTACCTGTTATAAGAGAAAAGTAGATGCCTAGAAGTCTTTGACAATGCAAGATACTAGCAAGTGTAGCTAAAGTTTCATCTTCCTGCTGGCAAACTTAAGGCTAGTTTTACCCGCTTTGTGGGTTTCTCATATCTCTCTGAGCTGCTTGTGAAGTTGCTATTAATAATTCGATCTATTATATAAAGTGGCATGTAAAATCCTTATAACTTTTCACTGGGTTTTGAAGAAAGGGAGCGTGTTGCTCAGCAAAACTGATCAGAAAAGAGGGAGAAGTGAATGTTAACCTGGGTAACAAAAGCTAGACAAAGACCTATGGAGGCATCTTGTAGTAAATCTCGGCAGGTGGTGTCAACATTTATGTTGAAAAGCCAGATGCAGCCAGATGGAAAATTGCATCTTTAACCCCTGAGGTCATAATGACATGTCATCACTTCATTTGATTCCCCTGCTAAGTGAGCTTATCATCTACCCTGCTGTCACTTCTGTTATTACTTCCATTTCCATAATAAAATTAAATTTAATTTGTATGTTTTGCATGCTTTTTCTTTAGTTCAGCATTTTTACAAACCACTATGATACATATGGCAGCCTCTCCAAGGTGAACTTGTAACTGAATTTGTATTGTAAGTCTGAGCTTTTCTCCATCTTTCGTGCCTTACTCTGAGCAGAAGGAGATGAGGGAGAGAAGAGAGCGCTTTGGGGAAACCATTGGTTGTCTGATAGCTGCAATATGGGCTGCTAAGACCAGGGGGATGGATCTTGGTGTGGCTTTGTTGCAAGAGAACTTTTAACCTTCTGCTGCAGGGGAGTTATGCGTCCATGCCCCCATAGGAGTTGTGTCCTTTATAGAAGCCAGAGTAGTTTACTCACCGACTCTTGCTGTGCTGAGGTTCCTTTGTGCAGCCTGATGTCTTTCTCCAGTGCTTTGTATTCCCCTTTGTGCCAGCCCCTATTCACGCTGCTTTTTGTTGTAGGCTGTGGTAAATATGTGCCGTCTGGTACCTTGGCCGCAGGATGCCTGCTGGCCATAGCGAGAGTGACTAGGTGCAGGGCTGAGCGACTTCCTAGGAGTCCTAGTCCAGACAAGCAGTTAAGTGTATATTGTTCTGGGTCCCTGCATAAGAGAACAATTGAGCACATAATGATGTAAAATATTTTTACCTAACTTTTAAATTTATGTATAGTTTTAATCGTGTACCACTTCAGTATCAGTAAATGTCTATTTTCTGTGTTAATGAATTAGAGGTGAGGCTGTTAGTGTTCCTGGCAGTTTTGTAGGGCTTAGTACACTTAATTATGCACAGTTGTATAATTGTATACTTCTCAAAGTTTTATGTGTATGAGGAATGCAGGAGAATAAGGTGTTTGATCCCATGTAATTTGTATTACATTTTTCATTATCGCTATTTTTCTACTTTTTAACTTAATACCTTACACTTTATTAATGATCTGTTCTGTTGCAAAAAATTATAAAACCATTACTTGGGTTGTGTGTTACTCATGCGGTAAAGGAGATCTGTGTGTTGAGAAATGAGCTGTGTCCTGTGGAACTGTATCTGCAGCTTCATTTGCTATACCGGCATATAGGCTGCTTTAATATATGGATGCTCTGTAGTTGCACCTTCACGTATAAGTATATGTGGTCCGCAATGTAAGACAAATGTAATCGTGCTATTTCTGGCATATGTAGGTGTAACGTGCCAGTTCAAGCACTGACTGCTTTACAGTGAAAACCAGGATCTCTGGTGGCGCTTATGCAGTCTGTGTAGAAGCTACTGTCTTTATTGGAACTAACTAAATTAAAGCGAACTCAGATATTCCTGAGCATGTTACATTTGCTTCTCTTGATTTGCAGGTGAGACATACCCTAAAAGATAGGCTAGCTTCATAGGTCTGTGTTCCTTTTCATCTCTTTGTTATAACAATGGAAACCTAGTCCTTGTTACAACACAATTACCTAGTCTGAAGGCAGCAGGGAGTTGCTGCTTTATGTGTAGGCTGTGAAGTTCTCTAAATAAAGGTAGGATTAATTACATTCACAGCGTGTCATTGAGGTGATGGGATTGACTGTGATTGTTCAGCCCCCCTTTTCCCAAGGTTTTCTGAATTACTGTTTTAACCAATATAGTGTAATGTGGGGGGCTGAAGTGTTAAGGCCTGATGTTGCAAAGGTATTAAGGAGGCTGAGTTTTTCTGAAAAAAAGAAAAAACTGAGTTTTAGGATTTTTACTGCCTGTGCCACATCACATCTTAAAGTGCACAAGGAAGTAAGGAAATCGTGCTTCAGCATCATAGTTTCAGTCCACTGCATTGGCTAAAGTTTGGTAGAGGGAAGATTTCTTTATGTTCATTCTGACCTCTTTCTTGGCTTTAATTGACTTTAAATACTTATTTTACAAGTGAGCATCTCTTTATATTTGCAGAAAAGAGAGGGTTTGAATGTGTAGGACAGCCTACTGGCATTTTTTCAAAGCACATATTTGATAATCAGAGTAATGCTGATAGTTCGACTGCTGTTGTGCCCACTTAAACACGCTGTACCACACTGGTCAACAGCCTGTCTTCAGTTCATGTAAGTATTTGCATAGCTGTATACGTCTGTTATTAATTTACATTAAATTCTCTCCTCTGTAGAGGATCTTATTTATTTTCCTTGTATCTTGTTACACATACCAGCTCTCCATATCCTATGCTGTGCTTGCTTGTAGGACAAAAAGCATTTGAGTACAGATCATGTATGACAGCCTTCCTGAAAGAATTACCTTAAGCTTTTGCTAGCTTTGGGAAAATATTTTGTAACATAAAACTTCTGTAAGCTTGTGTAGTCAAATATTATGTTCTTTAGATGACTGTAAATAGAATTTCAACATACATGCCCAGTTGTATGTTAAAATTGTCTGTGAAATGGATCATCTATCTGCAAACTTAGGAAATTTGACCTGGTTATTATTTGCTAAGATCTGGAAAACTTTGAAAAGTGTTCCAAAGTATGGAGGAACTATTTTGATTGTGCCATTTTTGCAGCTGTTTCTTCTTGGCTTTTTTTTTTTCAGTGGTTTAGGGTTTTATAAAGCTCAAAATACTTGAATAGAGGAAAAACAGCCTTTTAAAAATCTTTTGGTCTGTGTATTTTTGCTCTTTGAAGGGTTGATATTCATGAAGTCTCATTCACTCTTTGTGGCATTGCCATGTTCCTGGGAGTGAGTCAGCTGTAATGCCTGAAACTCAGGACTGTACTGCTGAACGAGGGGTGAATGGAGTAACTCTTGGTGACTGTGACCTCTACTATGAAAATATGAAGCTCAGACAGGATGATTCAAGAACAAAACTATCCTAAAAGGTTTCCAAATGGTGTACTACTGACATGGTAGTTTAATTTTTCGATCTCTAATGGGGGAAAAGGGAATATATTAACAGATAAGAAAAATTTGCAAATGTTAGAGGAATATGCTCATTTTCAGCTGTTAACCTCTTGGATTCAACAGCCATGATTCAGAAGAACAAAGGCATAAGCAGTAATATATTCTGGATGAAAATCCTGCTTCGTGGCTCTATGGGATTAAACTGATTCACACAGCATGTTTAAAGCACTTCATATTGTTAAGACCTTAGGAAGCTAACACCTCATAGTATTGTATTTTATGTGCATTACAGTTTCATGGTCAACTATACTCTGCTTTGGCTGTAGTTTACGTTTTACTTTACCCTAATTGCTGCCCAAGTGAACCTTAGCTTACTTAGTGAAGGCTGTGGTAATACCAGGTTTGATAAAAATTCCAGTTTTCAAAGTAGGTGGTGCAGAGACAAACCAGTTGCTTTCACACTGCTGCTTTGAAAGCAGCCTTACCATTAGCATATGCTTTTAGCCTATGTTCTGATGTAGCCAGTTCTGTTATTTATCAGATAGTGTAACCACCCCATTGCCACCATTGCAAAATCCCTTCTTTTAATCTGTCCCGTAGTTAGAGGATCATATTTTTCACTATCCTCCTTTAATGGTATTGTCATTGTGGAGATCCTGAGGCCACTTAATTCCCTGCACCCCACCCCTTGCAAAGCAAAACTTGTTGGAATTTGGAGATTTTTCATTTGAAGGATATTCTTTCCTTTGCTGCTTTGGCTTAAGATCCATACAGGTACAAGGCATAAACCAAAAAAAATATTGGTGCTGCATGTGATTACACCTTTTCCATGAACACGGTAAGAAAGCTGTGTTTTATCTGGCTACATAGGCTTCACCCTTATTGTCCTGTGATGACTTGCTATAGTAGCTCGTGGCTACAATCCCCAATTATTGTAATTCCTTCTTAGCAGGCTTTACAAGCTGGCATTACTGCTGTTGGCAGCTAGTTCAGCATGCAGCACTACATTTGCTTACCGCTTTGAGTCATTATGCTGCATTAGGTTTGCTTTTCATTCACTTCTTTGGTGGCCTGTAGTGGTGTATTAATTTTCAGATGTCCCAGCTGGTTTTCAAGCTTTTACCAATAATGGGAGTGGCCACTTCAAATGGTCTCTGTAGGCTCTTTGAGGTGCATTTTATGTATATTTCAGTTTACATATCACCAACCCTCGGAGTTACTAACATGTCAGTGTTATGGGAAATAATGGAAAATGGAAAAAAAAAACCTGGAAAAAGACAGATAGTTCTTTGTTGCTTTATAACGTTAAGATCATCTATTGTTTTCAGAGTTTTTGTCTAGTATCTTTAACGATCTGCAAGAAAACACACAGTCTATGTCCTTTTAGTTAAAAAATTTCTGGTGACATTAAATGTTATTTATTTAAAGTTAGAAAACTAATTGCACAGTCTGACGCAGGTTGGCAACGTGCTTATTTGAACAATGTACGTTTTAATACAATCAAGTATAAGAGGGCACACGCACAATAGAAGATTGTTGGTCATAGTTATGGAGTGGAGAATGTAAGCCAGTTTAGGGTAGCAGCTCTAGAAAAATAGGTTGGGTCATGCTTGAGAACAGTTTGAATCTCAGCACCTATTTATCTCTGAGGAGGTGAGAGGGTGAGTACAATCTTCAGCTGAAGAAGCAGAGTAGTATGATTTAGGACAAGGAAGGGGCATGACCTTAGAATGCATCATTTGTGAGACTGTGCTAAACCACAGGCCAATTCTAGCGTCTGTTCAAAGAGATGTTGAAAAATGGAGAGAATTAGGGGAGAAAAGGTTCCACAAATGTATATGTCTGAATGACCTAAGTTATGGCAAGAGACCCAATAAACTCAGTAGTTCATTGGTAAGAAAGTTGAAGATCGATTTGGACTTGTCTGCAAGTATGATGGGACAGAGATTTTGGGGTTTAGCCATTGTGCAGTATAACAAAAAAAATTACATATAAAATCCATCTAGCTGAACAGGAAACAGAAAAAAAAATCAGACAGCAATAAGTTTTCACATTTTACTAGTAAAGAGTAATAAGTTGGCTCATTCTCCCTAGGTTGTTGGGTAATTCTCTACTGTCTTACTTGTTTCCATCAAGATAGCGTAGCTCAAAAAAATACCTTGTGGTTCAAACACTAGATGTGGGTCTGATGCAGAAAGTATTTGAGATTCTGTGCAATTTATTATGCTACTAAAACGGCCTTCTCTAGTCTTACAAGAGGAAATGCTATCAGTTTTGTTAGAACTTGGATAAGGATTTACCAGTTTATCAAAGAGTATGTTGACTGTTGGTGCCTGAATTTAGTAGTAGAGAACCCACATTTATTTATTTTTCATCCCAAGTCATCTGCTCTTAATCCTTAGATCACAGTTCTTTGATTTAAAAATAGTAACTAATAATTTGCAAGCTTATTATATATGTCTCCTCTTCCACTGTTTTGATGCATATTTTTAATACAGTTTCTTTTTGTTTACTGTCATCTTGAGCTGCCATGCCTCTCATTAAATGTTGCATCTTATTTAAGGCCTGAGCTGTCACTTCAATTGTCTGCAAAGCAGTAGGTGAACACAGAGCACTTTGTAAATAACAATACCCAAGTAATGTAATATACTGACTTAAGAGGCTTAAAGCAAAACACTTGTTGCCCTGAAGGCTGAAAAATGTGATAGACAGGTGGATATAATACCAGAAATTCCCCTTTATCTATGTTTTAGCAAGCCCTGTAAAACATGGATTTTTAACAAGGGATTTAATCTCTCTTCCCAGCTGCTAGCTGCAGATTCCTTTGATGTTTTTCCTCTCCTTTTCCTCTGTTGTTTTTTTTTTCCTATTTATTCCATCACTTTTCTATAGCTCATATTCCTCCAGGCTGTGTCTGAATGCACCTTGCTGTGGGTAGAGAAGGCAAAAAAGAAAGCCTTTTTTTTTTTTTTTTTCCTTTCCCCTTCAGGCTACTGCTTTGATTTCCCAAAGTTGCTGGGAGGCAGTTCCTATCTGCCTACAGAAGGGTCAGTGATCTGTGTCATGTCTTTTCAGTCAGCGCATCTCAGCTGACTCTTCTTCTGTTTTGACTAGGGGAAGGATGAGCGTGTGTAGTTGTTGGCTTTCTAAGCAGGTGGAGTATGCAGCTGTGATCAAAGTGGGAAGCTGATCTGCAGGCTGATAGTCTTCCTGTTTTGTTTCGAACCTTGTCAGTAGCTAGCTTGGTCTCTTCCACCTGCCCCCACCCCTTGCCATGATTGTCCCATAAATCTGGAGACAGAGCAGAGGTAGAATGAGAGAGAGAAAAATTATTGAACGTGATGATAATTTAGTCTGTGGCCTAAGGCCCACTCCCCACTATTCTCTGGGGACTGGACTCCTTCCTGCAAGCACTGGGCAGTGTGGGCCGGCTACGTGACGCTGCATGCATGGCCTTCAAGTTTCCCTGTCATGGTTAGGAAGCCAGATGTGCAGCCAATTCAGTGGGGTGTGGTGGTATTATTGAAAATTATTATTATTATTCATAAGAGGCATGACCATGCTCTAGAGCATCTGATACTAGGTACCCTACAAACACAGCAGGGTGTGGGGGGAAGATGGGAGCAGGCTGTTCAGTTTAGGCCCATGCAAAAATCAGCTTTCCTGCCAGGAATTTGCAAGATGCTCAGATTTGGTGTCTTTTTGTTTGGATTGTGCGAGTTGAGAATGGACTGTGAGTGGGAAGGCTACAGGTGGTGTTTTCCCTTGAAGTGTTTCAGGTGTCAGTCAGAAGCAATGGAGCGGTGTCAGAGTTAAACCTCTGATCGACCTCGCTAGGACTTTTATTGTTTGGTGGAAAAATTCCATTGTAAAGGAGTAGGATCATGTTGGAGTAATAATGCTTTTGTAATTTTGCCTTTTAGCCTGTCCGTCATTGTTGTTCTTTTTGTAGTACATGACTTCACTATCATTATCCTGACACTAAAATTCACATCTGCTCTGCTTTGTGTGAGCACCTTTCATTCCCATATTGTAATACAAATTGTATAATTTACAGCGTTAGGAGCGCTATCTCCTAGATCACCACTGGTGATGGTGAAGACCAAGTTCTAGGTAATAGCAGTTAAGAAATTTGAGGGAGGCAAGAATAACGTAGAAAAATTGTCAGTGTTCCATTGCTGTAACGCAGCCAATACTTACCATCACGTTATAAAATCTGTTCCTTTCTCTGCATCTGTTTTGTGGTGAGTTATCTATTCATCTTTCATTATTTGTATTTATCATATATGACTTTGGAAGCTGTGCCTTGTTAGATGTTTGGACTGGCTGCAACTTACTGAAGCTATTTTGGCAATACTGAGCTGCTTCTAAGCTCAGTTAAAGTATTCTTAAAACATATACATACTGCTCATTTTCTTTTTATAGTCCAATATTAATTCTTAGTCTGTTTTCTCTTCTGAATATTTTCATAGTATCATCTAAATAAGTAAGCTGTACTTGATTTCTTTTATAATCCATGATGTGTTTGGTTTCAACTTATCAAAAAGACCAAGTAATGAAAGTAAGATGTTATATTGGAAAGCTTCATCTTTTTTTTTAAATATTTATAAATGTGAAGTTCAGCTCATGCAGTATTTAGATTCATTATGAAAGAAGCACCGTAGAATTTCAGAATAAATATGGAGGGGAAGTCACTTGAAATATTCAGACTTATTAAAATAAAAAGTCACTTAAATTGAAACGACGGTGCTGTATTTTATATTTGATTTATGGTCAACAAACTAATACTTTAAGCTATGAAGATAGCAGTTCATGTTTACAAGACTGCAAGTTGGATTGCACTGTACGTGTATCACTCTTAGATCCAGAATACATGTAATGCCCTTTGAAAACCAGAATTTCAAGACGAAAGCATTTTGTTTCCCATAAACCCACTGGATTCTTCTACATCAGCCGTTGTTTTATGGTTCAGGACTGCTTTCTGTCACCTAAAGATAAGTGGTGGATTTCTTTTGTCAAAAGTAGTGTATCTAGGCTGGATTTCTGCTCTTCTAATCCTGTCAGTTTAAAATGCTGTCATCTTGCTTACAGGGAGATGTATTTTCCAGACTTCTTTTTTAACCTTGTGCTCCCATTTTTATGGTGTGGTTTTCCTATATTTAAGATAACGATTTGGTGTGCAATGAATGCTTTTCCAGTCTCCACTTTGTCTGGTGTCTACAAGGGAGGGAGGAAAAAAAAAAGATTCTATAAACTTCCTACAAACCCAAGCCTTGTGCCCTAATCTCTTCACCACATCCTCCGACACCTCCACCAGGCAAGAGGCAGCATTTGCGGTAGCTGGTCTTAGCACTGGTTGGTATGTACACGATAGCTGTGTTCTGCCAGCCTTTTCTCATGAGGGTCATTATTTTGGGTCTACCTCTGCTTATTTTCATGAAATATGTAGGAATTTAAAGATCTTTTTTAACCTCTAGTTGCTCTTAAATTTGATTGAAGTTGCCTGGTATTTCCAAGACTTGTTAGAAAGGAAATAATGAACAGTAAGTATAGGCAGGGGCAGCATAACTGTGTAAACCTAAGTTTAGGCTAAAAATCAGAATCCAGCTTCTTGAGAAATGGAAAGAATTAATTCTTACCTGCAGTTGTATATAGTATCTAGAATAGACTGAGCACATTTTATTTTAGCAGCCGGATTTCATAAGGAAGTGTGGAAATTCAGCTGTCTTTAGTGCTGTACTGTTGAGACGGTTTGTTCCTTTCCTCTGAAGACAGTGGTTAATCTAGTACTAAATCATGTGAACAAATACTGCATTATTTCTTTTGTGCTTACACTCATCTGTCTGTCTTTTGCTGCAGATAATGTAGATGATTTGTTAAAATTTAGGTCAATTTTTACCTGAGTCCTTGAAGAAAACAGTCTTGCTTCACCTTCACCAACACATTAAATTCAGTGTTGTTCTTATGTTATCTTCTGCACTCATTGATCAGAGCTAATGAGATTTTAATTGTTATTTATTGGTTCTACCTCTTAGTATCAAAATGTATAATAAACTAAGCACATGAAACTTGAATGGTGCTGTCTGTGTTTATCTCACTGGCTGTTAATTGTATTACATATTCTGCGATTCTTTCAGATCTCATACACCGGGTAGGGTTACGATGAGCTAACCAGTTAATAAAGGCTGAAAGGAAAGAGTGATTTACTGAATGTTGCATATTCATCTTTTTGTTTAACTGATACAGTAAGGAATTTTGTGGCCATTTTTGAAGAAGGGATGTAAAATAGGTTTTAGACGTTCCTGTTCATTAGGAACCTGTGGTATTTTCTGTGCATGGGGGGAGATAAAAGAATATTACCTGTGCTCTTCTGAACGAGTGCCTTTTGTTTCTGTGGATGGGTCACCCTTTGGTTCAAGTGCTGTGTTATTTTCTTTTCCACTTCATGCCTCAAACTTTGGGGCAGCATTGTTATGCTTTAACTTCCAGCCATGTTTCACTGTACAGAATGGTTGTGTTCCTGGAAGTGGATGAAATAAAATCTGCGCGTAATTTCCCCAAGTTTGTGGGGAACTGGGATAGAGGGGTTTATAAGGTACTTTGCAGTAAAACCAGTGTAAAGTTAAGTTCATTGTTGTAGTCTGTAATACAGCAGTGTGTGTGCAGATGGGGAAAGTGGTTGTCGCTGTCAAAAGTTACCAAGACTATGGAATTTCTGCTATGAATTTCTTTCAGAACTTGATTTTGAGTAATTTTGTTCACTGATTCTGAGCCTGTTTTTTCAAAACTACTTCACTGTGGAGGTCATTGACTGGTGTATAACTTGAAGCACTCATTAGCATTCACCCTGAAAGTGATATAAAAAATGGTGAAATATGGCGTTGCATATAAAACACGATCTAAAAGGTGTAATTGAGTCTTAGGCTCTTTATCTCCGGACGGATTTTGTTCTCTTGTAACGCATGAGTTTTTAGAGTAGTTTTGGCAAATAGCTGGTGTGTTTAGTGTGAGGAGTTTCCTGTTATTGCAGCTAAATATCCATTTGTAAGGATTCTTTTCCTGAACCAGCGGATTGTTTTGTTATCTGTTCTCGCTGTTCGACCATTTTTTTTTTTTGTGCATGTTGACTTTAGATGTTTCTGCAATAATGAAGTCTGCTTTTGCATTCAACGCTATCATCGTTACCACTTCTGTGTTTTACCAGTTGGGGTAGATCAAACCTATGCTCTTCTATGTCTTGAATATCTTATTAAAATCAAATTGTCTTTCAATTCTGTATCATAAGAATTAAACCGTTATATTAGTTTTTTCTCTCTAGCTGTTTGAAGTTGTATGTCAAGTGTGGAAGGATCTTTGTTTAGTTGCCTTTCTGAAGGAGGCATGCTACTGTTGGGCTAAAGCCCTGAAGTTTAAGCGATGTTAGGGTAATTCAAGAACATGTGTCTCTCCCGCTTTGTCCTCCACCCCTGGGTGTCAGAATATACTGTTCTGGTGACTTACAGCGTTGCCTAACAGGGTGAGCTCTATCAGCTTCAAGAAACTTTTCCCAAAGACCTCCAGTTTGGTTGCTCAAGCAGCTGTGTAGGACTAGATAGAAGGTGACATCAGAATTTTAGATTGAAGAAAAATCTATTTTCTTCTCAAGTATATCTAAGAATAGTAGGATGCTTTGTCAGCTGTGTCATTCTTGTGTCAGCTTACTTTCTTAGCTTTTGATATCATGTTTGGCTGGAACTTGTTGAGCCTTCTGCTTCAAGGGAGCTTAAGCAGTAGTCTTACTGCCATAGGGATATTAATTTTCATCAAGACCATGACAGAGTTCCTGTTGGAAGTTAATGTTGCCATTATCAAGGGACTGAACGTTGAATAATGTCTCTTCCTACCCCTTGTGTCTGGACAGATAAGGCTTGGGCTGGAAGACAGTGATGGATGGAATCCAGCAAGAACCACTCTGGGCAGGGGAAATACAAGGTGATCTGAAGGGTCTGAAGAGTCTGGCCCTTTTGCAGGTGCCCTTTTGCGAACCAGCAACAGTCCATGCAGAAACATCAGTTACGTCCTATTGCAGCCTGCCTTCAACCAGTCTTGTGGCAAGGCAGAAAATTTCATTATCCTTTATAGTTTAACTGATGTTTCAGTGTCTTGCAGGTACTAAATTTACACATCCTCAGTATCTGAACTGCTGAGGCTCTACTTTGGGGTAATATCTGGTGATGTCTGAGATAATATTACTCTAGAATTGTCTTAATACTTACACTGCCTCTGGCTAAGAGAATGATTGTGGGAAATTGTAAGCAGTGCTGCCAGGTATGTAATTTGGAACACATTTGAAGTGGTGATACTCTTGGCTGGTTGTATTCCTTGTTATCTGTTTTATCTAAGAAAGAGGGTGTCTATGAAACTTTCTCTCACAAGTCTGAGTTTTGCCAGGCCTTGTTGAGAAAGGTAGTTTTGAGAAAGGACGCTTTCTCCTTCAACTTGGTAGCTTCTCATACAGTAAATGTATAAAATAAAGGCAGTTGGGAATACCTTGTGATCCTTCAGACAAAGCGTTTTGCTTATTGCAAGCAGCTTTATTAGATGGATCCTATGCGTTCAGAGCTCCTGTTGAGTGGAGATAAGTTAAATAACTGCCCTTTTTATATTTGTCAGCCCTGTTGACTGGCACAGCATGCTGCTAGTTTGTGTTTGAATGCATCTCAGGAGTTGTGGGCCTACCAGGGGATAGCAGCTTGGCAATGAGACAGGCCCATTTTCATACTCGGTGGAACCTATGAGGCTGCAAACACACGTCTGCACTTGAAGTATCTACTGTTTCTTTGAGACTTGTTTATCTTGCCTTTAAGGCTTAAAGATAATTAATGTAAAGTAGTTTACATTTAAAACAGGGCTTGTCAGCCCTGTAGAGCCAAGTTAGAGCATTGCTAGCATGGAGGACTGATTTGCCATTGTAACATGGTGAATAGGCCCTAACCACATTTGAACAACATAATATAACAAGACTTTAGTTGACTCCAAGATTAGTTAGGCTCCAGCTTGGTTCCGAGACCAGTTAGGTTACATTCAAACACCAGGCAGGTAACCAAAGCTGTTGTCGATGTTTTTGATATACCCGTTCCCATGCTTTGTTGCTCTTGTGTTGTGCTTGGGCAAGAATAGCTCAACCTGCCGTGACAGCACTTGGGCACTGTGTGCTGACTTGATTGTGATTGAGCAGGGCTACATAATAAGAAAATTCTGTTGCCTCATAGTTGTGTTTTACCATGTCTTACACCTCGTTTATATCGCATAGTTCAGAAAAGTGGATGTTTGTATGCATCTGTGAAATGCAAAGCAAAGCTTATGAGGCAGTAGAAATAATCCTGCTATTGTTTACAAAAACAAAAGCAAGCTAGAGCTTGTGCCTGTACAAGAAAAGTCCCTTTTCATTCCATAGTGAAATGTTACTGACTCCTGCTCTGAAAGGCTGTGCTGCCAGTTGGACTATTTACTCCCATGTTTGTAAATACTCCGCAGTGTTTTAATCTGTAGGTCCCATGTCATGATATAGAGTATGCAGTGCCACCCATCATACAGAATGAGCAGCAGAATGCTGATTTTCGTATTTTCAAGTTATTTTTGAGTTATCTTTGAGTTGTTCGTTGGGTTTTTTCTTTAACATAAATAAACTGTGAAAGCAAGAGAATTGGATATAAGGCAAGATAGGAAGGCCTGGCCCATAAAGACTTCTTTAAACCTTTTCCTTTTGTAGCGCTATTTCTGATCGATGGACATAGTACACAGAAACATAATTATTTTTTATTTTAATATTTGGGAAAAATCAGAGGATTTTGTGGCTGGCTGTATCCACCAAGTCCCCCAAGTTACTTTCTGTGGCTAGATTGACTTTTGTCTTTCCTTACAGTTTATGTTAGATCTTCCTTGGAAACAACCAAATCCCTAATGTATATCTTCTGTGAGTCCCTTTTTAGTAGCTCCATGTTCTGGAGATAACAGCTATCTTGATTCATCAGATCCTAGTGCCCTCTTTCCTCCTCAGAACAGAAGGTAGAACTGGAGCTTGTAGGAGTATTAGTCTTTAACTGGAGAATTTGTGTCCTGCTTCCCTCCCACCCTGGCTGCTCTTGTGTCACAGCACTGCAGTCAGTCCCCATCACCATCGCTTCTCTTCATGCTGCCACAGGTGGGCTTTGCTGTAAACCTGTAAGGATTTCCCTTTCCTGTTGCCATAATCCTCTGGTTTTTTTTTTTCTTTTTCCTAGCACATGGAGAAACTCTCCTGCTGCCTAGACAAGGATTACAGTAGTTCTGTCTTGCAATTTAAATTCCAGACCACATGGACAAGACCTGAGATGCCTCTGTTGTTATCTGTTCCTCAAAGCTGTACATTAAGCAAAACATGCATCTGATCAGTTCAACCTGTAATTAAACATTTTCCTTAAGCAACTGACATCTTGATAACTAATAATTATCATGTGTAGCACCTTTAAAGCCTATTATGCATGTTTATGTAAGAACACTATTACCATAATAATAAGATATCATTACCACAAATGTGCATACTGAATGAGCATGTCTTAAAGTAATCATGCAATTCCATTAATCATACTTGAAAAATTAAAGTATTTGCTGTCTAATCTCTAAAACACTACTCAAAAGATTTTGGAAACAGCAGGACCTGTTTACTATAAGTCTCTCACACATGATATCTCATTTCTGGTGTCTCATTTTTGTTTCCTGAGTTGTTGCTTATATTTCAGCTAGGGAAATTGTTAGATCGGAGAACCACAGTCTCCTGTGGGAAGTATTTCCATTCTCTGATTTTTATGCATTTGCTTTGGTTTATGTCCAGGGAGCGCTGCCACCTTTTCTTAAGGCTGATAAGAAATGCACTTCTGAAACTCAGTTCTCCTTGAAATTAGATAATTGCCTTAAACAAGGTGAACTGATAGCTAGTGGTGATGCTGTAAGCCCCCTGCACAGGGGGAGAGGAAAAAAAAAAAAGCTGTTCAAGTGCTTTATTTTTTTTTTTTACCAGGAGATTGGGAAGTTGGGGAGTGGAGTTGTCTGCTTTTATGTATAAAGTCGTCAAAACCGTGGCAGTTTGAGTTTTTCTTATATTGAAATGTTGAGCTCTGCAGAATGTCCTTTTTTTTTCTGGAAGAGTTGATGACCAGAGTGAAAGTTGGGAGGAAACACTTAGCCAATTAAGAAATGTGAGTAACTGAAAAGAGACTTTTTCATGCTGTTTAAATCCAGTTTAAATCAAATACCTGATGTGGCTAAGAGCTAGAAAAGTAATAAAATAATCTTCTAGGTTTTTTTAATGATTTATTAGAAGATTCCTATTGTGGCTGGCCTAACATGGTCTTCGGGGCATTGACAGTGCAGAGAGGTGGAGGGTTGTGCAGTTCTGCAATGAAGTCCTCACCCCTTCCCCTTTCCTGAAACATGGTGGTTGGCAGGTCATGGTCTCTGTCCTCATGCACGGTGTTGGCAGTCACACTGCTCCACGGGACCGCCGTGAGAGAGCTGAAGGAAGGCAGTTGTAGAGGTTAAGAGGATAGAGGGAATTTTTGGCCTTTTGCAGGCATTTACTCATCCAAGCAGAGTATCCATTTGTGCTGTGTTATTGTTAACAGGGAAGAGCAGGTTGTTTAATTGATGGCTTTTCTTCTGTAATCCTTTGTAAAGATAAAAAGGATGTCCTCTCTCAGTAGTTCTGTCAAAACTTTTGGGAAAAAGGACTAAATGTGAAACTTGAAGCCACATTTGTTGTATAAAATCAGTTGTTATCATTATTTTGTAGTGAGTTTTGATCACTCAGAAGGAATTAACCCAAAGGTCTCAGACTAAGAATGTCTTTCGCAGTTCTGCAGCTGGCCAGCAGGGCAGGTGTTTTGTAGCTGTTGGGCACCAGCTTTTGTGTTCATTCTCTTTGAACTCATCAATAAAAATGCATTTGTGTATAGAACGATCAAACGCTGCTTTAGAGAGGCCATTCGTTTACCTGTCAGTAGTACCGCATCTAATTTAGTAACATAATGTGTGCTGAGTCAAATTAGTATATCATTTCTTCCTTAACTCTTGGCATTAAATAATCTGGAGTGCAGTGAAGTATTTATTAATGCCACAGCATACGTGGTGCCATACATCTCCTTAATACTTGATTCAGTAATGTGACACGTTTCTCATCTAAGGTGTTAACTGCATTATATGAGAATAGCAAAAGAGGAGGAGAAGATTTTAAGGGAGTGATTTCAAGGACTGTGAGTATCTAAGAGAAAAATATGCATGAAAAATTGGAACAGTAGAAACTGGGAAAAGGCAAAAAATACGTACAGGATTGGGAAACAAAGTGACAGATGTGATAGAGGAGATGTGAGGACAAACAGGACTTTCAAAATTGATTTTCTATCTATAATGGCAATAGTAAAACAGGCAGGTGAGACGGAGGTAGCTGGAGCAGAAGATGTATCACCAGAGGAAATCGTTGCGCCTACAGTTAGTTGCTCATGGCTGTCAATGAAATTAAAAGGAACTACATCTAAAACGGGTACAAAAGTGTTCTCTGTCACAGTGCACATCTAGATTTTGGAGCTTGTTGTATTCTTGTGGATGGTCAGGCAACAGGACAGGGAAAAGGATTGTGCCTTCATATTATGAACAGCCCGTACAGAGGAAGGGGGCACGTGCACGCACATACGTGTGTCTAGTTAGAAGGAAGGAAAAAGACTGTTTCAAAAGCAAAGCAAAATGTTTTCTGAAAAGGATGTAAACTCTTGTTACTCAGGGTATAAAACAACTTCTCACCAGTGTGTTCAGGAAACAGATTCCCCTGCAAGCCAGTTACTCTGTTGCCACCTACTTGCAGGGCTTCATGTGCCTTTTTATGTATCGGCCTCATTTTTCGTTCTTTTTACGTCTGGAGCAGGGAGAATGCTTTCTTTGTTTCCAATTAGGTTGGCAATTTCTCAAATCTTCCATAACTTTTCAAGAAAAAGTCAAGTTCTTGACAAAAAACAAAATGGAAATATATCACCGAAACGAATAAATTAGAAGAGTGTTAAGTAAGCAGCTTTTTAAAATTTGGTACTTGAGTTTATATTGGAGGCCACTAGGATAATGTTGTGATTGAATTCTTAGCTTTAGATTTAAAAATCCTAGAACTGTAACTTGTTCTCGGTTGCATCACTTACTTCTGGGAAACACTTATTTCTTAGTTTTCCAATCTATGGGTTGAACTAAGGAAGTTGAATATGTTTTATTCCATGTTCAGCTTTTAAATGTTGCACAGTCTCTGTAAAACGTGTAAGAAGCCACACTGAATTTCCCTTCCCCCATTTTTAAATACAATTCCTTTAGGAGCAAAAAAAAAAAAAAATTGAAGCGTCTGTGTTATACTGAGTAATTATGCCCCCTGGGAAATAGAATATAAAGATCTTTAAAATCATTCAACTGAGAGAACAAGCACTTTAACTTTTGCCTCGCAGGAGTCATGTATTACATTATCAGCTACTTGCTCCGGTGTCAGTGTGTCATGCCTTGCAGGTTAGCAGGTTTGGCAGAGGAAATGAAACCCAGTCAGTTACTGCAGGATTTATAGTAGACCTGCTGTTGCAGGAAGTGGTGAAAAGTTGATTGATAGTCTGAGGCAAAACTCTACAACAAGAAACAGGATGTATGTTTGTTATTTTACACCCATTTTCTCCTCTGCCCCCTGCCCCTCCATTTCAAGGCACTCTCTTACTTTTTGTTCTCTCTGCTTATAAATCCATGATGCACTTTTCTGGTAAAGCATGTGTGGACTTAAACACTTGAGGAAATGGATATGGCTGTGCCAAAGATCTGAAGCTGACGTAACATGCCTGCTCTATTAGAGGTGTTTATCTAAATGGTCCTGATATTTTTGTTGAGTTATACTTCAGCTGAGTTACAAATGAAAGGAAAAGCACATCTACAGACAGTGTGTCAAACATCTGCTGTCGTGGGTGCACCAAGCTTGCTGTGAAAAGGGGAGAATATATGTCTGAGATGGACCTCATCAGCTGTGCTCTACTGGTTTATCTGCGTTTAACAGACATACCTGGAAGAGCGGTAAAACAAAATAATTTTGCTGCATATGAACTTAATCCAGCAAGCCACAAAGTTCACTGCTAAAGACAGCAATTCTGAAAAGGCCTGTTCTGAAATCCCTGTTTTCCCATACTGTGCACTGCTGAAACATCAGAGAAGCAGCATCTCTTCTGAAAATGCCACTGAAGAGTTTCAGTGGGATTTTTGTCTAATATTGTGGAAAAAGGTACCCAAAATAATACTACTTATGAATACTTTTGATTATTTTTTTCCCCTGTAGCATCTACTTTTACAGTCATAGTTGAAGAAGAAAGTTGTAAATTAAGCAAAGAGTAGAAATGTTTAAGATTTGTGTTCCCATTATCAAATGGGAAAGTTCTGTTTGTAAAGTTAAATAATAAATCTTGTTCTTTGTTAAAGGTCAAAAAAGTTGGCTGCACTCTCTGAATCCTTGCAGAAAACCACACTCGCTAAGTCCCACATAGGATTTGAACTAGAAGAGCTGGAAGCAGCAGCAGTGCTGGTACAAGAGGAAGAGAGCGTGTTAAAAGCTGCTGGCACAGTTTCCAGGCAACAGCTGCCTTCCTCTGAGTTGGAGACAAGTGACTCTGAAGAATCAAGCAGTACTTCATCATCTGAGACAGAAGGCTCTGATTCAGATGAGCGAGAGTCCTCAACCAGTGAAGATGGGAAAATAAATTCTTTGCAAGGCACACTTCAAGAGGAGAGGACAGCTCCACTTATTGACTGTAATGGATTAAGGCAGGGCACAAACACTTCGACGTTTGAGGTTAGTGATGAACAATCAAAGGTTTCTTTGCAATCTACATCTGTTCCTGGAAAATTAGTAGAAGAATTAGGAAAGCAAATGCACACTGCAATTAGACTTTCAGAACAGCCTGAAGGATTGCCTACTGCAAGCTGCATTTTACAGGAACAAGAAGAAAACTGTGTATCTGAACCTGACGGATTTTCAAAAGATACTACTGGGAAGGGAAATTTCTTGGAGGTGTCTTCAAAGACAAACCCGTTGCTTTTTCTTTGCAGCAGAAATGAAGATGAATACTGAAGGACCATGTTAGGACACACGGTGTGACCCACTAGCAATGCAGCTCATTGCTATAATGAGGTGTTCCCAAGGCTACCCTGAGCTGCAGAAAGTAGTTGATATTTTTCTTCTTTGTTGTGTTGACAGCTTGGAGGACAAGACTGCTTTGAAAAGAATTGATAGGACTGTGTGATAGATACCCTTGTAGTTAGATTTTTGTTTTTCTTCGCTGATTAAACAGTCTCAGATTTGATCCCTGCATTTGGGAATGTGTCATTTCAGTAAAGTACTAGAAGCAGTTTTCATTAAGCTTATTTGGTAGTAGAATGATGTCCTAGTCAAATACAACTGAAATGAGTTGAGCATCATTTTAATTATCTTTACCTGTTGGGATTTACTTGAAAAATAACCTGTTTGTGTAAACTTGTTTATGACATTTTGCTGCATTATTTTTAATTTTAAAATGCTTTGTAGCTCACCACTTTAAAAATAATGGTTACAACTTTACAAGTCTAGTGCTGACGAGTTATTTTAAATATATAAATATTTTCTATTATTTGTACAAAATAAAGGCATTTTATCAGTGCAAGATAGAAGGGCTATAGTTTATATTACTGCAGTTCTTATGTAAGTTATTTCAACATTTTGTTATGTATTTATTATTTTGTGCTGTTTTTTGAAATGTTTCCACACGTGGACACTACTGTTGTTCTTTAAACTACAGAAATCCTAATTACTTTTTTTTTTCCTGCATATGCTCTTAATATTACAACAGTAATGTTAACCAAAACGAAGAAACGGTCTTGAGTATCAGACTGAAGGCAAACCTGTGCTCTCTGGGGCTGGCTTTGTTCTTACTCCGTCACGTAGATTTGGCCAAGTCATTTGCTCCTTATTGTCTTTATAACATTGATGTGATTCTGTGAAAATAATCCAGTCAACATATTTTGTGCTGATTTCTGTTAACCGTAGATAGGTTCTTGAAATCAGGTGGCTACTGCAAATTACTGCACTGCTATTCATTCTTTACAAAAGGATCTGGGAGGTGGGTGGGATGGGATGTGGACCTCCGGGTTTGGTTCAGCAGCCTGACAAAACAGGAGCACCTGATTCGTGCCTCTGGAGGAGGAAGCTGTGATTACTTTTCAACCGTTTTACTATTAAAAAGTGTATAAAAATCCGAAGCTTAAAGACTTATTCTTCACCAGTGCTACACCCTGCTGGAAATCAGCAGGCTAGCCCTGTTCGTGTGCTGACTTCTGTTCAGTAAGAACTGCAACCCTGATCTGCCAATATGTTTTTGTGTACTTAAATACCTACTGGTTGCTTAATCAGTCTCTCTGTTCTGTTCCCCAGGGGAGGAGCCCTTCCCATCTTGCATGTCAGTGGGCACTTAACTCTTCTAAATGCTAGCAGTAAAATCTATGCTGTAGCTGCAATTATGCAGTGAATGGCTGGGGGTGGGGGTGGGGGGGTGGAAGGCATTTAAGGAAAAAAAAGTGACCCTCCCTCTCTCCCCAAATTGCAGGTGTGGACTCTGAAAGTTCCTTTGGCTGAACATGGGCTGGAAAAGGCTATGTTGCTACGAGTTAGGAAGTACATATTGTGAAAATTGATAGGTATTTGTAATATCTCATATCTTCAGCTTTTTTTTTTTTCTCCCCTTTCTCCGTTCTCCCATTTTGTGGCAGACTGAGGAGAATGTTCCTCTCTTTCCAACAGACCTGCTTACATTCAAGGGCTGGCTGCCTCTTCCGGAGCGAGGGCGTCATCTGTGGTTAATATTTTTGTTCTTTCCTCTGTGTGCCTAAAAGCATAATTTATTTATGCCTTTTTTGAACCTTTTCCATCATGTCTGTGTGAATCCAGTCTGGGTTTAAACATCTTTAGAGTCCATGCAGTGTGATGCCACGCTGAACGCCGGATGAGAACATGGCACGCGCACAGGTGTGAACTCCCAGATAACTTAGGTGTCTTCGATGCAGGGTCTCAAAGGCGGGGACAGAGTTGAGCTCTGTTTCTGCTTCTGAAAATGTACTGGTGCCTGCTCACTTCTGCAGGTCTGCAGTGTGCTGTCTGTCCTTCTGCTTCTGCCCTGCTATTGCTCTGCATGGCTGCACCTGGGGAAGCATGCTGTACCCTGAGGCCTTTCCCCAGTCCAGTGCTGATGTTCATCATTGCCTTTTTGCAAAACTCGGTATTTAGTGGTTGTGGAGCTGATAATGGATTTTGATTTATGTATTGATCTGACAGCAATTTTATGTGACCTTTGTAGTGGTGGGGTGGGAAGTTTTTCTGTATCGGGTGGTGGGAATTTCACATGTGGCTGCATTATCCAGCGCACGCAGAGTGGCTGGGATGAGCAATGTCTCTAAGACAGACGCCTTCCTTCCCTAAAAAGAACACGCAGAGACACTTCTAAAAGAAAAGTGGAGCTCTGTAACCTTGGTTAGCCGAAATTGAGGCTCGCTGAATCCATGAAAACAAACAAATGCAAACCCCACCACCACTCCCAACCCCGCAGTCCCGTAAGCTGCTGCGGGTTCTGAAAGAAGGGAGTGAACTACAATAAGGAGTCCAATTTATGTAGAGGAGCTATTTGGCTGAATCCACAGAAATAGTTCTTATGCAAGTTTTCCAGGCTGGAAATCGGTTGATGCAGGAGGAGCTCAATACATGTGTAGTGTGCTCTGTTGGTTTTCCAGTTCTCCTTGTTTCAGGGCCCCTCCCCAGCTTATTTGTAGCACAGCCGATACTTCATTTTAAGGCATTTGTTGCTCATCATTGCAGTCAGTCAGAAGGGAACAGAATTGCAGCGTCTGGACAAAATTCCTACTGAAAATAAGTCTGAATGTGAGCAAAGCCTGAGAGGGGAAGAGCTGTGGGATTTCGCTGGAGGAGGGGAGATGGGGTTGTCTGAGGTGTACGGAGCGCTCTGGGGCAGGGATTAAATGGAGTTGGAAATGTAACTTGTTTAATGTCGTCTTGTTAATCAGTTAATTTTTTATTAGAGATCTAGGCTGTCTAAATAGAGCATCTTTGTCCCAGCCGTATGACATGGCAGGGGTGCAGAGCTCCCCTGAAGCCAGCTAAGGTGGCTCCAGTTAACGTCCTGACGCTTCTCTGCCGCAGCGCCCACTTCTGTGCTTAGGAATGTCAAGCGAAGGCAAGGTCTCGTTCCCAGCCCCGTATTTCACAGAGATGTGTGTGAGCTGTCCTTACGGAAAGCTGATCTCCCTGGGTAAGTGAACGGCAGCAGCCTGGATTCCTGCCTGAGGCCCCGGGGGAGCCTGTCCTGCGTCCTCGCTGCTGCCTGGAGTGCCGCTCCTGCCAAGGATAGCGGGAGAGGGATCTGCAGGCCCTGTTTGTGCTCTCGGGGGCACGTGTGCCAGCCCTGCTGTCCTGAGCTGCCCGAGCGTAACAGCCCGGCTAAATGAGAACGGAGGCAACTCCAGTGCTCTCGAGCCGTGGCTCGGCTGCTCGGTGGGACTGAGACGCGTGTGTGCAGAGGGAGGGAGGCCCTTCTGGCCAGGAGTTGGCTCTGAAAGAATGGAGATGCACTTGTGTTAGAGAGCCACTTGTTCGTGTCATGCCTTGAGAATAAGGTGTTAAAAGCAGCGTGAAATACCGGAAACAATCGGTAGATAAACCTTGGGGTTTGTTTCTCCTTTTTTTTCAATGGAGACCTGCACCCACAGAACATTGCCACCTTTTCATTTCTTTCCCCAAAGAAAGTGCTGAATTGATTGACACTCCCACCCCCCAACCCCCCAGCTTTTTTTAATTCCAGCCAGCTTTCTGAAAAGTTGTGAAGGGTTTGCTCTATACCAAAAGAAAAAAGCAACAATTAGACTTGATTTACTACAATAAATGATAAATATGGCAAAGAAATTGATTTGCAGCACTGGAGTGAAAGGGCCAGGCAACCTTCCGCCGCTGACACAGCTGAATATTGTCAAAGTCTGAGCCAACTATCTCAAGGCTGGAGAAAACAAACAGGGAAACACATGTCAAACAGATAAATAGCTTTGCTGTTTAGAGCTCTCTGTGGATGCCATTTGTCTCCAAGATAAGGAAGAATGCCCTCCAGAGCTGTGAGAAGATAAGCTGGGAGAACAAAATGAATATGGAATTGCTATGGTCATACTTGAGCATTTACACGTGGAGCAAATACGGTACCTGCACCCCGGGGGTCTCTGCAGTGAGCAGGGTGCAGCACCCAGGAGAATGCCTAATGGGAACTTGCAAACTTATTTTCTTAAATATTTCAGCAGTGGATGACATTTACAGCATTACAGCATACAAACACGTGGCATTAGTGTCAGTTGTCTTAGCAAGTCACTAATTTAAAATATTTTCTGAGCCTGTCATGGATTTATTTCTTCTCCTTTTTAACGGTAAGTGGGCTGCAGCCCGTGCTTATGTGGGCATGTGTGAGGCATGATTTTGCACTGATGCAATGAATTTGGGTTTGTAATATTGTGGTACCCATAAATCAAACTATTTATATATTCCTAGTTTTGTGGAGAAGTGACAGTACCATTTCCACAAATGCTGCATTTGGAGACCTGACTTGGATTGTATCTGAAACGCGCTTGGTAACGTTGGTTTGCGATTCATTAAAAGTTTTCTCGTACTGAAAAGCCGCGATACAATTCAGCACTGTTGACGGCATTTTGGAGGATGCTCGAGGACAAGAACAAAAAGCTGTGTCTGTTAGGTGAGGACTGAGATGTTGGCACAGCTCCATGAAGGACAGCTCTGACCCAGCGGCCGGTCATCTCTGTGGGAGAAGTTTCCTTTAGTCGGGTAGCGCTGGTTAGTGATCGGCACAGCAAAGGACAGAAAGTGTCAGGTTTATAAACGAGCAAGGTCAGCCAGGTGCTAACCTTACTACCCAGTAAGCCCAGGAGCTCGGTGGCCAGTCCCTCTCTTTGCTGTTGATGTTCTGAGAGACTTTGTAAATCATTTTCCCTGTTTTCACACAGCTACCAGGCCTTACTTAGCCAGCTTTGGAAAGGGAACGCAGCAATACAGTAAAAAGGAACAAAGCTCAAGTCTGATAGCGGAGGCTTCTTTCTCTGCTACTGACTTGTCTTGAGGAAGGGCAAGAGGCTAAAATCTACAGTTTCTGATGTATTCTTAAATACTTTTCTCTGTATCAGTATCTGAACGTCTGAGTTAAGGCTGTCAGAGCCTTGGGAGCTGCAGTTCTCACCCACACCAGCTGGAGTCACTGCTTCTCTAAACCCCTGAAAATTAGACAAACCTGGCCAAAATTGCATGTCAGAAGCCTCTTAAAAACAAACCAAAACCAAAAGGATGTGTCTGAAGGCTTTGCGTTCTCTCTGTGTATCAATACCACTGTAAAACAGACCTCTTGCCCTTCTGCCCAGGGGGATCTGTGAGGCCTCGTCACCACTTGAACGATACTTTGGTGGTTCTTGTAGAAAGGCCCTGTTCTTGGGCGATCCCTGGGCATAGCCTTGCTTCGAGTCAATGAACGAGGATAAAACCCGCTGTGCGCGTGCACGACTGTTTCTAGCACTGGAAACAGATCCCTGGTGTTTCCTCTTAGCAGGCAGACCACCTTTGAAGAGCCCAGAAATTTAATAGTGCCTCTCATTCTCGTCACTGATTTGGCTTGCGCCACTCTTCTCCGTGCACGACCCCGCTTTCAGTGCAGAACCCCCCTTCTCGTGGGCTAAGCTGCTCTCGGAGGTCCCACCTCTGTTCCTCGCTCCCCTCGCCGCCCCACCTGTTCGCTGGGCACTTCTCCGCGGCATGCCTGCTCTTTATTTGATGTATTTTACTTCTCAAACCTCTGTTCTGCCACTTGGATATGGTGAGACTGCACCATCTCCTGCCTTTCGTGGGTGGGAGCTGCAAGGGGCGAGGGAGGAGAGGAGAGAAGCTGCTGGGCAGGGAGCACAGAGACAGCATTGACCTTAAACAAAGCTGTGCCTGGGGAGCGCGGGAGGAGAAAGTTCAGCAGCCGGTGTTGTCAGGAGATGGCAGCTGTGTGTGCTTGGCCTCTGCCGTGCAAGCTGTGGTTTTCCACGAAGGGCAGGGAGGGCTGCTGCTCGCAACGAGGGTTTTGCAACCTTCAGTTGTGCTTTTCGGTCTGGAGTCAGTGGTAGGGTGCGTGGCAGTAAACATCATTCTCTCCAATTATGGATGTGTGAGAGATTTGGGAGTATAACTCATAAATGGTAATGAGATGTTTGAGGCATAAATCAACTGCACATCAAGATGAGAACAAACTCCCCTCAGCTGTACTCCTAATAGTCCAGGTAGTGACCCGGTTGCGGCACCCTACCTGCCAGGGCTGTAATTACTTTTCATCTCATGTCCGCAATTTTTGGCAATTATGCAGAAATACCCCATTTCCTGCAGTAAATAAATTGGGATTCGTGTTTTGCCTTGATGTAACTCCTCCTCCCCTAATATGCTGCATTGTCCATTGATTTGCCTAATTATGTGTATTACAACTGCATAAGGCGCTGGGTAGCAGCAGGGGTCCGTACTGTGGAGAGGAGGAGGGTGATTGCTCCATCTGTTCCTCCGAGCTGCCGGGAGAAGCACCGGGGAGTGAAGTGGGAAATGGAGGGAAGGAATTACCATTTAGCGCAGGTGCCTCTGGAAGGGGAATCCCACTGCCAGGTGCTGGCAGGCAGCTCTCCTGAGCTCCTTGCGTGCTTAATTACCCTATAGCGAGACTTCCCATCTCAAATTAGAGCAGGCAATTGCAACTTGAAGCCTTGAAACAAAATGGAGAGTGTAGCGGTGCTTAATCTATTTCACTACAGAGACCTGCATTTCTCATTCAGCAAGATTCATGTCCCATTCAGCCAAATTTAAAAGCAGTTACCTGGAATTAGATGATTAATTTTAAAATCTGAATGTAGAAGTGTAAAACCAGACAAGGTCAAAGCATCGGAGCCTGCGAATCTGTGCTTCAGTGATGATATTCTAAAAAGCAAGTGCAATACTTTGTACTGTGGATTTAGGGAAGAAGTTTCTCAGGAGTATCGGAGCCAGAGTGGGGAATAAGAGGCAGAGCACGGGGATGAGCTGTCATTGCTTTTCAGTATTTGCTGTCCTGGACAAGTAGCTTAATGCCTCCACAGCTGCTTCTCCCTTTCACGCTCTCAGGATCGCTGATGGATCAATAGTGGCAATAGGATAACGTGTTGCTCGCTCTCCTGCTGATGTCTGCTAGGCTGCTAACAGCTGAAGCAGGTAACTCATCACATCGGTCTCTTAGTCTGACTGGAAAATACCTGAGGAATAAAAACTGGCCAGAACGGGTCGTGTGCCATCGTAATGCACAGGGACTATAATGTCCTGGGAGTAATGCACTTGAAAGGGGGAAGGCTATCAGAGTTAAAGTCGTGATGTGTATCCTGTTGTGTTTTAAATTGCCCGTGCGCTTTTTTGTGTGCACCTTGGAACAGCGCCGCGAGGAGTTACACGCTGTGAGCATCGGTGCAGGTTTGATTGTGTCCCTGTGGTACATCCTAACTTTGCAGTACCTGGCAGATTACTCAGGAGTTGTTAGTCCGGTCATTAATTTAGGAATTAAATTGTCTGAAACGATCACATAACCAAGAGTGCAACAGAAAGTTGAGATTTTTGGTCCATCCTCCCAATCACCTTCCGACACTGCTTTGTACCTGTCCTGAGTGACTGGTCTGTCCGTGCCTGGTCCCAATAGCTGGGGGTGAAGGAGGGAGCTGAAATTGCCTCTCCATGAGATCTGGTCTAAGTTATAACACTTTACGTGCTTTTCTTAATGCTGTGGTACGTGTGCCCCGCTCAGGCTTGCAAAGCAACGGCGTGCCTGCTGCTTTGGGAAACGGCAGAGGCGAAGGCGCCGTGGCAGGAACGCTGGTGTGCCTGGGAGCTCGCCGTGGCACCGCGTGGGAAGGATCACCGCTTCACCCGCAGCGACACACCGGGCTGTATCAAAGTCGGACTTGTGAGGATCGTCTATGAGAGCTATGAAACTAAACCAAGGTGCTTGGCAGTGCTCCAGTTGTTCATCTGTGGTCTGAAGTATTAGGCAAAGGATTTGTCGTGGGGCGCCGGCGGAAAGTTCCGTTTTTGTTTCCAGAGGTCTGACAACAAACTTCATCGGTCACAGTAGTGGAGGATGTAGGGGACTCTGAGAGTAAGTGGAATCATACTGTCTAAAAATTGGGAAAAATATTCCAAGAAGATACTGATACTAATGTGATTATGCTCTCAAACCCTAAGGGCTTTAAGTTATGAATAATTACAGTGATATGTCTTTCCTGAACCTATTCTGTATTGCTGAAACAATAAGCTTGTGGAACCTTAATACCATGCTCGTAATGACCCTCATGAAAAGTCCTAAATCACACTTTTCTTATTAACTGCAAAGCTGATTGGGTGCCAATGAATATCTAAGTAGCACAGGCAGCGAAGGAAGCGTGTGTGCACGCGCATGTACGAGTGTGTGTCTGTGTGTTAATCAATTCGCTTTTCAAAGTGGTTAAAAACAAAAGACTGAGGAGTTCCCCCTGCGAGGTGCTTTTCCCTGGGTGCTGCTCAGTTCGCAGCCTCGGAGCTGACTGCTCCTTGCGCTAATGGTGTCCTGTCACCAGGAAAAACATCGTACTTGAGATCTGAAGTGGTTGGCAGAAGCTGTAATTGAGGTATGAAGTGACTTTCCACATAAGAACCTGCCTTCCAGTGTTGGGCTCCTCACTCCTCTCACCACAGAATGCCGTTAACGGAGACTCTTCGGCAATTAGCTGTTTATAAATGGGCTTGGAAGCCTATTCCTTTTCCTGCTATTCTGTTTGGATTGCTGATCTTCCAATTTGCACCTTAAATCCCTTAAAATAAAACAAACGTGGAGATGTTATCACACCGATTGCAGTAATAAATGTAAGAGAACAAAATATTTATAATGTAAATAAATATTTTTGGCCCCAAACTTCAAAACAAAACTGCAATTAATATTTTTTAATACTGATAATCATTAGAACAGGAATTCTGAGGCTTGAAATTTTTTGCTTAAGTTGTCAGCTTTATTAATTTAGTATGGATTTACATGGGAAGAAGAGAAACTAAAGAAAATAATGAAGTATCAGGTCAGTAGGAGCTATGATTCAAATTAATGTGAGGAAGTGGGTGAAGTCCCAGACCAGTCCTTTAAAAGAATCGGTTGGGTTTTGGCAAGTCATGGGAAGATATTTTCTTCGATAATGTTATACGGCCCCTGAGGCACGCGTGTGCACGCATGGGAGTGCAGGCGGCGTTGCGCGGGAGCACCGAGGCGCGAGCGCGATGCCGGCTGCCTCGCTTCGGGGATCGACGTCTCCCTTCCCCGCGGGCCTCTGACCTAACCAGCCCCTGCAAAAAAGTCTAGAGTTGCAGTATTGGGTTTTCCTGGCTGCTGATGATATTTTAATACAGCCCCGAATTCCCTGGAATTGGCCAGATCTTTCCACTGGATCCAACCCCAGGTACAAAAGAAGTAAAAACGGGTTGAGGAGGAGGATGCAGGATGGGGGACAGGTAATTTCGGCTCAGTACTCTGCTGCCGTTTTCTTGAGTGACCATGGGCACCTCCCTTACGCTCCTGACACCCCACTTCCCTTAAAATGGAAATAGTAACGCAGCAGTGCTCCCCAGTTAAAAGCATGAAAGAGGTGAAATCTGTGTTCATATTCTATTTTTATCTTAAACTTACGTTTTACTTAGAAATTACTTAAATTACAGGTTAATTGATGGTGTAGAGTAACAGGCCGATCTCCTGTAACTAGGCCTGAATGTTGGAGAAAAACGGTGACAAGCTACAAGCTGTAGCTGTCAAAGCCGCACTATATCAGATGGATGTTTTATAGATTAGGGAAAGTGGGCTGGGAGACTGACAGCGATGGGGAAAATGTAAGTACCTGTAGATATTCAACGCTGGAAATGTGGTTTGAGCGCTAAACTGACCATTGCATTACACAAGCAATTACAAGCTGTGTGGTAAGCAGATGTGAACTCCAGGGAGATTTTAAGCTGGTGTAATGTGCGCGTGAGGTAAGGCAGAAGATATACAAAACTCCCCTGGAGAGCAGGAGCTGCGCACGCTGGAGTCCCAGCTGGATTTGGTCCATGAGCATGCTGGTGTGATGGTGTAAGGCTGCTCTGGTGAGCTGCCCTGCCCCCAGCCCTCCTGCCTGCCCCCAGCCCTCCTGCCTGCCCCCAGCCCTGCTGCCCGCCTCCTGCCAGCCCGGACTGCCGGGCTGGAGACATTGCCCCTGCTTGTTAGAGCCCCCCAGCTGCGCGGCTGTGCGGGCAGGCATGGCAGCAGGCAGAGTGCAGGTTTGCTCCCTGGGATGGAGCACAGGGGCTGTGTTTAATCCATCCTAAAGATGCAACAAAAAGGTGCTACAGCAAAGTGTGGAGGCTGGCTGTACGTTCAGCCGCGGGAGGTGTTGCAGTCCCGCAGGCTGTGCTCGTGTTTTCCACAGCATGCCCTGAGCTCCAGGTCTTCCAGGCTTTGATGAGCCTTTCTGGTGCTGCCAGATGCTGGAGGAGAGCCACCTGTGAGGACAAGGGCATCGTGCTCAGGTGAGGGACAGAAGAGTCCTTTGCTTTTCAAACTCCGTTGTGGTTGCTTGTGTTTTGTTCCCCGAGCTCGACCTTGTGTCCTTACAGCAGCCTGGCACGGCCAATTCAATAGAGAACTCTGCCAGGGGTGAGACGGCAGCTTTCCTGGCCTCTTCCCTCACTGTGAAGTTTGCATCTTGTTTTGGGGAACGTAGACAGGAAAAAATGGACACATTCGGCTTAAACTTAAAAATGAGCTGCTGAATTGCAAATTCCATCAGCTCCAAGAGGTGCCGATGTGCCCAGCAGTGGCCTCTGCCCGCTCCGGGCGGGGTGGGAAATCGAAACCTGGAGATTTCACAGGCAACAAAACGTTGAGGCCTGAAGAGGTATGCAAAACAAACCGAAGAACTCGATGAAAAACTTTTCCAAGTCGCCAGCCTGTATTTTCACTCCACCCTAGTCCAAAACCAGCCCCTGGCAGTTATTTGCTGGCTGAGATTAGTACGTGGGCGTTTTTAATCTCAAATGCTAAATTGGAGAAGCCGTTTCAGTCTGTGCAAACCCGCCCGTGTTCGCTGCGAGTTCTGATTCTCTTTTTCCGTTACTTTTTCCCTATTGCTACAACAATTAATTAAGAATGGTTCTGCTGAACCCTGTTGATTCATTTGGCACTTGGAAGCTTAATGAGGTGTAAACCTGCAGACTGCGGCAACGGTATGGCTGACATGGTAATTTATATCAATTGGCCTGATTAGTCCAGGTCCTCAATCACTGCATTGTTTTTCCCTGCAATCTGTCATAGCCCTAACAGGGGGACCTTAATGCTGGATTTCTGTTACATTGGCAGTAATATTCTCAAGGTGCTGCTAACAAAGAAAGTACAACTCATGTGATGCTTTGAGAATAGCAACATACAAATTGCTTTTGTAATAACATGTACTTTTCACTCTGGAGATGACTGAGATCCAGCCTTCAGAACTGCCTGCTTGTCTAATTTGTGTTTGCAGTTGCAGCAGCTGCAGGTCTGGTTGCAAATACCTGCTGGAGGTATAACTGCCTGCTTCGGTTGGTGTGGTGTTTTGGGAGGGTATTCTTTCAAGGCATAGAAAGCACCTGGGCCGAAGGTCCTGATTGCTTCAGACTGTTAGGAGTCTGCTGTGAGAGGGCTGTGAAAATCACTTTGTGGGTTGCTGGGTTCATTCTGCCTTGGCGGTATTATTCATCGGTAACTATTAGTTCTGCAAATTCAGTCCAGGGACGTTGGAGCCACCCTAGATTTCTTCTCCTTTATATCACCCACAGCAGAGGGGTCAAGCAGAGCACAGCATGGGTTGCCAGACCTCTGCAACCACATGCACCCCAGTTGTGTCATTAGCGATGCCACTGCATCCTATTAACTTCCATATTCTAACAAAAATGCAACTATTCAGAGTTTTGGAAACAATTTTGTTGGTGAGGTATGACAAGAAGTAGAAGGAAATGCTCCCCTTTGACAGCCTAGGCTCAGCAAAGCCAACAACAATGAATACATAAATGAACAGCCACATCTCTGCTGTTCAAATATAATTATTTACGGGGTCAGCATTCAGACAGGCGGTGCAGTTACGCGGGCTCCGGTTTGAAAGTAGGTTGCCTCTTGCTGTATCGTCTCCAGCATCCCCGTGCACACGTGCCTTGTTCGTGCCCTTCGTTGTGCGAGGGGGGCACTTTGCGGGCCACCAGCGAGCCTGTCGCTGCATCCTGTCTCGGGGCGAGGGCTGGGACGAGCAGCAAGACCGTTAGCGAAAGCTGCTGCAGAAGGCAGAGGAGCATCAGAGCACAGCAGGATGTGCGAGGAGTTCCTGCGCAGAGCGGCACAAGGGCTTAGCAGAGGGCAGTAAATCAGCCCTGGTAATGGGGAGTGGCTTAAATCAGCCTAATTGAGTTTGTGCAGTTTGTATGGAGATGGTGCTACTTTTGTTTAATTTCTTTGGCAGGATCAATGGGAAAACAAACCAACCAACCTCCCCAAACTGAAACCAGAAACATGAGAAATTGAGCTACACCAAAATAAACTTACCTTAGAGTATTCCCTTAAAATGGGTCTCTAAACAGGTTAAATGGGTGAATGAATACATCTAAAAATGCAGTATGGTTAATGTAAAGATCTTTTTAATGTTTGAAGAACCAGCAGGAAACTTTAAACTTTATTTTTAAGGTAAAGAAAAGCTGTCATAAATTCTGCATATTCAATGTTATGCTTTTAAGCCGAGCAATGAAGCATGGGCAGATCCATTTCTGTACCAGGACCCTTCTGTACCACTGCAGTCGTGTAAACTAATTCTAACACCCTTTCTATTTTTCAGTGCAGAGTCCTTCGAGTAAATGAGTATTTGACCTGTAACTACTGAGAGTAGTATTCACTTTGGGGCCTATCTAAGCCCTGTGTAGAGAAATACAATTTATTTTAATGATATTTAAGCTAATGAGCTTGGCTAATAGATATTTTTGAAGCCCTTTATAGGGGTTCAGTCATGGGACAACATGCCACTGGGCATGAATGCTCATTTACTCTGCGAAATGTCAGAGAATGGCCCATCTATTAGTAAAGTGCATTTTGTTTGATTTTTAAGAATATATTTCCATAAATTACTGGCCGGAGAAATAAAATAAATCAGCCAGCTATTCAGTGAAATCTTAAATGTTAATTGAGAGTCACGGGAGTGACTCGAGCCAGAGGAGAGAAGGGCAGGGGCAGGCGAGCTGTTGGGATGGCTCCGCTGGGTCTTTGCTCAGAGGCTGTGTCACCGCATGGTGCGCTTTACCGACAGGTCTCCTGCGAATATGGTCACCCCAGGTCTGTACTAACTTCTGCTGGTGCGGGACCCTGGCAAGAAACCTCCCCATGGCTGGGCAAATGTCCTGCCAGCCCGGCCGCCGAGTGGGTGGGGGTTAGCTGGGAGTGCTGGGGCTGCTCCCCGAGCACGTCGGACACCTGGAGGTGAAAAGTGAGCCCCGGGGGAGGAGGAGAGCTGAGAAACTGTCTCAGGACCAGAAAGGTGACGGTCAAATGAGTCACCGCGGCTCCACCCTGAGAATCTCCGTGCAGACACTTGAATTACATCACGTGCAGGTTTGTGATAAGCTTAGCTGTCTTCCTTACAGACCTGGTCAAATTTTGTGTGGTGTGATAGTTCCTTGCATGTTCCTTTCTTCATATGTATTTTGCCCAGTGGCAGCTAACCAAGGTTGCCCTTTGCAGTAAGATGGTTCCTACCACTGGCACATCAGCAGCCAGCTTGGGCTGGACTCATTTTCATCATCCCCAGAACTTTCCAGGACCGGGGAGGGAAAACAGTACCCATGAAGTCATTGCATCAGGGAACAGGGGAAGGGAACAGAGCTTGCAAGATCCATTTTCCTGCCCTCAAGCAGGTTGATCTCTGTCAAAATCATTCCCAGCAGCTGTTTGTTTAACCCGTCCTTGAGCTCTGCCAATGCTGGCATTGCCATTACAGTTTTGATTACAGGCCATGGCATGGATATATTGTTATACAAGCGCTTCATAACATGGACAGCAGGTTTCTCTTCCTCTTATTATCAGTAGTGACGTGACGCTCCTTTATGCCACTGAACAGCAGTAGCAGAGGGAGGGGGCAAGGGCGGCAATTCAATTGGTGCGAGCCCTGGCTGTGGGCAAGCCCTGGGGCTGCTCAGCACCGGATCTGAACCCCCCCCATCTCCTTTCCTCTTCCTCCTGTCACGTGAAATGGTTTGGGTTTGTGCCGTCCATCCTCCTCCCAGGCCTCAGCCCGGGGAAGGAGCGAGCGGCGCGGGCACCACGCAGCCGGACAGGCCGCAACGCAGGTCGAGCTGCGGCACCTCGGAATGCCAGGAGCCCGGCTCTGCGCCGAGCAGATGAAAGATTATAGTGATCAATTTGGTGAGAAGGGAGATTTTTCTCCATCTGTCCACCCTCAAGGCTTTATTTCCTCATAAACCATTCCTCGACACATCAAGAAAATTGAAGCTGTTCAGGAATGGAGAAGATAGTTAGCCCAAAATGAATGAATATCCGATACACTGGCTGGCTCTCCTGAAACAGAAGGGAAGCAGCCAGCCGAACCGATGCCTTTCCTGCAGCATGCTGATTTTTTAAAACAGGGAAGTGCCTTTGTAGCCTGTTGTTTTCACCCAGCATTGCTCACCTCCGAGCCCCACTGCTCAGTGAAGTGCATTGCAAGCTCTCGTCCCCCACCGCTCAAAGCTGCCGCCTCCCCAAACCACGCAGGATAGGGGGGCTGAGATCCAGCCCCCGAAACCCAGCTGCTGTTGTATACCCTGACCATGTTGTTAGCACTCATTAGGAAAGCCTGGAGCTAAAGGACCAGTCCTGGCCAGCTGCAATTTCCTCATTTGGAATATGGGCTCCCAGGCCCTGAGGCTTTCTGTTCATTTAGTAATCTAATGTAATGTATTTTTGATTTTTTTTTTTTAAGGGGATAGCAAAATATGAAGAAAAGAAAACATTTTAAAGGATATACGTTTGTGAAGCTTTCGTGTCCTGTGCTTCAAATCTTCTCGGCTTCATTAACACTCTGTGTAAATTGTTTGAAGCAGGAAGGTTGCCCCTGGGGGCTGGTGCAGGTTTCCAGGTGGGACCTTGGGATACAGCAGGGGCACCTGCCTCCATTTCCCTCTCAGAGCTGGAAGGATGGGAGGGATGTAATCCCAGGTCCTTATCCCAGGGTGCGCCCCCATCCCCAGCCCGGTTCTTGCAAGGAATTTAACTCTCTTCCTCCTCCGTCGTTTTTGGTGGTTTTTTTTCCCTGCTGCTAGGATGAAGAACACTTCTTACAACCCCACGCAGGCTCCTTGCCAGCCGAATACGCACCTCTAACATGCTCATGTGTTGCAGACTTTTCTTAGTGCATGTTCTCTCAAACAGTTTCCAAGCTACCTGCCAGGTTTTTGTCTTTTCCATCTCATTTTTGAACTACTGAAGACCACTGGTTGCACATCTAGTGAGCTGCAATTACAGGAGAGGTCCTGATCCAGAAGTGCCATTCCCATTCTTTGGCACTATCTGCAGAGTGGCTTCTCTGCACGTGCAAAGACCTCCCAAAGCTGTAGTTTTCCTCTGCTGCTCTGAGTGGGAGATGCCCAGCCAGCTGGTGCCTGTTGTCTCTCCTCCTTGCCTGCCGATGGCTTCTGTAATGCGCAACATGGCAAAATTGCATGTCCTTTAATTTCTGCTTCGTTGCCTTTTGGGGGAGACGGGAGGGCAGGCAGTTCTTCTTCTCCTAGGTGTTGTGTGTGGCTTGGTTTAGCAGGTTTTAATTCTGTGCTTCTGATTGTTCTCAAGAACCTAACTTCTTTCGTGGGGAAATGAGTGGGTCAGAATATGTGTATCACTTTGTGCCTGACTAGGGTACCTGGTGTTTGCAGGGAGCAGCGGGGTGGGGGTGCTAATGAGGATTAGGCAAGACTCTATACGTTGGCTGGGGCAGGAGAAAGTGTCTGTTTCCCAGACAGGCCAGAAGAAAGGGGTGAGACACTGGATTTGGAAAGAACATGTGCGGGCAATGCTACAGACAGACTTGCAAGGGAGCCTGCCGAAGGAAAAACCAGGGTTTTCTGTAGGTGTGTGGGGGTGGCTTTCCTGAGAGCCAGGCACGGCCAGGGAGTGTGAGCTGGAAGATGCTGAAGCTCCTTGGAGAAGCTGGGAGCTGCCGGGCAGTCCTCAGCTTCCCTCTTAGCCATGTTCAGCCTACGGATGCTCCAAAGCCCTGAGAAAACAGAATCACTGCATGATTTTATTTTTGCCTAAAGCCACATTTCTGCTAGGAAAACTTCTCCCACGTGTCCTGATCTGAGCCTGCGTGGGCAGCCCCCAGCAGCTGGTGCTGTCTCCCACGACAGTCCGGTGGCTGTGGCAGGGAGGCCAGGCTGCATCCCAAAATAGTTGGGGTCCTCATGAGATGACGACTGGTGACATGACTCTGAGGGAATGAAAACCCCTTGTCCTACAAAAATATCCCAGGCACGAGCTATAGGCAATGCCAGAGGATTTCGGTGCAAGGGAGGACCTCGCGGGAGCACCTCACTGTCGCCCCAGACGCTGATGCTGCAGGTCAGGGCTCAGCAATTCCCGCAGGCACCGTCCCCCTGCCAGCCCCGACCCGCGGCTCCCTCTGGGCTTTCAGATGCTTCTACAATGCAAGTAAGGGTACGGAGCAGCAAGCTATTGTAAGCATGAATGCAGGACCAGTTGTTTTCCTACCAGCTGTCAAAAAGTATTATTTAATCTCAAATACCTCTCAGTAGAATTTTTTTTTTGTTGCTGTTGTTTCCTCTAGTTTGTTTTAAGAAGGTTGTTGAGTGTGAGAATGCAGGAAGTGGTGTCAATAACACAGTGGGTTTTTTTCTTTTCACAGACACCCTTTGAACTCCCTTTACTCTGCCTCCCCTCCAGTTACATTTACACACCCTATAAATAACCTTCTAGTGCTTTGAAATGCTTTTATTAAAGCTAAAAGGGATTTTTTTTCCCAAATCCAGCATTATTTTCTGCATTATCTGTAGACAACCTTTAGAACAATTATTATCCATAGCTTTAGGTTTTAACCCGCTTCACTGTGTATGCTAAATGAGAAGGAAAGCCATGCACAAAAGCGGCAGAAGCTTGCGAAGGCAATGATTGATGCGATGGGACCCCACCGGCCCCAGGTCTCCTGGCAGCTGTGGCTGTGGGGCGAGGGGAGCCGAGGCTGAGCCCAGCCTGGTGCCTTAACTGCCCGCAGTCCTCCTCGGGGACAACCACCACGGACGCTTGCAAGTTCCTATGTGAGCGCTGGATGTCTGAATCCTCCAGTCCCTGCACAGGATGGGTGTGCTGGAAGGCGCTGGGAGTACTGGTGGGGGAGTGAAGGGAAGTGGGTGAGATTTATGGCTGGCTTAGTGGAGTGGGTGCGGGTATGCCTATGAGATGGCTCTCCCCGAGTCCAGCCTGCTCTGCCTGAGCCCCCGGCAGATGCAAATGTGTCCTCTCTGCACCCTGGGAGGGGACCTGGGGCCGATGTCACACAATCACATAATGGCAGGGGTTGGAAGGCACCTCTGGAGATCACCCCCTGCGTGAGCAGGCACCCCCAGAGCAGGGGCACAGGGCCGCGTCCAGGCGGGGGGTGAATGTCTCCAGGGAAGGGACCCCACAGCCTCTCTGGGCAGCCTGTGCCCCTGCTCTGGCACCCGCACAGGGAAGGGGTTTGGCCTCATGTTCAGGGGGAACTTCCCGTGTTCCACCCTGTGCCCGTGGCCCCTTGGCCTGTCGCTGGGCACCGCTGAAAAGAGCCCAGTCCCATCCTCCTGACACCCACCCTTCAGATATTTATAAGCATTGAGAAGATCCCCTCAGTGTTCTCTTCTTCAGGCTGAACAAACCCAGGTCTGTCAGCCTTTCCTCATAAGGGAGATGCTCCAGTCCCCTGATCATGCCTGGGATGAGTTCAGCGCAATCTGACTTTCTGGGCTGGATGTTTCTGTTGTTTAGTTGTTACTTTAGGCTTTACCTTAGTAACTCCATGGGCACTCCCAATATACACTGATGTAAGTCAGAAAACGATCAAGTATTCCATCATAATTCTCTGCTACACGCAGTGCTATGTGTGCTTGCTTTCACATGCTAGAAGCACTGCAGATCTTGCAATAGAGCTTTGGGACGCCTCCGTTCCAGGTCGCCTGCCTTCCTCCTGCTGACTGTCCTTTGCAGTACAGCAAATTGCTGACAGAACCACCCTTATAGCTTTTATTGACCCGCTTTTCTCTCTTTTACCAGTTTTTTGTATACTAGTCATCACTAAGGCTGTCGCTTAAAGAAGTGCTTGCTAGAAGTTTTTCTATGTCTCCTGGAGTCAAGTCATTGGAAAACCACCCAGTCCCGTTAACGCAGTACTTAATGGCAGCAGATGAATCTTTCTGGAAATGTAATGAACCGTGAGGTGAGATCACTCCTACCAGCCTTGCAGCCTACAGAAGTGTTTATTTCTGCCTCCTGTTATCTCGCTGAATGATGAAAACCTTGTTCACCATCATCGATCTTCAACTTTCTGTATCAACAAGTTGGTGCCAGTAGGTAACCCCCCCAGCTCACCTGGGTGAGGGATGGGGGCTACGGGGTGTCTCTGCAGGGCTTCTTGATGAATGTCGCTCGCAGCCGCCTGCTGCGGTTTCTGACGAGGGACGGTGTCACCCTGAGATGAAGCGCATCTGCTCTAATACTGGGATGCCAAATACTCTGCTACAGAGTTTAACAGGCCTGACTTTTAGTGAAATATGAAGGTTCAGTGTTGGGACATTCTTTACCAAGCATCTGAGGCTGTTAAGGCACTTGTCACCTCCACTGACTAATCTTGTCACCAGTTTAAGCCTGGCCAGGCAGTCACTCACATTTTCTGGAGCAAAACAAGTCTTTGACTTGCAGTTTTAAAAAATACAACACAAACAGCTAATTTACTTTGAACCAAAGACAAATCAGCAAGCGGTTGCTCTGTCTTGTAGGTGATGCCACATGGTCTTCCATAATTTGGCTTCACTGATGAAAAGATAGTCTGGAGGGGCGGGAGGTATTCATAAAGATGTAACTAACTTGCAATAGTTAACTTGTTAAATCTAAGCAGAAACAAGGGATGTCGCGGTGCCTACACAAGGTGAGATGGATGTGCCCAGTTCTGGCCGAAGCTCTACCACCCACGGCGGATGTACGTTAGCATTTCAGAGCAGGTTAGCTGCCCCGTGCCAGCCTCAAGCCTTTTCGCTGAAGACCAAGGAGGTGGCCAGATGCTTGTGAGTGATTTAGAGGAGCAAAGAAGTTATCTCTTCTCTCCCGCACTCACCTAATTGATTGCATGAGCGTTAATAGCCCGTGGCCATGTGAAGTGAGAGCTCTGCTTAAACCATCTTCTGCAGGGATTTACTGGAGGCGTTTCCTCTTGAGTCTGTGGATGCAGAGTAATGTTTATAAAGAAGTTTCTTTGCATTACTTCTAAAAATAACTGTTTTTTCTCAACTGTTTCCCACCAATCTACTAATTTCTGAGTTACCAGTGGCTCCGATTCCTTGCCTGCAAAACTCATAATTTAGAATGTTGATCTGGAAGTGGGAGAAAGGTGAATTTGAAAGTCAGGCGATGCTAAAACCCCCACATTATTTTGAAATAATTGAAATACTTGTACATGCAAGCCTTTTTTTTTTTTTTCCTTTGTTAATATCTACAGATGTACAGTTAAAAAAAGACAGCTCCTTAATATGTAGTGTGAGACTAGAAAGTTAAGAAGTCTTTATCATAATTTGAAATAGAATAAAATATGGTAAGCGTGGCAGCAGTGGATTAGGTGCTCTTTAATGTATTTACATATATTCCTTCACAGTTGGTTTAACTGTTTTGAGGTGGACACTTTTAGTAAGGTGAATGGAAACAAACAAAAAAGACTCTTGGGAAAATGTTATTATTGCCTGAGAATAAACCCACTAGTCCTGAAATATTTATAAACAAATTGTTGGTATTTTTGGGACAATGCATTTTGGAGGAACTGAACGAAGGAGGAATTTTTTTGACCAGGCTGCTGTAAGCCTGGCAGGTCATTTTCTATTCTATATGTAGCTTTTGCAGGCGAGCACGAGCGATGAAGGGCATTAGCTAAATAAGAGATGATTTAGTGGTGATGGCACTGTTGGTCCGCGTATCCCACAGCTGCTAAATTTCAATATAAACTCCATAACTCTGGATGCAGAAAGAAGTGAACATGCACAAGAGACTGTTTCTGAATATATTTTTCCCCCTCTCTCCAATAAAAGGCACAAATAATAGCATATTTTTCAAAGTGCAAAGCACTTTACATTGCAAATAGTTACATTAAATTTACATTTCATGGGTGAGTGGTCGTAGCTGCCACTTGCCACATTCTCGCTGGTGACAGTCCAGCAGTTGTACATGATTTACCGCCTGGCTGGCCAGAGCGTGCCTGGATTGTCCGGCATTAGAGGTGGCTGATGGCAGAGCGCTGTTCAGCTCCACGACAATCTTCCCCAGCCTTGCCTTCTGAGTTGAAAAGCAAAGGAGCGAAAGTGCAGGAGACCAGGTGCTGGGAGAGAGCCTTGCGCAGTCATGTAGTGATTTCTGGGCAAAGCCAAGGGCATGCAGGTACTAGAAGGACATGACTCCCGTGCCCTCGAGGCAGGGGGTAGCGAGACACCTCTTTTTTATGGTAACAGGCAAGCAGCGCGCTTCTGCTCTGCAGCGGAAAGCCTGCAGATACTTGCTGCTTTCCCTGTAAAGGTCAATACGCTTGTCGTCCCCATTTTCTCCAGGGATAATCGATGCAATGCAAACACTGTGTTGACAGTTATGCCTGCCACGGAAAACTCATTTTCTGCTGCTCCTCCTTGGGACGTGCAGAATGGCTGCCGTTACCCCGATAACGGCTGCACCCCCTCCTGCCATGGGCGACCTTTGTGTCTGCTGTTGGTAGACAGTTTTAACACGCTCCTTTGGGGAGCTCACAGGATGGAGCCACCCTGGCAGTTAAAGGCTCCCCAATTTTCCTACCTAATCAGAAACAGTCACTCTCCCCTCCTTGTCCCTGCGGATGATTGCTGCTGTGCCTGAGGCTGCTGAACAAAACCTGGGTGCTCCCTGGGGCTGGGGGGGGGTTGTAGGAATGAGCGTGCAACCCCCTGGCCGTGGCCATGTCCCTCTGCAAAGTCCCTCTGCCACCAGCGCATCGTAGGGAGGGTCAGGCAGGAGCCCGGGGCTCCTTCCCTGCCTCACACTGCCATAAGAAAGTGTGGGGATTTTTTTTCCTCCTTTTCTTATTTATCTGCAACAGCCTCGGTGACTTTTCTGGCCAGTCCCTGTCGTGACCTTTCCGCTCAGCACATTGTTTTACTTCTAGTCTCAAGGTTCATTTTTTGTCATTTATCTGTGTTGCCTTTGGCACCTGCTGGCCGGGGGTATGTGCCTGAGTCACTCGTTACCTGGCAGAGATTATTCCCCATTAATTGCTGTGCTAGCATTTACCATCCTGGCAGCTTTGAGATCCCACCTGGTGCACGAAGCCAGTCTGAGTCACAGCTGGGTTTGCTTCCATGGAAAATGAGAGGTGATCTGAGAAGCAGTGCTGGGGTCTGGTCTCATCTCTGGAGGGGGCAATGGGGCAGGGGTGCCAGCATGGGGAGCCCCGGTGGGGACGTGTTTATTCCCCAGCCTGGCCCAGGCATGGGACAAACGTTTATTCCCGGTGGGATTTATCCTGCCATGGTTTTTCTCCAGCAGTGCCCCCACTCACAGATTAAAAACCCGTGTGGGTTTGCCAGCCTGTGCTGCAGCTGTGACTTTGCCGGTGTGCAGCCGTAGCTGCAGCCCTGCTCACACCCGCCTGCTGGGATTTGCTCTCTTACATTTGTTTGCAGGCTGCTGGGAGAGATCTCCCATTTTATGGCTCTTTTTTCTGCACACTGTGCTCCTGTTCCCCACGAGTGGCAATGCAGGGGCACCATGCCACCAAGCCATGCACCGTGCCACCGAGCCGCGCCGCATCGCGGGGCCGGCTCCTGCTCACAGCATCATCATTTCCACAACGGTCCCTCTATGAAAAAAAAAAACCTCTCGAGCAGCTCCTCAATAAACTGGTTCAATGTATAAAGTATTTAACTGCTGTGTAATTTCCTGGTAAGCCAGCAGGTCCCCTAATAAATGCGGGAGCGTCGTGCTGGCTCCCCGCCCGCGCTCAGGCGTCCCTGGCGAGATGCCGTACACCAACTTGTAAAGCCTTCCCTCGCCGCCTCCCTGTCCCGCTCCCCGCTCGAGACCCCTGGGGCGGCACAGCCAGGTCGGGAGCCCCCCGGGGAGCCCCCTGAGCCCGACTTGAGACTCGTCGCCCCGTGCTCTGCGGGGAGGTGGCGAGGGCTGGGTGGCGTCACCCGGCCACAGAGCGTCCCCACCACTTTTGTGACAGAACCAGTTTTTCTCCTCGGCGTTTGCACACACACGCACACACACAGAGCCCTTTCCCCAGGGGTCGGATGGTTTCTGGTGTCTGCAGCAAAGCCATGGGAAATATCACCGACTTCTGGGGTTTCTCTTGGCTTTAGCTGTTTCTCACCTTTCTGGGCAGGGGGGAAAGCATGGAAAAGTGATTCATCCCTCCCTTGAAAACCAAACCAAAACCCACCGGGGAACCAGCTGAGCATTGGGCAGCAAGATCAACCTCCCTGTGCTCTGAATCAAGGTCATGATTTTGGGGGCCTGACTCAGATACCTCAACCTTTAGGGTCTGATCCTGGAGGCCTGATGGCTCACCACAAAGGCTCATCCTTTCTTTCTGCTTATTAATTTCCTGTAATAACCCCCCGAGCTGGTGCCTGCCCCATGAATCTCCCCTGAGACACAGTGCCTGGCCGAGGGCACCGTGGTCGGACCAAGATGCTGCCGGTGGGTTTGCCGGGGTGCCGCAGCCGCCCATCCAGCAGTCGCCCGGCCGTGTGCTGCCGCCAATGTGCCGGCCAGCTGATGGAGGCACGCCGGCCGCGCCGTGTTTGAACTGGGAGGGAGGTGGGACCGGGATGCAGCTTCAAAGGCTCTGAACCACTTGCCAAGAAGTTCAAAGTGGCAGCGCGAGGCTGAAGTGATCCAGATTTGGGTTTTATTTCAAGCCTCACAAAAGCCTTGATACCTTAATTTCTGAGCCATTGGGAGGTCGTTATGGGGTTTGGAAGGATCCCCTGGCCTCGCTGGCTGCTTGGCTTTGAGACAGGTCCTGCGTTTGCTGCAGACCCCCTCCTGCCAGCAAATGCAGGGTGCTGATGGCCGACCCGGTGCGGTGGCCCCCGGCCCCCCCGGCAAGCCCGGAGGAGAGGGGAGGAGGGGGCCGGATGCTATTATGTGTGAAGTGAAACCATCTGGCGACAGCCAGCCAGGCATCCCACGCGGGGCTGTGCGAGCCCCGGCCGGGTGGTGGGGGCTCTCCGGGGAGCGGGACTGGGAGAGGAGGGCGCGGGAGCTGGGCTGCGTGAAAACACCCAGCATTTCCCAGGCAGGCTGTGTTCTGAGGGATTGTCTCTTATTCAGCTGGCTGCCGGGACTGGGCAGACTGGGCAGACTGGGCACACCGTCCTGCCTGGGTTTCCTGGGGCGGGTCCATCGTGGAGGGTGATACGTGACCTGGACTGACGTCCCAGCAGCCCAGAGGCTGTCCGCACCCCTGCCAGCCCCCACCTGCACAGCAGGGTCTGCTGGAAGGGCTTTCCTGTGTTCGGCAGCGGTTATGATTTCTCCTTGTCCCATTCAACATTTTACATATCTTTTTCTTCAGACCCTCTATATCTTTAAACCAACATCCATTCGGGAGGGAGCAAAGGTTAAGCTACAAAAGCTGTGTGGGGCTATCCCAGGTTTCCATCATGTCAAAACAAGAAGCAAAGGAGATTTCTTGTGTGCACGGGGCCCAGAGCAAAGTCCGCTGGAGCTGATGAGTTGTGCTGCTGACTTAGTGGACTTTGGACCCTGCCTTTTGGCACACACGTCCCAGTGCTGTAGAAGCAATCGGTGCCCTGTGTGTAAGAGAAGGAACTGCTGGGAAGCTCCTTGCATATTCCCATCCCCAGCATTTTTTTATTTTTTAAGCACTGGAGGCTTTGTTGTATTAACGTGTATTTATTGGGCAGGTCAGATAAAAGCACACGCAAAATCAGTATTCATATTTCTGAAGGAGAATCGCTTACAGGATCCTTCACAGCATTTGAAAAGGTGTGCTGGCCTGAATCTGCCCAAGAAATGCAGTTCTGCTGAGGATGATTTTGATCTCTTTGGCTATTTTATGCCAAGCCAGAGAAGAAGCAAGATCATCACCCTCCTTCCGCAGACTGAATGATCATTGGAAGGATTGGAAGAATGAAAATTGGCTTAGCAGGGCGTAGCACCTTTGAATTTAGAAATTCCTACACTAAATGCACAAGAAAGTAAAATCTGCTGGCAGACCTTCCCCTAGAAATGCTCTCAAGCCCCCAGCTTAAACTCATTTCTCATCAGCCAGGTGCTAAAGTGCACATTTCAGTCCTGTCCATGTCCGTGGGACTTAGCCCAGCCCTTCCAGGTAAGCCCCTGCATAGGAAAGTACCCGAGTACCTGCCCAGGTGCTCTGCTGAAGGCTCTTTAGAGCCCAACTTGTGCCTATGATAGTTTAGGATTTTATTCGCTATTTTGTGCAGGACCTCTATGTACCTTCTTGCTCAGCGTGGTTCTTTTTCTCTTTCCAGGCAAACTGCAAATCAATTTCTTTGCCTCGCTTGTCCTGCAGCCATTTGCTACAACCAACTTCTGTGGCTGATGCACGATCTCATGAAGAAATCAGTTGTGTTTTTGTTTGAAATCACGCAGAAGGTGACTAGTTATCCATACTTCCTTATTTTTGGCTAAGTGGCCACCACCTCCTAATTATAGCTTCTCTTTTTTCAACTACTGTACTCAATTTACAGCCTAATTACCCTTACCTTGTTTGTTTAATGAAGCTTATATAATGATTCCTGTGATCTTCATGAAACATTACACTGGGATTTTATTTTTCACTTTATAAACTTGATTTTATATTAATGTTTTATAATCTCAGGTTTCTAATCATAAAGTCATAAGGAGTTTAATTGATTTGAAACTAGCTATGCCCTGAAGTGTGTACATGTCAGATTGATTCAAATTGATCCAATGTGTTTAAATAAAGCTCGTGCCAAAAGCACGTAGCACCTTATGCTACCAGATATTTGCTCAAAGCACTCTGGTAACTTAATTATGCTGCCATCTCAGTATAATAAATTATTGACTAGGGCACGTTTTTATGTGTGTTTGTTGTAGTTTGAGAAGCCAGAGAAATCCCCCAGTCCCGCAAGACAGCGCAGGCACATCATGTCGGCGGCAACTGGTGCAAATCTGTTCGGTGCTGTCACCGTTACGAGCGCTGCCGAGAGCTGAGGGGCCGGTCCCCGCTCACTGCAGCCCTTCGCAAGTGTCTGGTCGCATCCTTGTGTCGTCTCACAGTTCGGGTTTGTTTTGGCACTTGAAGAAGCTGCTTTTGCCACTTAGAGAAAGGAATGGGAGGTCAGAGAAGAGAATATGAGCATCTGATTTCAGCAGTGGCATTTGATTTCAAACCAGACGGTCAGCCTGGAAAGCCTCTACATCTGATCTGCCTGGTACATCCTTTGTGCATGGACTTGAAAATTTGTTCAGATCCGACAGACCCAAATGGTGATCTGTCGTGCACTCGGAGGCGAAATAATGTGCTTTAGGAGAGCGCGATAGGATCTGCTAAGGCTGCAGTCCCTGAGTAAGTCCTGCAAGCTATAACCGGCGCTGCCTCCCACAAGATGCTAAATTTGGTATCTGTGGCTGAGGGATGCAGCAGCTATTCCTGCTGTTGAAAACATCCAAGAAATACCCAAAATCATTGGTGGGCCAACCCTCATGGTGAAAACCCTGCTCACCGGTATGATGCAAAAGGGTAAGGCCATCAGCAGCTGTGGGAAATGCCTTTTGGAAAGTAAGATGTGACCCACCTGACCCAAGATGCCATCAGAAAAATCAAATCCCTGTTTACCTGAACCTGCCTGAGCAGCATGTCGTGTTCCCCAGGGGGGCCTCGCTGGGGCCCCCATCCCTCCCTTGGAGCTGTTTAGGTGCCTAAAAAAGCCTGATGGGCTGATTTACACGAGTACAGATTTGTGAAGTAAAATGAAGACAGTTTAATCTAGAAAGATGGCAACAGATTTTTGTCTTTAATTAGACCTTGGTATTACTACTGGATTTTTATTTATTCTGTAGTGGATTAGATTGTAATAAAGTAGTTACCTACGTTGGTAAAGACAGAGGAGTGGAGCCAAAACTGCTGACTAGGCTAAAACATAGCAAAGCTGATTACAGTGACTAGTACCGTGCCGGCTAGAAGTAACGAAGTCATTATGTTCAGCAGTTTTTTTCCTTAGAGACTCATCCTGATCCATTTTCTCACAGCACTGCCAGCCGGGTGCCTCCGTCCCGCCGGAGCAAAGCCATCAGGATCCGTGCCGGGCTGATGAGAGCGTGACCGCAGTGGCGGGTGCTTGCAATGCACTGGCAATGCATGGCTTAGACACGCCGCCTTCACTGGCCCCCTCCTGCAGGCCACGAAACTCCTCGTGACTGAAGAAAATACCTGTTCTTGGGCAGGAAGAAATAAACACTTCAGGGTTTTGTTTTTAACCCTCTTGGAATATTTTATTATAAATGTATGGGAAAAAAATTTAGCTGAGCTGTGATATGGAAGACACATAAATTTAAAAAGATCAGGTGAATGTTGAGCCCCAGTAAATATCTCCTGACACAACCCTCCCCTCCCAGCCTTCGCTGCACGAAGAGCAGAGTGACTTATCTCCTTCCTAATGGCAGGGAGGAGAGGTTCTGCCTGCAGACCTCTTTGTGCCCGAGGTGAGAGCTTGAGCTCGGCAGGGTGAGTCACGTAGAAAAGCATCCCTGGAGTCGTGGGCCTCTGATTTGCCTGAGACAGCAGAGCCGGGGCAAGCAGCAAAATGCAAAAATGCTGTTATCATTTAAGCACCTGATTTCCAAGTTTCAGGGTAAATTTCCTGTGCTGCTTCAGGTTTGGTTTTGAATACTCTTTTCTATGTAAATGTCACCAATTAACTAAATGAGTCCTCTTCCACACAGACAGGACTTGTGAATTCACAGAAATCAGAAACCGCACCTGATGGAGGAACTCAGAGAGCCAATGTTTGATGTTGGTCTTCTTTTATTTGAATCTTCTGTCCTTTAAGAGCACAGAAGTAAGGGAGGGCTTTGTGCACACAGCAAGCGCGCTGGAGGTGCTGCAGAGCAGCGACCGCATCTTTCGGCTGCGCGAGCATCACTTGTGAGCACTACGTGCCACCTTGGCCTGCAACAGGCAGCGCCAGAGTCTTCTCAGCTGAAATTTTACCCCTGAACTTCATGAGACCGAATTAGTGAATGTAATTCTCATTTTAAACTGCACAAATTCCACCTGTTTTCCATAAGCAAATCCTGACCGATGATCTATGGGGGGTCTGAACCAGCATCCTCTGTCCCGTGAGGAAGCTTTGCGACTGATTTCCATGAGAGCTACAGTCAGACCAAGCAAGGAGCTGGCACTTCACTGCTATTTAGAAAGTGCTTTGAGATCCTCAGGTGTCAGGAACCTTGAACGTGACTGTCCCTGTGTGCAGCATGGACTCACTAGCCGTTGCTCTGCGCCGGGTGAGGATGGACATCATGGTCAGCAAAGAGCGCTGGCCTTACCGGAGCAGTTTGTTTCCCTGCAAGATTTAGACCCAGTGCCACACATCTGGAAAGGAGACACAGATGAATATATTTTATCTGGATTTTCATGTTCAGTTCTGTGAACACGTGAAGAGCTGGAGGGAATTGCTCCGCTCTGCTGAAAGTGTTTAAGACAATAGTAAGAAAAGATGGAGGACTGCTGTGGATTATTTTTTTCATCGCACTGGATTTTGTCCTGCTTGGGAACGTTGGTGCTAAAAGCATCTGCTACTCTTCTAACAGGAGAGATCCACGTAAATCCCGGCTTAGGTCGTCATCCCTCCGCAGGCCAGACAGAGATGTTGTGCACTGATTCCAGGGGAGAATTCCCCCCGGAGCACTCGTGCTTGTGCTACCCGTGTTGGGGTAGCCCTCTGTGTTCTTTGTGTAAATCACACATCTCTGCACTGACTCACTAGCAAAATACTGGAGCTCTAGAAATTATGTGCATTGCTCTCATGAGAATATTTTTTATCAATTGGCCCATAAAAGTTCACCAAGGAATTACGCGAGTACCAATATATCTCTACCAGTCTCCCACTGATGATAGCATTTATTTGGTATAGATAAAATTGAATTTTAATTTGTTCTCTTTCACGCACAGTTTTATTTTCCGGGTGTATATATGGTGCTTACATAAAACGATGAGTCTTCTGGGATTTTGGTTATATGCATCACTACTTCTCGTGACTTGGTGGCATTGGCCGACAGAAAATATCGCAGGCCTTACACTGTATATCTATGCCCAGGCAGCTCTGTTTGCAGTCTTTTGAATATCGCGTGCCTCGTAATCATTGCTGAATCAATTGGAAGGGACAGATTTCCCTGGGTGGCCGTGGCAGCCGTAAGTCCCCTAAGCACCATCCACTGCCCACGCTCTGAACTTACAAGCGCTGCAGGCAGTGGCTGTCTCTCTCTTTATGCATAACCTGAAATCTGCACCAACTTCTTGCACCTGAGGACATCTCTGTGCTGCCTTCACGCTGTGACAGTCCCTAAGCGCTAGCGGTGAAGTCGCCTGTGTGAAGCCTGGGCTGCTCCGACAGCAGCCCGGCTGGTCTGCCGATGTGCTACATCCACGCAGACTGCAATCCCAACCTTGCCAGCAACGCCGACGTGCTTTGGGCCATAGCAAACCCTCTTTGCAGTAGCAATAGGGCAGACCTGAGCTTTGGCATCTCACAGAGGGTCCGTTCGAGGTGTCAGGGGGGGAAATGCATGTCCTGGAGTGGGCCGTTTCCGTGGGGTTTGTGTCCGGTGGGGCAGCAGCACGCACTGGCCTCCCGTGGGACCTGACAGGCAGCCGGGGTTGAAGGCAAAAAGGGATGATGACACCTGTGAGGCTGGTGATGGTTGTCTGCAGAAAAAGGGGTATTGCTGAGCTGGCGCCTGGTCCCAGCCATCCCTCAGCCTCCAGCCGTGGGATCCAGCCTGAAAAACAACTGGATCCAAATGCTGGGCCAGCTGGGCATGTATTAAAGCTGCGGTCTCGATAGGCTATCTAGAACAGGGCATTTATAGCTGAACTGTAAATTAAGCAGTCCCTTCTTTCCCACACTGCAGGGAGAGCTCTGGGATGCTTGAAAAAGACCCAGCCACGTTCCTTCGTCTTGGCTCTTGCAGCTAAATTGTGTGACGACTGGAAGGGGCCAAGCAGAGGTTAGGCGTAATGGCAGCGCGCGGACAGGATGATTTATCCCAAGTCACTGCTGGGCAGGGGGATATCTTTATCTCCGCCGAGCCCCACAGCTGGCTGATAGAGCACAGCTCTTTCTCCCTTGATAAGCATGCAGGCAGCATATATAATTCTTGTAGAGGTTTCCTGCTAACCTAAACAGAGATTCTGCAAACTTTATGTGCTCGGAAGATAAAAGGTAATGAGACTCCATACATTTCCTGGCTGAGCTCCTTTACCAACCTTTCAATTGCTTCCAAAATGCCCTCTCGTAACCTCTCCATTAGAAATAGATTGGAGGTCTTAATTCTCCTCTTATCACAGACAGCACCCAGGGGAAAGAGTCATGTCCTTCCCCTCCTGCTCTCTGGGAGGGATTTGCTTCCCGGTCAGGTTGTAACCCAGTGCAGGTCCTGTGCTTCAGGCTGTAATGCATGCAGATGGGGAGGTGGCAGGGTTTTGTGGCAGTTCATATATCTTTTCTGATGGAAAAGAATTAAAGAAACCGGAGTGCATTGAAAGCAGACGATTGTATTCCTGAGGTTGGGTTATTACATTTTGTTTATCATTTAAAAATAATGTATCTGCTGCCCTTTGAAACCTGCTGAAATCCAGCCCTGCTGGTGCTGTCCTTAATTCACAGAAAAGAACAATTTCTGATCTTCATTAATAAAGATGCCATCGGCTTTTATTTTTGCGGTTCAAAGTCGCTCAAATCTATTTTAAGATTCCTGATTGTTTTAAACCATAGCTGGTGCTTGGCATGCCCACCTTTCATTGCTCCCTGGCTCCTTGGTCAAGCCGGTGAACAGAAACACATTGCTTTAGCCTGGTCCAGTGACGACTCAGAAATCCAGGGTCAGTTCCCAGCCCTGAAGCAGCGATCCTCTTTCTAGCACTGAATTCTGTAATTCCTGTTCTGTTTCTGTAGGTAAATAAGCTAAGCTAAGGTAAACAAGCTGGTACCCTTCATGCCTTGTAGGCTTTCTGGAGCAGCCTGGGAGCAGGGCTGTGAGTGCCGGCCCCAGCCCTGGGAGCTCTCTGCCCGCTCTCCTGCTGCAGATACTCAAAGTCTCCATGCTCCACATCGGGGCCAGCTGGAGATACCTGTTGCTGGTGTAGACTGGGGTGTGTTTCATATAAATCTGACATATAAACCTGTCACGGCTTTAGCAAGGTTGATGCGAGGTGTGTAACCCATTTTTCAGGACTTCTAGCGAGGATGCAGCTGCACTACTGTGGGGAACCCAAGGGACATTCCCAGCCTGCTCCCCAGGCTGGGCAGACCCTTGGATGGGCACGAAATGAGGCTCCTGGAGTTTTGGATAGATTTATCAGGCTGCATTGTTCAAATGGTCTGAGAGCATCTGCCCAATGCCAGTCCGACCCTTAGTGGTTTTTGCTTGCTCTGGAGACCGGCAAATTGGAGCGTCCCCTCCCAAAGCATGGCAATGCAGCGAGCCAAGTGCCAGAATATCACCAAATGACCATTGATTTTCTAGCAGGGCGTCTGAGTTGTAGGCAAGGGAACTGCTCTTTAGCCTGGCTGCGTGTTGTGAAGAAGAGAAAATCAGCAAAGTGTCATTTGAAGATACCCGCGTGCCTTGCTGACCCTGCGCACGCTGGGTACCAAAGAGATCTTCACCTCCACAGGCAGCAGCAGAAGTCCGTGTTGTTTCTGCATACCATCAGTTGAACACTTTGGGGGCTGTGCAAGCAGAGGAGGCACACAGGGCTTGCTTTTTTACGGGTCTGTGCCCACGAGCGATGGTGCAAATGTGGCTGGGGAGCTCCCAGGGTACCTGGGGCAGGTGTGTTGCAGCCAGGGGCTCGTTGCCATGCCTGAGAGCCACCCCTCTGACCCATGCCCATGGGTTTTGGGTCACCACTGCTGCTCAGAGGCTTTGTGCAGAGAGTTGCACTTTTCAAGGTGCAGCTGAGAGTTGCATAACTGCTGCTGATGAACGACAGCGCCTGTTGCTATAACTACAGCGCTCAGAAATTCAGCCCGCGCTTCCACATGCATGTCTTGCAGGCAGCGCTCCCAGCGTGGCAGGGCGCAGAAGGGTTTGTTTGGTTTAATATTTATGATACCAATTATGGTGAAATTGTGTCTCGAAACCAAATCCTGCCAGGTTTGTTTCTGTGCTTCAGAGACTGCAGGATCTCCAATGCTCGAGCTGCCAGCAGAGCAGAGAGGGTATCCCACAGCCACTGCGCTGGCACCCCCGAGATGCTGGGCCGGCTTCCAACAACAGGCAGGTTCATTCCCTGGGGCCGTCACCAAAAGGGACCTATATCTGGGTCAGGGCACCAAAGTGATGCTCCTCCAGCGCCTTAAGAGCCATTCATGTTGCAGAAGGTGCTGCCTCAGTTTCCCCTCCATCTCTCCAGTAAGCTCCCACTTACCCGAGGTACATATACAGCTACTCTCCCTGTCTGTCAGGAAGACACGGTAAGAGCAGACCCGACCTCTGTGGACAGTCCCCTCCCTGCTCCTGCCTCCCCCCCGCCTCTGAGTCCAGCCTGAACACACTGGAAACCCCTGCCCATCCCTGCCATGGCTGCTCCTGCTCGGGGACCTCAGCAGTCGGGTCTGACTGCCACCCGCGCTGCTCCCTCGGGCAGGAGGAGGTTTCCCCTGACAGCACCGCTCCCGGCGATGGCTGACCATGGTGCTCTGGCGCAGGCCCAAGCTGGCGTCTTTTGCTCCGATCGCTTAATCCCGGGCAGAGTCCAGGGGATGTTTTCCAACAGAACGAGCCCTGCAGCAGAAGGAAGGAGCTGGTTCTGCCTCGGTGAGTGCTTCATCAGAAGTGATGGCCAGAAGCTGCCATTTCTTCTCACTGACTTTTTAAGACACAGCAGTCTGGGGCAAGAGGAGGGAGGGAGCCTGCAAAGTCACTCCCAGAGCTGCTGCGCCCCAGTTTATCTGTGGCTCCACTCCCCTCCACCCCAGCAAGGTTGGTCGGCTGTGAGAAGGATCAGAGGGCAAGAAACCCTCTGCAACACATGGCCAGGCCAGGTCAGGGTGGTTTGCGGCAAGTTTTAGCTGCTTAGCATCAGCTCCTCCTCTCTGGTGAATTGCAGCTCCTCTTGGTTTGGGAGACCAAAGTTTTCCTGGGCTGAATAAAGCCTCTGAATTGGCCGGCTCTGCAGCTCGAGGAGATCTGCATCCTCTCATTGCCTTACAGTGAAGATCTGTAGCGGGTAATGACTCTGCTTGGCTGATTTAGCCACTGCCCAACTCTAAATAATTACTAGCCCTTTTAGCTTTGTTCCTGCATAAGCCTTTAAGTGTTTCCTTTGGAAAAGGCTTTGCCTGCACTAAACGTGGAGCCTGTGAGCTTCTCAGAGCCTTTCCAGGATAACATCAAATCCAGGCTGCCAATAAACCAGGCTGCAACACGTGCAGAAGGGCTGCTGGCTCTGGCGTGGGAGTGCCCAGGGCAGGGGAGGTGCCAATGGCAGCCAGCAACTTGATTTTCCTCCTTTCCTTTACAAGGAGGGATGGAGGAGGAGGAAAGCGCAGCCACGTTGGACAACATCTTTCGACTGCACCTTGAACTGAGTAATAAAACTGTACTGAGGGATTCATTTTTGGTGCCTTGGGGCACAGCTTGCAGGGGAGCTGTGGGACATAAATTCCTCTCTTTGCAGCCGGCTGAGGGGGGAGCGTGGGGCAGGCTGCTGCTCCGGGCCACCGCTCCGGTCCTGCTCCCGCATCTGCAGGGTGACCTTGTGCATGCAGCGGCTGTATGTCACAGGACTGGGCTGGAAAGCTGAGGGACACGGGGGCTTCTTAGCCTATAGCTGTGCTTATGTAGGGCTGCTCTTGCATGCAAAGGTAGGCACTGCAGATGTACACCCATGCATTCGACACTGATGAACTGGAGGCCATTTAGGTGCATTTTATAGCCGCAGTGCCCTAGAGATGGCAGCAGGACCGGGTCTCCCTGGGGGATGCTCTCAGTGGGGAGCAGACCCCAGCCGGGGCTCCCTGGTCCCAGCGGCACCAGCAACCCGTGCTGCCTCTCTCCCCAGCACCCAGCACGTGTTGGGGCAGCTTGTGCCCACATCTGTCCTGATTTGGCAGGCTGGGGAGATGAAAGCTGGGCACGGAGCTGGCAGTCCCCTCCCCCTGGGGCTGGGCACCGCAGGGCTGTGAGCCTTTGCGCAGCCTGGGAAGTGAGTGGACAGCGATGGTGATAAAATAAAGACAATTTGCACGGTGTGGGTGGAGGTGGTTTATGGGAGTAAGCAGGTACCAGAGTTATGAAATGGGCCCAGCAATGATTTGATGTACTATGCAGCAAGCTGGGGGGAAGCGTGGCAGAGTTATCCAGGGATCACCAACCCCTCAAAATTTATTAATGACAAAGGCCAGTGTCCAGGCCGGTAAGATGGAGAAGGAGCTGTGTATGTTTTCAGCACCACAACCTAACTTCTGCCACAGCACCACCGAATAGCTGGCATCACACGGCGCTCCGCAGAAATGGGGAGGTGTGTGCAAGCGTGGCTGTGACACAGAGATGTGTTTATGAATGTAAAATAGTTATTTAGCAAACCGCCAGAACTGGAAGCTAACTGATGTTAAATGGAGCAGCTGTTGGCTTCTATTTTCCTCCAGCAGCTTATCAGAGATCATCTCTTCAATCAAAGGCACTTAAAAAAATCTTTGACAATCAATTCATATTCTACTTTGTGCTAGGGAGAGAAGAAATACTAATAAAAGACCTCCCATGATTGCCTCTGTAATTTCCTTTGTACAAGATAAGTTTAGGTCCTGGTTCCTAAAGTACAACACGTAGGACATTAAGTTGTTGTTTTATTCAGAAAAATGCTGCCAGCCCCTAAAGAATTCAATTTTGTGATTCATTAAACCTTTATTCCACATCTCTATATCACACTCTTTGAATACATAATCCCAGACAGACTTGATTGGTAAAAAGATAATCCTATTTTTAGCTCGGAAAAACATCTATACAACAGCAAGGAAAACTTTCGTAGCAGAGCAAGGAAAAAATATAAGACCCTGCGACATTAGGGTAACAGCAAGGTGCTCATTAAAACTGACGGCTTTATAGAAGCTAACCGGAGCCAGGGAGAAGACTGTACATAAATACATGAATGGCACTTTGTTGTGTCGTTATCCCATATTATTCATGTCCTTGAATTATCTCCTGCAGCAAAATAAGTGCATGTTGGGATCCCATGGAGATGAGTGAGACTCGTGCTGCTGGTGCAGGGGGAGCGGGCTCTGGCCGGGAGGATGGCTTGAATGTCCGACTGGAGGAGGGGTGATGGTCTGCACTTGCCTGGGAGCGTGAGGCAGCTCTTCTGCCCAAAGAAATGCAGGGGAGACATCCCACGGGTTTTCAAGGTTAAGATGTGATTCTGCACTGCTGTGGCTCGTTTTACCCTTTGCACCCCAGCGAAACAGGTTTGCAGTCTTTCTGCTGGTCAGATCTGAGCTTTTCTCTTGAAGAACGAACTGAGGTCTGTAGTTTTATTGCCTTTTCATCTTGGTTAAGGTCTTGACAAGAAGGCTGGTTTGTAGCTGTCCGCCCCAGCAAGCTGGCAGCGTGCTGCTCAGGATGCTTCGGAAACAAGCCTATTAGGAAAATACAAATTCACCAGGGAGCAGGTATCAGGTGAGAGATATTCTCTCTGTCCAGGTGTTTGTGCTTAGGATACAGTAATTTGGATGTGCTAGCTTGGATTTTGCTTTTCCTCCTAACTGTAAGTAATGGGAAAGCAGATGTTTAGGGCCATATTCAGCAAAGCACTTAGGCATCTAACTATCGCTGTAGGGTTTAGAAGCCCCAAATGCACATCTTCCACTCCCTTCCTCCAAAATCTCTATAAGGAGGGTAGGTTTTTTTCACATGATGCTCTTTTATCAATTAAAGATCAAACAAACAAGCAGGGAGCCAGGTGTCTGCTGGCAAAACTGCACCTGCAGCATCTCTGCTGTGGGCAGGCTGCTGCCAACTCCTGAAACCTCCCTGGCTCCTTGGGGCAGTTTTGGGTTTTTACTCTGTGATTTGAATTTTTGAACCGAGCAGCATGGGGTGCCTGGGCACGAACTCCAGGAGTAAATATAGATGTATACATATATATAGCCTGGGAGCTGCCAGGCTTGTTGGCACTTCTTCAGATTAAATGTGAGTGGCTTAAATAAAACCCGAGGCATCTGGGGCACCACGGCCACAGCCGTCGCCTCTGCCTGGGCCCTTCCCAGACGCTGAGAGGCTGGATGGGGAATAAGGGAGATGCTACCACATCCCCAGCACAGCAATGCTTTACACCGCGGGGGCACCCGGGCGGGGGGATGCCGAGGTGCCCAGCTCTCCCATCCTGGCCAGGACCCCCCCATAAATCCCCAGGATCCCCATGCACCCATTTGTGCCTTGCTTTCTGCCAGTCCTGCTGGGAAAGGAGCTGTTTGTGTCTCCTGATTGATGGTAGGCATAAAACCCTCCTGCTGAGATGAGCGTGGTTTATTGCTCCATAATTCATCCCCTGGGGGAGGCGGCTGCCCTGTGCCCCGACCGTGATACCCAGCTGTAGTGATATATGGCTCGAAGGCCACTGCGTGCCCTGCAGTCCCCAGCCGTGCCCCATGGTGGGATGGGGCTGGCAGGGGGGCAAGAAACCCTTGGGGCTGCAGAAGGGGTTTGGTTCAGGCTGCTCAGGCCGGAGCTCCACCATGCACAATGCCAGGGGGTGCGTGTGTGTGTATATATATATGTATGCACATGCATCTGAGGACCCTCTCCTCAGCATCCTGCCTGAGGTCGGGGGGTCCAAAATCTCCCAATTAGCTGAAAATTAGCCTCTGGGCCGCGCAAGGAGCAGCAGGCTGCGGGCACCCCCAGTTGTCTCAGGGCAACAGGTAGCAGAGCCAGCCGCCGTGCAGCGAGCACCGCATCGCCCGCCTCACGCCTGACCTTTATCTGCCTGAGGAAGGAGAGCGATAACTCACTACCAGCATTGCCACCACCGCCTTAATTGGTCTCATCTCAGGAGTGAAGATAAAGGTCGCTTCGTAGCTGAGTTCAGCCAATATGCTCTCCATATGGACAAGAAATGTTGCTTTTGTGTTAGCCATGTGCTGAAGTAGGGCTTTTTTTTTTTCCTAGGGAGTTTTAAACTTCAGTGTAGCTAAGCACCAGTCATTAAAAAATAGCTCCAGCTACGAGAAGAAGTTATGGTATTTATAGGCAGTTAAAAGAAATCGCTGCTTCCCATTTAATGCTCCAGTTCAGCAAATCACTTAAGTGCATGGTGAAACTGCAGCGTGCAACGCGCTGCAGCATGTGCACACGCTATCGGGGGGACTTAAGCATGCTCTTAAGAAGGGAAAAGCAATATTTATGGGCTTTGCTCAGGGCTGGGCTGAATCAAGGCCATTTTATTAGCAGAAAATGTAGAGATATTACATCAAAGCAAATGTTATTTATAAAGCGCCACATTCCGTTTTCTGACGACAAGATAATTGTGGGAAGTGATCAAAGAAGGTTTGAAAGTTACGGAGAAGGCATCACTTGCACAGCACATGGGAGAGGATGTCCTCGCCGGCTCCAGCTTATCTGCTTGCTGCTGCTCACAAGCTAATATTGACATGGGCTCCCAAACACCGTGCTTAAGGGCACAGCTTGTTTAAATAGTGGTATTTAACATAACAAACACAGTAATCATTGTATCAACACCCATGGCTGGGAGATCCGTGCATATCCGAGGAGGGTTTCAGCTCCCAGGAGCTGGCTGCAGGGAGGGCCGCTGGTCTTGGCATGGCCATGCCTTGTCACAGCCAAAGTCGGTGGCAGGAACAGGGGGAGCATCCCCTCCTGAGCCGGCTCCTGCAGAGCCACGGCCCATCCTCCTGCCAGGAGGGGTGGCGGACATGGAGGTGTTCAGCAAACCTCCGTCCTCAGCCATGATTCTGCAGCAAGCCCTGGCGGAGCGGCCGCAGAGGCATTGAGGGGGACACGGGGTTGAGGAGCTGGTGGCTGACCCCTGCCTGACACTGGGCACTGGCAGCTCCCTGCCTGCATGAGGGGCATTTCTCCTCCAAGCTGGCCTTGGCAGGAGGGGACCGGGGGGTCCTGTGATGCTCACACCCAGTGTAAGCAGCTGTGGGCCATCTTCCCAGATCCCGCTGCCTCTGGGCAAAGCTGAAGCGTGGAATAGAAAGACAAAGTCTGAATTTGAAAGCCAGTCCTGGCACAAGGAGGGAGGGGATGGGGACAGGGTGAGGCATGGAGGTGGCGTGGGGTCCCAGAGCCCTCCATGGATGGGACATTGCCCAGGGAGCCCCCATCATATAGGACAAGCCCCCAGACCCACATAAAGGGCTCATTTGCCTCCCAGGAGGAGGATGGGGAAGCTGCCTAAGTATCCTCCAGGTCCTACACATTAACAGCGCTTGCTCTGCTAATTATCCGTTAGGGTGCCAAGGCCTGGTGGGACAGCAGGTGGGTAGGGGTGGGAGGAGGTGAGGAGGGAAGCCCTGCACGGAGGAGCTCCCCTTCAACGTCCCTGCGTGTACATCTAGGGACGGCAAAGCACATTTATGAAGGACAAGTGTTGCAAGTCCACCCTGTCTGATTTTGTTAATCCTTTGCATCAGGGTTGGCAAAAAAAAGAACATCTCCTCTGCAAGGTAACTCCCGGCGAGTGCCGCCTTTCATTGAAACTTAAATGCCTGAATAATCTCAGCTGATCATTTTTCACTCCCCTCTCGGGACTGACGTGTGGAGGATCCTTTCCTTCCTTTCTGGAAACAGAGCTTATCCAAAGAAATCCTGTAGTTATCGAAAGAAAACCCATTGTTCTCTAAAGAAATGGTGTTCGTCGGAACTCGGCACTCACCACCAGAGCCGATGCCTGTCCCGGCCAGCCCGGGGAGGCACGAGCACGGCAGCTGCCCAATGCACGCTGCCTTCCTGCCACGGCGGGCAGCCTGCGGGGACGGCCACCGGCGCTGGCCTGGGATTCACCGGGGCTGAGGTGAAATTTGATTGCTTCCTTTGCAGATGGCAGTAAGGCTGTGACCCAAAGGCTCGGGAACATCTCCGGTTCCTGAATTTGCTTCCCTTCGAACGCTCGATGCCAAAAAAGAAAAAAAAAAAGTAGCAAGATCCCAAGATGTTTTGGTTTCGCGACACTGGTGTCACTGCTGCCTGAGAGCTTGTAATCATTTGTGTTGGAGGCGGTGAGGGCAGCCCTGCCCCAAAACGGATGGGTGGTTGGGCAGACCCGCTCTCAGCTGCCTGAGAGGGGACGCCTGCATCCAGGGCCACTCCTCCTCCAGACATCTGTTAAGGCTTTGAGCCCTTGAAATTCATTATTAAAAAACTCCCTTTGACTTCAGCAAGAGCAGGATTTCATCTTTAGTCTGGGTTTTGAGCAGGGAAGGGATTTCAGCTTGGGGAAGCTGGGCTGGATTAGTCTTTTGTGTAGGGGCTTCAAACATCTTTCATATTCACTTTAGCTTTACCTGTGCTGAACCAGGAAATAAATAATGTATATGGGAAGTAGGGTAATGCATTGTGGCGCTGAAACCCTGGAGATGGTTGAATAATAAATAAAAGCCTCTCTCCTTTTATCAGTGGCTTATGTCCTTGCTGGCTGAGTATCAAGCTGGGCAGCCAGAAGAACAGTGTAAGGGTGAAGGGAGAGCAGAGGGAAAGGCAGTGGGAGCACTATGGCTCCGTGGGAAAGCCCCCGGGACCTCCCAAGAGCCGCAGCAGGATGCCAGTGGCACTGCTGGCCTGGATCAGGCCCGTGGGAGCCACAGGTAGCAGCCACCCTCTTCCCCAAACCCTCCTGCCCAGCACCATTTTGGGGTGCGCCCAGAGAGAGCGGTGCCTTACCTGCATGGTGCTTTTGTGTAAGGGTTGATCATTGTTTTACACGGCTGCATCACACGCAGGCTCACACGCAGGGCATATGTTGGTCCTGGCAAGGATGGGATTTTAGCGTACAAACCAGCGTCCCCCTCACAGGGGGCTGTGACCTGTTTACAGGCGAGGGCTGAGACAGGGTTTGGGGAGTTTTGCTCATTGTCTGGCCAGGGGGTCCCACCGAGACGTGCCGGGGGAACGTCAGCACCTCCAAAATTTAGAGGGGAATCCAATTCAGAGTGACCAATTTAGAGAAAAGCGTTAAATCCTGACCTCCATTAAGTCATGAATTGCAGAACGTGCTGGGAGGAGCTGTGGGAAAGGGGAGGGCGGAGGGGAAAGTCCGAGCCTGAGCTGAGCCCCAGGGAGAGAACATGCGTGTTAAAGACTCCTGGACCAAGAGCCACCTCCATGAAAGTAGGACCCAGCCTGTGGTCCCGGACCGCAGCCGTGGGAGCTGTGCGTGCATCCCAGCAGCTGCTCAACCGCTTCAAACAGAGGATGCTTTGGAGCTGAAAGGAAGCGTTGGCAGCTACAGGCACGGATTGCTTCTCTCTCCTCACACCTGTCTCCAAACCTTGTAATTGCATTGTTCATATTTAGGTTGCGGCAAAGAAATGTGTTTTATACTTAATGTTTGTCTCCTCTGAGGAGTGATCCCAGGGGGTTGGCAGGTTTCTGGGTCCTCTTGCCCCTGTGTGTGCTCCTGGGGGGTTTGGTCTCAGACATCTGAGAGATGGAGCAAACAGGGTCTCACCCCACGGCTCTCCATGGGAAGGGAGGCTCAGGGGATGCCAAACCACCTCCCTAAGGGAACTCGTGGAGGAGTTTGTCTCTGTGAGACCTGCTGAAACCCAGATCATTTCTGCAAGCCTCCGTGGCCGCTGGAGTTAATCGATGCAGTTTGTTTGCCTTTGGGGCAGAAGGTATCGATCCCCTTTGTCTCCCTCCCTCCTTGCATGGTGCCAGGTGTCTGAAACATGTCCAAGTTGTGCTGGTGCCAGGCCAAGTGGCAGCTGAATTATCACCCGGGTCACCCGGTTGCTGTTGGAAATGCACAATAAGCTCCCAGCTAAAAGAGAGAGAGGGGGAAAAAAAAAAAGCCAAACAAAACCCCTGCAAGCAGCTGCTCAGAGCCCGAGCAGGCAGGCCCTCTCCATGCACACCGGCCGGCAAAAAGCATGCCAGCAACACTGCTCCATCCTGGGTGCTGCCGACAGCTTGGAGGGGGTGTCGCCGGTCAGTTGGCGCAGGGACCCCCCTCCACGAGGGCCGTTTGCAGGGGCTGGCTCCGCGTGGGTGCTGCACCCACGGGACGTGGCTGTGGCTCCCCGGCTGCTGGGCTGGGAGTGCTGCCTCTGGGGTGGCTTTCCCTGCTCGGTGGGTGGCAGCGGCTGCAGCATGGCTCTCCTCCTCCTGGCAGCTTTGCTCTCATCGTTAAACAGCTTAATGCAATTCCCCTTCCAGCCTGGCTCTGCAGCAGGTACCAGCTCTAACACGGATAACTCGAGGGGCCACGCGCGGCGGCTTGCGAGCTGACTGAGCCTTTGTGTTCGGCCATCTCCCAGCACACGGCTTCCCTGGGAAGATTTGCACGGGGGACTGGGTTTGCTGCTGGCAGGAGGAGGGGGTCCATGACCCACCCTGTACACACGTGCTCCCGCTAGCGGAGTTCCAACCTGTCCAGCCAGAGAGGGAAGCGGGATGAAGCCACTGGTGCTGGCTCCGTTTGTGTGGGTGCCCTGAGTGCTTGCCTGTGATCCGTGTGGCCAGCCTGGTACACGTGTGTGTAAATATATATATGTACTGAACCCTGTGCATGTGCCTGCTGAGGGCACGGAGCTGCAGCAGCCTCCCCTCTCTCAGGCTGTCGGATCCAGCATGGTATATGTTCCTTTAACAGTTAGGGCTCTGCCAAGAGCTTAAAAATGTGTAGTGGGTGCTAGAAATAGTGATAGTGATCTGAGAATTGGGATGCTAAAATAATAATTTTGTGTTGCTTTATTTCTTTTGCACTGTGGTCACTGAGGCTATGCATGGACCAGGCTTTTCGGGGTAATTTGGAGAAGCAAGAGAGGCCTCTATACATGACAGTGACAGTCACACAACTGCTGGAGTTGGAGCTTTTGTACAAGTTGATTATCACTAATTTCCCAATCAGCTAATGAGAGCTAATGATGCTAGTGCCCTTCCAGTGCTAGCAGCACTGAAAGTCTGGTGGTCACTGATGCCAGCCAAGCCCAAGCGACCAGAAGGGTTCAGTCCACTTAATAACAGCTGGAGTTTACCTCCTGTTTGAACACAGGGATGATTTGGCAGCATCCCAAAGCACCTGGCCTTTGGGAGCTGTGCATCTCTCAACACTGGCTAAAGCACCCATGAAGTGCTTGGAAACTCATCCCTTGAACATACCAGCTTCAATGGGAGTTGTTTGAACACCTCCAGGAGCAAGAATGAGCACTGAAGTAGCAAAGCGTGTTGTTCTAGCACAGCTGAAACCATCAGAAGTGCCCCTGCGAAGGCTGGAGAGGCAGGTTTAATGCCTCTTTTGATATATAGCAGAAGCATTCATAGAAAGCAAGGAACATTTATCAAACACCTGAAGCACACGCCTCTGTGCGGCTGATGGGAGCCAGCTGCAAATGTTTATACTCATGCCTTTGCTGGGGGAGCAGAGAGGGGTTTTCTCCACTGTGAGGAAGTGCTGTGTAAGCTGCAAGTAAGTGCGTTTGGACTGGGGCTGCTGGGCTGTGGCCTGCATCACTCGGGCTGAGCGGCGTGATGGGGCATTACAGTGACTCAGCGCTGGACCATGAATAAATGGCCAAAGGAAGCTCAGCGCAGGCCAGTTCCTGAGCCCCGGCAGACAGAGAGCAGCTCTCCGCAGGCGTTACACCAGGCTGACTCCATCAGTCTGGGTAGCAAGAGAAATCCTAAACCAAGGACGAATTTCCTCTGTAGCAGCTGGGCTGCTTGGGCACGTTGCTGTACACCGCACTCACATGCCTTGATCACTCCTTTTCATTTTCCTGTGGGAAATAGTAGAAAAAGACCTCCTCCTGTGCCATGTGTCACCAGGGAGCTTACAATTTCCCTGTGCAGCTGGGAACATCTCTTAGCGGTGCCAGGCATCTCACCCCCGCAGCGTGGCCCTCGGGTACCCGTGCTGTGGCAGACGGGAGATGCACAGCCCTCGGGAGATGCACAGCCCTTGAGAGAAGCCTCTTGCAGATGTAGCAATACCAGCCTGATCCACGCTGCCAGCTGCACCGTCTCCCCAGGCACCTTCACTGTAAGAGGGCACGGGTGGCAGGGGACCAGCAGCACCCACGAGTGCAGGGTCTGGTCCCCACATTCGTCTTCTTGCTTCCTGGCCAGGCATCGAGTTCCACAGCTGCTGTCTAGATCCGATTTAAAATCCTGTGCACACATTACTGCTGTTCACCAAAAGGTATTTTGACAGGGCTCTGTGATACACTAATTAGAAACAGTCACTTAAAATCCACATCTGAAACGCATTGTGGAATTGAGGTTCAAGGAGTGCAGGTTTGCTACAGACACTGGATTCCTAAAGAACAATTTCCCACACCTAAATAATGATGTTTTCCATCATGTTACATCCATTAGCTATAGCTTGGCAGTTGCATCCATCATAATATGCTATTTCGGGGAAATAAATGAGTGTATTTTTCTCTGTGAGAACCAAGGCAAAAATATCTGGCTGCTGAAATATTGAGCAGGTTTATACAGCTAGACCAAGTGCAGATTATTGCTCTAATACATTGATTCAGCCATTAACATACAGCATAGACTAGCCTGCTTCCTTATAATCCTGTAACTTCAGAACTAGCATTTTCATAGTTACTACTTATTAAGTTTGCTTTTAAACTATGCAATTAGCCTTCCAGCAATGTTATTAAATGATATCATGACTCCGCCAGAACCAGCCTGCCTGCGTTTATAGCTGTTCCCAATAGCCGAGGCACCTTTTAGTCTCCTCATCTTGGGAGGGTGTCTGCTTTCTCTTTGCTTTTTAAAAGCATTTCAATTGAATTTCCTAAGTTCTTCCCCACCATATATATGTGCCAGCAGGTCCCTGATTTTCTATTTCCAGAAGGGGGTCTCGGGTAGTACATTTCAGAAAGAAGAGTGACACAGCTCCAGACACATATGCCTCCCCTGGTCTCCCTCTGCCATTGATGGAAGAGCATTGACATTCCCGTCGTACTCCGTCAACGTCATTTCTGCTTTGCGTTGGAGCGGGATGTGCTGCTCCGGCGGGATGAGCCGAGGAGGAGCGGAGGAGCGTCACGCTGTGCCCTGAGCAGCACCCCTCACGTGCCCTCCCTGGGTACCTGTCCTCTCTCACTTTTCCATCTGCAAACTGGAAATTAATGCAGTTCATTGTCCATCTCGTGAGGATTAACAAGGCGTTTGCAGGGCTTGCAGCACACAGAGCACCAGGTAAATGCTGCGTCTTGCCAGTCTGAGGGGCCTCACCCAGCGCCGCCAAGGTCAGCGGGACTTGAAGCAGATTTACCACCCTTTGGAAGAAGGAGATGGCCCATCTGGGGCTGATTTAAAACTGGCCAGGCTGCAGTTTAACTGCATCCATGAGGCTGCTTATGTGAAACCACTCCTTGCCTGGGAGGAGGAAGAGAGAGGAAACAGCAGCCACCAGACGCTCCCCACGTCCCCGCAGGCACCGCCCAGCCCCTCCGAGCCCCCATCCCTCCGAGAAATGGTGCATCATCTGCCGGGGTGCAACCGAGTCGTGGGTTAGGTGGACAATACTGCATGGGAACGAGCTATCAAATATACCGCTTCTTCCATACCGCTTCTTCCATGCTCTGGCCACAGTATTTGCCAGCTGGGAATCCCTTCCCTGATCAACTGTGGGGAAAATAATACATTGGGGATTGTAGCGGGGTGTCACTCTGCCTTGCTCTGGGACTGACAGCCAGGCGATGCCGTGCAGGAACGGGTGTACCGGGGGATGGAGAACCCTGGGCTAATTGATAAACATCACTCAAAGAGCAGAGAGTTTGGAAAATGTGCCAGTTCGAGATTTTCAGTGATATAATCACAGGAAATTTAAAACGCTTGATTCTCAATGAGCCTAATCAAAAGGAAGTTCCTGAACTTCAGCTACAAAGTGAGACCCCATGCTGTAACAACACGAGCGCTAATCTCAGATGCTTTAGTAGAGTACAAGAGCAAAAAATGCTCCTGGGACAGCGACAGCAGGCACCGCACGGAGCAAGCGAGCAACAGAGAGAAGGCGGCTCTGGAATCAGCACCTTCCTCTTGCACACCAGGTGCTGATACAGGAGACGGGAAACGCCGACGGGATCTTCTGCTCCCAACAGTGCTGCTCCCATCGATATCTAAAACAATAAAATTGGCCCTTAGTCAACCACTGCAAAGTTGCGTAAAGCATATTTGATAGATTACACCTATCAAAACTTTTAGCAAGAGGAACAGGTACAATTAACAGGCTGTGCAAAGGATCTTCTCTGCAATTTTTTCCTTGACATCATCAGTAATTACCTGCACTAAACATGCTGCTGCAGCGCGTGGGCTTGTCAATCAAGAGCCAGCTCAGACCCAGAGCATCATAAATTCACTGTGATAAACTTTGCTGCCAGGTCGAGGGAGAAGCACTGTCAGAAGGGTAGCTAACATCTGCAGGGCTTTGCGTCCCTCCCCGTGCCCTTGCGGCTGAGGCTGGGGAGAGGAATTACCATGGAGCTGTGCCACACACACCGGCTGAAAATGCTGGTACTTCCGTCTCTCCAGAAGAGCCATCCCACAACTACCTTATGCGAGCCTGGCAGTTCCCTCCGCTGGAGAGATACAAGGTTATTAAGCAAATATGATTAATGAATAAAAGAAGCTCTGGCACGCTGGAACGAGGCTCCGAGGCCTGCCGGGCTCCACGAGGATTCATCGGCTTGCGCTTTGGGAACTGCGTCAGGTTTCTGCAGTAATATGATTAACATGCTGTGTAATGGGCTAAATCCATCCCAAGCGTCCCTCTGGTTAAGCCTCTGTGCCGACACCTGGCATGAGTTTGGCCCTTTTACAGTGGATGCACTTGACAGAGCCATACTGCTAAACTGGAAGAAAGGAGGGTACTGAGTTACTGCTGCAGCCGTGGCAAAAAGGATGGAGAGGAGGGATGAATCTGGGAGGGCACAGAGAGACTCAGCCCAGCCCAGCCCCGCCTCTGCCCTTGCCCTTGCCCCCCTCCTGGAGCGTGGGAGGGCTGTGGGTTTGGAGCAGATGTGTGCTGAGCCTGTGTGCCTTCACTGCTGTACTGTGCCCTCCGTACCACGGCAGGACACGGGACTCAGCTATACGCTCATTTGCCACGTAGCTCTGCTGTCCCCAGCTCCAGAAAACGTGGAGCTGCCAGGCCTCACCAGCTGGAGGAACGGGAAGGATGGGGAGCGCTGCCTTCCTTATCTGTGGGGCCAGATTGTGAGCAGCTGTGGGTAGATAAAGAGCGATGGAGACTGGCTGGAGGAAGGTGTTTGCTTCCTCTGCAAAGCAAACTCTCTCTCCCTCTTCCCAGCATACTCTGATAGCAGCCGGGCTGTCTCTGGGCAGGGAATCTTCTCTGCTGCAGGGGTAAAAGCAAGAGGGTGGGTGAAGTAAGAGTAGGAACTTGAGTGACTGAATTCGGTTTATTTATCTCACTGTGTTGGGGCTGCTGCTGCTTCTTACCTGCCCCTGCCAGGATGGGTGCCCCCCGCTGAATGGCAGTGTGGCTGGGAGCAGCCCAGCACAAGCCGCTCTGTAGCGGCCAACCTCAGCTGTGGGTTTTGCTCTGCTCTTTCGCAGCTTGGCTCCGTCCTGCTGTAGTGTCCTGTACAGCACTAACTAAAACATGCTATTTCTTACCCATTCCAATGTACCTTCTGTTTCAGGTAAGTTCCATGTTTTGGTGCTGTTTTAATAATTCCTAGCAAGTAACTTTGTTTTCCAGACCTGGCTAGTTTCGTGCAACTGTTCATTGCAGTCCCTCACAGTTTGGTTTAGTCTCATAATTACTGAGTGATCACAAGGAATCGAGTCATTTAGAGAAACTCCCTAGAAAGGAATTAATCGCAACCAGACCTTGTTTAAATCCCGTTGCCACACCAATTCCCCACACTTACAGAACCTGACCACAGTGTGAAAATTGATATTTATGCCGAGGAGTGTCAATGTGCTGCCTGCGCACCATTCCCTGATTTACTCTCCTCTGGGGTCTGAACTCTGTGGCTGCAGTGAGACACGCTGCTTGATTTCCAAGCCTTGAAAATGAAACAACTGCCCGCCCAGGCCCTTTGGTACCAAATGTGATCAGCACATCAACGCCGCTAGATTCTGTGGATGATCAGTCTCCAGATTTAAGTTAAATCACTTGATTTCTTGCAGCCTGATTCCTGCAAACTTGTTGAACCAGATGAAAACAGTAGCAAAACAGCCAGATTTTGTGATAGGGATTAAAAGTCTGCTGCTGGGCATGACTTACATTCATTCCCCCTGGCCTGTGGTTTCCCCCTGCCCTTCTGGCTAATGGGGGACAGCCTCGGCATACAGGTGACAGAGTTCCAAGGAGGCCAAAACTGTTGGGAGAAGTTTTTCCGGAGGCGAGGAGACTGTCCGGGGCTGCTGGGGACTGGTCGTCTTCTTGGGCAGCACATCCTGTGGCTGCTTGAAGAACACTCCCCCCACCCCCGAGGCCTGGGATGGGTTTCAGAGTTTGTTGAAAATTACAAAAACCTCTCTTAGTTACCAGTATTATGACACAACAAAATAGAAGTTTTTGTGATATTCTCTACAGTGGAAAAACTCTGAAAAAAAGTATCTGTTGGCTTTCAAAGTCGCTTGCTCCAATAATCTTAACAGATGGATGGCTGCTTGCAGCAATGCGGCTGGTCTGCACTTGCAACCCTTTAGCTCCCGTGGAGACATAAATGTTTTGTGAGGAAAGAGCAAGTTCTCCTTCTTGAGATCATGGCCACGGCCTCTGGGGCATGGGGGGTGCAGGCAGGAGAGTGGGAGCCCAATGCCCAGTGGGGCACAGCCTGCCCAGCCCCATGTGGTACCCAAGGCACCAGTGTGACATTTATACTCTGCAGCTCTCCCATGGGATGCTGCTAAGGACTGGGTGGAGCATCTTACTGAAAAGAATGCAAAGGCACAAGCACTGGAGCAGGGGCAACAAGTGCTAATAATTGTAATGACTCCGGTTTGACCAATAATGGATCTGTTAACATAGTCTCTGCAACTAGAAATGACAGGTTTATTTCTGTACCTCTCTGGAGAGAGGCTAGAGCTATTATAAAGTTATTAAGCTATTGTTATATACAGGTATTCTGGCTGAATGAAGAAGTCGAGTGCTATGAGGGCGTATGAAAAAGATACCTCAGAGGTGCACAGGAGAAGTTAGGGGAAGGGACAGTGAGGCATTGGTAGTGGGAAGGGGCTGGTTCAGCTGTGGGACCAACCAAAGCTAGAGAAGATAAACCTTAAGTCACCTTTGAGCTCTTGACAAGGTGTGTAAACCATTTTCTTCTGTCATACAGCTGATTTGTGAAGATTCCTACAGGGAGGTGAGCAACAGAGCTGGTCTTGCGCTGAGGACATCCTGCTCACCAGATCTCTAAATGCTGTTGTGCTCTGCAGCATAAGCAGAGACCAGCCAAGCTCCAAAACTCAGGGAAGAGCCCACCTGTGATTGCACTTGGTATGGGCCTCTGCAAACATTATGTTGTAGCCTGCAAAGCTTGTGTACTTGGTGTGAGCGAGTGTGCAATGCCTGTAAGGTCTGAATTCAACCAGCCGGCTGGAGGAGGGAAGCTCGGCGAGAAGGGAAGATGCTAGGCGGAACTGGCACGTGGAGAGGACGACTCAAAACCCAGTGCGGGTAGCATCTTGGATCCGCTCAGAGCTTAGAAGCTCTAAACGCAGTAGGATACAGCAGCTGGATCTTCTTCTGGCAATCTGAACATCCACCACAGGGAACAGAGCCAGGGCTGTGACACACGAGCATGAAACTTTAGTCAGAAAAGACAAATGGAATGTGAAAAACCACCAGAAACTCCCAAAGCGGGTCAAATTCCTTGATGCGTCTAACAATAGATGTAGGATGGGAAGGGCAGGGTCGATCTGGTTGCATGCCCTCCTGTGCCTCCTGAAATCTGGGCTCCACTGTGGGCCTGACTCCACTGTGGTAAAATTCAAAGCAGGCAGCTGAAATTGTGGAAGCTTTGGCTGTGCCTCCTCCACCCGGGCCCGCCTGGCATAATATTAGCTTCACGCCTGAGCGAGGAGGACTTGGCTTATTAAACTTGCAAACCTGCCTTGCGCTAGCCCTTGGGTATTGAGGACTGCTGGGTCTCTGGGGCAGGATGCTCTAATGCTACTTTTACGCCACGTCTACCGTAACGAGGCCTCCTTAATTGGCTTGTGGTTCCCACCAGCACTGCGAGCAAAGAACAAGCGATGGAGAAAAATCTGCCAGGACCACAGCTACCGTTTGGTGCTGGTGCATCACTTGTTCACATGTTGGCTTCCTCCCCAAAGACAAACCTTTGAATACCTTTGGGTATCCAAAAAGGTCTGTGGGGAAGATATGCAGCAAAATCCAAGCACAAGGCATGGGGGGCACAGGCAGCCCTTGTCTGCAAGGCTTCCCCCTGCCCAGTCTGGTTTCTCCCCCCTGCTGAGTCCTGAGTTTTCAGCAGCATGGGAGAAACTTGCAGTGAGATTTTTTTTTTTTTTTCTTCTCCATTTTTAAAAAACAGCCCCCCTCTTCCCTGCTTTAATCACTTTCAAACAACCCTTGAGGAGTAAGACTAGGGTAAATAAATGTGGGAACCAGGGGAGTTCTTGAACTGTTAAAGAAATCAATATAAATCACAGAGTAACCTTGCCCTGATATCTTCCTTATCACCTCTGAGGCTCTACCTGCCTTTGTCTAACAACAATCTCAGTTAATTAGATAATTAATCTAATTATCTAATTAGGTAGAATCACTAATAGCTATTCCACCTAATTAGGCCAGTGGCTGTATCTCAGCAGCAGCGGTTCTCTCTTTCTGGCTAACCCTCCACCTTCTGCCATGCCTGAAACCAGGCACAGACACAATTCATGGCTCTTTGTCTGCCTTAACCAAAACCACCTGGAAACGGTTTTACATTTTCACTTGGGCTTTCCTTGAATGAAGGCGAGGTGGCCAGTTGGAAAGTAGAAATGGAAGCTCTCAGCACAAGATTAATTTTTTAGCAATGAATGCAGCAAGCTCTTCATTTTTTTAATTCATTCTCTTGGTCTAAGATTAATTTTAGCTCTGAACATAGCAACCTGTTATGTCTGAATTGATCCTAGGGGAACATATTCCTCTGAGGCTGGGGAAACAGTGTAAGTAGGGTGTTTTCCCCCTTTTTGTTTGGACAAGTTTAGCTAACTTATGGCTGTGGTCCCAAACACAGTCTCTTCCCCTGCAGAAACACGGGTTGTTCTCTTGCTGCAGCTTTCCCAATCCGTCCTATGTGCAATGGCAGGAGGGAGCCAGGCAGAATTAAAACCAGCCTAAGGCCATCGGTTCCCCTGGCAGCACAGTCCCACTGCTTGTCTCTGCAGGGATGCTGTAGCTGGCAGCACCATGACACTCTCTTTGGACTGGTGATGGCAGCACGGCTGTCCCTTCAGGAGCTGTCTTTGGGGCTGCAAAAATACTATTCCCCTAATGCCTAAATTGGATTTAAGGGCATTTTTGTACATTCCAAAACAAATCGGCAGGTGTCTGCAAAGCAGGCAGCCAGACATAGCCCTGAGAAAAGATCACGCTTCGCACCCACAGCTCTGCTTTCTCGGGATCCCACCCTACGCACCAGCCTAAGCGCAAGAAAAGCCATTCAACATCCGAGCAGTCAAGAATTTTGACTCTTCCAGTCCAAGGAATGTTAAATACCTCATGCCATCACTGTCAGCTGCTGGAGAGCCTTGCTGGAGCCAGGCTGACGCCTACAGCTATGGCAGGCACCACTTGGTGCGGTGCTTGGGGAAGGAGGCACTGGGCTCAGAAATCCACGCTGTGTGTTGCAGAGTCCACAGGAACCTTGGCTGGAGTTTAGAGAAGATAAAATGGCCAGGTAGGTTCTGCAAGAGCATTTCTGCGGTAGACCACTTCTCTCTCCTGGAAACGCTTCCTTCCCATAGTGCTCCCAGGTTAATCTGCTACAATAGCATCCAGACCTGTGATCTGATTCTGGGGAGAGAGTCCTGTTCCTGCCTACATCCTCCTGCATGACTGGGATGATGGGCAACAGATGAATCAATGGCTTTTCATTTTGCTTTCTCTGTGTTTTGGGTTTTTTATATCTATATTTATATATATATATAACTGAGGCACTGTAAAATGTCTCCTTGGGGTAATTTGATTTCTCTTTAAAAAAAAAAGTTATATATCACATATATATATTTTTGAACTGCTTGGAGCAAAGGTGTCTCAGCATTCTCATTCTGAAACCCCCATACTGAGGTGTTTATTACAGCATTGTGAAAATTCACATTTAGTTGAAACTTGGCAAATGTTTTTTGGCTTGAAGCAAGTTTTCTTTTGAAGGAGTTTACTATTAAGTGTTTAATGTTGTGTTGTTTTTTTTTCTTTTTTCCTTTCTCTGTATTTTTCTTTATAAAAAGCAACACCTTCCAGAACCAGCTTCAGAAGCTGTAGGCCAGCTCTGCAGCAAGTGTGAAAGCCGCAAGTCAAGCACAGAGCTGCAGCCATTCATGCTTTTTTCTGACATCTGTTAAGGGAATGGGAGGAAGGGAATTCAGCTGTACTCTATGAGAAAAGAGGCTTTTTTGTTGTTGTTTTGGTGAGTCCTGAGTAGCTGCACTCCCACCAGATGCCGCTGATCCTAATGCCAGCTGCACAAAAGCACAGCATCTCTGATTGCCTGGAGCTGGTCCCTTCACACACCCCAGAGGAAGCCAGATTTGCTGTCCATGTAAGAAAATGGAGTGTGTGGCAGGTTTGTTGCTGTTCTGTGACTTAGACGTGTTGCATTGAACAACGACAGCCCTGGCAGGGGCTGGGATCATATTGTTACAGTTCCACTGGAGTAAATGGAGTTACTGCTGACCTGGTTTTTGCAGCAGCACTTGCCAACCTCTTCTGCCCCTTTTCAGCCTGCAATGTGTGAGATGGATGAGGACGGACAGAGCAGACAGCCAGATCTCAGGCAGCACATCAGTAGGACCAGCCTTAATAGCCTTGTGTCTCCATATGGAGGTGGGCAAACGTCTCCAGAGAGAGCCAGGACCTCCCTGCCACCTGAGACGGTTCCTAACTCTGAACCCAAATGGGATGTCTTCTGCGATTCTGAAATATTGTAGACAGGGTTGGGGTCCCCCTCCCCCTTCCAGTTTCTAGCAGCAGTCAGAAGTGGAAGCACCAAAATCTTGAGAGCAAGCCTGCTTTCTCTCTTTCTATCTTGCAAACTCAGGAAGTTTGAAGAGTCTGATAATCACCTTTGCCCTTGCTTATTTATCAACTTAGTCTCCCCCTGAGGGGGTTCCCTTTGCCCTACCTGAGATGGCTCTGCTCACACGTCCCCGTGCTGGTTGGCTGCCACAGCAGTGCTCACTAGAAGAGGAAAAAATAGCATTGGTACTTTTGGTCCAGTCTTCCTCATGCTTTTTCTATTTTTGCTCTCCTGTTGAAGTTGCCACAACAGAATTGTGCTTGTCCTGTCAAGATACCAACTTATTACCACCATTTGGTATCACAGATATGAGAATTTCACTGCTATATTTAAGATACCTTGCTGGAATACCTGTAGTTGGACAAGTGTGAATTTGGCTTATTCTGTACTGGGGTTTTCCAGCCCCTTCCATAACAAATGCATAATTTACTTAGGTGATTGAATTGCAATGTCGACTTGCACTTTCCCCACCTTGTGTTACCGTAATTTTTTTTTATTTTATTAGATATTTTTGACACCGTGCTCCCATGTATCATTGCTATGCAGATGTTATACAGATCTATTTACCTTTCTCCACTTTCTGTGTTTCACTAGTCTGTTCAGCAGCTTTGTGTCTTTCCTCATTGCAGGCTTCGATGTTCTACAAACCGCATGGAGCTAGAAGATCAAGGTGCTTTTTCTGGGTGGCTGGCATCTAGCACAAAGGGGGAGGCAGATTTGGAGACATTGCTTGTTTCTATGGATCATAATCAATAAGACCCATTAGGGAGACAACTACATACATCACTAAACTTTGACCTCTGCTCTCCAGAGCAGTCCCAAGATGCCTATTCATATGCCGGTGACATCCAGATTGCGCTACTGCAAAAGCCTCTTTGCTTGGGAAGGGATTACAGATTTAAATTGCACAGCCTTTGCTATCTGTAGAATACAGCATGCAGGATGCTTAGCTAGAGCCTCTAGTTTCTGTTGGCTTTCTTTTCTACTCAGCTGAGTTTTATATTTAATGCTGTTGCACGCAGAGCTTTTTATGCCTCTCTACCTTTTCAGGCTGTTTTCTACTCCTGTCTGTCTGGCATTTTAAGGGTTTGCAGACCCTGGAGATTCTTGGCACTGGCTGTTGCTTGCATATTGCTCCTCATCTTTCAGATCCTTTTCCTACTACGTTGTTCTTCGGCAGCCTGTTTCTGATAGAAAGTTTTTGGCTTGCTGTGTGAAGTTCCTGATAGTCGGCATTTGATCACTTGCTAATTCAGTTCTAAAACTATTTTCCAAAGAACCCACGAAAGACTGTATATACAAAGGTTGTATTAAAAAGAAAGAAAGAAAACTTTAAAAACACCCTTACTTTTCTGAATAGAGGAAGTTTTAAGTTTTCTGGGAGGAAAAACACACATACCAAATTTAGAAGCGAACTGGAAATCCCTGGGTGTTTGAGAAATCCATTTCTAGGCATGAAAGCTGGATGAAGAGTTTTCTTCTCCCTGTACCTCTCCCCTTCCCTTGAGAGAGCATCTACTGAAATCTGTTGGTTGGAAACAAGTCAGATGAGATTATTTGGTGTGGGTGGGTGAGGAGGGAGAGACAGGACTCTGATGACAGCAGTAGGGTCTGACCTCAGCAGCATCACAGGGGCAGAAGGGACCGTGTGAGCTTCTCCACTGTGTGATTCCTTCTGTAAGCGATCAAGGTCCATCTTTACTTTGACTGCCTTTGCTCCTCCCATTGTGAGGCTGTTTCTGTTCCTTGCTCCTCTGAAGGTTAGAAACGGATGTCTGGTTTCCAGCCTACATGTCCAGCATAGATCAGTTGTGCTCTTCTTTTTTGTCTGCTACCTCTTTTATTGCTGCTGTGTAATGCCTCCTTCCCCAGCGTATTTTTTAAAGAGTGGTCATATCCCCTCCCAGCCTTTGTTTCCCTAGGCTAAGTTGAGTTTGTAGAGGCTGCTTTCATAAAATAGACTTTCCATTCCTCTGACCATCCTAGAAACTCTTCCCCATGCTTGTCCCAGCTTGAGTGCATTTTTTCTTCAGCTGGAGAACTGTCTGGAGAATGGTAATTCCAATGAGACCTTGCCTGTGCACTGTACAGTTATTATGTATTTCCCTGCCTCTATTCACTGATGTGTATTCTTCTGATACCCTCTGCTTGACATTGGCCTTTTCAGGAGCTAAGTCACACCAGTGGTACACAAACACCTGAGACAGGTCTTCTCCCTCCTGTGTGCCATACCACTGAGCTTCTGCTCCAAGTCAGAAAGTTTTGTTACAAGCACCCAGCTGCCTAAGTCAGTAACGCTGTATTTCATCCCATTTCCATTTTGCTCTCTCTCAAAGTTATTCTCTTCTTCCAATGTGACATCCTGCTTCCCATCTTCAGGTTATTAGCACAATCCCCACTTTTTCTAATGGGGCCACTAAGGAAAATATCAGTGTTCGTTCCCAGGCAGTTTTTTTTGAGGTACTCTACCAAGGATCTTCCTCCAGCCCTGTGGTTTTCCTAGCTTCATCCCTTGCCTACTTTGCCATGCCTGTGCTCCCGGCTCAGCTAAAAGTATCCTATCTGAACATGCATCTGAGTCTTTACTGAAGTCTGGAAAACAGCACACTGTGTGGTAACTCTTCCTTATCATTTGTTTCTCTCCCACAATTATCAGTGAAGTCTTTTAGTGTCCCTGTGTTAATCCGAGACACTTGTTAATTCAGTACGTTTTGCCGGAGCATGCATAAATCTCTGTGGTGCACTAGGGCCATCCATCAGCCAGTTCTGTGTTTACACAGTCCCTGGCACAACGCTTTTCCCCAAAAGCTTGCAAATACAGCCTGGGCCACATTTTTAAAGATGCTGTCAAGTGCTAAGTGAGACTTCCAGTAGTTTCTTCCTGAATTCTTGCTGGTGTCAACACCTGAAGCCGGTGGCAGTTATGCTGTGCTTTGAAAGCAAGAGAGGGTGGGGTCAGTTGGCCACCAATGCCTCTGGCCAACGCACACTTTCTGGTTTGGTATTACGTTCTGTGGGGATGACTTTCAGGTTTCTAGGCATAGGCTCCTGCTTCCCTTTCCACGGATGCTCTCATGGTACAGCAAACATTATGCTACTTTGTGTGAAGTCTGACAGCTTTCACGCAGCCTGTTTTTCTTCCACCCCTTGATGTCTTCTCATCCTGGAAACCTGGGGAGGCCAAGCACATTTAATCCCCCTCAGCAGGACACAGCGAAATGACTGCTGGCTGTTAAGGTGCTCTAGTGAAGCTGGTTCACCGTTTCTACCCTCAGTTGCTTATTTCCCTTCCCACCCACTTCTACTTAAAGGTGCTAATGGTGTGGCGATATGCAGCTTCCCTGCCCCAGAGTCCAATGGCATCTCTTCTGATCATTGTGGCTCTGGCTAAATTAATAGCGAGACCTGTGACCTGAGCCTGATTCCATCTCCTGTGTAACAAATTCCTTATGAAATCCACAGAAAAGTCATTTATCAGTGGTTAGACGTCAGGCTGTTTGGGACAGCAGTCACTTCAGAGAAGTTATGCACATCTGATGCGAAGTTACAAAAATGTGTATTTACCACAGTGACCAACGGGGCCAAGAACCTCAATATTTATATTTGGCATTGAACTCTATGCACAAATACTGACTTCGGCTGTGCATGTAGCGTCCTTGTTTATTTTTAAATCTGTTTATACTGACAGTCCAGGTGCACGGAATTCTCCCTGTGCCCTCAGCACCCCAGGTTTTGGAGGTCTTACCATGCTGAAGAGGCTATTAGCAGGGTGCTTAGCTCAGGGGTTACCTCTGAGCATCCCTGGGGAGGGTACAGACAATTGTTTTGGACCTTTGTCTGTTTTCGGGGCTCAAGCAAAGAAGCAGGAGCAGCCGTGGCACTGCGGGGGCGAGGGATGGTTCCAGGGATGGGGATGCTGAGCTGGTGCAGAGGGGAAACCATGTTTCTCATCCCACCGTCACCCTGCCTAACATGAAGCATGTACTGACGCACAGCCAAAGCTTTGCTGGGCAAAACCATTAGTGCATGAGCTCCCAGCACAGGCTGTAGCAGCCAGGTTGGCCTGAGAGGTTTGTGCCCTGCTCTCCCAGCTGCTGTGAGCATGCCTGCCCCTGTGCCGTGTCTCTCGTTGTGTCCTGGAGGCACCTGCAACCAGTGTCTCTTTACAAGTTTTTTTGTCATTAGAAATACACAGGGTGGGGGAAAGGGAGAGGTGGGTTAAGAGGATCCTCTTGCAGTTGAGAATGCTCTCAAGTAAGCAGTTGCACCACCGAGAAAGCAGCATCTTCTGGAGGTGAGGGTGGGCATTTCTTCTGCTGGATTTAGCACCAACTGAACAGCACCGTGGGATCCAAAACACTTAGCTGGAATGAGTTTCGTTGGAAAACTGGTGCCATAGATTCACATGTGAGCCTAGAAATCTCCTCCTTTCACTTTTTGAATCAAGAGTGCTGGAGTTAATGAGAAGAAGTGCTAATTGACTTGCCCAAGGCTGCCTAGGGAGCACGCGAGAGCCCAAACTCTATTAAAAATCCCCAAATGCTCGGTGGGGTGCACTGCCCCTGCCACCTCGGTGAGTGTGAGGCCAGCAGGATAACTTACTGTGCTAACACCATGGTGTGAAAGAAATACCCCACCAAGGCAGTTGTCATTCAGTTTGACTGTATTTTCAGCCCTGATTTCTGCCCAGGGTTCCTGTCGCGGGTGCATCGGTGTCCGGAGGGGTGAACAGGGAAGCACTGCCCGCAGAATGCAGCATCCCAAAAGCTCCAGCTGGATCAACGCATGAGCTCACCATCGGCCATGGCACTCTGCCAGGAACCGTCCGTGAAGGTAGAGTCACCCAACTGCGCTTGAAGTGTGTTTAACAAACCAGGAACGATCACCTCCCGTTGCATGTACGTGATTGAATGAAGTCATGCTAGACTTGGGTTGCCAAGCTTTTAACACGTGACTTTGAAAGCGTTATTTGCTGAGGAAGGAAGGTTTCCAGGGGAATTGATAATAAAGGATGTAGTAGGTTTTTGGAAAGAAAACAACTTTTGCTATGAAAAGAAAACAGCAACCCTGAAACTTTTTTTGAAGAGATAAATTGCTTTCTAAAAACGGGCTGTAGCTCCTTGGTGTTTCCACAATAACTTACTCTGTGCCTGTGGTGGCTGTCGCTCTCCTTAATGTGGCAATGGAGAGCTAAGGGAAACAGCTGTGGTAGAAAACGGGAGTCAGATGCCTAGATCTCCTCCCACATCAAAATTTCAGCACTTTCTGCCTTTCTGTGCTTCTCAGGTTCTTCACTGACTTCTTCCCCAAACGCAGTGTTCTTGCTGTCCCCATAAACATCATTGCCATGAAGTTCTGGTAGCGATTGCACACCAGGACTCTGAGCTTACCAGACCCCGTGAGCACTGCCACGTTACTGTTCCCACACAGATTCCCGAAGCAAACGTTACTGCCGTAATCTAAAAGAGCAAAAATGTTTGGAAAACAGCAGATGCAATGGGAAAATGACACTTCCTACATGTGATAATTGCACAACCTTAACTCTGCCCTTGGAGTATGTATGCTTCTCGCTGTATTGTTCGGGAACTTGAGTGGCTAAGAAATAAGTCATTCGAAGTCTTTGTCTGTACAAATTGCAGTTAAATCGGTTGGCAGAGGTGCCAGCAAGGGTTAAATCACCTGTGTGGGGATGGGGGGGATGGGTAGGGTAAGTGGATTACATGTAGCTATTAAATACAGAGAAGTGACTCTGTCAGCGTGATTTGACTGTTAAAATGGGCATTGGTGGAGGGGAAAAAACCTCTGTGGCTTGTGAGCGAGTCCATATCTCTAAAGCTTTAAAGTGCAGGACACAGTTATGCTTTCCTCCCGTCATGGTAGGACCATATCCTGCCTTAAGCCACGTAGATTGGTTTGCTTTTTAAGTAGCCATTTTCTTTATTTTTTTCTTGTATTCAGCCATAGGTTAACTTTGTTCAGACCCTTCACCCTCGCGCTGCAGCCGCATTCCCAAGCACAGCCCCGTGCAGCCCACAGACATCCCTCCTGTCTGCACTGTTTCTGGCCTGGGGATGAAGTTTGCTCTTTGCTGGCAGGAGCTGTCAGCTTGGCTTGGTCACCACTGAGAAACTGGGAAAGCATGGTGAAAAAAGTCTGCCCTGCAAGGCTTGCGCTCGTGTAGCTGGGAGCAGTTGAACCAACTTTTGTTTGTCTTTACTCATCGCTTGTTACCCGGTCCTTCCTCAGCTGTTTGTCACCCCCATCCTCCTGCAGCCGCTGCTGAGGACTGACCCCGCACGAAGAGCGGCGCAGTGAAGATGGCAAGGGCTCGTCCTTGGCCCATCGCCGCCTGGCCCCACAGCAGCACTTCCACAGGCCTGAAGGGGTGTGGGGGGAACCTTGGGGCAGGACTGCCGCTTTTTGGGAAATGCCACTTTTTGCCACCTTGGGAGTTTTGCAGAACCACAGCTTGTGGTTTCAGTGGAGTTGATGGATCACTGGGGGATTGATGGGAAGGTTTCTGGAAGGTTATGGCAGGGCTTTTGAAATGCCTTTGGCTCTGTACAGGCTAGTGACCTGACCCAAAGTGGAAATTCATAAAGGCAGCAGGGAGGTGGTCGCGAAGGCACAGGGAGCCCGTGCCCGAGGAAAGGGCACCGAGCCGGAGTTTGCTCCCGGCTGCCCAACTCTGCAGGGCAACTTCCAGCGTAGCCGCAGGGACGAGGCAGGCTTCGGCCGCCCTTCCCCTCCGGGAGCGGGCCCAGGCGCCCCCCGGCCCCCCGGTACCTGCGGCTCCTCCCGCCCGCCTCCCGCCGCCCGGACGGGGCCGCTCGGCCGCGCTCTCCCCTCAGGGGCTCCCGGCGGGGGCGCCGCCGGCCTCAGCCCGACTCCCGGGGGACGGAGCCCTCTGAGGGGGAAGGAAGGGGCCACCCGCCACCGCCGGCTGAGCGGAACCCGCCCTCCCGCCGCGGCGGGGTCCCGGTGCGGGGGGCAGCGCTGAGGGGAGGGAAGAGGGCGGGAGGCGGCCCGGAGGGGGCTCCCGGCCGGGGGCGGAGGTGGGACCGCCGGGGAGGCGGCGCGGGGGGCGCTCCCCGCTCTCCTCCCCGCTCAGGGCTGGCGGCGGGGCCGCCCCCATTGGCCGCGGCGCGGCGGCGAGCTCCGCCCGCCGGAGCGGCGCGGCGCGGGGAGGGAGAGGAGGGAGGAGGAGGAGGAGGAGGGAGGGCGCCGGGCTGCGCTGCGCTGCTAGTCTGGAGCGGAGCCTGGCAGCGGCAGCAGGAGCGGCGGCGCGGGGGTGAGGAGCAGCCGGAGCCTGCTGGACGGAGGCAGCCCCGTCCCCCTCCCCTCCCCCTCGCCTCTTTTCTTTGTGCGCAGGGCAGGGGCGGCCCCGATCCATGGTCATGGGCGACAAGAAGAGCCCGACCAGGTGAGCGGGGGGCGCGGGGAGAGGCACCTAAGATGGAGGGAGCGCGGCGGGGGCCGCCCCTGCCCCTTGCCCCGGCGGCGGCGGCGGCGGCGGGCCCGGCTCGGCGCTGGCGCGGCGGGAGGGGATGGCGGTGGGTAGGCCCCTGGCTGGTAGTTGCGTGCGTGTGCTCCGCCGCGGGGGAAGGGGGGCGGCGGCGGCGAGGGGCTCCTAAGATGGAGGGAGCGGGCGGGGAGGGGGGCGGCGTGCCCGCGCCGCCCCGCCAGGTACGCGGGGGGCCGGGGCGGGGAGGGGGGGCTGCGGGCGGGCGGGGAGGGAGGGAGGGAGGCTCCTAAGATGGAGGGAGCGTGGAAGGGCGGCAGGAGGCGGAGGAGCGCCGGTGTCTCCCTGCCTGCCGCCGGTGCCAGGGCTGGTCTGGTGTGAGAGCAGCCATGGCGGCTCCGCTCGCTCGCACTCCCGCTCCGCGCACTGGCTGCTCCCAGACAAAGGGAGCTTTAACAAGGTGGAGGAGGGAACGCGCCTCCCAGCCTTCAAACTCTCCCACCCTCCCTCCGAGGGAGGGGGGCGGCCCCCGCCGCCGTGCGGGGGGCGCTGGGGGACGCGCCCGGCCCGGCCCGGATGGATTCGGCCCGGCCCGGCCCGGCTCGGCCGGGCCCTCCCGCGGCGCGGGGCCGGGGCTGGGGCCGGGGGCGGAGCGCGGCGCCGCACCGCACCTCTCCGGGCGCCGGCCCCGGTAGGTGTTTGTCGGCTGTTCCCGGTCGCGGGGCGGGGGGGGAGAGCGGCGGTGCGAGCAGGCGCTGGGTTTCGGGGCTCTGTAACATGGTTTCTCATGTGTGTGTTTTCTTTCTCTCCTCCTCCTCTCCCTCCTCCTCCTCCTCCTGCCGCCGCCTCTCTCCTCCTCCCCAAACACACACGTACACACACACACGCTTCCCCTCTCCCTCCCCCTCCCCAAGGCCGAAAAGGCAAGCCAAACCTGCAGCCGACGAAGGCTTTTGGGATTGTAGCGTGTGCACCTTCAGGAACAGCGCTGAAGCCTTCAAATGCAGCATCTGCGATGTCCGGAAAGGCACCTCCACAAGGTACGTCTGCACCTTTCGACACCGATTTCGCTCTGCCGACTTGTTGATTTCTTTTTTTTTTTCCCCCTCTGCTGTTGCTTGGATCTCGGCTGGTTGCACCCCCCTTCCCCTCGATGCAGTCCCTTCTGTCTCCGTTGAAAAGCTTGTGGATTTTAAAAATTCTCTTTCAAGCCTTTAATTGGAGCTGGAAGACATGTTTTGTGGATGTGGCAGCGACCTGAATCTTTTTGTTGTTCTGTGCTTTTTTGTCGCCGATATACGGAGGACCTCTTGGAGATCCGCAGGCAGCCAGAAGTGTTCTGACTGTGGTTTGGGGGAGACGGTTTTCTGTGGTTTGGGTGGAGATTTACCTGTGTTTTTGACAGGAGTAGAAAAGACTGAGTATTAGGGAGTGAGAAGGGAAATGGCTGAAACTAAAGATGCCACAGGAACAGCTCCCTTCCTGAGATGTTGATCTCTTGTTGTCTGTTGTCATCGGAAAGGAATCGGCTTTGTGCTCAATGTGGGAGCGGTGCGGATTTCTGAAAGCTTTAGCTGTCAGGTCTCTCTGATTGCCTTGCGCTGAATAACTGTGGAAGTCTGTGTGAGATGGTGAAGATGGCGTGCAGTAGTTAATTGAATTTAAAAAAACCCCCAAACCAAAAAAACTTGCACTCTACCAGTTAATGGGTTCGGAAAGTTTGTCCTAGAAATATCAGTTGGCACTAAAACAGGCATGTGGCGCTTGGCTTTGTCTCTCTTCTTCTGATTGGTTCTACCATGTTGACTTCTGACTTTGTTGGTATTGTACCTTCCACATGCGAGCTCCCGTTGCTCTGCTCTGCCAAGGAGGGAGGTCCGTCAGATTTCCATTGTGAAAGGCATTGTTTTCCTCTGACTGAAGCAGTGTGTTGAGGTGCTCTCATCAGCAGGCTGTTTGCATGACTTGGCTGTCTTGACTTGATTGATAAAGGAGGTGAAACTGTGTTCGGATGGTTATTGTTTGCACTGTGCTTTAGACAATGTGAAGTGCCTGCGTTTTTAATGGGGAGCGTGCTTGTGGGCCATTGAAACTCCCCGAGTTACAGCAACAGAGTGCTGTAGTGCTTAACTGTGTTTTATCGTGCACGTTGGTTACAAGTATCACTATGCTTTTTACAAAATATACAGAAGTGTTGAACTTAACCTTAAATAGCATAGTTACAGCATTGAATAAGGTCGAGCTTTTGGGACAGAAGTGTTCTGTATGCACCTAGAGATGATTCTTGACTCGTTCTGTTCAGTCGTATTTTGTCATGCAACTAAACCTTCACAGCATGCTTGGTTTGTGTGGTTTTCTGTTTCCTTGGCTTCCCCGTTGGCTCAGGTGAAACACGTTGATCCTGCAGTTGCCTGGTATTTAACTGTGCTACTACAGTGTGTAGCCTTGCAGTCACCTTGCAGTCACTGCGAGTTCTCACAGCGTCACGACAAGCGTGTGCATGGGTGTTTGTAGGAGGAGAGTCTTAATGATATGTAGGAGCCCATATGGGTTGTATCTTGTATCAGACTCGATCATTTTCATTTGGCCACCATGCTGATGTTCATTTTGAGAGCAGCAGCTTTCCCTTGCATGCCCTTACTTTTTTTTTGTTTTTAAAATGATAATTTTCAAACTGTTGAGGTAGTAGGATGTTTCGTCTTTTAAAGGACCCTTAAGGCAGTTGGTGATTTCAGGTTAAGAGCTGTAGCCTTACTTGCAGATGTGATCCTCGGGTCTAGAACATTGTACTTTTGTTCAGCTTTTAATGGGCCCTTATGAATGGCTTCTAATTTTAATTCATTTAATTCATCAACTTTCTATTCATGTTTGCTGCTCTTTAAATTGCTTTTGTTTGTAAAATTTGAGAAAATATGTAAAGTATTCAATGGGCCATCATGTCTTCTTGCATATTTATGTCATTTATGAATAAATATAACCGAAAGCAGGAGTGATTGAATGTTGTGAGTGAGCATCGTATGTTGAGAAGACCTGGGAGTCAGAGTTCTTTGTTGTGGTATTGCTTTGAGTGTTACAGTACGTGACGTACGAGTCGATGCCGGGGAAATTCTTCAGAATTTTTAAAATAAATGACTGATGTAAAGATACTTAACGAGTTATGATTGATAATTTATTACTTGAAATATAAGGTGTCTGATGAGCTTGACTTTTAAGTTGCAATTTGACAAGTTGATGACACTTTAACACATTTAAAACTGCCTTCCTTCGTTAAGGCTTACTTCAGTAACACTTATCGGAAATTTACCAAACTCACTTTTAAAAAAACTCAACAAAGTAGTGAAAGACAGACGTCGTAGATGTGGTGAGGCAATTGGTTTTCATCAAATTATTGTGTGCAGTTATGGTATGCCCAGTTTTCTTCTTAAGATCTGGTATGACCTGTTCCACCCCCCCAACCTCCCTCCCTTCCACTGTAAAGCCAGTTATTTGCTGTAGAATTTACTTTGGCTGATAAGTATTCTGATTTGAGAACTAGTTAGGACATTAGCTGGTTCTCACCGTGTGTATATTTTTTTCAGACTCGATATAATCTGTTGCAGTGTGGGAGGGGTGGCTGGCAGCAGTTAGAAGTCTTACTTCTCAGATCCAACTATCCCCTTTCTCTTGGATCTCGTAAAAGGAGTTTTAGACAGTGAGTTTTAGAGTTGATGTGCCAAGTTAAAATCACTGTAGATGCTAAACAGTTAAATTGCACCTGAGTACTTTTTCAAGGGGCTGTTTATAAATATTTCAGTTGCACTTCTAAATAAAAATGAGGTCAAATCCATCTCAAGAGAATTGGGAGTTGTCGTGCAAAGATTACATTAAACCTATAGTACCTACTTGAATACTGGATTTGTTACAGTATGTCACTAACTCCCATTCCTCAACTTTATTCTTACTATTTTATGGTTAAACTTTATTACACTCTACTTAGGCAAGTATCTTTAGTTCTTCTGTGGTTTTCCTTCCGTGAGGATCACGGCAAAGATAGAAGCTATGTTCAACACAATGTTCAGTTGGGTTGAGACAGTGATTTAACTGGCTAGCTCGGGAATGAGCAATGGTAGTGTGTTCGCTGGGGTATACAGTACTTTTTTTCTTTCCTGGAGGTTTTTGTGTTGGTGTGATGGTGTAGGGAACTGATGCTGGCCACCACTTCCACTTGCGTCCTGTGGCTCTTCTGGTGGTTTGCTCTGGTGTAGCCCTACCAGCTCCTGCACACAGGAGAAGCCTTGAGTTAAAAGTTCTGCTGGGAAGATAGCTCCACAGACGCACGTTCCCTTCCAATATCCATTACTTCTTCAAACATGGAAGGAGAGTTTATTTTGGATTTCCTAGCAGTGTGAGGGCAGAATTTGGCCTCGTGTTTCCCATTATGGGGAGCTGTGTGTTGCTATTTGAGGGTAGGTGGTGGCTCCCTGTTTCCATTTGTTTTTCATAATGATATTTTTGCTCCTCTTTCCCTTTGGTTCTCTGATGTTTTACATACGCTGTGTTGCTGTACACCTCTTCTTGTAGCTTCCTCTCTCCTCCCAGGCATGGCTGTGCAGAGTGTTTCTGCATGGGATTGCTTTCAGACATCATTGTCAAGAAGAATATTTCCCCCCTCTCTCTGATTTCACAGAGGTAGTTGCTATTTTCTGAAGCTTCTTTTGGATAAATAGGCAAGTGGTGTGATGTGGTGGAGCTTCTGAGATGTTAATTTTTCTCTAACTTTAGGATAAGTGCTTTCCTTTTCTGAACTTCACATCCTCTGTCGTGAATGTACCTGATTACAGAGAAATGCACTAAAAAAGGTTAGTGGAAGATGCAAGAGCAACAACTGGATGTCTGACATGCAAATTAACAAAGCAATGGGACTTCTTATTGCCAAATTAACAAGTTGTAGTGTGTCTGTCCTCTGCAAGGCATGCACTTAATAAGCATTGCTGTTGTATTTGTTGCTAATACCTGTATGCCTGAAGTGTGTGGTTTGGAGTTTGCATCAAGTGATTTGACTGTACGTTTCATACGTGGAGTGCTCAAGGAGTGTATGTCAGTAATACTTCACTCTTTTGCCATACTTACTTATGAGGGGAGGCCAAGCTGAAATTATTAATCATGATTTAAAAATTAATTTTCTCTTGTGTGGAACAGGTGTGTCTGATACTGGCCTTTGTTCCCCTTCAGTTCTTCAGAAGATTCCTTTGCAGGATCTAAGCTAGCACCTTGAAAGACGTAAACTACTGTCCATGTCACCTCTGAAAAGTATTCTCTTGTTCTGCATCCAAGCTGGGCTGACTAGAATAGACACCAGATAGTCCTGCTATTCCTGGAATGAGGAATCAGGCTCATGATCCTGACCTCCATATAACTACTATATGCCCTGCGTATTTGCCATGTATTTGCAGGACTGTTCTAAAAATGCTTGCTCTGTGGTGTAGGTTGGAAGCAAAGTGGTTTTGTTCAGTTCTTTCAATTGCATTATGGTGGGTTTTATTTTAGCATCATAGCTGGCCTTTAAGTGGGCTATTTTCTATAAAAATGGAGTATGTGACTCGTCTGGAAAAAAGCTTTTGTGGAAGGGATGTTGGTGCCTTTACTCTGGAATATTTGTTTTAGTAATTGGCCATTTAGATTTATGGTTAAATCATCCCAATTTTGCCTGTTGATTGCTGAAGTTAAATGGCAGCTGGGTCAGGTGGAGTGGAGCGTGGTCTGTACTGGCCTGGAATCATGCCAGTGCTCCATGGGGCCATCAGGATCTTGAGGATGTGTCCCTTCGGGGACTGCTTTGTTGGTGATGGATGATAACAGCATAACTCTGCCTAGGTAGTTTTGAGTGCTGGAATGTATGATACCTATTTGCAAAATGTTTGCCTGCTTTCAAGGTGTTCTTTGGACCTCTGTTGTCTCATACTTTGGTTACCAGCAATGACTAAAAGTAATTAGCTGTTACTTCCTGAATTTGTCGATGATGAATACTTTTGCTAGGCCTGGCAAACCCTCCAGGGCACGGGAGCTAAAAACAGGAGGAGCCTTTTGCAGGCCTAGCGTTTTACAAGCAAGCAATGTGAGTGGTTTGCAGCAAGCCCCAAATTCTGGGTCTGTGGTTTGGTGATACGCTGAGTCTGACTTCATGACTTGTATTGCTGGACCCCAGGTGCCTCAGCCACGTGGCTTGGGGTATTGATCCACTATAAACTGACTACTGGTATGTATTCGTGCTACACTTGTTGTTTTAACTAGCATAGAGTTAGTCTGTGGGCCTTCATCTGAGCAGGTGAAGCTGTTCAGATCAGCTATTGTCTCTCATCCTGTTGCAAGCATAACACTGGCGTAAGATCTGCGTCTTGTACTTGGGCTGTTTGAACGAAATGAGAGTTGTGTCCTGATTTGCTCTTAGCTAGCGTTTGGCTCTTGCATTAGTGATCTCATTACCATCACCCCAGGATTCCTCTTGGGTCTCGACACCTCTGGGAAATCATTCACAGCAGGGAGGATCCTCAGTATTGATGTGCAGCATATTGGCAATACCCCTTCGCTAAGGCTGCCAGACTTGGGTGCCTGAAACGCTGTACGTGACAAACACAGAGGTACTGTGTTGGCTGCTGTGACTCACTTTGCTTCTGCCACTTGGATAGGATCCTATTAAGGAATAATAGCTACACCTGTTGTGGCCCTTTTTTGTTAGGGGAAGAAGTAGTCTTTATGTTAAATAACATAGCAAAATCACCGTTTTCATGTGGATTACCTATTTGGGTTAAATGATTGTGGATGGTAGGGTTTAAAGATCGATCCCTGATTTCTGTTGGAGACTATAAAGATCTAATAGATAAACTGCAGCGCTGAGTGTGTTAATATATCACTGATACTAGACAGCATGGATATTCTTCATTTTTCCCTTCCTCCGTAGACTGCTTTTTGGGGAGACGGGAATCTAAATCAAAGTATGTATGTGTGTGTAGGAGGGGAGGGCATGTAACTTTCTTTTATTGCTGTAAACAGACATTGCGTCCACTGGGATACTGGCCCTGGCTCACTGCAGGTCCTTGTGGGGAACTGGTAGGCAGAAGAATGCAGAGCAACTTTCTCTGCGTGCCTTTCTTAATTGCCCTGATTGTTTCATGTTCCCGTCAGCTGGCTGCAGAGGGGCTGCTGCATTTGCACGATTGGCATGTGTATTTGCACGCTGGTGTGCGTTCATCTAATAAGTGGGACCTTGTAGGAACTGGAAATAGCGAAGTGTTTGTCCGGTGTTGACCGGCACAGTAGCGGAGAGGAGGGAGGTGGTGGGTGTGAAGGGTGGTTCTCTGCGGCCACGCTCGGCTCCTGCAGGATCTTGGCTGACTCTCCTGTGCTGCCTGTTACTGTTACCCAGCAGCTTGTAGTGGTGTGGGGCTCTGTTTTGGCTGAACTTCTGGGTCCCTGAAAGCAATGCATGAAACCCAAGACCAATGAGGACTGAAGGTTGGCAGGTAATGTGCTGTGGGCTGGATGGGTAAGTTTGGCTGACAGCATCCAGCTTTTATGCTATAGCCTGGATGCCCCTTGCCATAATTCCAGGCTGATCGTGAATCAGGTGTCACTTGTACTTGGGCTGCTGCAAGACCCACTTTGTGTTAGCAACATGAATTAAACAGCTTTGCTGTCGGTAGGCTCACCATTCCTTGCTGTAATGCTGCTCCTTTTCTTCCTGCTTTGTTGGGCTTGAACATGCAGGCAGGTTCTTCAAGGGTGCCAAGGTGAGAGACACAAGTTCATGGCACTTCTGGGGAGTCCTGCCCATGTGCAGGAATATGGCAGCAGGGTGAGAGATGGCTTGCGGAGTGCTCCTGCATTAGGCGAAGGATGCACTCTACTTGTCCTTTATGACCTGCATCTCTCCTTGTCTGCGTAATTCTTCTTATGAGGAAACCCACTGACCTATTTTGCAGGATTCCGGGTGGTTCTGTAGGTTAGTGGGTTTCAGTCCTGCAATGTAGGTCGCTCACAAGGTGTGCTGGAGTTTCATAACGCGTAGCTCTGACCTGAAATAAGATTCATACAAACTCTCTCTGTGGCTGTGTCTCGCAGCTGTACTTTATGTCTCTCTTTGCACTGGCTTCTTTCTTCAAAAGGTAAAAGGAGAAATCTGGGCGGTTCCAGAGGGAAGGGGTCTTACAGGAGCATTTGTGAGGATTTATTTGAAGTGTGCATGTTTCAGACAGGTAAGGGAAAATTGTTATTGCTGCTTCATGTTTATTAAGGACAGCAAAAAAAAAAAGCAGACCTCAACATACTGAGTGACCTGTACATGCGACCCTAAGCAGATGTCCAGGATTACACGATATGACAGAAATAACGTGGAAATGCCTCCATTACATTTATGTAAGTTCATTTTGCAGCCGGCACATGGTAAATACATAGATTGTCTCTTTGTGCAGACAGATTTTCTTTGCATCAATGAAAGCTCCTTTCACACATTTTTGGTACATCTGGAGGTATGACCAAATCCTTAACATCGCTCTTTCGATAAGCCAGCTATGAATTAGGAGCATGTTCTTTGTAGCAGAGTGCTAATTTGTATATCAACAAATACACTGCCTGTTAAACATGGGAAAGATTGTAATTCTGACTGGCTCAAATATAAATTAGAGGGAAAAGCATTGCTTCTGTTTGCTGGCCTGGTGGGTTGTTTGACTGTTCAGTAACTCGGCACATTCAGAGTCAGGTGAATCTCAACTCCTTCCTAGAAAAACTGAAACTAGCTGGATAAAACGGCATTGTTTTGATAGATAGTATTTTATTATTGAAGTGCTGCCTGTGCTTTTGAAAGTTAAAAGTACACCTCCAGCTGATCTTCTGTTAAGTAATACTGGAAATGCATGAGAAAAAGGGGTTGTAGGGATCTAAAGTATGGATTGTGAAACCAGGAGACCTGATTTTGAACCATATGTCTTATTTGAGACATTGACCTGGGATTGTGGAGTAACCCCGTATGCTGCAAGGATCAAACTACTAAAAATTTATAAGTCTGTTCTTTACTGTAGAAGTCTTGCAATAGCCAAATGGATTTTAACCTTGTGACTGATAAATGTTTTGAAGCATACATTTTATGGCAGTTTGCTGAGAGCTGAAATGTTCCATGTTTAAGTAAACACAGTTTATGTTAGTTGCTGTATGGAGGTGCAAACTTCCAGAAACTATGTTTACAACTTACATGGGAATGTGTTCAGGAGCTCTAGAAACTTTAGTTTAAGGATCTTATCACATTGGTTGTCTTTAAATAAAATGGAAGCAAAACAAGTCAGTTCTGGATTCTGTTTAGGGGTAAACAAGGAATAAATGTTTAGACGTATTTTCTCAAGCAGATTGTTCTCCGGGATTTCAGAGTTATGATGGATTGCTTGTAACGTGCAGAGGTGCTAAGTGAGACAAAATATCTTGCCTGAGATAAAGCTGCCTTCTTCAGATTTATATTGGTGAGTAGACAGACATGAGACTGATTACAATCTGAAATATTTTTCCTGAACTAAATTATTTTTCTGCAAGTGGAACTATGTCCGGGTAATTCATGTGGAACGTAACATGGTCAAATTGGAGAGGTGGGCAGAGGATGTAGAAGTACTAGGATGTGGAGGCTTCAGTGATATCGCAGGTTGATCAGAATGCTGCCCGATGAGCGCTAAGTGTGGATTACCCCCTGTGCCCTAGTCCCGCTCCCTGTGGGCAGAGTTTTTGAAATTGAAGGGGGTTGTTCTTAACTGAATAGGATTGCTCCCTTTTTAAAACCTTATTATCTGTGTACTAAATAAATACATGGAGGGATCTGTAACTTCTTTAACTTGTATTTGCAGGTGTCAGTGGGGTAGTGTGATGTTAGTGTGACTTAAGCCTGTGTAAGAGAGGCTGGAACTCACCCTTTAGCAAATCAGCTAGCTAAATATCCTCAAGCTGCCATTTTTATCTGTACGGCTGTATTCATTATCTGTGTTTTAATTTGATGCAGAAATTTATGGTAGGTGTTTCATTCTTTTGTTTAAAAAACATCTAGATTAGGGGAAGGACATAAATCTTACTTGTCCTGGTTGGGCGAAGCATGCATATATGTCCAAGTTGTTGGAAATGTGTGTTTCTGCTGAAACATTTGGCTCTAATTATATATCTTGGAGCTCTTATTCTGAAAGTGCTTTCACTGTTTTTTCGGAAGTGGTACTGAGCACTTTCTCTTCCCAAGATGAGATTTCAATAAGAGAGGCAATACATTGATGGACGATGGCCCTGTGATGGAGTCAATCAGCCAGTGCAGTCATTTGTCTCCTGGGGATACAGGGCAGAGCACATCATTAGCAGCAGAAGGGGAGGCTTTCCTCTGTAATGCTAATAGGGCGAGGAAGCTCTGGTTGGTGCCTGTTTGCTGCTGTTGCTCAGTTATTACAGGTGCTTTATGGAGAAACAAAACTCTCCTAATTTGTTATCTCTAACAGTCATGGGTGTGGATCAATTTAGGAAAAATATTTTATAAGCTCTAGGAAATGTCCCCAATTCAGTGTGGTATTAGCAATTTGTAAACCTGTATCGCCTAAAACTGTTTGTCATAAAAATGGTAAATTATTTTGGGTGAATTCTGTGTGTTTTACTGGGTTTACACAAAAGTAGTTTGACTTGTGTAGGAAAGACTGGCAGCTGCCCGATACCAGCGTGGGATTTGAAGGACGATGTGTCTTAATCAGAGGAGAAATATTGAAAGTGAAGCTGGTGGGTTGCAGAAGTTACTCTAATAGTGTCTGACGGCGTCGGATTTCCGTCAAAGCAAAAGGCAAAGCACGTGGTAGTGATGGCGGTGGCTTGTCCGAGGGAGGGCTGGGTGGTTAACTACAATGAGTTAGTTTAAAGGTAGCTTGGTGTGCTCCAGGTGCTAGGCATGTCCAACTTTGCCCAGGGCAGATGAGTTAACCTACAAGTGGCTGTTCCTCCATGGCTGCTTTGCTCCTTTCGGGGCTCTCCTCTCGGCGGAGGTGGTATAGTGGTGGTCCCATAGGGAATAAGCGTGGGCTTGCCCTGGGGTGGGCAGGAGTGCTCCTGTAATGGGATGCAGGGCTGCAAACCTTGCGTAAGCAGTGTCTTGGTGTCCTGAGGTGGTGAATTCCCACATGACAGAAAATGAAACTGTAAATGTTGCAGAAAAGCATTACATTGGATGGCTGGTGGGTGTTCCTGTGTACCTGCCGGTGCTGCGAGTGGGAAGGTGGCACCCAGGGCATTGCTTGTTGTGGGGACTTTTTTCCCCCCACTTTTAACTCACTGTGGCTCTGCCAGTTAAGTAACTCACATGCATAGGTTTAACTGAAACGCAAATGTAGTAAGAAGTCCCTACCACATATGGCTTCTAGGAGATTAACTTAAATTTTTGGAAAATGCTTTGAAATCCTGAAATGTTGTCTTAAATACTGCAGATGAAGTCAGACTTAAAAAACAATTTTTATCTTCCTTTCTCTGAACTGTAGAGATAATAGTTCAAAAATGAGAGCAAGGGCAGCAAGAAAACAAATTATGATAAAACTGCTGGAACGGCGTGGTGGGTAGTCTTTGTACACTTCATTTCACCGTCCTGTGCAGTGATGGCTTCACTCTCGAAGCACTGGAGGAATGGCACAGCTGTGTGCTGTATGGATGCTAAAGGCATGGGGTTGTTAAGACTTCATTGTGGTTTAACCCCAGCTGGCAACTAAGCACCACGCCAGCCGCTTGCTCCACCATGGTGTGATGGGGGTAAAAGTGAGAACTCGTGGGTGGTGATAAAGGCAGTTTAATAGGTAAAGCAAAATCCATGTCTGCAAGCAAAGCAGAACAAGGAATTCATTCCCTACTTCCCACGGGCAGGCGGGTGCTCAGCCATCCCCAGGACAGCAGGGCTCCATCGCACGTAACAGTTACTTGGGAAGACAAACGCCATCATTCTGAATGTCCTCCCCCTTCCTCCTTCTTTCCCCAGCTCTATGTGCTGAGCATGACGTCATATGGTGTGGGACATCCCTGGGGTCACTTGGGGTCAGCTGTCCCAGCCGTGTCCCCTCCCAGCCCCTTGTGCCCCCCCCAGCCGCTTGCTGTTGGGGTGGGGTGAGAGGCAGAAAAGGCCTTGGCTCTGTGTAAGCCCTGCTCATCAGGAGCTGAAACCCCCCTGTGTTACCAACACTGTTTTCAGCACAAATCCAAAATAGCCCCATACTAGCTACTGAGAGGAAAATTAACTCTTAGTGCAAACCAGCACATTCTCCACCCCTTATCTCACACTATTTACGTTATGCTCAGGTCCCACATTATCCAATGCATTCTCATTACCCGTTACCACCTTCCCATCCTTTGATACAATATGCAGATACAATTTCTTTAGTCTATGGACCACCCCTGTGAAACACCTGTAAAGTGTCCATAAATGCCCACAAATGTCCACTGAGTTCATTTAGTCTGTGACTTTGGGCTCCGTCCGTTACGGTGGTCGCTCAGGGTAGGAGAGGTGGTGTGGTGTGGTGTGTTGACTTACTGGGTACCAAAGCCAGCTCAGATCAGGTCACTGCTGCACTTGCACTGCTTCTTGCAAGGCTCTCCTCCATAGGTTCAGGTGGTTCCTGCTATAGTAATTCCCATAACATGCAACTCAAATCATGGGTTACAACAATTTAAAGGTATTTCCATTACTATCTCCACACTTGGTCCCTTTGGATCAGACCATCAGGTTTAACATTGCAATGAACTCTTCCCTTTGCCCCTGCTCTGGCTTGGGCTTATCCACAGACTGCAGTCTCTTAGGGTCATACCTGCTTCAAGTGGAGCCTTATCCATGAGCCAGTCACTCCAGAGGTACACCTGCTGCAGCATAGACCTACCCACAGCCACAGTCCCTCCAGAAGTGAACCTGCTCCAACATGGCCTTGCCCTTGGCTGCAGTCCCTCCAGGGGAGTACCTGCTCTGTTGTGGGCTTAGCCATGGCCACATGCTTTGAGGTGCTCCATCATGACCTCATGCACAGCCACAGATGCTTTGGGGTGTCTTGCTCCCACGTGGACTCATCCACAGGTCGCAGTCCCTTCGACTTGAGTTCACACTGGAGTTCCAGCCTGCCCTGTACAGAAGCAGCAGGGATGCCTTGGCCATCTGCCAGCCCAGGAGCATGGCCATTGCTGTTATCAAGCTGTTCTCAGGAACAGCAGAGTAAGATGATAAGCAGTAGAGCCGTACAGCAAGCAGCGAAAGCAAAAAGCAGCCACTAATGAGCACTAGCCTCTAATGTACAGTAAGGCAAGCAAGCCCCATGACAAGCAGAGAGGCTAGCCGATTAATAGCTAAACAGCAATAACAGCTATAAATTCCATCTAGCACATTCCGGTCAAACCTGTCATTATCTTGAACCCCTCGAGCCCCACATTGGGCACCAGAAAGACTGTCGTGGTTTAACCTGGCAGGCAGCTGAACACCACACAGCTTTTCAGTCACTCCTCCTGGTGGGATGGGGGAGAAAATTGGGGGGAAAAAAAAAAAAAAAAAAAAAGGTAAAACTTGTGAGTTGAGATAAAGGCAGTTTAATAGGTAAAGCAAAATCCATGTCTGCAAGCAAAGCAGAACAAGGAATTCATTCCCTACTTCCCACGGGCAGGCGGGTGCTCACCATCCCCAGGACAGCAGGGCTCCATCACACGTAACAGTTACTTGGGAAGACAAACGCCATCATTCTGAATGTCCTCCCCCTTCCTCCTTCTTTCCCCAGCTCTATGTGCTGAGCGTGATGTCATATGGTGTGGGACATCCCTGGGGTCACTTGGGGTCAGCTGTCCCAGCCGTGTCCCCTCCCAGCCCCTTGTGCCCCCCCCAGCCGCTTGCTGTTGGGGTGGGGTGAGAGGCAGAAAAGGCCTTGGCTCTGTGTAAGCCCTGCTCATCAGGAGCTGAAACCCCCCTGTGTTACCAACACTGTTTTCAGCACAAATCCAAAACAGCCCCATACTAGCTACTGAGAGGAAAATTAACTCTATCTCAGCTAAAGCGAGCACAGAGTTGCACAATTTTTCATGTGGGTTAGCAGAGTAAGGAACATGCTTGATCATGGGTGTGGGAATACAGTACTCTGGCAGCAACTTAAGAGTTATTAATTAGAAGTACTTACTACCGGATGTGACTCAAGTTAGTTTTAAGTTGCTTAACTTCTGAGGTCAGAAAGATCTAATGCCTCTGAGATGAGTGTTATTAGCATCCATGGGACTGTGGGGCTATCCACAGGGACGGTCTGTAAAACCAGAGCTCAGACTGTGAAATTTTGAGGTTCATTAAATGACTTAGTGACAGTGACAGTTTCACAGCACCTCTGCAAGCTGCGACGATGTACTTGCATTCAGAAGTTTAGACCTACGAAGGGTTCATTCAGACTCCTAGGTTGCGTCGGCTGGGAACGTACAAGCGTGTGCTGGGAATTTATGATGCTGTCCTGAGATTTGCTATTATTCAACCAGCATTCAAAGAAGTGATAGTGAAACTTTTATTATAAACAAAAGCTTCTTTATTTGTATTAAGGGGATGATGTTTCTTTCCATTTACAAATTAAGCAATTAATACAAAAATCAACAACGAACAGGGGAGTAGAACATCATGCCCCTGTGCTGCATACTTACTCTGTAAATCCATGGTTGTTCACATCTTCATGTTCAGTGTGTGCATTTATAAAGATCTAAAATGTGAGGACAGTCTTACAGCTTGTGCTTGGAAGAGGCATAACTTCTGCCAACAGCCAGGCATGTCAAGCCAGTCATGGAAGATGGTCCATAATAAGGTAGCTGTTACAGCTCTGTGCCAGTTCTAAGGGCTTTTTCTAGTGTACAGGGAGAGTGAGGGATAACCCCTAGCAGTAGTTTGGGTTTTTTGCCATCTCTTTAGTTTTTTTCCTCATGCCTTTATTTTTCTTGCGTTGTAAGCCAGACCAACTTCGCCACTGGCACTCTGAATTCAAAGCTAGGAAATTGTACGGCTGTGTACTACACTTGTTTTTTGAAAGCCTGCCACAAGCATGAGTGGATTTTTTTGTCTGTTTGTTTTTTTTTTTTTTGTTTTTACACAAAGGCATATACCTTAAGGAACAGGTTTACTTAGTCACAGGGGTGGGAATATGGCCACTGAAATTAATAACAGTTGGTCGTTTTATTTCTGAGCGTGCTAGCATTTGCAAATCTGTCTTGGTTCGACAGGTAGCTGATGCTTGTGGAGAAGGTGACCTTTTGCTCCTTGCATTGATTTTTCTGAATTGTGTCCAGAGGCTGCAGAAGTCAGTGCGGCACATTGTCATCAGTTGCAAGGGCTGATCAGGCCTCTGAGACTGATACCTCGAGAAAAAAGGGAATAAGTTGACATGAAACTTAATGCAGTTATCTTTTGTGATCTTGCTTTGTTCCAAGACTGGTTTTTTTTTTCCAGGGAGATTTTTTAATAGATGAAAAAGAATTGAGAAATGAGTTGTGTTGTACAAAACCCTAAATGAGACTCATGGGGAAAACTCGGTCTGTGTTTGTGTAAGCAGGGAACTCCTCAGACCGTTCATTGCTATTGCTCTCAGTCATCCTGGAGCTTATAAAGTTTAAACAAGGGCTGAGACTGGTAAAACTTTGGATCTGTTTTTCTTTTAATGTAAGTGTCATAGGTGGTGACCAAACATTCTCTTGTTTTTAAGGAGAAAGAAACAAAATACCCAGCAAGTCCGACATACTCAGCAAATCTTGCAGGTCTGTAGTTTTCTGAGAGTCTCATTTGTCTAAAGTTTAGTCTTTCTACTGTCGACTGTATAAAATTCTTGGTTTTGCTGTTAGGGTACAAATATGCTAGTCCTCGTATACCGATGTGCTCACTTGGGTCACAAAGATTATATTTTGCTCTTCCTAGAAAGGTTGTACTAGGTGATCTGTACTGGGAGGTCCCTTCCAACCTGTGATTCTGTGATTCCTTCGCCAGGGAGCTGTATCCATGCCTTTGCTTATAGAGCCCGCAGATTATCAGTAGGGAAGATAGGTTGGCTATCAGTGGTTTGCTGCTTTTCCACCCTGCTCTAGTTCAGATTATTATCCTTAGCAACTTTTAAAGGAATGTTCCTCCTGGAAGAATTTCCGGCTTGAGGCAGAAGTTGTTTCCTTACCAGTTTTGAACTACTGGGACTATTGTGTTTTTTTGAAATCCTATTCATCACTTCACAAAACTGTTACAAGTACATCTTGAATCATGCATAGCCTGAAGAATATCCTAGGGGTAGGGAGACATAAATAATTGTTTAATTGGGCTGCTCTGCTGTGTAGCTTGTACCCTGTTGAGTATACGGAAAGGACCAATTTTATTTAGTGTTTTACTGTAATAATTCTCCAAGTCCTAAGCTGAGTATTCATCTCAGTAAAATTTAACACAGTGTTATGCAAGACATGCAAACGTGTTTTAACTTAAGCTTTTAGTTTGTGAATAAAAATGTTGGAGATCTCACCTTTCAAACGTTTGGTAATGATGTTAACTGAAATCTTACAAGGAAGAGTTCCTATTGGAAGGAAAAGAACTTTGTGATTAATGCTTACAAATAGTTAATAACTGTTTTATATTTCATTAGATCTAAAAAAACCCGTGTTTGGTGATTGTTAAATTTGACAAAAATCTGAGTAATACATCAACATTGTTTTAATTAAAAATATATTGATATTATTCTAAAAACTTGCTCTTGACATCCAGCTCTTAGGCTTAAAATGAATGTAAAACTTAGCTTTTTTTTTTTATACTCCGGAAAAATATGCTCTTGTGCTCAAAACATGCAGCAAAAGCAATCCCATGAAAATCAGTTAGAATAATAGAGCACAGCCATTGCAAAATATCATTACAATAGTTAAGTAATTATCCCACTGCACGACTTTGCAAGAGGGATAAATAATGCATGTAGGATTGTGTTGGGGCTTGCAAGGAAGATTCATGCTGGGAGAGTGGGTGGGAAGGACAAAGGCAGAGCACACATCTGGGGAGGGGGTCTGCTGGGTCCGGTAGCTGATGACTGAAACCTTTCAGTGCCTGTGATAACGAAGATGCAAAAGAGACCCAATTTTCTGTTGTTCCTACACTTTCAAGATGGCCTTTGGGAAGAAATCTTTGCTGTGTTCGCACAGCTTGACTCCAGCTGCTTTTCAGAGCTGCTCGGCTGGTCCCAGACGGGTGGGTGGTGGGCTTTGGGGTGTGAGCACAGCCATCCTTTGGGGAGTCACCTTTTGGAGTAGTGGAGCAGGCACCCGGCCAGGGTCCAGCTGTGCTGTCAGATGGGTGGAAAACCCCCAAGATGGCACTGCATCAGGGTGCCGATCCCAGCGGCTTGCTGCCTTGCCTGGTGCACCATTCTTCTCTGTATTTCACCCACGTCCTGTATTTTACCACTCTGCAGGTCTGGGCTGCTCCTTGTCCATCATTCGTTGGGCTGAGGGAGCTACTTAGTGCATTAATGCAAGGCTTGGAGTCCCATCGGCAGCGTGTCCCAGCCCTTGATGGAGCTGTGAGTCTGGTAGGCAGGAATATTGGCTGGTTTTTTTCAGTGGACAGATGAGGGTTTTGATTTTTCTTCCTTTCGGCAAGAACCGAATACTCTGAATCTGTCAGTTGCTGTCAAGAGGATTGTACTTTGGATTAGTGAGCTACTAGAAGCGGTTCGAATCATTGCAGTTAAAAGCATGCCGAACAGCAGTGTAATTAATAGTTATATAATGTCATCAACAAGCTTAGGAAACCGGAATGTAACTTGGAAAGACGTACAGCCCCATGCAACCCCTGCACTGCCTAAGGACCACCGTGCCTTTAAAGGATGATGATTTTTTTCTCCCAGGAGCTTTTTGGTCAGGGCAGGTTTGTTCCTGTTGTGTTGGTTCCATCATGAGATGTATGGAAGCACCTTTCCCTTTTTCTCTGATGTCTTTCTCATCAGGACCTGGTCACCTTAGGCTTGTTGGAGCCATTCTTTGCTGCTGTGATTGCAGAAATCTTCGATTGCTGTGTAATTGTGGATGCTACATGAAATAACTCTGTAGCTCATGACAATAATATGCTTTTTTTTTGGTTGCATTTTTGAATAGAAGTTTCAGGGAAATTACACGGTACCTTTTTGTTTTACAGTACTAGTAAAGCTTAATTTACCTCTTGTGTGTCAGCAATCTACCTCTTGTGTTTTTAGGCAAGCTGAAATGGTTATTGAGACTTCCAAAGTAGTTTCGGTTTTGTGACAAGCTTGGCCCTGTCTGGAAAAGCTGTGTATTTCAGCAAGACAGCAGGTGAGTGTCTGCACCTGAGACCTTCTGTCTTGTAGGTATTGAACTGGAGGTGTAATGCTTTCCAGTTGTTTGTATTAACTTCTGTGGGTATCTTAAGCACACAGAAATGGTTATCAAAATTCTGAGTTGTTGCTGTACTTCTGGGTGAGTTTGATTAAAAAATTAATGTAAGCAGTATTCCCGTGGCTGACTGCATGCTTCAGTTGTCTTAAACCCTTACACTGCAACATTTGAAAATGTTTTTTTCTCTTAGTTGATGTGTAGATGCAGCACTTCAGGGCATGGTTAAGTGGTGGACTTGGCAGTGTTAGGTTTTCGGTTGGACTCAAGGATCTTAAAGGTCTTTTCCAACTCAGATGATTCTATGATTCTAGGAAAAAGGGAGAATTATGCTGGTACAGAACTTGGTATTTCTGTTTCTAAAAAGTACCTTATCAAACGTATTGACCGGTGATTAATTAGATAGTAATTCCCACATCTAAAAAGAGCAACTTTGTATTAAAATGCAATACTACTCCTAAGCAAATATAAGGCTGCCTGCCCTCCGGTTTTGTATCTACATTGTTTCCCTGAGTGTCAGTTTGATCAATATTCACTGCCATTGACCTTGGATAATTAAGAAAAAAGTCTGCTGTTCTGAGGAGGTAAATGTAGCTTATGTTTGGAACATGCCTGATCAGCTCAGCTGTGAAAGTTGTAGTTTTATGTCTGTAGTGTCTGGCAGGATGGATGCTGCGTTTGCAAAACTTCATGTCCCTCTTTTCTGCTCCCTGACAGGCAGTTGAAGGTGTTGGTGAAAATCTCCCAGGACTCCCAAGATCTGAAACTTGCAATGGACCTTTTCAATTTTCAATGAAAATTCGTTTAAACTAGTATGGCTGCCTTTTACTGAATCGCTTTACACTTTCAGCCTATTTCCAGTGCAATTACAAGGCTGCAGTTGTGCACTGGGTGGGTGCGTAAGGTTCCCGGCCAGTGCAGTGGCTGGAGCAGGGGCTGGTGCACGTGGACCCAGAACAGGGTCGGTGTCAGTGTTGGCTGTCGAGGAATGGAGCGTGCTGGGACCACCAGCACTGTGTGCTGCGAGCCAAGGGCTGATTAGAGAAACACCAGTGGAAGAGAAAAGCCAAATCATAAAGGCAACGAAAAATTAAGAAGCAAAAATTTTTCAGGCCTGTGAAAGTTATTTGTCGAAATTTGAAGGTAGGGGAGTGGTGGGCACTGGGGTGTGTTTGCCAAATCCCTTGCTCTTTTATTTTTCTCTGGGCTGCCACTTGGACTTAATTCTTAGCTTCTGTGTTTGCTTTCCATGAATTACTCGGACCATTTGTGACTTGTTTACAGTGCGAGGGCTGTTTGTTTTTTAACCACCTCCATCATGATCACTCAGTTGCGTGCTGTTTTGGTGGGCTTCTTTCTCAGGGTAGGTTTTCCACTTGAGATGCTCTGCTACTATATTTTCACTGGCAAAGTACTCCAGCCTGAAGATGGCAAATAAAGTTGTGGTTTGGGGGGTTTTTTGGTCGTCTTTTTTTTTTTGAATTAAGATTATTGTTTAATAAAACTATCTTAGGACTAGAAGAAGCTATTCAAACCAAAGCAGAGCTTTATAAGGCTAGTTGCATTCATGCTGATTTTTTTTTTATAAGGCTGGTGTCAAGCTCTTTACGTTCTTGAGAGAAGGTACTGTGGTGGGAAATTGTGTCGTTTGCCAGGTTGCCCTTGGTTAATACACAGTGGGGCACTGTTCCTGATGGGACCTTTGGGTGCTGAGGCGGTGTCACTAATTCTCAGGGAGATTTGGGATGGCATGTGGTTTTTACAGGCTCCTTGCTTTTGAAGCCAAATCTGCAGCCTTGAATATCTCCGGGACTTGGTAATCTTCCCCCCTACAAGGGTATTATTTATTTGGGAAATTGCATAATACTTGTTATGCAAGTGGTCTCTTTTCAGCTGCTGTGTGAAGTATATTATAGGAAAAATGTGTAATGGTTTTTTAACTCAGGCAGCAAGTGGCACAAAATAAACCCCACAACTGAGATGTTTTAATGAAGAGAGGTTTTAATGAAGGCTGTATTCTGTTTATAACAGAGGTAAGGCAGAACTGAATGCAGCTCCAACAAACGTTCACACCTGTTTCCACAAAGAAATTCAGTTCCCACCCGATTCTGAGAAATGGTGATTGAGTGGACAGACGGTGTTGCGGATAAAATCAACATAGGTCTATTAAATTGAAATACATTTTTCCCAGAATGTTTCCAGTAAACATCATCTCACGTGAAATCTATCCATACCGTACTTTACACCGTCTCATTTAAGGATTTACTGCTTATATTGAGTTCTAGGTCCTTTTTCACATGTCTACATACCCTGAAATAACTCATTTTGTAGACATCTCTCCTTATCCTCTGCAGGCTGGTGCATGGTCTCGTTTTTGAGTTTCCCTAAGAACCTGCTTTTTTAAAAGCAGAAGTGGATACATGGGAGTGTTCCTGGGGTTGTAGAAGGATGCTGGAGCCCTCGTCCCCTTCACACCTTCTGTGCATGGAGGCAGGACTGGCGAGGCTCAGGCTCCACCGTGTTAAAGTACAGCGTGGCTGCTTTCCGACATTGGGTGTCTTACAGGTTTTAGCTGTGTGCCTTGAATATATCCGTTTAGTTGAGAAAGGGTTGTTTCACGTAGTATGTCTGAGTAGAAGAGTTACTCACCTGAACAAGAGAGACTTAAAATGAAGCTGTTAATTGTCACAGCTGGTGACTTTTTTCAGTGCATCGCTGCCAACTGAGAGCGTTTTAAACTTGCATCCGAGGTATGAGAAGACCCGTACCTCTTATCTGCACCTTCCTGAGTAAGGAAAGCAGTCATTCAATTATTCTCTATAATTAGTGTATCTCAGTGGGTAGGCAGGTGTTAGTTATTCATGGGCTTTTTCACTGTCTCTTACTTTTCCAGGAGTGTTTGCCTACCAGTCTTCTGCCATCGCCTCTGTCCGGAGGCATCGGGGATGATCCTTACCCACTCAGGCCTGCATAATGGTGGGTTGCTGCTGAGAGCTGTGAAAAGGGGGCAAGTTTAGATGAGTATGAAAATCAGACTAGCTGATGTAAAAATATCTTACCCAGGTTGAAAGAATTTGAGAGATGCTGTGATTGCAACAAAGTATGAAGTATTTGGAATAACTCACCCAGTTTTGTGTGATTACCCTGAAAGCAGGCTTGCAAGTCTGAGGGTCAATTTTTTTTAACTATGTGGGGCTAGTTTAGACTAAGCTTATATCTTTCTATAGAAATTGTTGAACTTAGAACCATCACAACCCTAGTACTGCTGTTGCTGCTGCTTTCTGTAAAATGCAGTTATGGGTATTGCAGCATCCAAAAGGTTTAGTCTGCCCTGAGCACTTGTAACTCAGGCAAGTTGTTTGTGTGCCTGTGTGTGGAGTTGAGGGTGTGCACATATAGGATTTAAATAGTTTAACTGCATGGAGAACATTGCTTCACCTATCTGTAAAATTCTGAAAAAACCTCAGACTCCATGTTACATGAGTGATTTTCTCCCGTGAATGGACCAGAGGGGGAATAAATGACTTGAAGTTCTTGCTGATATAAAACAAAGGAATGGGAAAGAAGATTTTGTTGCTGGAATCTGTCTTTAAAAAGTCGTGGGTGAGCATGCCTGTGAAGCTGCTATGGTGGTTTTATTTGGTTTTGAAGCAGTGAAGAAATAATTTCTGAAAGGCCTGGGTCCTGGATTTGCAGTGGGCACTGTGTGTAGGCGTGCTTTGCCTGCTCATTAATGGGCCAGCTTCATTAGACTTGATGATTCAAGGTTCTTTTTATAAGCTTATTTTCAGGTATTTTATGTCACTACATGCCAGTCATTGAAATGGTAGCTTTAAGAGACGACATCTGTTTAATTTAAAAATCCACTTTCCTGAGAAACACCTCCTGGTGACTTCTTTTATCAAAAACTTTGGTGGGAGTCTGTTTCGGTGACGCTCTTGTTTTAGCTGCTACTGTGAAGACCTTTGCTCAAGAGGAGGAGGGGGACTGTTGGTACAGTACGATGATGGAAAAGCACTGTTCAGGCTGAAGGTGTATCCACACAGCGAATGCACGTGTGGCTGCAGAACAATTCCTGGTGATGCTGAAGGTGGAGCAGCGCAGGATCCATATGTCCTCCTATTGTGTGATTCCCATTTCAGTCCATGCCATGTCCCCGACCATCGAGTGCTTGCTGCTCACTTTGCCTCGTGACAATTACTGCTTTATTTTGCTGCGTAGAACAGGACTGTGAATGTGGGCTGCAGCCTGCTGGGAGTGTCAGGTGTACTCAGCCAGCCGGTGTGGCTGCTCACCTGTGCTGTGGCTATGGCCACCACCGCTAGTGCCAGTGGGAGCACACGCTCGCACAGTCTCTGCTGTGGTCAGCGTGGGGCTTTGAGGTCCTGTCCTGATGTCAGATGCGTTAGATCCCAGCACTGCTACTGTTAGCCATGTTATGCTATCACAAGGAGCACGGTGTTTAATATACATTGTGATCACATGCCTTTTTTTCCTGGCTAGGTGTACCTGAGATTAGGAGAATGATAGACCTGGATTTACACCTTAAAGCAAGCACACTGTTCCCAGAGGAAGTACAGCAAGACTTGGCCTCTGTCAAAACACCAGCTTTTCATGGAAATCCCTGTAGAAAAGCCCTACTTTTGATGTCAAAATGAGCATACTTGCTTGCAAAGGATGTTCAGTATCCAGGTTTCCTGCTACAAATGTGTATTTAAAAGGTTCATATTGTTACTCTTCCTTCAGCCCTCATCCATCAGTAAGTCGGTCCCTTGCATAAGGCAGAAGTCATTCACTTGGAGCTGGTGGAGTTGGTATCACTGAGGTTAAGCTTCAGTGTAGGATGGATCATCTGAAATGCCACAGAAGTGCATTTGTGCATAAGCGGAGAAGTCTGATGCTTCCCCAGCATTTGGTGACCATACTAGCATGTCCAGGAAACGTCTGCAGCCTCCAGGGAAGGAGCAGAGACTTCTTTTCCAACTCATGCTGGTGGCTTTTTAACAGCTGTGTAAGTAGCATTTAAGCTAAATCAAGCTTAGACTGTGTAATTCATTGGCTTTTCCCTCTTCACCTTCGGTACCTTTTTTCAGTTTGATATGACACTTGGAAAAAAACAGGGCTTTCTTTCTTCCCAAGCAAGCTCTGAAGTGATTTGCTACCTTTTCCTTTAGAAAAGACTTGAAGCTCCTTCCAAGTTCAGGAGGACGTAGCTACCTGTGTTTTGAAGAGCAGTGTGGGGCGGCTGTCAGGGTCGAGGACTGCTTGTTGGTTTTGGATGAAGCTGCTTGTCCTGCGCTGCCCTGGCTGCCACTGGGAGAGGAAAGAAACTGAATAAACAGGGAAACTGACAAATAAACAGAAAAAAAACCAAACCTAGCCCCTGCCTTGGGGTGTGGGCTTGAGTCAGTTAAGCAGCTGTTTCAAAATTAGACTTTCTTTTGTTAAAAGGAAGCACGTAAAAGCTTTTCTGCTTTTGTTTATGTGCCATAATGATAATTTCCATGTGTTTTTCTGTGTTATTTGATTGCTTTCAGTTTCTTCTGAGGAAACTTACTTGAAAAGTGAGCAGTTGTATTATTGCAGCATTAAGGTGGTTGCTTCAACCTTTCCTACCTTGTGTACCCCCAAGTTCTTTAGCAGAAGTGACCATTTTCAGGTAGCGAACTTAAGCCTATGTGTTTTTCTAAGTTGCCACTCAGTCTTCAAAGCTGTTAAATAGACTTTTGGGGTTCCAAGTCAGACTGCAAACACTATGCTGGGGCTCCAGCACTCATGACATTCCTTGCCGCTGTTCGCCGTGAGTGCTGGAGCTGCTGCCGCACTGGTGTCGACCTGGCTGGCTTTGTGGCTGTGCTGAGAGCTGGCAGGGGGGAATAGGTGGGTTTGAAAAGCTGGTGGCAGGAGCGGGGCGCTTGGGGGGAGTGGGGCAGGGCTGTCTTGTGTAGGGCAGTGCCGGCGGATGGGGAAGTTCTGCGATGGTTTGCTGCTGCTGCAGGTGACCCCAGAGATTAAAAGAGATGATGATGAGCGAATATTTTCTGTGTTTGTATGCATGTAATTGCTCACAAAGTTATGCTAGCCCCGAAAGTTTTTGCTCTTTTTACTCTCCAGTTTTGGCGCAGAGAGAGGCTATGAGCTCCTTAGGAAGTGGTTGCTCAACTCAGTCCTCGCTGTTTTCTGCAATGTGTTTGAGTAAAAGCAAGGTTCTGTTTTTAGCTTGCTTTAACTTGGAAATTCTGGTGATAAGCAATTAGCTGCACAAACCCAGGAAGAAATTAGGAGGAAGCAACATAAGATAGTAGAATCTCACTGAGTCATTTTTGCAAATCTCTAGAAGCAAGTAATTTCTCTAATCTGGTAGATGTGTATCACCAGTGTGGTGTAGTCCCGGGGCTCAGAAAGACATTTATTTTCTTGTGCTATAGCCATCCTCAAGCAAGCAAGTTGCTGTTTGTCACAGTTTCCCTGTAGTTAAATGGAAATAAACCTAACCAAGGGGGTGTCTTGATAAAAAAACTTGAGGCTGAGGTGCCTGGGTATTACGATGCAGAGAACTGGATGATACGCTTAAACCAGAACCAAACCCAGTGCGGTTGGACTGCTTAGTAGTGCTTTTCAAGGCTTTCTTTTAGTTCTGTTACTGTGTTTGCTATTATAAAATAATTAGTATGTGTTTATTAGCAGAAAACCAGGTTTATAATATGTTGTCTAAAAATACCAATATTTGGTTACATAGTTGGTAATCTTTATCTTTCTCTGCTCAGATGATAATTCATAAAAAAATCTGTAATCTGACATCAGATACAAAGTAGAAAATCTTGGTGTGTATGGACAGACTGTGGTGCCTGAGGAGGTTGTAGAGGATGTGCCATGTGCTGTGCTTGAGCTTTCTGTTGTATTTTGTTGTACAAAGGAAGTGAAACTTCAGCTGCAGTTTGTGTCTTCTTTTCTTCCATTTCCAAGTAAGATCTCCAGTGGCTTCTGTATTTCATTCATCTACAAACCAGTTTCACTTTCGTTACGGTTTTTAGTTAGGCATGATGTTAAATTTGCATTTATTTGGTATTTGCACGTTGTGTGGTATTTCCTTTTGTATATTCATCCTGTAAGAATTTACAGTGGGATTTACACAGCTGATGTATTGCCTTACACCTGAAAATATCTCAGTATACTTTTCATATAGAAAAAATGCCCAAGCCTCATTTCTTTCTGCCCTGACTAAATGCCGGGCATAGGTATAGTTTAACAGCAACTTCTTGAACTGGTGAGTGACAACTGACTTGGTCAAAACTCATTTTTGAGCCTGTATCTCTGAATTTTCACTGTCATTATTTAGTTAACGGAAGGTGGGTTATGTGGAAAAAAAAAAAAAGTTACTCAAATCCAGAATCTTGATGTGAACAGTTTGAGTCATTGCAAGACAACAATCAAGCGAGGACGGATGTTTTGTACGGGAAAGCCCTGTGTTGACTCTCCAGCCTTGGGTTAAAGGATCGTGCTGAATGCTGTTGCTCTTACCTTGCATATTTGCCTCTCGGAAAGTAAGCGGTGGCCAACTCCCAGACACTCACTTCTGTATCTCTTTCTCCACCAGTGCCAGAAAGGGTAGTAGCTGGAAGTTTTGAGAGCCGTCGGCCGTTGCTATGCGGACGCCGTTGGGTCCCGCTTCGTCCTGAGACTCTCCAGATGACATAGTGCATTAGGCTGACAAACCCACACGTGTTGCGGGTCAGGCAGGCTGCCAAGCGCTCAGCGCTCAGCCAGCGGGGAGAAAAGGCATTAGGAATCCCAATAATCCACACATCAGTCTCTGTGTGCTGCTTGGTCAGTGGAGACCGAGCGAGTGAGCTGCGGAGAGATTGTGGGTATTAAGTGGGATGGGTAATGAAAGGCTGTGCTGGCGCTGATGTGAGACTCTTAATGGAAAATGACTTTAAATGATGGTGCCAGGGCGGTTGGAGCGATTTACAGCTGGCACAGGTTCACAGTGTAACTGGTAGTTTTCAGTGAGACTAACCACTTCTTTAAGATGGAGCACCAGAATTGGTTTGGAGAATTAAAAAGAAAAGGAACTTCTATCTTAATTTGCTTGCTTTCCCTCCGTGGGGCTTGTACCAGAATGATGGCAGTTCAGGATTTTGGTTGTGTGCCTGTGTGTATACAGCCAAATGCAAGCCATGTCAGTGTATGCAAAACAGTCATCGGGATGGTAACAGTGTTAGGATGCTTGAGAATACAGCAAAAATGAGCATTTTAGGTTCAAGATTACCTTATCTGAGAACTCTCTTTTAAAAGTCTGGACAAGTCGTTATCGTTTTTATCTGCAGATCAGAAGTTGGCTTGCAGAGGACTTGGAAATGTTTCTGTTGTTTGAATTAATTATTCTTGACTTTCTGTTATGCAGGGTGTAGTGTGCTCTAGTTTTGTTTATAAAGGCAGTTGAGTTTCCCTATCCTACAGCGTGCTAGGCGCACGTAGATAACTCACACTAGTGCTCCAAGCAAAGAACCAATGCTTTACTAAGTAGGTTTCTCCTAAGGCTCTTTAGTTAGGGGGAAGAGCAAGAGCTTCCGAACTGAGTATTGTAATATTATTTCCTGATAAATTTTGAAACCATCTGGGTCAGTGCCTCAATCCCAGGAGTAATAATTCTGAAAGCAAAAGTTTCTGTGCTCTCAGGCTGTCTTGTTCCCACAGTGCTTGAACAGCGGCTGTCAATGGTAGCTCAGCACCTGACTTCTCCGGCTTTCCTGGGCAGCAGTGCATGCGCGTGCAGGACTGTCCTGCGTCGTGCTGCCTGGATGGAGCCAGATGCCCCGAAATGTCTCTTGTATGTCTGTGCTCAGTTATCAGCTTGTGTTCGGAGGACGCAGCAGGGAAGAAGAAAGCTCCTCTGAGGACGTGGTGGCCTTTTGAAAACACGTTTGCCTGCGTCATCGTCCTTCGGTGTTTTTTATCTCTTCTTGAGTTCAGGAAAGCAAGCTGATTTCCTAAAATCAGAAAGCAAACAGTAAGGTTTTCTCTTTAAACCCTGGACAATGACACTTTCACTGCAGGTTGTACTGGGACAGAGGTATGAAGGAGTAGGTGGGGTACCACTTACTGGTACCAGTGGGTACCAGCCGCCCGTGCTGCTGCCAGGTGCTGTTGGCTCCCGGGCAGCACTGGGGAGCAGCGGAGCGGCGTCCGTTCCACGTTGCAGCAGCCCTGGTGTGTCTTGTAAATGGCTCAGCTGCTGCAGGCTGGAGCTTTGTCAGCAAAGCTACATCCCTGGTTGTTAAAGGACTCTTGAAACATTGTTTTAATATTAAAGGAAATCATGTCACAGATGTGTTTGGGGTTTTTTTTGGGGGGGCGTTGTTGTTTGGTTTTGGTTTGTTGTTTTGTTTTTGGTGTCCTTTTTTTTATTAGTAGGAGGTTTTGCTTGCTGGAAGAACTCAATTTCTGTCTTTTGGGTAAAGCCTGCAGTTTCTGAGGCAGCTGAATTAAAATTACTGCCTTGCTCCATTGGCTGCCTCTTTTTCTTTTATATTTTCATTTTTAAATTTTTTTAATGGCATCCCTAGAGATTTAGGGCCTATTGAGACTATTCAGCATCTGTTGTAGAATTGGTAGTTTCTCATTTTGCTTCTATGTGAACTTAGCCTGGATGGTAAATAATAGAGAAGTCGTCTTCCTAAGTGTACAGTGTTCCAGTGTCATGCAAGCACAGTGAAATCTTACTCTGGTAAACCAGCACATCCCTGTTTTGCCAAGGGACTCCGCAAAAGAGTTAGTCAGAAATACCTTCTTTGTTTTTAAGCAAAGCTATCGTCCCTCTCTATCCACAGGTTAGGTATTGGGATTATCCGCATTTCTCAAAGCGTATTATATTATATAAGTTCAAGCATTGTGCTTAAGTGACTGGAAAGCCCGTCATGTAGCTCTTGCTAGTGACCACTGCTCCGGGTTCGGAGGCTGTTTCGGTCTTGGTGGCACTGATCTTGGGACAGCGTTTGAAAGGGTGACAGCAATTGCAAAAAAAAAAAAAAATTACTCTTGATCTCTCTGTATCAGAGTTGATTTTAAAACTTAGGGTCTAAGTTTCAACATTTTAGCCTCCAAGTTTATAGAAATTTACCTTGTTTCAAAGCTAAAATTTACCTTCCATTTGCTATTAAAAGTTATGGGTGTTGGAAACGTCAAAACACAAATTCTGGACTGATGATATTGGTGTGCAGCTTCAAAACCTTAACCTCATTCAACTCTAACTATACAACAGGTAGAGTTTTAGACCTGCTATTTAAATGTTGATTTTTCTACGTACATAGGTTAGACCGTTTCTCTTCCTTAAAAAGAAATATTGACAGACTTCTTTAGAATAGTATTATACATGATGATACGTTATTAGGCATTGTATGTCTGATACATATTCAAATTTGGAGATCCTTGAGCATGTTTTAAAGAGAAAATGCTCCTACAACTCATCTTCCTACAAAAGTACACGTTATTCTTTGTGCTTACCCAATAGCACACTTTTAAGAAGGATGCTTTTGGAAATGTATTTTACAAATTCTTGGGGAGAGGGATCAACTTCAGAATTTAACTGATGTCTTTTCCTTGGTATGGAGCTTATTTTCTCCGGATCCCTCCTTTTTCTTGCTGGTTTTCCAAGTTTGGTGTCTCTCCTGCTGTGATTTTGAAGCGTGAAACTTTATCCCAAAACCTGGAGGCAGATGTTCCTGGATGGGACATGTCAAGCTGCATTAACAGATGGTGTATACGTGACCATTTCTGTTACTACTGAAGATTTCAGTGTCTGAAATGGAAATATATATGTATGTATTAGCAGCAGTGATAAAGCACTTTTATAACACCACGTCTAGTATTCCTAGTTTTAGCTTTAGTTAGAGTTGCTAAAACTATTCTGTTCCTCCTATTTTCATTATTTTAATTTATAATACAGTAGCCGTAAGCAGTTGCTTTGGGGAACCTACATGTTATACTTTTTATCAGACTCATTTATACCCTCGTGCTGCCAACTGCACCTTGTTACTCAACAGGAAGTTTTGAGCCTGATCGCTTTCCTCAGGATTATACGTAGCTTAATAAAGAGTCAAATAGGAAGAAGTATCTATGTAATTGGTCTTGTTGTAAATATGCGTATTTTATTATACACATCTTGGTTGCTGGCAGCTGTATGAACTCTTTTCAAATTTTTTGCTAGTGAGAGCAGCTTATTTTTGACAAGCAAGTAAAATCGCCGTAGTTTTATCATCATTCTGGAGGTAGCAGGCAAGTAAATTTTGTGCTGAGATCAGTGAATTTTCCATAACAATTTTGTAAGTCTTTGTAAATCATGGAACATTTGGTATTTTGCCATTTTGCAGTGAGGTGTGTCTGTAGATGAGAACACCAGAAACAGCCGCACAACAAATTCTACCGTTTCGGTGTGCAACCTGCTGAAGTCCTGTTGGTGATGGATTGACGTGAAGCTCCGAGTGGATCAGCGAATGGGTCAATGGCATGATGGCCGTGGTTGCAATAAGTTCCTAGAAATGAAGCTTGCGCAGCACTTGCAACATACGAGTCAAATTATTGGTAACCAAAGAAATTCATGTACCTAAGAAAAATGATTTAGTAATCTCCAGGCCATCTTTTCAAGTTCAGGCTTGGTGTGATCTATACATTTACAGTTGCATCTCATTTAGTAAGCACTTGGTTGTGGATTTTGTATGTGTTAACACAATTTTTCTGCTGTTGCAGAACTTCTTCCCTACAAATGCAATAAATGAATAGGAGGCAATGCTTTCTTTCCTGAGTGCTTAGCTGAGGACCTACTGCTGGTGGTAAGCAAATGCTTAGGCAGAGAGCAAGAAGGCGACTTGTAAAGTTGTTCCTGTTCCGCTGGAATTTAGGGTGATGTTGCAATTGGGAATTGATGCTATTTTAATCTATTACATATTGCAAATTTTGTTTTAAGCAGGTGAGATGTATTGTGCTCTTTTTTCCTTAATATCTCATTATTTTTTAAATGGGTCATTAAAAAATCTTAGTAGAAAATTATTTTACATTAAAAAAATAATGGAGCAAGAAAGCATCTGAAAAATTGTAATTCTGGCTGTATTCTAAGACTTTTGTCTTAGATTTTATATGCAGTCATGAATGAGGATAAGCTTTATAATATTCGTAAGCGTAATGAAGCTGTGATCATCTGGACAGTTCTGCTTCACTATCAAACAAGACAAAACATGCTTAAAATGTGGTAAACTTGGTGTTTTGCCAATTCTTTACTCTTTTTACATTTATTTAGAAGTGTGTTGAACTCTTTTTTTTTTTTTTTTTTTTTAAGGAAGTGCACTTTGTTTTACAAGGAAAGCAGAAGGTGGTGATTCAGACTTTTCTCTATTCTAGTCCTTAAATGATGTTCTTATTGGAAATACTTCCAGCAGATGCACGCAGGTGCAATTTCAGCAGTGTACGCAGCTCTTCAGCACTGCCTTGCTCTTGTATGTGTGTGTATATATCTGTACACCCACAAGCTCCTGCAGTGCCTGCTGATGGGGATCTGTGCAGGTGGGTGCAGAACAGCTGGCGAGGACAGGCGTAGGGGCTGCAGCCCCTGGCCGGTAGCTCCAGGGACGGATGGAGCCGCGACTGGCCTGGAGCAGTCGCTGTTGTCGGAGCGGATCTCTGCCAGGGATTCAGACTAGGCAGCAAAAGCAGCTGCAGGGTGAGCAGCTGCTGGCCAGCCTCAGGGCTTCTGCTGGCGCTCGTTAGCTGCTGCAGATTAGATATGAAATTATCTCCTGTTGCAGCTCAGATAGGTGCTACAGATGAGATTATGGGTGAGACTGCCAGCACGGCCTGAGCTTCCACACAGGCTCTTACTCTAAAAGGAGAAACAGAGCAGAATTTCTTCCAAAACTTCAGTAGTACTTTTGTTTTGCCTCCTGCAGACATAGTAAGGTGAATTTTGTGGTATTAGTGGTCAAGCTCTTTTCCAATAACTGATGCTCAGCGTTGTTATTCACCATCACTGCTATTTTCCCTCCACACTCTACATCAAAGAAGCCTGAAGAACAACCTGTGTTTAACTCTTCCTTTTGCCATCTTATGATTTCAAATCAAATAGCTGCAAAAGAGGAGAGTTGTGGTTCTTGAGCAGTGCTGTTCTGCAGGAGACCTTGCATGGATGGCTCTTCATTCTCCAGAGTGTACAGGAGCTTTTGTTTGCTACTGTCTTAGGCTACTTGGTATCATGAACTCTCCACAGAGGCATATCAGAATAAACCTGTAGTCCAAAACATGTACCATACAAAGTTCAATATCTTTTTTTTTTTTTGATTATTTTTCTAAGGGTGCGTGGCAGAGAAGCACAAAGACCCAGGGTGGTAGGGTAAGCAGAGCCTGTGAGACTGGGTGAAGAAGACCCAAGTTTGTGATCGACCTGTGGCTCAGTGCTTTTTAACCAGAAAGCCCAGTCAGTCATTTATGAGTTTCCCTGGGAGTGGGGGAGGTTTTGTGCAAGTTCTGTATACTTGCAAAAATATAAACAGTGGTGCTTCTCCACTGAGAATTCTCCAAGAAATTCCCAAACCACCCTGTTCTCTGGCTTGGGGCTCTTTTCATGCTGGCAGCCCACCAGGTCCTAAGTCTGGCTGTTGAAGGAGCACCATATAAGATGTTTTTTATTTAATTTGGTATGAGATCAATGGTCCCAATTTGCTTTCACATTAGGATTTGTGGTAGTGCCTACGCAACCAATTACAAGAAATGGTACTGGCAGTTTTCTATTCTGTATTAGGATGGGTGTTTTGAGAACTTAGGTGACTACTTGCAGCCTTGGCATGGCAAGATTCTGGTTAAACTGCTTCCAAAAACATCATACGGACCCAACTTTAGACTATTTTGTAAGGGATTATATGAAATAATGTATATTAATAAATAGCTGTAAAGGTTTTGAGAAAGTCTATTACACTATGCTATTGTGCAGTCGTACTGAAATAGATTGATAGATCAATTCTGGAACTTAGTACTGGATTTCCAATTTTTAGCATATTTTCACTAAAAAACCTCAGAAATGTGAGCTGCAAAATCTGTGCAGTGGCAACTCTGGGAATAAAGCTCTTTGATTTATATGCTTTGATTTGTAAACATGCCCAAATAATTAAAAATAAGCAATGCTAGGGCTCCTGTAATGGGTAAAAATTGAGTATTCTTTTTACAGGCATTGTTCAGAGAGGCTCAGCTACCCTATCGTGGCACAGAGGCAGCGACTAGCCGCTTTCCAGCAAACAGTAATGCCCATCCTGTTGTGTAAAGGGGGGTGGCAGCTTGCATTTCTTTCAATGACCTTCCCATTCGTACTTTAATAAAAAATAAAGGAGGGAGGGGGGATTGAAGAAAAGCAGGTTCTAACCCTAAAAGGCAGGGGAGCTGGTGGCTTTGTGAGACCGCTAAATATTAAGTAATGCTAGTGATTTTGAACTTTTTAAAGTTTAAAAACGCAAGTACTATGGAGATATGCGAACTGTGAGAAATGACCTGAAGTCTAAAAATTTCTGGTGGACAAACATAAACTTTAAAATATTCTTCTTCTGAAATCTGCACAGTGCAAAGTTTGTTGTTGTTGGCCGGGAATAGTTATCGCAAAGCTGAGGCTCCTTTATCTCTGCGTTGCTTATTCTTGGCTCTTCCGAGGAGATGGGCGACAACGGGCTGGATGGTCAAAGAGGGCGTTGAACAGTTTGGGCGTGTTTTCTGGAGGTGGCTGTACATTTTTAAATGCACTCGGTTTATTTTGTGGTGAAGAATTGTTTTGTTTGTGTGAAGCTGTGACTTCCTTTCACATTTTTTCCAAAACGTTTGGCCTTAACACTCAGTCTTTCAAACACGTTGCTCTGCCCTTCTGTGTGAGGTTAGTAGCAAATGCCGTTCTCTTCTTCAACGGAAAGATAACCCTGTCTGCTGGCGATGCTGTGGAAAACCAACACCCTCAGCCCAGAAGTGGATGTTCCTTAGATTAACTTGTTTATTTTCTACCACCTGTCTTCTAAATAAAAACACAACATTAGCACATCAGTGTTAAAGGAAAATTCTTTTCTTTCAACAAAATACTGCTCCATCACATATTTCTTGCTGTTTGTTCTTCTAGTTGTCTCTTACTGTTTTTATCGTTGCCTTGTGATCTTGTATTACACGGAGAGCTTGTCAGATAAATGTACGTGGCTTCCATACTGCTTTGCAGTTGTGCACTAAGGACAATTTCTCCATTCTTCCTTTTTCTTGTGCTAAAAAGGACTGTGTGGTCACCACAAATGAGCTGCAAAATACGCATGCAAGAATGAGTGCTCATGTTTATGGCTTAATTTCTCTAAAGCTTTAGTTCTTCTGGGTGTAAAATTCTTTTAAGGAGATGCTAAATTTTTTTGTATGTGTTTGTGGGTTAGTTTCTAACCTTGCTTTACAGTATTGCTCAGAAGTATGCTTATTGCATTATTGTTCTGGCACTAACTCTTTTCTAAAACCTCACGTAAATACGTTTAGTCTTGTTTCCTTGTTTTTCTTTGAGCAAAGATGTATTAATGTGTGACCAGGATTATTAAAATAATAGTGTACTTTACACTGCACAGCGTATGAAATGTGTTTTCTCAAAGAAACGGCGAGCCGTGCGGAGGTCTGCCGGTATCACTGCTTGCATCAAAGCCAGAGCAGCATGAAATTATCGAAATCCTCAGTACTTCACGTTACATGAGGCTTTTGACTCTGAAATCCCACTTGATGCCACTTTCATTCTTCTGATAACACAGTTGTAGGAAAGTAAGGGCAATTGTAATTGGATCCACGTTTCTGGGGATTGCCGGAGTCCCTCAAGGTCTCTGTGTGTTGCTCTGGGTATAAAGCAAGCCGCTGTCTATGCCTCCGAGTGTGCGCAGCAGGCGGCCGACTTGCCTTTTCTCAGGGCAGCAGGACCAAAGAAATCCCAAACAGATACAGAAATTAGGGTCACTTGAAAAATATAGTGCAACTTATTCTCCTATGATGCAGCTGAAATCCAGGTCCGAGTAACTACCCCGTGTTGGACGTGCGGTGTGATTTGTGCTGCTCTGCTCGTAAGCCCAGTTGCCGGGGTTGGGAGTGGAGCAACAGAATTCCCAGGCATCAGCGCTCTGGATTTGGTCCTGAGACAGGCTTTAAAGGGAAGCTTTGAGGTAAAGAACAAAATACAGGTAGTGAAGCACTACAGGATACTTGCCAGAATCTTTTTTTTTTTTTCTGTTTTCAAGAGCACAGTGACACAGGCAGTGGAGCCCTTCACGAAGGGTCTTCTATTCCACTTCCCATGAGCCAAACATCCCAGCGTCACTTAATATCACAATCTTGGTGCACAGTATTTGCAGGTATAATGGTTCTGTGCAGGCCTGTTATTAAAAGGTGGTAAAGAGTATTTGTTTGCATCGTTTATGATAGTGGATGGTAAAGACCTAGGTGCTAAGCCCACATGTGGAACAGACAAATAACATTGCAGCCTTTTTATGCATCAGGATGTCCTTGCTGCAAAGATCATTAATTGTTGCACAAATATCTGCTCCTGTGACGTCAACTATAGTTTAACTAATGTGAAACAATTTATTTGGCCGAACATAACTTTGAAAGCACAGTTTAATTTAGTTTACTTGCTCTTGGTTTTAGAGAGGAAGAAGAAAATCCTCTTTACGTTGAAAAAAGAAAAAGGATAATGTTCATTTGTCACATCAGGGTTGGATCTTAGTGGCTGAGTCTTTACGCCAGCTGTTGCTTACATTAGAGGAAAATTGTCCAAGCAAAGCAAAAATTTACCTTAATATTCAGGTAGGAGAAATGTACCTATTTCAGATGCTTGCACTGAAAATTTGTTCTTACCATGTTCATCTGTTGGCATTATCTGCTGGCGGGTGTTCTCGCAGAGTACTGGCTTCTGTTCTTGAAAGCACTCACCTGATACTAGGTTTAGAGCAGGCATAAGTAATGGCGGCCACCAAGATGTAATAGCACATTCCTATTTATAGGGATGCAGGTCAGGGGGGAGCCAAGTGGAGTCTCTTGTAGCAGATGTTGGACGAGTAGCTGTGGTGCCACCCAACCCCGTTGGTGTCAGGAGACCCAGCACAGGCAGGGAACAGATACCAAAACGGTGTGTCTTCTTCCTCTCGTCAGAAAGAGCTGGTGGCCTGCAAGAAGCAGAGCGCCGTGGCTCAGCGTTTGATATCTGCTTAAGAATTCAAGACCCGAGTATAATATTAAGTATGCATCTCTTCAAATAATTTTTTTGGAAGTTGAGACTTGTTAGGTGTGGTTTGTGTGTAGTGTTGTTAGTTTAAACCTCCTGCTAAATGACAAGATAGCTGTTCCTTAAGTGTGAGTGCTGGTTAGAAAGCTTGGAAGAGGCCAAGCTGGGGTTTGATTTTGTCACTTAGTTGTATTCTTTGTTGATATTGTTTAATGAAATGGAAAGTAAGCTGACAAGTGGATTTTGGGGGTAAAAAATGGTTAATTCTTGTTCTTAGGACTGTTCATTCTTTCAAAAGATTTGGAAGAGGCTACAAGTTTCTGTTCAGGATATTCTGCTCAAATGATATCTTAAAAAAATAATTAAGTATTTGGGTTGAAACATTCTCTGTGGAGATTGCCAAAAATAAAAAAAAGGCCAGCTGGAACAAAATTAGGGGCAGAGAGAGTCGGACACATTATAGTGATCAAAAGCAGCAGAAGAAAGGGATCCATCTGTTCTTAAGAATACAAATTCTGCAGTAGAAGCCGAAGCACAGTAAATAGTTGTAGTCCAAGTGGGAGCGAGGCTTGTTTCTCTCCACTCATACCTTTCCCCCCTTCCTTGTTCAAATTCTGAAAGGGAAGACGACAAGTATCCACTGCAAAGCATTATTGAATTTGTGCTTTTCCTTATTTTTAGAAGGCAATGCAAGCTTACCTGAGGCTGGCTGGGGAAGAATTCATGACACTGAGGAAGAGGGTGGCTGCTTTGAAAGTATGACTGGGATGGGGCACGGATGGCTGTAGAGGCAGGAGCAGTGTCTGGAGGGATGCTCTGTGCTAGGGATGCGAGATTAGATCATCAGCATTACCCTTTGAAGTATGTTTTTGGTAGGCAGGGAAACTTGGAGCAAGTTCTGGATACTGCAGCTACTTTACTCCATTGTGGTTACTATGGTTATAGTTTGCTGTGGTTAAAAATGTGCTGCTTTACTTGCTTTGCTTGGCTTTTTTGTAAAGGGCTTGTAACCAGTGTATCCTGGCTGTAGTGGCAGTGTGGGCCTTATTTGAAGGATTTTATTACTTCTATTATTTTTACTATTAGTATGCCAGTTGTTTAACTTACTTGCTTTTTAACCTTCCTAAGCTTGGTGCTAGTGGGAGTGAAAAGGCCAAATTAGGAATGGGAAAGCTATTGGGTTATTTGTGTTATTTAAAAACAGAAATAAATCTGTTCTAGTAGTGCAGCAGATCTTGAAACATGCTCAGCGTTGACCCAAGTCTCCGGCTTTCTGCTCCCTTCCTCTGTGCAGCAGGAGAAACCCCGTCAGCAGGGCTGGCCCTCCTTCCCGCAGGTCCCCTGCCTGTGCACGCTGCTGCCCGCTCTCTTTGCTTTCAGTTTTAGGTTTGCCCTCACCAGCGAGCCATCGTGGCGTGCAAGAGGGAATATGCAAATATAGATTTTGGAGAAGTTGTGCTAGTTATGTCAGTGACTGGCCAGAAAATGGTAAAACTTGATAAATGTAGTGTGCCATCACAGGCACAGACAAAGGAGTGGGAGAACATGTGGGGGGAAAGTGTCTCTGCAGGACCACTTTAAGGCTGGTGTTTTTTGGATTCCAGCCTTCTCTGGGGAAATGCAGTTGACTTACTTATGTGGGTTTTTAATCTTAGTTCAGTTGGAAATTTCCATTTTAAAATTTGTATCTTAATTCAAGCAGCGCAGCACTCCTGCAACAGGAACGGCAGCTCAGTAGCTGCGGAGGTTGGACGTAAGGCTTGGAAACACCATCGCAAACAGGCACATCGGAGTCGTGCAAAGTAGAAAAACTTTGAAGGTGCTCTCAAATTCTTGAATTGGGTTTCTCCATGAATGGCTCGGGTTTCTGACTTAGCTGGTTGTGTAAATATCAAATAACTAAGCCTGGGCAAGCAAATAACTGTAAGTCTGGGCAGAAGTGGCAGCTTCAAGCAGTGAGGTTAATCATGTATAATCATGTAGGGAGATGGTATCTGCCTTCTCTTTGAAGATTTCTTGACACTTTATCTTTTTTTTTTTTTTTTTTTGAGTGGGCGGTTAGCAGGTTGCTTGACACAAGCTAATGTTGTCAGGTTTTAGTGTGGTTGCATCAATCTGAAAAATCTTTTCCATGTAACCAAAACACTTTTTCTTACGTGTTTATTCTCAGTCATACAGACAGAAATTGCTGTATATGGGATTTTAAATGTGAGGATGCTAAATATCTTTGCTGTTCTGTGGAACAGGTAACTGTTTGATTTGATCTGCAGAACATTTCAGCATCATAGTTATTTAAGGCTGAAGACTAGATTATCTTTGTTCACTCAGAAATATATGCAGATTGCAGCATAAAATGTGTTATAGTTTGTGTTGCATGAAAAATCCAAACGCCAGTGGTGCTGAGGCGGGTCAGGGGCCTCATTACCAGTTGTTACATAGCCTTTATTATAAACTAGTAGTGAAATGAAATATTTGGGTATATTTGGCTTCAGTAAGAACATCTTGGTACCATTATACAGAAAACCAGCACCAAGAGAGGCTTATTAGATACTTGGATTTTCCGGTGACAAGGAGCATAACTTTCCTGGGTATTCCATTATCTGTGTGTACCATCTCTAAATGCAGATGTTACATGTGAGCAATTGGTGTTTTGTATGTTTATTTTCCTAAAACGCATGAAGCCACTAAGTAGCTTCTTAAGAAAGTCTCTCTAGATGTTTGTGGTAAAAACTGGGTGCAGGTACGGAGCTCTGCAGCAGATACCCTTGGGTTCCCATGTTGCAGTTGTAGACTTAATGATACTTGCATACTACTTTCATTGACAATCTGTTGTACTCTATGCAGGAAATCTGAATTGTATTTATGACTAATCTAATGGCTATGGACAAGCATGAGCAACTGTTGCAATTAGTATTCAGCTCATAATGGAAGACTAATGGAGTTGATAACCTGGTTTACCCCCCCACCCCCCCAAACTGTGTGGACATAGGGAGCATAGATCTTCCTGGCATGTTGAAGGGGCTGAATCGATCATGAATAGTCAAGAGTATTCAGAGTATAAACTGCTTTGTGATGTGCCAGTCCAGGAGGGAGAGGTTTCGAGTTGTGAAGCTGAGGGGAGATGAGAGTTTGGATGAGGAATGCAGAAGAGAGGAAGGTACAGATTCCTGTGAGACGAGCTGAGGAACAGTAACCATGGTATGGGTTGCATATGAAGCTATTTTTTCTGTATAAATCTTAATTTGAAATGGAAATAGTCTTTGAAAAACAGTTTGCGTGTGTATTTTGTTTGAGCACCATTGGAGACTGCAGACAATTGTGTGAAGGCGGCGTGTCGGAGGCTGGCACGGCCATTCCCCTGTGGAAGCGTGAATGCCCGCTTGTCTTCTGTGCTCCTGCCAGTGAGCTTCGGTCCCAGGCCTCGGGACAAAGTCATCTCAGTTACCTTCTCTTGTTCTTTGTTATTTGTGTGAGGTTTCCTGCTTCAGGGAACCAGAAGCTCGTTTGAAAAATTAAATTGAAAGATATGAAGGAGACGATGTTTATCAGGAAACTTATTTTTGTCACTCACTCTGTTCCTTCTGTTAAAGTGTAGCCACAGTGCATGGCTGGCAACTTCTTGAAAGCTGCTTTTTCACTATTGTCCCCCCAAAACTGGCTGTGATTCCATGGCATGGATGGAAGAAAGGGAGCATTATACTTCAGAATGTTAGATGAGGCTAAAAACTGGTGAAACAGCAGTTTGGAGTATTTCTTAATTTTAAAATTTCTATCTTGTTTGGTAGCAGCAGTAGTACGTCACATCAAATAAGGACATCCATTTGGTTCTTTATAAGCGGAGTATTCTTCCGTGGTTGCTGAAATAAATCTTCATACTGCTTTTGGTGAAGTCATTTTTACTGTGTAAAATTGACTATAGATCTCTCTTTTTATTGTCATTATAGAAAACCTAGGATAAACTCTCAGTTGGTGGCACAACAAGTTGCCCAGCAATATGCAACCCCACCACCGCCTAAGAAGGAGAAGAAGGAGAAAGTGGAAAAACAAGACAAAGAAAAAACTGACAAAGAGAAGGAAATTAGTCCAAGTGTTACAAAGAAAAACACTAACAAGAAGACTAAGTAAGTTTGAAGGATGCACTGTTAAATGTGGAGTGATTTGAGTAGCACTGTGCATTTATTAATTCTGTGGTTAATCTAACATCATCCTTTCCCTCTTCCTCCAATTCTTACAGACCAAAGTCAGATATTGTGAAAGATCCTCCTAGCGAAGCGAACAGTATACAGTCTGGGAATACTACAACAAAGACCAGCGACTCAAATCACACTTCAAGGTAACCTTATACTAAAGTTAAGCTCTCAGTATGTGAGAACTGTGTTAAATAGCAGGCACTGGGGTTTTTTGAGGGACTGACAGAGGCAGAGTACTGTCTAACCCACAGGGTCTGTCAGTGTTAGTATGGCAAGATCATCAGTGGCTCGGAGCCTTCTCCATATGCAAGCACTCAAGCACGTTGCTGGTGAGGACAGATTCAGGCACTGGAAGTACTGTCATCCACTCAGTTTTCGTTTTTCTGCTAAAATAATTGTATTGTTAATTGGGCAGTAATGCTTTTGGCTGTAAAACACAGTGGCGGGAGGCATTAACTGGCAATTGTTAATGGTCTTTACCAAATTCTTATCATCACTCAATAGCAGTAACAAAGGTTACTTTTTAACTTCCTTATCCATAATTCAGTCACCAATTGTTAAGATATGTTTCCAAGTATCTGGGGAATAAAAGACTGCATGAACAGATTTGCTAGAATCTTGATATCAACAAAAAGCATGAATGGTTGGTTTCATATTTGTCTAAGTTTCAAATGAGTAGCTGTCTATGGAGAGAGGCTTTTTCCTGGTCTTGTCTATACTAATACTCCACGCTTGTTTTCTTTAAGTGGTACCTTGTGCTCTCTTTCTTAAATCAAAAATTCAGCATCAAAGTTTTTATATGATTGAACTTACAGAGCTACAAGAGGCAGAACTCAACTGGGCGCTTTGCCTAGCTGGGCTATACAAGAATTGCATCTCTCTTTAAAATGTACTGTAGTAAGTATTTTAGAGTGAAGCCACGTGACCTGAAGCAATATTAGTTAGCTGCAAACAGTTGTAAAAGCACATGGGAAATACGGTTCACGCCGCTGTTAGTATGAAGGTTGGCAAGACATGACTGCAGAAAGCTGTTGTCTTGGAAGTTTTAAAATAATGGCATGAAGATCTTTCGTAAGAGTGAGCATCCTCCACACAGTAACTTGCATGAATGTAGTGAGGACAGCGTGAGACTTGCTGTGCCAGAAGACTGGACCATTAGCAGGGACGGCTGTTAACTCTTCTTCAGCCCCCAAAGATTGGAGTGTCCATTACTAATTTGATTAGGGAAATATAGTTTTATTCCAATGAGGGTTTTTTTTTTTTGTCCTGTTCTTTTTGAAATTGTACTTACTTTGAAAGTTAGGATGCAGGATACTTGATGCACTTGACTAATGACATAATATTACATTGATAGATTACATCAAATAATTGTTTTTACTCCTTGAAGGAGTCACTCTGTCTACCGCAGTGTCTTTTAGTCCATGTTTTGTGGCAAGCTTTTGTCATTCCTAATTAATCCTTAATAGTATCAGGTCTAGCTGGATGTTTTTAAGGGATATATCATCTCCTTCAGTTCTTAAACTGTCTTTTTAAGTGTTTATTTCAGTGCAACTTTTCTTGGGATTCACTGCCCTCGGGAGCGCTGTCAAGAGTCTTTTTAAAGGATCTGGTTTTCACAGAGTCACAAGTTATCTGTTCAGGTTTTTTTCATGCCCAGACATCTTAACTGTTTTTTTTGTAAATTGTCTTTTAGGGATCTCTGCATTTTTAAGAAATCCTGTTTGAACTTCTTGGATATCATGCCTGTTTCTGACAAAATGTCTTGGCTTATTCCATGCCTTCCTGCGCACCTTCAGATTGGTTATTTTGAAACCCATCCCTTATTTGTCCATAAACCTTTTTAGCTATAAACATGAAGCGTCAGGGCGTTTAGTTTTGCAAAATAATGTGAATGGTCTAGTTCTTTTGCCTTCTGTAGGCGGCAAAAATTGTATGCATGTGCTGAAGAGATGTCTGGAGGTTTCCGTGTGTGCTTAATCAGCTCTTCGCACAGGGGAGACCCCTAAAACATCCCGCAGAAATGGTTGGAGGGCTCAGTTCTAAAACTGAAATCAAGAATATGTTCGTGATTGGGACTGTAGAGGAAATCCTGCACCTGAACCCTGCTTCTTCCCAGTCCTTCCATGTTAATTTGTCGTGGTGTTTAAAGATGCATTGGTAGGTTCATTCAGGTGCTTGGTGCATGGCTTATCTCAAAGGCAGGAGCTTTTCTGGGCAAAGCTTAGGCCACATGAACTCCTTTTTTTCTTTCTTTTTTTTTCTTAATTTTCTTTTTCTTTCCCTAAATATGACGATCAGTGCTGGCTTTTGACAAGCAATAGCAGGAGTGCATGTTCAACCCTGTAGAAGGATGGAGGCAGTAAGGTCTGTTCCACACTCTGGGCCAGCTTTTTTTTTTTTTGACTGTTTTTGAGTACAAGAGAAAACAAATGACCCAGGCAAATTACAGGAAGAACTGGGTTTCCTAGAGGAACTCAGGGCTTAGAGAGGAATATACGTACACATACTATGCTTCCGGGAACGCTTGCTGCTGTGTTGGCTGCCCATGCTTTGGGGGCAGCCTTCATCTGCTGAGATGCTATCTGAAAGCTGACGGAAACCCCAAAACTTGCTGAGCTAGCTGGCCTTTCTTGTTACCCACAAACAAGGTGACATCACTGAATCTAGCCTGTGGTTACCTGTTGAATTTGCCAACTCCTGCAAGTGCGTATGTGCAACGCATACGTGTGGGTGTGCGTCTTACTGCTTGCAGGAATTCACTAAGCACAGCTACGGATTTGAAAAGGCTGGTCACCGAACGACGGGGCTGTTTCAAGTAGGTTTTACTGACGGCTGTCCCGGCACAGTAGTATTTTAATTATATTTTCTATCAGAAATGCTTTTCCTCTGGTACTTGCTAAAAATTGAAACAGCCTCCTAGGTTAGGTATGAAAATACGATTTTTGGTGCGGTAACTTAATCTTTGGTAAGGAAGCTTGCAGAAACATAGTTGCTCTATTTTTGAAGCTGTGCATCCGTCCTTGATACTTTATTCTGTTCTGTCTAGTTCTAGAATATCATTTGGATAACTACTTTTTAACACTTTCCCCATGTTAACTTACCACTGTAAGCCATTGAGTAGGCATGGCAAATACAAAGTCAGCTTAATTTCCTCTTCTTTTTTTTCTTTTTTTGTTTTTTTTTGTGGTTTTTTTGTTTTGTTTTGTTTTAGCTGCATTAGCCTAGCGTGCTGCAGATGAGCAGAAGGAAAGGCAGATCGGTTTAAAAGCTGGAGCTTGATCCCAAAGTAAACTAACCTTCCCTCCATCCCTTGGAATAAGGCAGCTCTCAGCAAGCTACTTTTCACTGATGTATAAAGACTCTCCTTTTTTTTATTTCCCTGTTGGGAATATTCCGCTGTTTAAGCCTGACCCTTAATTAGGAGCAAAAGCTGTAAATTGCAGCAGTCATGGCAGCTGACTTGGAATTTGCCGGTAGCTGGAGCAGTGTCCAAGGTTTGTTGTATCAGAGCTTTGGACCAGCCCCCGAAATGTGCACGAATGTCAGCTTCCTAGATTCTAGACCCTTATTAGCTACGTTACTAATTGAATGATAGCACAGCATGCAAATTGCTGAGATAATCCTGAGCTATAAATACCAGTGTGTTGTTTTCTGGTGGTTTTGATTTTTTTTTTTCTTTTTTTTTCCCCTCCTTCCCCTAACCAAAAGTGCTAGCTGCAAGAAATGCCCTTGTACATTCTGGATTTTATTTACAATAGCCTCAGTTCCAGAGGGAACATTTTAGGTGATTTTATACATAGGCTGATTGGGCATCTGATTTGTGTAAGCTCAAAGCAGTTGAAAGAGAAGCCAAGTTGTCCCAGCGCCTGTGTTGTTTGCAGCTGCAGAGTTCCAATATGGGAATGAAAGAGCCGTGGTCAAATGCTTTCATGTGGTTTTGTATTGCAGAGTCAGAGCCTTGTCTCATAACATCAGGGCACATGATGAGATGGTGAATTTAGATAAGAGAACTCTTTTCATCTGCCCCTTGGGGAGGAGATCCTTCGGTCTGTCTGGCTCCTGTCCCGCTTGGCTCTGCTGTAGTGTCCTCCTTTTTGGCAGAGTTGGATTAGGGATAAGTCTAGAGCAGACACCCTTTGCAGAGCTCTGCAAGACGGGTCTTTCCTTCGGGGCTGAGTGTGCTGCTGCAGCCCTCGCAGCCCAGGCTGTCGCAGGGGGTCAAACCTCGTCCTCCGCTGTGCAGCGCTGACTGGTTCTCCTCCCAGTTTACTGCCATCTACGCAGGCGAGCGGAGGACGAGTGATACTGCGCTTGTTGTCAAATGCTTTTTCTAATAAACTTTCCCTTTCTCGTTTATTTTTATCCTTTTCATAAATGTTTTCTCATTTATTTTAGACCCAGACTGAAAAATGTGGACAGAAGTACCGCACAGCAGCTGGCAGTCACAGTGGGAAATGTCACAGTAATTATCACAGACTTTAAAGAAAAGACTCGCTCTTCTTCCACGTCGTCTTCTACAGTGACCTCCAGTGCAGGATCAGAACAACAGAATCAGAGCAGCTCGGGCTCTGAGAGCACAGACAAGGGCTCGTCCCGTTCCTCCACGCCAAAGGGGGACATGTCGGCAGTCAACGACGAATCTTTCTGAATATTGCACATGGAGTTGTGGAAACTATGAATCAGGGTATGAAATTCAAAACACTCCACCTGCCCATGCTGTTTAAATCCTGGAGAGCCTCTTCTGTGCTTGAACACACACTTTCTCGGACATCGACCTCTTACTGATGCAACCAGGATAATTTCTGCTTGCTGTGGGCATCTGGCCACCAAGGAATTTCTCACCCTAACGATTACTCTTGACACTTTTATGTATTCCATTGTTTTATATGATTTTCCTAACAATCATTTATAATTGGATGTGCTCCTGAATCTACTTTTTTATAATATCTGCTGTGCACAATTTTCCATGAACATTACAACTTTTTGTTTTGGGGTAGGGAGTGGGTGGGGAGGGAAGGGGGCTTTATTTATTGCATTCACAAACTCCATCCTCTTTCAACATATCCTTTTTAAGTTCAGTTCTTCTTCCAGTTATACTGTGTACTATCAGTTTTGATATAAATTATATATAAATATATATATAAATAAATATATATAAAGGGTTATTTGAAACCAATACATGGAAACGCTGGTGCTTGAAACACTGTGAAGTGAAAAAAAATAATTGAACAGTTCAAGATCTGGGACAGTCCCCTTCTGTGAAAGTACTGAAACTGAAATGGAACTGGTCTTAGGTTAAAAGCATCCTGAAGGTTTGAACCTGGATGGGACCTGTTCTCTCTGTTGTTCCTTCCCTGTTTCTTCCCAGACAATGGCTAAAACATACTGGACACACAGTTTTGATTTTTATAGCTTGGGATCTGAAGTGAGAAACGATTGCTCCAGGCAGCTTCTTTTTCCACTAGGGTAATTCAGATTGGTGATGTGCAAGTTTGTGCCCGGCCAGAGCGTAAGCGTTCACAACCAGACTGGTGTCAGCATGCCACGGATTCGTCTGTTTTGGTAACGTGAGCATTGCTATGTCGTGCGTAGCCAATCCCACAGCCGTTTGGTGTCTTAGATTTAATGAATTTTGTCCACCTGCATCAGTGACCAAGGTAATGTTAGAACTGGAGCAGTTTGCTTTGGGTAGGAAGGCAGCAGGGAGCTGTAGGGCTGGGAGCGATCGTGGGCTGAGGGAGCAAGCTGGTGCTTGTTCCAGCTGGTGGTGCATGGGCCGGTCATCGTAAGCCCCCTTCCGTCTGTCCTGTCCGTGCTGCTGGGTGGCTCTTCTCCTGGAAGCCCATCCGTATTCCAACAGCGCTTTCTGAAGAGCATCTCGTCCAGTGATGATGTTGGCCTTGCCAGCATTCGGACACTTCTGGGTCTCCTGCTGCGGGAGGAGATGTAGGGAGAAGCTCTCATGCTGGCAACTGAGCGACATGCGTGGCTCGTGCTCATGACCAGCATCTCCTTCGTTCTTGCTCTAAAGCTATTCAGACTGTAATTTCTTTTCCTGGCCTGTTAGTGTTGCTTTACAGTTTACCTTCCATGCATTATCCTGCTAAAACACTAGGCCGAAGAGGTGAAACAAATATTTTTTTTAAAAAAAAAAAAACACAACCCAAACCTCTTTGGCTTTTCATCTTTATTTAGTGGCCCCAGGGTGCTTTGCAGTAATTTTAGGCGCAGAGGCTGTGGCTTCATTTGACATCAAATGCATAACTTTTGGGCATGATGAAAGAGGGCCACATTTTGACAACTTTGTGCCAGCTTGTTATATTGTGAATTATTTGCTTAGCAAGAGTAATTTCTCTTTGTGGAGGCAACTGATTTAAGATTTCTTTTGAAAATCTGTGTGGTTTTGAGTAGCAGACGTAGGTTCCTTTCACACTGGCGACAGAAATGTGTGCGTAAGGGATCCGTTACGACCCCTGCTCAAAGGTGCGTGCAGCGGCAGTGCCTTCGCAGCAATGGTTTTATCCTGAATATGTTAACGTGGGCACCCTGACTTAATTCTGCTTATATTCGCAGTATAGGCTGTCTTTACCTTTTTAAGCATTTTTAAAGTATTTATTAAAGAACCAAAGGAAACCAGATGCTTCCTATGAGCATCAAGACAATTTATTATACATAGTTTTAAATACTATGAATTTCTCAATCCACATTTTAACATTAGTGGGATATTGCAAAGACATTCCTTTTCCAGTTTTTACTATTCCTTTAAGGGTCTCAGGGAGGGTAAACTGGTCAGCCATATTTATTTATTTTACTGAAATGTATTGGAATAATTTTTTAAGAGAGATTTTTTGAAGATGCCCCTGAACTTGTATATTTTGCACTGCTTTATAAATGATCCATTATCAATTAGGCTTGCGTGCATCTCGGCCGTGATCCTGCGAAGAGTGTGAGCGAGCGGCGAGTCCCTCTGGCTTCAGCGGGGCTGATTCTGGTGCTTCAAGTCAAACCGCACGCTCGCCTTCTTTGCTGAATCTGGGAATTTGTGCAAAAAAAAAAAAAAAGGCAAAAAAAAAAAAAGCATTGTGTGTACCAGGAAATTGCTTCTTTTTCAAGTGAAAATGGACCTGTAGATCAGTTGAAAAAGCTTTAACGCCATAACCAGCTACTCATGGCTACTGGTAAAGTCGGTAACATCTGTCTCTTTGGGCGTGCCTCCTCGATAAAGTAGCTTGCATAAATAAGTGGGAAAATTTCTTTGCAACGAGTGACCTGTAATTCTGCGTTCAGTAGGAATTCCTAGCTAAGCATTGAGCCTCCCCGGCCTCATCCGTAGCTGTTGTGTTGTGGATTCGAAGGATAGCGTTTGCCTTTACACTTAATTTCTGAAGTTAGCATCCCCACGGCACGCGTCCAGGGGTGGGATTCCCCCACGCCGCGCCCGTGGGTTGTTCCGCTGTTGGTGGGGAGCGTGTTTAAGAGCCAAACCAACCAAAACACTAGTGTAGGGGAAGGACCAGATTCGTGGTGTTCAGTGGCACAGAAAGCAGGTAAGTAAAGCACAGTGTTAACGTTTGCGAAGTTTCAACTCTTACACAGACACACACACACAGACACCAACACAGCTTGCCTGACTTGCTCAGTTTGATGTAGTTCTGCAAAGGAAAAATGACAGCGTTTTACACCACCAGGCTATTTATTTTAATTGGAACACTTTGCTTGTTTCAAATCGGACAGATCGAAAATTTGGCAGCAGCTTCCGTGAGTTTATTTCCACTGAGATGTTTTCACCTGCCTTACCAAGATCATTCTCAGTCTACTTTTTTAAGCTCGACCATAAACTTAAATTATTGAAAATTTATTAATTGCTGACTATATAATAACCTTTGCTTGTATGTAACCGAATGGTTTTAAGAGCCAACATTTAGAGTATGACAATGGAGCTGAACAGTTTTTAATGCGCAAGCAGTTCTGTTCTTGTGTATGACTTGTAACCTTAATTTACTGTGTAAAGATGGTTACATTATTTCCTTAGCTTTGTTTGTTGGAGACAAATATAGAATGCTTGTTTAAGTATGTCAAAACATAATCTTATCTTGTGGATTTTTATGTTAATGTATTATACGAGCTATATTTTTCATTTGCCCAGAAAGACAGCTTGTATAACGCTTTTGAAAGTTTTTCCGCTCTGTAAAGTCTTTAGAGCTGACAGTCCTGTTAGGTTTGTTTTAATCTTCATGCTAAAGTGTCAATGGTGGTTTTGTGAACTGGTCAGAAATTCACAGGTCTTAAATGTTTTCGGGAAATTTATATTGGACACTGCTCTTTGTCTAGCAAATAAAAGATGTTAATATATTCCTGTTACTGGCATGTGCACGACTGTTATTAGAAGCCACTTTATCATTTTCCTGCTTTAAATAGAAATGTCTATTTATGAATTCTGCTTGTAGTTTTTTCACAAATAAAATAGTAAAATTTAATTAAATCTGAAAGCTCTCTTTTTTGGGAGATGCCACTATTCAGAAAAAGCGGAGAGTCCTGTTGTTGAAGCAGTTTGTCAGTCCGTACGTCTTGTCCGTGAGCCGCCGTTTGAGCACCCCGCTTTGGCAAACGCATGGGCGTGCGCTTAGAAAACTTCAGCGAGTAAATCCAGGTTGTTGCCTGGGACTAACGGCACACGGAAAGCTTGTGGCAGATGCGTTTGCAGAATTCGGGTTCTGGTACGTTGAAATAATCATTTCCCCCTTTTCTGTAGCTGCAGGAATGGCGAGGCTTAGTGCAGAGGGGTTTAGCAAGAGCCCTTGGGAGTTCCTTCGGCTGTCTGGTGCTTACAAACTCCCATGAGTAAAATTAATAAAATTTAATTGAGAGTCTAACTCTGTAGCATAAAAAAACCTGGTATTTTGCAAGCAGTATTTTGGTCCTCTGCCTAGGAAACAAGGAGATGTGAATTACTGTGTTCGTATTTCCCCCCACCCACCCGAGATGGGAGACGTGCGTTGTAACTGTTCAAATGCAAAGTTGAAATTTGAAAACCAAACAATAGGTAAAATGCAAAGGGAGGGGGGGAAAGAAGTCTTACTCTAGAGTTTTTCCTCAGGAATATGAGGACAGCTAGGAAACTAAAAGCCATTTGGATATTTTTGTGTATGCGGGGGGAAGTGTGTGTTACAACTAGAGGTCGCTTTAAAAGAAAAAACACCAACCCACTGTGCAAACAGACTCTTAAATGTTTTTAACCTCAGTTGGAAATGATTCAAAATCCTTTGTGCCAAGAATAAGAAGAAACAGGAAAGGCAGTGGTTGTTCTACAGACCCGAAAAGCACTTGCTTGGCATGCCAGAGAAGTGAGTGGAGAAACAGTCCTTGCCTCGAAGAGCGTACGGTCCCCGTCCTCAATCTGCAAGCAGCCGAAGGTGCCGGAGCGGCTGCCTGGGCAAAGCAGCAGGAGCTGCGGGGAGAGGGGGAGACGGGCTTCATCACCATCCACCTACTTCATCACCAGGTGGAGGCTTGAATGAAGCCAGCAAACAATTTCTGTGCCGGCGCTGGTACCCACCGAGCCTGCCCACGCACCGCTTCACCAGGAGTTTGGTTGACCGGGCTGGGAAATCCCTGGCCTTGGAGCCACATGAGCCAAAAGCCACGTTTGGTGCCGGCGCTGGGGCGTTGGCCCCGCTGCAGGGGTAAGGGCACCCAAGGGTGCTTCAAGGTAGGTACTGGACTTAACGTGTTGTGTTGAAAGGTTTGTGTTTGGTACCTATAGGGAGTACGGGGAGGAGCTGGGGACGTGGGGATGGGGAGCTCTAGCTCATGGCTACTTAGGGTTTTGTAAACTTTCTGGGCTAAACTGTCACTTGTTTTAAGACTTGAAGGTGTTATAAAAATCAGCATCCACTCGTGTAACTGGGGGAGAGGAGTCAAAAACCCCTTCTCTGTGTCAGGTAATTTCCTTGGGTAGTTTTTGTTTAAATCTGAACATACCTCCTTCCCGAGGCAGTTTGGGGGCAATTAAAACGAGAAGACACTACCACCCTGTGCTCTGGAAGGAGCTTTAGGAGCCCACGGCAGGACTGTGCACGTTCCTTACCTGCCAGACGCGTGGCCCTCGCGGTGATCAGCTGAGTATGGCCGGCAGCATTTTATTGCATTTAAGTCACAAGGGGAGCTTCCAGGTGCCAAAGCGAAAAGTTGTCTGCAAAAGACACGTCGGATGTGACGAACAGCCGTGCTGGTCCAGTTGCGTCCCACGGGAAGGCGACTGCCGAACGCCGTGCTGAGTCAGCAAAGCGCCCCGAGACAGCGCTTGTCTTGGGATCCCAGCTGTGGGCGAGCTCCTTCCCATCTCACAGCAGCAACTGCATGAAGAAGAAGTTGCATTTGTGATTGCAGAGCTACTGCCCGCCTTTCTTTCTTTGCATGACCCAAAAACCCCAAACCTCCAAAAGCCAGGCTGGGGAGCTGGGTGCCGCTTACTGCGGGAGAGGGGTACGAAAATGATGCGCTGCTGTGCTTGTGGTTTTGAGCGTGGGTTCCTCCGGGGTGCAAATGTTCCGCTTTGGGCAAGGGTCTTCCCTTGCAGCAGGTTGAATGGACTGCTGCAGCCCTATTTGTTTGGTGGTTTAAATGTAAACCTGAGTCTGCAATGTTTTGAAGAGGGTAGAGCTGTGAAATGTCACTTGTGATTCACAAACTGAAAAGCTTAAGACAAACAAAATCCCTCCAAAAACTAGTACGTAGATTTCCCTGCAGAATCCTTGTTTTGCACACCTCTTCCCCTGTGCTTCTTGCCATTCGCCCCCCTCCAAAAAAGAAATTAAGTATAAAAAAGCAGTAGAGATTGCATTTAATGCACTTGCTGTTTACTAATTTCTTAAATCCCCTCCTGGTGCTCCCCGGCAGTCTGGGTTTCACGCGGCGTATGCCGTGGCTGTACGGACTCTCGAGCACGGAGCCCGAGCGCTGTTCGAAGCTGTTCAAAGGGAGGACTGGGAGCCACAGCAGAGCCAGTGTGTCCTGATGGCTTGTGGAAAACCAGCAAGATCTGGGAGGAAGGGAGAGAATGGCTGCAGTCTGCAACACCTGGATTCCTTCATGGCTTTTGTAGTTGTAGTAAGGACAGGGAAGTGTCAGGTCTTTGCCTTTCTATTTCTCGGCTGTTTCCTTCTGGAATATTTACGTGCATAAGTCTTGCTTGTCTTTTTGCTCTTGCTGTCGGCAGGTGCAGTGAGGCTTGTTTGCTGTTTTCCGCCTTACGATGGCTGGTTGCTTGCTGTTTGTACGAAGGCCTTTGCTAGACAGTGTTGAGGCTAATACTGAACCTGCGGAACAGGAAGACGTCAGAAAACTTCTACATCGTTTTCTCATTGCTGATTTGGGTGTCTCCTCACAGAAAAAGCTGTATGCAGAAATCAGCAAGAACATCGAAAGGCTGTTCAAGAAATTCCTAATCAAAGCATTTCAAGCCATACCAGTGCAGTTATCCCACTTGCAAAACTCTCCTACGGCAAAGCGTGGAAGCTTGTAATGTGAAGAGCACCCCATACCTGTCTCTGATCTTCACCTAATATTAATATTGAAGCTAGAAAATAGCGTCTTCCTCCAGCCAGGTCATCTTGTGCTGCAAACCTCACAGTACTTGCCTGAAGTCCCCTGTTGCCCATCAAATGGGGAGCTCTCTTCGCAGTGCAGTAAATGATCTGGCAGCTCTGGCTGCGCAGGAAACATGGAAGGCACGAGCCAGTTACGCTTCCTAGATGGGGAATCAGGAAACAAATACTTCTTTGTTCTCCTCTATGTCTCCATACTAAAAAAAAAAATAAAATAAAAGGAAACCAAAAGAGAGAGAAAAATTGCTCTCACCATGACTATTTATTATTTCCAGGATCCTGAACATTTCATGACTTTCTACCATGTCTAATTGTTTCCAACTTGGTTTTTTCAGCATTAGGAGTTCTCAAAACTGTTCCAACATACTGGAGAGGCTGTTCCAGCACACACATTGCCTCTTCTCCAAAACCATTCTGAGAAGGAGTTAAAACCAGGAGTATCTACTAGGAAGTTATGGTGTGAGAATCCCCATTGCTCTGCCTCCCCTGCTTTGGCAATCCTCCCTTCCTCCTGCCAGCAGGTGAGGCAGAGGCATTCAAAGCCTGTAACGCTGACAGCATTCACTTAAATACTGTGAAATTCCCGGTGTAATACACACTTGATAACAGCACATCAAAAGCTTTTAGGAAGTATTAATTGGCCACAGCTACCGGAGCTGGCCGGAGTTGGAGGGAGGAGGTCTGAAGTGTTTAAGCTGCTTTAAGTTGCTCTCAAGTGTTGGAAAAAAAAAAACAAGTTTGGGAGCTGAATTTGGGTACGAAATATCCCTGTGAGCAGGAGGAAGCTGGCATGCTGCAGGAGCAGCACATGGTTGCCCAGGTAAGAAGAATGGGAGTGAATAAAGCTGATTTTTGTTCGTCCTCAAGCTTTGCTGCTGGAGCTGTATGATTCATGCTGCCTTGGAAGGTTTGGCGTGGAGTTGGCAGGAGGAGTATTCCATGCTTGTATGTGTATTTTAGGAGGGATTAAAGCTCAGAGAGGTCCAAAGAAGCAGGAGAGCCACTGAGATTTTAATTCTGCCTTCACCCAGAAATGAATACCTATCTAATACATATAATACATAATATTAAATATATATATGTTAGATTTTTACATAGGTTGTAGAGATATTCTATGTGATAGGCTAAAGATGTGTGAAGTTTAAAAGCATGACTTGTCAAAAGTTGTCTCTATTAGGGCTTTATTCCCTTGTTGACTCTCTTGAGGAGTTGCCAGCATAAGCCAATTGTAAATAGGTCTAGCAATCCCTCCCACCCCTCTTAGGCGGTTATTACTGTTTTACTCTGCAAATTGACTGCAGCAGCAAGTAGGTTGTCTTCCTCCGTTCGTATGTTTTATTTCAGAACGGGGTTTATAAAAATAAGATAAAAAGCAAGAAAAACTTAGCTTTCCATTAAACTAATTTCTTTCTGATCCAAGAAAGACAAAATTATGGAGCAGCAGGAGGAACCCAGTTAGGGCTCAAGGCTGATGCTAGTCTCAGGGAGGGTCAATTTATTTATACATCTAGATTTTTTCCCCAGATTTGAAGAGATGTCCATCAGCCTTGAGCCTCCCAACAGCTATTGCAAGAGGCTCATGGAGTACAGATAGAGAAGCTGCCCTGCAGCCGGGGGAAGCCCGGAGTTTGTGTCTGCCCAGGAGTGAGCGACTTCCATCTTTCAATGTTTCTCACATGCACAGGTTCCCATTCTTCACTTCTAGCAAGCCGAATCCTCCGCAATCTCTGAATCTCTCTGCACAGCCTTTGTGAGAGGTCGAGGCTTTGGTCGAGGGCTAGGGCTGCGTGGAGACCTTAACAAACCTGATAGCAGAGAGCCTGTGAAAAGCCTGGCAGCATCCCTGCAAACCCAGGATTTGTGCTTGCTACCAGGAGATGGAGGGGATGGAAATGCATTTAGCTGCTCCTATTGTTCTCCTTATTCAATTGAAGTTTTGTTGGTGTGAAGTTTAAGGAAGGAAAACGTGGACTGGAATTGTGGAGACGCTCCCTGGAAAAGGAATATGGTGATTCCTGAGGGGTTGAATTGTTGCCGCAGCACGGGGTGTGATGGGTGTGTGACAGCCTCTGACAGTGATCTAATTGGGAGTCACTGCGGTATAATGGCACGGGGAAAGATGAGTGATGGGAAGCTTCCCTGATTGCAAACGCTCCCGGATTGTGATGACACTCGGAGAGGGAGACAGCCTGGGGGGCAGGGGGAGGCGGGTGTACAGCGGGGCTGTGGGGGGTGCCAGGTTTTGGGAATTGCATGCAGGCTGGTGGCTCTGACTCAGCCCCACTGCTGTCTCGTGTTGGCTGCTGCCACCTTCCCGCTGCTCCCAGGAGGGTCTGCCATCCCCTTGGCCTTCGCAGCGCAAGCAGGGCGCCTTCTGCAGCAGCAGCAGGAGAGGAGCCTGAATTCAGCAGTTCCGTGCTGCCGTGTTGCTCCAGCAATCACAGAGCAGGCTTGGGGAGATGGCCCCGCTGGCCACCCCCCGCCAACAGATTTGCCGACCTTTACACTTGTTTTCTGCATCAGTTTGTCATACCGAGCAGGACCAGCTGTGCTTTTGGGCCCTTCTGGGCCCATCTATCCTCTTGCAAGTTCTATTAGAGATGCCAATTACTATCTTCCTTCTGTGAAAAGTTATAAATCCCACAGATTTATATGCCAAAAGGCTACATCAATCAAAAGATTGAGTTAAAGGCAATGAGTCAGAACAACTGGGGGGGTGACTCGTGGTTCCCCTGCTTGTGGAGCAGCTGGGGGATGAGTGGGCTGTGGTGCCTGGTGTGCCCCGTGCAAAGCAGGAGGTCAGGACTGGCTGGGCAGCGTGCACAGGTGGAGGTGAGAGCAGTGACGAGCCGATACGCAATCCTGTGGAGAGAGTGGTTCCCCTGAGCTGGGTCTAATGGGCTCACCATGCTCTGCCTGTCAGCCAGACACCTGTAACCAGTGGAGAAAAGCTTTTTGTCTGGAGAATCCCAAATCCCTACACTGGCTGAGGAGCAGGAGCTGGAAGGAGCAGGACATGCAGTGTTTAAACTCCTGGTCTCCTGGAGGAAACCAGGATAAGCTAGACCACCATCAGCCCTGGTTTCGAGGAGAAGCCTGTAATGAGCCGCTTGAGTTATTCTTGCTCGTGTGTTGGGTATTGTATTTTACATGTGCTTAGGTGTTAACTCTCTGTGGGAGAAGGGGGTCTGCGCCTTTCCCTGCTGGACAATGGGAGATGTTTTCCCAACAGCAGATTAACAGCTTAATTGTAGCGGATTAATGACTCTTCTGGTGCTTAACAGGTTCTCCTGCAAGATGGATTTGCCAAACGGGTGTTGGCTTTCCTGAAAGCTGGGATGGTGGAGTGGATCTCAAATATCACTGGATTTAAGGGAGGGCTGGGGTTTTTTTTCCCTCATCTTTATCTGGTGCTAACAGCAACAGTCTTAACATCTGGACTAGGGTAAATGGTGGAGATTTTTAAACTTAACCTCTGCATTTGGATGATTTCCAAGTCACTGGCAAAGGTGGAGGTCATCTGTTCCTGCAGGGGCAGAGACTTGGGAGCCCGGAGCTGGTGACACCACTGTGAATTCCCCCCTCAAGCAGAGGGTGAGCAGGTGAGGCTGCCTGTCCGCTCCGGCCATCCCTGGGTTGTCATGAGTGTTTGGACCTTGAGATGCTGCTCCTGAGGCTTTCACAAGCTGTATCTTGTGATTTTGGTCAGTAATGGTGCTTGGGAGTCTTAAAACCGTGCTCTCTGGGGAGGAAGGGGAGGCAGAGCTCAGCCTGCCGGCTCTGTGTGCATGTAACCATGCCGTTCAATGGATTAAAAAAAAATAATAAAATAAACAGTGGTGCTCTTACCTCAGGCTATCCATTAGGAGTGTGATTTAGTGCAGGGAGGGCTATAAAGGCAGTTGATAAATCTTTTGTGCAGCACAAATAAAATCTCTTATTGGGGGAGAAAGGGCCCTGGATAATGGAGCAAGGAGGGAACAGTCCTTGCCCCCTCGTCTAATTAGGCTGTCCAGGAGAAGTTAATATAAAATAATAGATCTGGAAAGCCCAAATCTTCACAACCTTAGGAAGGACTTCATCCCCTTAAATTATGAGGCTAAGACCTCATTCAACAATACTTTGAAGGAGATCAGCTGGCAGCACTATTCACAGCAGCTAAGGGCTTGGGCTCTGGCTCTGCATGATTACGGTGCTTTCTGAAGAGCTTGCTCCTATTCCCATTGAATGCTACTATTTTTATCCTCCTTAAATTCTAGAAGGTATTTCCAAGTGGGAAGCAGAACAGAGAATAGCAGATCTTAACTCTGCTCTGTGTAACAATTTCTGTAAAGGGGAGGGAGAAACATTTGAAATAGCTTATATCTATTTTTGATACCACCCGTGTGGTAGCAAAGTGCCTGGAGGTACCTGCAGCCGCTGACGCCCTGTGGGTGATGGGACATGGGGGAGGCACCGCTGGCCCTTTCTCCCAGGAGGTTCACAGGTTCCTGCCTCTCTGCTTGGAGCCAAAGTACCCGGGGACGTCTCTGAGGGGCTGCAAGAGAAGGGTGATGCTGGCAGGGGGTGTCTGGCTGAAAACCCCCCAGCCCAGGAGACCCCTCTTGCCTCACCCTCCCTGGGCCCCCGCTCGCCTTCGCAGTACGGTGGGGAGCGCTTTGATCCTCTCCCCATATGGGAGGCAGAAGCGCAGAGGGACTTAATTAGGTGCAATTACCTCACCCGCTGCAGCCAGAGCTGCCGGGGTAGTTGGCTTAGGGTCAAATAGGAAATCTATGGCCCACCAGGGCCAAACGTGTAGGTGTTGTGGGGGATGCCTTAGCCCTTGTGTTCTCTCCTGCTGAGCTGCAAAAGGCTTGAAGCCTTCCAGCATAACGTCCTGAACAGTCTGGTGAGCTCAGGGCCGAACATCGCTGACCCCTGGATCGCTGTTGGAGCCGCGGGGTGAGGGGAGAGGTTTGGGCAGAAACGAGGCGGGATGGACCCTGACTGGAAAATGGAGCCTGGGACTGAGCGTCATGCGAGGGGCAAAGAGGGGCCAGGATCTGCGAGTCCCCGTTTCGGTTTGTGAACATGGCCATGCAGGTTTGGATGCTTGACAGGGCTTTTATCTTGTGCTTACTCCCTTCTGCAGCCTCGGCTTTTACTTCTGCCCATGCCCAGGTTCTCCAAAGCCGCCGAGCACGGTATTGGCATATACAGCTTAGTCTTGTGCTGGGCAGAAGCATCCTGCTTCACTTGAACATGAAATATAAATCAGAGATCAAGTGAATTATTGTGCCATGCTGCTGCTCGGGCAATAGGGAGTCTTTAAATCAATCAGCCCCCAAATAAATAAATAAACGTGCAGCAGACACACTGGAGTGCATGTCTGATTCCTATCAGGGGCAGTAATTCAAGTCAGATGCTTGCAGTTTCTCTGCTTCCCGCTCTGTGTTACCTGGGCTGCTGAAGTCGCATGAGACAGAAAGCAAAATTTTTTCCATGCTTTCATTATTGTTGCCAAAGAAACCATTTCATTTGGTCGCCACGTGTGCAGCGGATCTGGTTCAATCCATCTGGATGTTGAGGGCTGAAGCAAAAGTGCTTTGGGGAAGGAAGTCTACAGAATGCAGCCACCTCAATACCCACGACGCTGACCGTACGGATGGGGCCGGGAGCCGGAGGAAGGTTGGGTGCTGCTCCTTGGGGGAGGCTTGAAGGGTCCCAGCCAGCTTTGCATGTTCAACCTGCATGAGCATCCCCACAGTGGCATGGATGCCTGGGTGAGCTGAGGCCGAAGGAGCTCCTCATCCCTCACAGACCCTCTGGCTGCTGGCCTGGGGAGCAGCACCACCTGCAGCGAGGGATGCGAGAGCCCTCCAGCACTTAAAAGACTTCACTAGTTCTCCTTTCAGCCCACGCTGGTGCTGAGGAGAGAAATGTTTGAAGTGTTTGATCTTTCCAGGCTGCCGCCTCCTCCCGCAGGCGCCGGGCTGGAGCGCAGCTCCCCAGGGGCCTGTGTCTGTGGGGCATCGTCCTGCTCCGTCCTCGGCTGGGGCAGGGGATCACTGGCACCGGCTGAGCCGCACCCTCAGTGGGACGGGGTTGGGGGCTCTGGGTTACTGTCCCTGTTGCTGCTCAGCCCTGGGGATGGCTCCACCGCCCACAATGAGTTTGGGCAGCTCAGGCTGGGCTGGGGTCAGCCGAAAGCTGCTGAGGGGACTGGGGTGCCACAAGGTCTGCTAGCCGGGGAGAGCAGCGGCTCTGCGGCTGGCAGTGCTGCCCCAGGAGGGTGGCACTTGGGTTTAGTCCCTTTTCCAGGGCAGCTTTGGTCACTCATAAGTGGGCCTGGGCCCCTCTCGCCTGTCCCTAAGGCTGGAGGTGCACTGCAAATTCGGATTTCACTTTGCAGCTGCAATGCTCTGCCCTTGTATGCGTCTGTGGATGCTGGTGCTTTATAAAGCTAAATGAGCCCTGACGCTGGTATGAGGCCACCAAGGTGGAAGAGCTTTCCTTTGTACCATTTCATCTGTCCTGAACAGATCTGGCAGTATAATTCCAAGCTGATATTATTTCACTGAGTCAGGTCCTCCTCTTCCTTGAGTTACTCCAGGAGTGTGTTGAGACTGAACCTTGGACCAGTGAAGCTGATATTTTCCCGACATCTTGCAATAGATGATAAAACAATTGCAACACTGGGGATTCAGCTTGGATTTCCAAAGCTGGGGGAGAACTGAACTGATGTGCAGGTAAGATTTTTTCTTCTAAAGCTCTGCTTGTGATCCTAGAATAATAAAGGTTGATTAGTTAAATCCACTCAGCACATAATCCCGTGTCCTTCTGAGTTAACACAATCTGTATAACAAGCAGGTACGCTGATACCTGTAGTCGTGTTGGGTATAGGTGTTGTTTACCCAGCCAAACCGTAGCAGGTCCACCTCTCAGGCCTGCACACTGTTTTGATGTGTTCCTCCTGCAGCAGTGCATCCCAGCCCTGGACGGTGGCGTAAATCCTTCTTTGCAAATCATTGACCCAATAGGTCATAAAAGTTCCTTTATGATCTGTCAAGACAAGCTAGGTTCTTTACGTGCACCGTAAGTCAGCACAGTAAAACTTTTATGGTGTTTTTAATAACAAGAGCTACTGCACACGAACAGCAACTAATTTTTAAAGCCTTGGTATTTCAGCTGAGATGGGTTTTCCCCCCTCCCTATGTTGGAAAAACACTTAGGTCAGTATTTTCAGAAGTCACTGCCTGGAGCTAACCTCTTTGCCCTGTGGTGGTCTAACTTCTGCAAATACTGAGCATCCCCTGAAAGCAACTTCTGAAAATCAGGCTGCTTTTCTGGTAGCATCTGCAAGAACAGAGAAGTTGAACTTCAGGTTCACATTTTAAAATATTTTGATCCTAAGCTGAGCTGTATTGTTATGGCTTTAAGAAAATTAATTTCTTGTTCAGCTGCAAAATTGTCTTTAAGGGTTTATGTGTATTTATTTAATAAAACAATCTGTGTAAGGTGAACTAAAAATCCTTCCTTGTTCAAGGACTTGGGTGCAGCAGGAGGTCAGGGCTGTGCTCCCAGCCCGGTGCCAGGATGCAGGAGGACATCACCATCCTTCACCCCTGGTTTGCGCCGGGCAGAGGGGGTCTGCACCTCCGCTCGTTTGTGCCAACTCGTTAAGGTGCTGTAACTTAATCTCAGGTCTAAGCCTCCAATTTAACCCCCCCAGCTCAGCCTCTCCTAACCTGCAGGGACCCTGTTGCAGGCCTGGAGCCTCTGTCCCTGGCTTGTACCTTCTGGCTGCATTTTGAGTGTTGAGCTGAAGTAATGTGCCATAAAGTGACTCTTCCAGTGCACTTCTGGCTCTGTTTCCTCACCCTGCCTTGGGCTGCCAAGAGGAAAAGGGGAATAATGAGGAGTTGAAAGCAATATGGCAAAGGTCTGAGTTACCCTCCAATGAAACTGCCTCCTCTGCCTGTCCCCACGGCCCTGCCTAACCCTCTGGTGCTGCCAGCAAACCTGGCTGGTTATGTGAGGTGTCCTTCAGACACCCTAGGTTTGGCTCCAGCCCCGTGCCAAGAAGCAAGGAGACAAAATGAGCTCCCCACAGGTGCCCTCAGTAAGCAACTTGTCCCTAATCCCGGCTGCTGCTGCATGCAAAGGTTTAGTGGAGGTGACGTCCAAAGGCGGGGGGGGGGGGTGAAGGGTGTGGAGGGGCCACTTGCAGTCCCGGGGATGCTCCCCAGGAGTGACTTAACAGTGTTTATTCAGGCGGCTCCAGTGTGCAGATCATGATTTTGGTCCTCCAAGGTCGCTGCTGCGGCCGTGCATGCCAGCATCCGTCGCTGCCTGACCCCAGGCAGCTGGGGCCCAGCCTTTGCAAAATGGGGGTAATTTTTCCTGCTCCTCTGGGAAATGTGCTGCTTTACCACTTCCTTCAGCTGTGGCATGTGTGGCTCCAGTCTGGGCAGAGCTGATGGGATTTGCTGACCTGGACAAGGGAACTGGGTTTTTTGTTTGTTTGGGTTTTTTTCCTAGAAAAAATGACATTCTCCTCTGAGCTCTGCCAAGCCTGAGCTGACTTGGCTTTGCATCTGACCTGGGCAGTCCTTCGACAAGGCACGATGGATGCCGTCCTTGTGCCCTTTAATTACCTGGCAGGAATGACTGTGCCCCAATTTCACACCACAGCAGCCAGGGCTGTTACTTCTCTCGCCTGTGATGGACACTCAGCCATTTCATTGCTCCTTTTTATTCGTATGCGCCCAGTTAGAGCCTTTGCTCATTTGGACTTAGGCTTGCTTGGAGCTGTACTGCCCCGTGGGCTCAGTCCAGGGGTCCACACGTCTCCCCTGGGCAGTGGCAGAGACGTGGGGTCTGTGGTCCCGTGTGAGCCTGGGTCCCTGCTCGCTGGAGCTCTCAACTGTTACTGCTATTCATGCATGAAGAGCTGATCAGCTCTAGGCACAAGAGTGTGAATCGATCCTGGGTCAGAACCGATTTTCTAGCTCTGACAGCAGCAGAGAGCAGAAGGCGAGAGGGGCCCTGCTGTTCGGGTTTGATTTAGAGTAATCTTACCACATTTTCATAGATCATCTGGTTTGGTTTTGCTTTTTTTTTTCCCCTTTAAAAAAAAAAAAAATCTCCTTTCTAGAAACATGCAAACATACAGGAGGGAAACCCTTCCCCTCAGGGGCCCGTCTCCAGACGAAGGAGGTGGGGCAGCTCAGGGACTGTGGGTGCAACACCACAGCCAAAACCAGGACCTGGGGCACTGGGACGGAGACGGTGCTCCTGGTCGTGGTCCCAGCTACGGGGGTGACATGCCTCTGGGCTCTCGGCTGGGTACAGCGGGGCCTCCTGGGAGAACAGCTGGAGGGCTGGAGCCAGTGGACCCGCTCCAGTTTTGTGCAGGATTTGCCCTTCTTCCCCGCGGCAGGAATGGCGATGGTGCTGGAGCAGTGGCGCAGCAAAGGCTGCGAATGCTCAGGGGAGCTTCAGGGAGGAACTGTTGCTGTCGATCTGTTAATTAAGATTAATGTGCTAGCTGATAAGGATGACTCTGTGCCAATTGCTATTATAAGCCAAGATCCTGCAAGGCAGCGAGCAGCACGTTCCTGCTTCCTCAGCAGTTGGAGGCCTCTGTCATTCAGCCTGAGGTTTGGAGCAGAAAGTGAGGTGCTGCACGGCTCCCCCAAACCCTTGGGTGCCGCGTGGGCATGCTTGCTCTGCTGGTGCGATGCCTGAGAGGTTGCTCTTACGGTATCTTGGCAAAGGAACATATTTTAGCTTTTCAGATGGTGTTAAGGCAGTGCTTTGCATCCCCTCCTCCTAGGCATTGGCGTCAAACTTTCTCCACCCAAAAAGTACAGATGAAATGAGGTGTGTTGTTTAAAAATATACATATATGTGTATATATCATCCTGCTCTCTCAGCTGGTGTCTCCGAAGAAGCTGGATGTGCCCTGTACAGTAAGATGTGATGAATTAGGATTTGAATTGACTTTGCCAAAATATCAGTGCATGATTTCAGAGCTGAGGCTGCTTGCTACAGCCACTGCTGCCTCTTGCCTGCTCCAGCCCAGCCCAGGAGGAACCTGTTGAATCAAAGTCTCTGGGAATATCGAAACCGCCAGCACTGCCACTGAAACCAGGACAGCTCGCACGCCTACAGGTAAGCACGTCCTCAAGGCTTTGGTGCATCACAGCTTGCCAAGGAGTTCATTTTAATGTCCTTTACCCACTTCTCTGCCTTAACAGCCCTCTTACCTCTGCTTGGTTACCATGCCTGGTACCAGCTGGATTCAAGGGTGAAATATCATGTAATCCCCAGTCAGTTTGATCTAAAACAAGCATGTGCTCCCTGAATCCCAGCTGAAATCCCCCTGGCTCTGTCCCTTCATGCTTTCTCCCCTTCCAGCCCTGGCTGCTCCTGCGCAAGCTTTCATTTCCCTGCTGTTCCCCACAAAGACCTCTGGCGCCTGCCCTAATGAGTAAGTGCTAATTAACTTGTAGCATCTCCCAGTGCCTGCCGGCAGTGTGGGGGAGAGGGACGGTGGCCGTCCTGCCATGAGATGCAGCAAGCTGAGGACAACAGCCATTTGGAGAAAGGCAGCACAACGGCCCATCTCAGGTCGTGGGCGGTATCTGCTGTTAGGCAGAACAAAGATTTTGTTCAAATAACACCACCTTCGGGAGAGGAAAAGCCATTTTCCCTGCCAGAAAAACAATTCACCTTACATCAAATATGTATGGTTTGGTTTTTTTTTTTTTTAAACTGAGGAGTGGGATCTGATTTCGGAGCCTCTGTTGTCCCATAATTTATTTATCTTTGGGGATGATGCTCGATGGCCCTGCCCACTTTCCCATCCCGCCCCGCTCCTGAGCTCCATCAGTTTCAAAGTTGAGCCAAAGTCCTCTTGACCCGAGAGGCTGGAGTCATATTTAGCATAAATGTGTACAAGACACATATGCAGAATTAGATAACCTTATCGCCACATCCTGCACAGATCAGTAACTCGCTCTGACTGTCAGCTTCTTTCAGCCAGACGTAATTGCCTAGCAACATTGCACCGTCTCTTTGGATGCAGCCTAATTCGGTTTCTGGTCATCCAGAACAAAACCTCATGTAGGCATCTGGCAAATGGAGTGATGGACAGGCTATGGTGGACTGCTGGAGCATCAGGCACGATGGTTATTTCAGCAAAATCTGTGCTCATGGGAGATTTTGAGGTCTTTATGATGAGCCTGAGTATAAAATTCAGGTGGGAGGGCTCTGCAGCTTCTTGTTTGCCAGCCCTGCCGAGCGCTGGGTACCACCTCCCCAGGCCACCGCTGAGAGTTTCAAGGAATAGCCCAGGGTGCAGGTGAGGGTGTCTGGCCTTGTGCCTCCCAGCAGAAACTCGGAAATCACAGATCCAGAGTCATGCGGGTATGGGGCCTCATGTGCAATCCACAGTGCTGCGCACGGCTGGTCCCTCCTCGGCGCCTCTTGCTTTCCTTCTTGTTTTCTGGTAAAAGGGATGGGAAAATGCAATGATGGTTGTGATGGCAGCAGTAGGAAAAGAGATGAGGAGTGGGGAGAAGAGTGACATTTTTCTAGCCCAGGGGAGTGGAATTTCCAGCTCAAAAATTTGAAAAATTTGGCAGTTTTTCACTGCCAGCAGACTCTTTTGTAATCGCAGCAGTGAAAGGATTTTAGCCATATCTACTCTTATGTGTCTAGGTGACTAAAAGTGATGTCCAGTAATATGCTTCATGTTGGGAACTGTTTTAGTGGAAAGTTAGAATACAGCTGTCTTTTAGTGCAAAGCTTTGACTTGGCAGGATAGGTTATGAAACCTCAGTTCTGGCATTTACTAACCAGTGTTTGGCTTCAGGATCTGAATGCTGGTCTTCACCCATGCTTCCCAAGCAGAATCTATACGGACAAAGCAGTAAGTCTTTTTGAAATAAATTAAATGCTGCTGCTCATTTCGAAAGGATTTATAGGAGGTGGCATGCAGCTCAAGCTGGCAGTGCAGGAATGGGAAGCAGAGTGTGATGCACAGACGGGTGCAGGACCCAGGGCTGTAGTTTGCTGTAGTGTCACTGCTGTACCCTGCGTGGCAGGTCCCGCTGCCGGAGGGCGGCTCGGTGCCCGCACCCTGCGGCACTGCGGGAAACCGGCTGTCTCATCCTGCAGGTCGCCGTGTTTCTCTTTACCGATGCTCAGCATTGCCCGAGTCCCCGGGGATCGGCTGGAGCTAAGTGTGTCCAGTGCCTTCAAGTGCTCAGGCTGTGGATGTTAAAATTTAAATATAAGCAATTTCTGCGTGGATGGGTGAGAGCCCTCTACTGCTGTCACTGAGCTCACTGACTCTCACCAGGGATGGGCTCGTGCCACAGACTTGGCTTCCGATCTGAAACCTCCCCAGAGGTGTCCATGTCCCAGGCTTGGAGCCAGCCCTCCCACCCAGCACCAGCTGCAGATCTGGATTTAAATCCAGACCCAGACCGAAAGTGTCAGGGTGCAGCAATGGAGGGGTTTCCTTTGGGCTCATCCCAAACTGAAACCTTCAGCCAGAATTTCACCAGCCAGCACTGGAGGTCCTGGGGAGCTTTGTACCATCCCCTCCGTCTGACCTCTCCCATCCCCCCTGAGGAACAGCCCTGGGTCTGATCCTGCACACAGGGAAACCTCTGGCACCAGCTCATTCTCCGGAGCTCTGCAAGGGAAGGCTTTTTTTGCACAGTGCTATGCACCAGGGCAGTTTATTCTCTTGAGAGCTAGGTTTTGCCCTGCCTTGGCTGCTCACAGAGGGTTTTGGAGAACAACGGGCCGGTTCCAGATCTCGCCATTACAACATCACATTCAAGAATTACTACTACTATTATTTCCAAGGAAACAGGGACTCACGCTCGTATCTTTTATGTGATTTCTCACATCCGGAGGTTTTCACGTGACTTTGCTGCCTATTTTTAGCTCCTCAAATATCTCTGCCAGGATGAAAGCTTTAAAGAAACCCACCCTCAAAACGGATGAAACGGGCATTTGCTTTAATGGTAAATTTGTGACTGCGACCCTTGAATCCCTACATTTTGGCAGCCTGGGGAAAGCAATTGCAAACCCAAGGCTGCAGTTAACCATTTCCTTGTTTGCTGTTACACCCGCCTCCTTCAAACAGCAAAGGCTTGTTGTAAAACAGAAATGTTTCTAGAACCAGATCCACCTACAAGTCATTTAAAAGCCTCCTACCTCAATTTTGCAGGTAAAATGTTAGTCTAGCAGGAATTGAGAGGAGGGATTTTCCTCTCCATCTGCTCTTTGGTTTGTTTGTGGGAGGAAAAATTCTGCCGTGGCTGTTTTCCCTTGCACCGTCCACCTCGGGATGAGATGAGAGGGTAATGGATCTGTCCCATCCTTGTGGACTTGGGGTGGCCGTGGGCACTTGCTTGGTCATGCCCCTGCCTGGTCCGTGCCAGCACATGGGATGCAAAACGTGGCACCTCTGCCAGACACCTTGAGACGGTGGGCTCAACATGGTTCTTCACACCCCCTGCAACCTGCCTAGCCACGGGCTCCTGCCAAAATGGAGCTGATTTCTCCCCGACGCCACCAAGCCGAGCCCATGGCTGCCGGTGGGCCAGCTTGGCAAGTGGGGCCACTCAACTTCCACCTTTCCAAACCACCTGCACCAAACACTGTGCATCGAAAGCTTAATACGATTCCCCAAAACCCTACAAGCAACGCCTATGCTGCATGCACGCTTCTGTGTTGAATACTGTGGAGCCAGTAGGATGAATCCTGCTTTTTGCTGGGCAGGGAGGCAGGGGCAAGGGGTGGGGAAGAGCAGCGTGTTTCCCTCCCTTTCCCGTCACTTGTCTCCTCTGCATGTGGCTTTTAGGGTGAAACACAATGACTGTGAGACGGGACTGACCCAAACTGACTTACCAATGCTGGAATAAACTGGACTCAGTGGGTTTGTGAGGCTCCAGATGTGAACTGTGAGAGGAAACCGCTGCCGGGGGGGGGGTGTAATGGCTGCACTCAGAGATCTTGTATTAAACCACTGCAAACCAAAAGCCGTGCGCAGCAGGCAAAGGGAGACAGGGAGGGAAACTCGGCTGTGAGAGCAAAGGTACGAAGCCAGCCCGGAGCCTGGGAAGCTGCGAGGTGTGGGAGCCCCAGCACAGCCAGGAAAGGCCGGACCTGCCCGCTTGGGACTGACTCTGCACCACCGCGGCAAGTGGGGCTGATCAAAGGTGCGTGAGAGAAGGGTCAGCTCCAGAAAGGGCCGTGCTGGTGGCTCTGGAGGTGGCCCTTGCTGAGGTGACGGGGAGCCGCTGCTGCCGAAAGCCCCGCTGGGAGGTGGTGGTGGGCAGGGATGTGCCCTGCCAGGAGTCACCCCAGAGAGTCCTGTGCTGGGGCTGGAGGCCTGGCAAGGTTTGTGCACTCCCCCCTGCCCCGGATTTGCCGCTGAGCCAGTTGGGCCAAGCGAGTTCATATCCATTTGGGTTTTTTATTTATTTCCATCATTTCAAGCTCAGGTGCTTGGCAATTCTTCTGTAATAAATAATTTAAATAAGAGAAGTAGCAAATCAGCGATGGTGCCAACAGAGCTTGCTCCTAACCAAGAGTGCATTCCTGCTCTGATGGCCGAGGGCTTGGGAGCACACGCTCACAGAGTAAGCATCCTCCCCTCTGCCAGCCGTGCTGTCAACGGCACATGTCAGGAGGAGATGGCTGAGCCAAAACTGCTGGGAGGGAGAGGCCATGGAGTAAGAAAATAGCTTTGACTCATTAACAGTTAGTAGAGAGCACGAGTGTTTCGTGCTCGTCCACCTGCTGCTCTGTCCTTCTGTAAACTCAATGGGCTGTCACCCAGAAAACTAAGTTTTCCCCAAATTAATGATGTGGTGGTGGTGTCCTTGTTGAAGGTGGCACCCAACTGAGGGCTAGATAAAAATGGTCCTCTTGTGTAAGAGGGGAAATCAAGGTGGAGAAGTAAAACAGTAAAAGGTTACATTGGTACTTCAGGAATTTTGCTATACAGCTCAGATGAAGCTTCCCTGAATGGCTCTTTTTTTACCTACTTACTTCCAATATTTTGGGGTGTTACTGTAGGAAGGAGCAAGCAGATAAGGAGCACATGGAAGAGCAGCCATTGAGGCCCTCGTGAGGAGACCAGCAGCGCATTTTGCAGCAGCCCTGCTGCCATAGTGGAGGGGAAAGCCGAGCAGGAGCGCTCCTGTTTGCTCCCCTCTCTGCAGAGCACATGCCTCCATTTCTTCCTCAGTATCTGTAACAGAAAAAACAGCCACAAATAATGCACAGTTGTATCCATCTATTAAAGTGAGAGGAAAAATTGTTTGCATTTTCACAAACATTCATTCTCATTTTTTGTCCAAATTTCAGATTTGTGAACACTTGCTGACCTGCCTTATCAATTACAGCTATTTCTAGCATGTGCATTTCAGTAATTGGCATCAAAATGTCAGGTCAGCTGGTTGGATCTTTCTGGGTAGAGAACCCCTTAGCCATGCCCCTCGCTCATTACAAGCTACGCTAATTCGCGATCAGCCTAGTGCCACCCTCAGAGCCAGTTGCAAAACCTGGGTGTTCCATGTTGGAAGCAGGTGATGGGCAAAGCCCCAGCTCGGATGCTCTCTTCCAGCAGATGATGGGCCACTGAATGCAGATCGGCAGAGCAATCAAACCCTCCCCATTCATCCAGAGCTACCTATATGTGTGCACCCCCTGACAAGCCCCACTCCGAAGACAGCAAATTTATCCTGGGTGACTCACGGCTAAATATGTCCTCCTTCCCCAAGCTCGCCTTGCAGCATGCAGCCCATGGCTTTCTTCCATCTCTGCCTGCCCCTGGCTTTAAGGACAGAGCTGTCAGGGTAATGGTAATGGTAGGAGCCCGTTCATGGTGGAGAGGAGGCACAGAGGGGTTCAGATTATGAAAGGCAGGTAGGTTGAGGTGCTGGGCTGCAGGAGGGATGAGCTGGGAGCTGGAACAAGCTGCTGCTGGACAAGTAATTGGGGTGACTCCAGCAGCAGGAGGTGGAGAATTTATAGGTCCTCTTGGAATTTGCTTTTCTTTTAAATTCTGGTCTCCAGGGCAGGGATTCTTTTATCTGGCAGCACTGCAGAAAGCACTAAAATCTGTGGTGGAGCAAGGTTTAGATCCACCTATCTTCAGCATCTCATTAACAGTGCTGCCGGTAAAGGTTGTCATTAGATGTGGTCCAGGCAGTTCTCTGCTGAGTTTTGCCTCTGTCGAATTGCCTTTCTGTTTGGGTAGTTGGGATGAGGAGAGGCCTCTGCCTTCATTTTAGGGGTCCTTGTGGCACCCACCGCTCTGTGTCCCTGGTCTAGGGCAGGTCCCTTCCAGGGAAGAGGCGGCTCTAAGCACCACTTGGTGCTGCAGATGTATTTACCTTTCCATGCTAAAGCTACAAAGCTGCGGAGACCCTGTGGCCCTTTGTCACATGCTCCCCCACCAAAGGTATAGAGCTAATTGAGACATGACAGCCTGTGAAAGCAAACTGCTCCTCAGTGCCTGTCAGAGAAAGAGAAGCTGATTAACAGATGCAAAACCTGCTGCTTTGAGAAGCTCCTGGAGGAACACCACAAGCGAGCAAAGGTTCATCCCAGCCGTGGCTTCACTGGGTTGGGAGCTTCTGTGTGCAAAGAGGGAATTCGGCCAAATTCCTGACAAAGCCCTGGACTTTCCGGTGGCTGGGTGCTGGGAAGGCGTGGGATGGCTGATTCCTGGGAGAAGCCTCTGCTGGGCACCAAAGGGCCGCAGGGACACTGGCTGAAGTTGGCAGACAATTTGGGACAACTGTCAGGCGGTTTGGGAGGGAAAGATGAGTGGGTGATGGGAGAGCAAGCCTGAATGCCAAGAGAAATGGTGAACTCCTTGTGTCTCAGGTAAATTAAAATTGAACAAGAAGAGTTGGATGAAGTGTGTACCCCTTAACAGGGCTGCAGAGAGCTTGCTTCTCCCTTCATGAGCATAAAAGAAACCAGTGAAAAGCTCCCAATGTTTTGAAATGAGGTAAACTTATAATTCTTCAAAAGGCATCTGATCCTCAGGGAAACGTGCAGAGGGACCCTGTGCCGGCTGCTCTTTCCCATCAGGTACCAGCCAGAGAGCCACAGCAGCTACCCAGCGCGTGCCGGTGCTGCGCCAGCAGCATGCTATCAGGGTGACATCCTGAAGATAAATGAATCCTATTATTGCCTTCATTCCCAGGCAGTCCCCTGAGGCCCGCACGCAGCTCCGGCAGCTGCTGCAGCCCTGGCAGCACGGTGGCCGAAGTGCACAGAGCTTCTCGCAGCACTCCTGTGTGGCTCTGTCTGTTCATGCAGGTGGTGCTTGCAAGGGCTCTGAACCTGGTCTCTCTCTTAAAATCTGTACCTGTGCTTTGGGACAGTGCAGAGACAACTGCACGGAGTCCCTAGCAAGAGCAAGCCTGATATTGTCATCTCCTGGGTTGGGAGATGACATCTTCTGTGGCTAGACCTTCTGGATGTGTCTTGTGCGGCATCTCCTTTGCTGGGTGTGCAGTGGATGGGCTAATCCAGCCTCTACTTAAATTTTACAGTTGGGAGAGTAGAGATAGGCAGAAAATACCATGGCATGATGTGGTGCTGTGTACTGTGGCCATAATAAACATATCTGATGTTCTGTTTTAATCTTTCCCCCTACTATTTGCCTCCATCCCCCATCTAATCTTTTCTTTCGCAGGGGTGGGGAGAACTGTGCCCCACAAGCGTGTCTTGCCCACTGAAATAAGACAGTAGATAAAACTGGCTCCTGGCACCGTGGTGCCTGGCACAAACAGATCTGCTGTGGCCTGGTTGCCCTGAGGTGAGCCCACGGGAGCACTGCTTGCTCACCTGCTGCCTGCCAGAGGCCCGCCTGTCTGTGCTGTGTGCAAGGTTGGGCTCCTGGCTGCATCGTCCCTATGGCTACAAGCTCTCCTTTGTACTGTATGGCACTGTGTGCTGTGTTTCCTCCATTGCTGGCCATGGAAAGATAGTCACCGAATATGAAATCCTGTGGCAGCCCCCTAACTGCCTCGTCTGCAAGATGCAGCAAAAGGCACGGCACAGTTTGGGCTCATTAACTTTAGCATGGGTGGAGAACAACTTTGGGCTTAAATCACCCTTACAATGATCAGGTTTCATAAATATCTAGTTATGCCTCCAACTAATGTGAATTAATTTGTGCAGGGCAAATCCTTTACGAGGGTAGGGGTTGCCTCACCTTCCTAGAAATAGAGATACTTTCTGCACAAACACAGGTGCAGAAATCCTTCCCCAGCCCCAGGAGACCTCGCAGTGGGTTCGTACATCTCCCTGCTACTTAGTTTAAACCGATGGGAGTATAGAAGCGAGCTGAGGTTGGTCCCTCTGTCGGACAACACTGAGCTGCCACTCACGCGTGACTGTGATGCAACCTCTGCCAGTCTCTGTGGGCAGCAGAGGCTGCTCCCGTGGGAGCTCTGGGGGTGGCATGAGCAGCCCAGGCTCGGAGCCAGCACCCAATTCAGGTGCCAGCCAGGGGCACGGGGCTCGGCTCTCCACCCCGGGGGCTGGCCCCACATCTGGAGGATGCTGAGAGCTCAGAGATGCATCAAGTGATCTGAGCTCTTTAATTCTATTACTCACAAGCTCTGAATAGCTGCTTTAGACACCCTTGACCTTCTGCTGCAGAATAGATCAAAGCAAATCTCTCTGTAGTGATACACTTCATCTGATTCAAAGGGGAAGCATCCAATGAAGTGCTTGTTTTGAAAACATTATTTTACGTTGTGCCCTATTAAATTGTTGACATGTTGCCCTCTGGCTATTTGGCATTAGTTATACTCAAAAGCTATCTACAGCGTTAATCTAATTTTGCCTTTCCTCATCTTTATTCCTTGATCTTCATATTGCACTGTTTAACAAATCTGTTCAAGGCTGAGATCGTTTCAAGACAGAGTTTGATAAGCCGGTGGAGAAGATCGCAGAGCTGTGCGGGACCAGTGTCTTGGGTCCCAGGTGCTGGGATTCAGAACAGCTTGGAGGGAGAGGGACCTGCTTTATCTAAACTTTTCTCCTTCCTCCATGGATTCAGGTTTCCCCTGGTCATGAGCTGTGCCAGGAGGGGTTTGTGGTTTGTGCCATTGATAGATATTTGACTTTGGGGGTTAGTTTTCATGCCCCCTCCCTTTGAAGAGCTGCAGAGCGGGTGCAGTGAGGGCAGGTACTTGGCAACCGGGGCATGGAGGCCTGTGGGTACCGTGGGATGGGCAAGGGTAGTCCCATCCCCATCCTGGGTCAGGCTGGGCAGCATTGCTCCATGGATGGTTGGTTGGTTTGTTCTTCTCCGTACCTTACGTTACAGTCCTTATTGCTGGATCACCTATACATTTCAACAAGTCCCTTGGTGCTTCAGGGTTCAGGGGAACTGGTGGTGATCTTCACCCATCCTAAGCCCTCCCAGTTGACCATTCAATGATATTTTGCTGGTCTTCTTCTGAAGGAACCATTTATTCAGCTGGGACTGGAACCCAGCTGCCATCTTGTTTGGTGTAAATCCATTAATCCTTCAGCAGGGAGAAAGAGGTTTCAGTGCCTTCCAGCCACCAAACCACCAGTCTGGAGGGGAGGCCTTTTGCTACTACCCCTCCAAGCTGCTCCATGTCTTGGAGGGTTTATGTTGCATATCAAGTCATATTTATTCTGTGTTCCTTTGTGATAAGTCACAGGATTTGGTGGGGAATTCAGAAAGCACAAGGTTTGCTGTGCTGGAAGCACACTCTCGCCTGTTCCCTCGCCGGATGCTCTCGCTCTTCATTTGCGTTGCAACAGTGTCTAGATTGGAACCAGGTGAAAAAACGTGCTCACAAAGCTCCCAGTGAAAAAAAGGTTTGATTTAAAAAGTGTTTCATTTTGAAAGGGGGAAGAAAACCTAAACAATCAGCGTTGTTAAAATTTTCCATCACTATCTTTTTTATGCAATATCAATGTTTTTCCTGTGCTTACCAAAGCCTCTACTTTCAGCAGCAATATGTGGCTCCTGGGAACCGGTTTTCATTAGGAGAGCATGGAAAAGCTCCACAGAAGTGGACCAGAGGTTTACAAAATGGAAACAAGACTTTTCATGAAATCTTTTTGCAAGTTTGTAGTCCCTTCTGGTGGGGTTATAGCAAATGCCCTTTGTGCTAGTCCCTGCATGAGCAGAATGCACAGCAACCGAGACATCATCCCCAAAGAACTGCACCCGACAGCATCTGCACATGGAATTCTCCAAATGACAACCTGCCGACCCTATCAGTCCCTTTGAGAGCTTTACACAAGGATCCTAGCAATTTTCCTAAGAGTAAAATATATATTTATACTTTCTGTTGCTAGTAAACTGTTATGTGCATAAAAAAATAATAGCTTGTGACAAGATAAGAAGCCTCAAGTTTTTGAAAAATCTTTCTGTGATTTGAAGAGCTGAATGAAACCCCGACAAACTGGACATTTTAGCACCAGCTCGTCTCTGACATACAAGCAATTGAAAATATGTATATAATTAAAAGGATTTGCAAAGCCAGTCTTAGGCTACAGAGACTATTTTATATTATTTTTATAATGAACTTTAGTATATGTACTATTGCGCCAGGAATCCAAACAACTGTTCATGCTTTATCTCTTTTCTGCATCCAGTACATTGACTTTGGCTGAAGAGCTGTATTTATCAGTGCAATGCTAGCTATAAAAATGAAAGAAACAAACTATAAAATGTACAGTGAAGCTGAGTATTCCTTTAGGTAAGTGGGTGCATATGCAGTTTGTAATTCTGGGGGTGGGGGTGGCATCCACCTTTATTGCACATAAACAATATTGTTGACAGTTATGGTCCAGATTTACAAAGGTTTGTAAGACTTGAAAGCGACAGATAAGCATTTAGTAGGATTTGCAGAAAAGCCTAAGTGACATTCTCAGCTCCTCCTGACTTTCAATAGAGTTGGGTACCTTTTGTAAGTGTCACTAAATTAATACCTTCATGTCTAGAGGTCTAAATACCTTTTCAAAACCTAACGATTGCCCTATTATCATATAAATCAAAACCTGATAGCCCAAAGGATGGGAGAAATGTTTTCTAAATGGGGAATAGGGACCCTGTCATTAAGGTAACAATTTTACAAATATTTTTAATGTAAGCATGTAAGAAAATTAATTTTATTTTATACAAAAAGCAAAGTGTATCATGTAAGTAAGTGAAGCTGCTGGACATCTGCAGCTGAACAGGTGCTTGAATCTCGGTCAGTAGACTCCTATGTCTATCCTCTAGCCAAAAGACCAGCCTGCAAATAAACACGCAGGCCAGCACCAAAGCTGCTTGGGACACCCACTTCTCCCTCTCTGGAGAGGACAAACTTTGGGAGGTAAGTTTAAATGGATTCCTGGGTGACCTTGCCTTTCTGTTGGGAAAGAACAACAGGAGGCTGACAATAATGTTGCTTTTTTAAAGATAAAATCCTTCATCTGATGTAAAGGGAAAAATGTTGCTGCAGAGACAACAATGAAGATCAGATCCAAAACTAACAAGCGGGCAAAAAGACCCCAGAAGAAAATGTAAGGAGCTAGATCCCAAGAGGGCCATTAAACATGAGGGTTTAGATAGCCTCCGGCTCCACAGGTCTCTCTACACAGTAGAGTGCCCGAAAGTGAAAAGGTATGTGGTAAACATCGTCCTTCACTCCTTATACTCTGCCTAATTCTGTAATGGTCCATGGTAAATGGTCCATCGCTCTGGTTTTGAAGTGCTGGCACTGTTGTGTTTGAACAGCATTTACTCTCGTCTGGCAGTTCCTATACCTGCAGGCTTGGAGGGTGCCCATTACTGGTTTTGCTGGGGCCCATCCACATACCAGGGAGCAGAGCAGAGTCCAGGCTCTTACAGGGCTGCGCAAGCAGCCAAACGCGTGTTTTTTTGGAAAGGAAAAAAAGAAAAAAAAATAATTGTGGTAGAGTGCCTGGTTGATTTAGAAGTAAATCTTAGGAAGCGAGAGCAGAGTGCAGCTCCTTACATCTAGGTTTAAAACTAATTGATCGCTTTCCCCGAGCACACAGACCTGTCTTTATTTTGAACCCATAAGGAAAAGTTCCCTGAAAGTCACTGGAGACGAATAATCCTTAAGGAGTCACTGCTGACATGGAATTATATTTTCAGTCATTTTTCAGTTATATGCGTCTCCATCCTGTCACATTAGTTTGCTAACACTTCCAATGCAACAATGAGACAAACAGAGCATTGTGCTGGTCCAAGCCAAACATTCATCTCTCCTTGGCACCGGTTCAACAGGCCTGTCAAAACTCCTTGCGAGCTGGCCAAAGCTCATTAACAGTGGTTGGATGCATATTTAGCATGGAAAAGAGCTTTACCCAGGGCTCTGAGTAGTGCAGGGGACTGAGCAGGCAGAAAAGAGGAGGGATGGTAGGAAGGAGAGAGGAAGACGTATCCCTTGCAAAGGGTTTATAACTAACGTTGGAATAAAAATAAAATGTAAATATCTATTGAGGGAACATACTTCAGGGCAGTACCTCGTTCAGAATAAAAGTGAATTGCAAAATCCCTGGGCCCAACGCCAACCTTAAATCTGTCTCAGAAGAGACATCGATGTTATCGCTCCTCGATGTGCACAAACTTATCAGGTTGGTCTCCTTGGAATGGGAGCAGATCTGCTGACTCCAGCTTTCCTTCCCAGCCAATGCTTGGTGGGTTTGGAGAGGTTTGGCCGGAGGCTCCTCTCGCTTGCGCTATCCTGGGTTCACCAAAGTCAATGGAAGGATCTGACTTTTGAGAGTCTAGCACAAGCCCGCGTAAAGCATCCCGGGGTGCTGGCACGATGCTAGCTCAGCCCTCGGCAATCTGACATACCTGTTACAGCTGGTAAGCCATTTCATCAAGAGGAGGGAGAGTGATTTAATTGCTGAGCCTGAATGTTTGTGTTGCCTTCTGGTGCTGAGCTGATGTCAAGGAAAGAATGAACAGGGTGAGTAGCACTTTCCAACTCGCCCATGATATTCCCGTGCCCTTGCTCTCTGGACTGTCCGTTCTCAGCACCTCTTTGCAGCAGTCTCTTCCATTTGCAGGAATGCTGCTGATTTGCAAAGGCAGATGGTCAAATATTAAAGAAATTTACCTCCAAACATAAATACATGAGATAGAAGAAATCCTTTCCTGTTTCATGTATCCACGCTTACATATCAGCGTCCCAGCAAGCCTGAATTTCCTAAATTCATGTCTAAAACTCCTAGCACTGTACCACTAAGTATACACTCTTGCACAAGGAACAACAAAAGACAGAAAACATACATGCTGCAGAAGAAAAAAAGGCCAAGAGAAAAAGAGAAAAACTATTGCTACATAAGAAAGCTTTTGTCTGTCTACACTGAGATGATTCAATATGAAGGCAAATGATTAAGATGCTGGAATTGAGAAAACCTTTAAAAAAGATGATGAAAGAAGCCATTCATGGACTAATTAACAGACTGCTTGAAGCAAATGTTAACAATTAACTGATTGAGTATTTAAAGGTGTGGTTCATTTTAAACCTAGCACCTCCAATTGCTTTCTTAGTTTAACATTTGCATGCTTGTAAACAATTGCTCTGTTCATTCAGCTTGTCTTCTTCCCCCGCCTCTTTTTGCTCTAAATACAGGCTCTTGAAGGTCCTTGGAAGGGGTCCTTAAATTTACAGTAATGCCCATCTTGATCAGTGCCAGCAATTTGGGATTATCCAGGCTTGTGATCTCTGTCCTAGGATCTGCCTTTGCTAAGGTGAGCATCTACTGAGATCTCTTTGGAAGGTGCTGAGAGGTTATTGGTGCTGGGTTTTGTCATAACTGATAATCAGTTATCAATTTTTGTGCTTCAGTGTCTGTGATTTTTAAAAGGGAAGTGACTTATGCCTAAAAGTGTACAGAACTACCAGAACTGACTGGAAGTTTGTGAAAACCAAAGGAGTTCAATCTTCCTTGTCTATCTAAGCAAAGAGCTTAATAAGCATATCTGGGAGCAAGGTAATCTGGATAAATGTGATGACTGCTGATGGATGGGAGATGAACCTGGGCCTGGCTGAAAGAAAAAATAAGGAGGTCATTTTGCCGTGGATGTTAGCAATCGCTCCTGTGCCTGAATCGCCCAGGGACGCGGTGGGTAGTCTGTCTGCCAAGCTCGTGGCATTAAGTTTGGAAGTGGGTATGCGGCTGCAGGTGACCATGGTCAGGTGAAGATGTGACTTTTCTCATGGAATCACACCAGAACAGGGTGTGAAGGAGATCTCCTGGAGGTGGCCTAGTCTAACCATCCTTAATGCAGAACTTCAAAGTTGGATCAGGTAGCTCTGGTCTTTTAATTTTCCTCTTGCAAAGTCCCTTTTCTGCTAAGGGATAAGATCTTGTTCCAGGCTTTGGGGAGTTAACAGGCTGTAATATTTCATTTCCACAAACTGGAGACATTGAGAGTTGAGAAGACATCCAGAGCAGGATTTGCCTTATCTCTCTGGCCTTTGGGTGACTTATTTTCTCACTATAGGTGAGCATTGTTTTCTTTGCATGTAGTTACCTGACACACTTACCTGACACCTAATCACTGCTGGCCCATGGTTGCTGTTCTGCTGGGTGTGCTCAACAAAAAATGCCTCGGGGGTAGCAGTATTTGGCAAGGGTAAAAACCCTGCTGAGCTCGGGTTTATGAAATGCTTTCTTGCCCCCACTTCTCAAGGGCTTATTATAGAAGGACTCTGGGCTCAATTAGACTGTAAAAGCTGCCTGACGCTGTGATTTATGAGATCTTAAAGGTGAGCGCTGCTTATCGGCAGCGGAGCGTAGGAGGGGCCCGGTGTCTCAGTGCTGTGCCCGCAGGATGGAGCGTGGCTCTGCAGCGAGGGCCGGCTGGGAATTCGGCTGCGGTGCGGGCACCCGAGGGGCTGGACCATGCAGAGCGAGAGGGAGCGAGCAAGGGTGCAACCGCTGGTGGATGGCACATGGCGCTGCTGCCGCCGATGCATCGCTAAGGGAAGGATTTGCAGAGGTGACTGGCTCCCGCACCCTGTGTTTTGGAGCTAAGGGCATGCCCTCAGGAGTATCTTCCCTCTGCAGCGTTTGGGAGTTTCTTCATTTCTAAACTCTGTGTTGTCTGGAATGGCTCAGAAAACATGGCCCCAACACAAAATTATAATTCTGGTTTGTTTTCATTTTCCTCCAGCTGACAGAATGGCTGAAACAGGTCCTTTCTCAAACCTGGCTGTTGAGATTAAAATCCAGTCAGAAACTGCCTTGATTATTTTTCTTTTTTTCCTCAGCATCTTCAGACCAATTATTTTTCTGAAATCATGGACATCTTAGTTGTTCTCTTCCAGCATTTGCAGAAGCTGCAAGCAGTGCTCGGTCACAGGGATACACAAGTCGCAGCTTGTCGAGAGCTGTGCCTGTACTCCTGCCTGTCCCCGCTCCGCGGCTCGCTCCTCCGGACGGCTCTCTGGCTGCCTGATCAGAGGGAGGTGACATTATTGCCGTGACCCACAGTGTTTCTACTCCGGCTTCCCCAGCTGGGACCCGGTTTCTCAGCCCGTGGGGAGGTAGGGAGGTGTTTGAAAGCTCTGTAGTTAGATGCTTTTGTGACAAGCCTGTTCTTAACAGCTCCAGGTTTAAAGTTGCTTTTAAATGTATTATAAATGAAATAATTTCTTTTTTTTTTTCCTTGAGGTTCAAGCATCTTGGTGTGCTATGAAAGAAATGCCTCCTGACTAAATACTTTTCTTCTACAACAGATGCCATAGTGTGGAGCTGCTGGCTCCAGCACATCTGTTAAGAATCTAGTGATTATAGCTAACAGGATTTTTCACCTTAAATAAGGTTTCTGTAAACTAATCTACATCTGCATAGTTTTGTTTGTGGTCCTCCAGGTGATGAGGGAAAATGTAGCTGCAATGCTTTGATCTCCAATGCACCCTTACCCCAAATCACTGCTGAGCAGTCTAATTGTACAAGATGCAAAATAAAATCTCTGTTAAAGTAACACTTAGATTTTTCAAGTAGACTTAGATTTGCAGTTAAAATAACAAAATATAAAGGATACCAAAAGGTAAGGTTCCAACATTCTTAGCTTGATTGTGTTGCATATCCTGTGTGTTTTTTATGATGTGAACCCTAATATATACATTTTACCAAAAAACCCTGGGTTTAATATCAGGTTGCTTGTAAAAATGCATTCCATAAAATGTGAGCAACACGCAGCCTGGCTGGCGGGGGAGCACCGGGCTGGTGGCTGTGATGCTAAGCCGAGCAACCCTGGCCCTGCACGGCCACGCGTGGCGGACCTGACCCTTTCCATTGTGCGAGACGGGGCTCCGGCAGCTCATTTTAGGAAGCCCCTGGCACCCGCTTAGCTGAGACTCTCCCTCCTTCCAGCATGCAGTTTCACTTCTGCAGGTATCTGTGTGCAGGTGCTGTCTTGCTCCAACGCCTTCTCCAGCCCTGTCTGCCTACAGGCAATGCATCGGCGTTGGCTTGGTTTGGTTTTCCAACCTCTTGGCTTCACCATTTTGCTATTCTAAAGCAGTAAAACCATGTCATGTAGCACCATGGTATGGGACGCAAAGCCCTTGGCCCAAAGAATTTTAAATATCTCCAAACTAGAGCATTTAATCTGATAGCTAATAGTCAAAGAACGGAGTTATCGGTCTATCTATGTATGGGGATTTGGGTTTGGTGTGTTGGGTTCTTTTTTGGATGGAAAGTAGGATAAAGGGAACCCCAGGTGGTAGCTGAAGTTAGAGTATATTTGATGCGCAGAAAGATGAGGCCCCAGACAGATGCAAGGGGAAGGCAGGGCTGGCAGGTGACAAAGGGAGAAGACCTAGGTGATACTGGGGACAATCTGGTCACGGGGACTGTAGCAGACAGTTACAAAATAAAACAATGAGTTATGAAACAGCACAAGAGTAAAACTTAGTTGCTGGCAATAAGATTTGTATTGGGGAAAGGGAACAGCAATAAAGACTTTTTTTAAGAGTTACTATGAAACTTAAGAGCTTCTTAAAATATATTGCCTTGTCCTTCAAAGAGATTTACTTAATTTTATTTTTATTTTTTTAATAATGCAATAATCAATAATAGATTAAATCTCCATTCCATTACAAATCCTTTTGCACAGTAACAACAGAGCAAAAATCTCTGGTGGTACATTAGAAAATGTAATTTGAACTCAAACCTGGATGGAGCATGCTTTATTCCAGATCTAGCAAGTCTATCCGCCCAGACCTTTCCCTTTTACAGGCTGCACATTTGACAAAGCCCTGTCTGAAAAGCCGCAGCCTGTGAATGTTATCCACCCACCTCATTTGATTTAGCCCTACAATACGTGCTAAGAAACTTCAGTGCTGGTAAATTAATTTTCAAAGACTCTCCAGCCTCTGAAGCCACCTGAAATGGGCTTCGCTGCCAGAGGGCACAGCTTGGCCAGTTCCTGGGGTGCCAAGGGGGCACAGGTGCCCTGCAGGGGAGTGGGGTCAGACTGCTGCAGGTTCTGGCTCAAGGGGTTAAAGGGAACCCTGGGTGTCTTTAAAAACTGATGATTCTTCTTTGCTGGCTTCTTGCCTTCCCCTGCCACCCTCCCTGCCAGTGGTGGGTGAATCGGCCCCAGCTCCCAGGGGGAAGCAGCCCCCGTGGCAGCTCCTGGCCCCCTGTGCATCAGAGCCGCTTTCTCCACTGCCCCGGGCATCCTGTAAAACCTGAATTTGAGGTTTCTGCCTGTGGAGGGATAGCTCAGCCAGAGCAGGAATGGTGAAGGAGAGTCACCTCCTCCCTCAGCATGGGTTTAGTGGGACAGTGAGAGTAAAAAATTGCTCACTGTTTTGCAGGCTACCTCCAGGAGGCTTTTCTGTGACAATTATCACAGGGGCATCTAACAGGCATGCATGCTGGGGTGGAACACGCTATGGAATGTGCTGTCTCTTCTGGAAGTAGAAAATTTCCTTCTCCTGTACTGTCTAACTTGCATTTCTCTTGAGTATTAAGATTAGCTCAAAAAAAAAAAAAAGTGTTTGTGAAGGAAAATTTAAGTACAAAACTGCTTACTTGGTAAAATGCACAGAAACTGCAGGGGAAGGGAGGCAGTGTATTTGTGGACCTTGAGCTTCTGACATATGATGATGCTAAAGCACATGTGTGTGATGTTTCTTCCACTGACATCCTAAAAATGCCAAGTCAGCACAGGCCAGGATGCAGATAAGCGTGGGGCTGATGAATGCTTGCACGGGGGAAGTGTAGCTGGAAACCAGATGGTCTATAAAAAAAGTGCGGGTGGATAGTGTTGCAAGCAGGTACTTCTCCAGCAAAGTCCCCGTTAACTTGGGGTTTCACTGCTCAGTCCTTGCCGTGGGGACAACTCCCAGGGCTGAGTGACAGGTACCATCCAGCCATGCCAGCCTGGACTGAGCCGTCCCTGTCCTGTAACCAGGCTGCTTCTAGTACCACAGCATCTCGTTTAAACCTCACCTGGCTTACCTTCACATGAGTGTCTGGTGCTCTTGATGTCTTGTATCAATGAGATGAGACATAGGGGTGATTCACCTTCAGCGATGAGCCTAGAGCACCTTGCACAAAGTCCTGAGCACTCACCCCAACACCAACCGTATAATTGAGAATATTGCTGCTGTTTTCCAGGAGATGTGCGCTCTCCTGGATGCAGAGGTTGACAAGTCCCATTAAGTATCCAATGTTTTATTAATCACCAGAGTAAACTAATACATAAGAGCTCGTTGGCAGGAAGGCAAGCTGCTGCTGCCCCAAGGCTGGGATAATTTATGCTCCTTTCTTTTCATGTACTGTGTTTTCCTGCAACACTGCAAGATTGAAAATCCTTTGGAAAAGGGTGTGTGTGGACTCCAAGCCCAGATTATTTGAAGTGCCTTGTTTAGTGGGTCACTGTGGCACACGTGTTGAAGGAGAAGCAGAAGTTAACATCTCTCTCACTGCAGCACAAGGTTTGCGTGTGAAAGTGTATCCAGTGAAGCAAAGAGCAGGGCTGAATTCCTGACCCTATTGAAATCAATGAGAATCTTGCCACTGACCTTGATGGATCCAGGCTTTCACCCCCTGACTATACAGTAGCTGATCCAGCCCTTTTGTCCATCAGTCTCTTGGAAGCAAGCTCCGCTATAAATCGCTCCTTGAAAGAGAAGAATGGATGTGACTTCAAAGTCTCCCCTCACAGCATTGCCCTATGGAGGCTGGTCCTGGCCAGGAGATCTCTTTTGTGGGAGATACAGCTTCCGATAGCACCGAAGCACTCGGCATCGTTTTGCAGTGGTTTTCAGCTGCTGACAAGAAACAGGAATTTATAGGTCAGCTTCTACTGCCCATTTTGACCTGCTGGTAAATTGAGGAACTGCTCAACAAAGTCACAAGTTATTTTTTTAACACATTTGTAAAGTAATAGATTTGTTAGAACAATAGCCATGTGCTGCCTGCAAGTGAGGAGGATGCAGCAGGTTATGGAGTGAGCTTTGGGACGACCCTCTAGTTTGCACTGAGGACCAACTTGTGGGATTTTTCAAGAAGCTCTTGCTGGTCGACTTACTTAGTCTTACTTACAAAATGGATGTGGTGTTCAGACAAGGTGTCTCTGCTCCAAGGATTTGTCTTGTATTATCTGGTCCGAAGGGAAACCCACAGAGTTATTTTGGAGCAGAAGGGGATGCAGACCCCGTATGACACTGGCTGCCAGGGACAGCGGCAGCCCAGCCCACCGAGCAAGGGCCGCCTTTGCAAAATACCATGTAGACAGTGATGTGCAGAGCTAAGGAAATGAAGAAAGGACCCCAGCAGTAGGGCAGGCTGTTCCCTCTTTGTAAATGTATTTCTCCAGCTCTCACAACATCCTCAGGGCTGCTGGAGCTTTTTTTCCCCCATCGCGAGCCCCCCGCTGACTCGTGGGCCTCTCACTGGCAATTTGGGCAGAATCTGCTTTGTTAGATGGCCTCCTGCTGCTCTTTTCTTCCCTTCTTCCCCCACCCCTTTCTTTTTTCTTTAAGAGCTTTACTGCGAAGCGATAAGTTGTTTCCCACCTCCGTGCCTCTCCCTTCTCAGACCCTTCTCCTAAGTCACTGGAGGTTTTTTTCACCTATGTATTTAAGTTGACCCAAATAATAGTCACCCTACAGTCAGTTCTTAGCTTATAAAATAACCAGACTGTCTTGAAAGTCAGAAGTTAAAAATATTCTGGTTTCAGGTTCCTTTAATCTGTATTTTTTCATTGCAAGGTTTCCCATCTCTCTCCAGAGACTCTCCCAATCAGCCCCAGCCCCTCTGTTTGCTAACACTTGGCACCCTGCTAGGGGCCTCGTGTGGCTGCGTGTGACAACCGAGAGAGAAGATGGATGCTCAAGTCCTGGTCACCCCTGTCAGGACCCAGACAGTGCTCAGACAGAGCTACTTTAAAAAAATAATCCAACTTCGCACAGTAGCTGAATTGTTTGCACGCTCACCTTACGCATCCAGAGGCTCAGGCACCGCATCTTCGTGAACGCAGGAGCGTTCCCTGCTCCCAGCAGCTCCTGTCCACAAGTGCCTTCATTTTAGAAGCTGATAATGGATTAAATGAGTCACTTTGGACAGCCTGGGGTCCGGAGATAGAGAGGCACTCACTCTGCCACCACCTGCATTAGGTGCCTGGGCTGTAGGATGGAGCAGGGCTGTGCTTGGCACCCAGCAGAAGCGCCCCGTCTCGGGGAATGAGGCAGAGCTACAGCAGGGCCTCGCCATAATGTGACGGCAAAACCCAGCGGGACTGGGACTGGTGGGTGCCTGCTCCCAAGGGCCACCCTTGGCTCGGTTACAGATCTGATGTTTGTAGACTGTTCAGAACTGTGTGAGACCTTCCCGTGTGCCTCCTGCTTACCAAGGTGACCCACCAGCCTCCATGCTGTGGGCAGCGAAGAGCTTTGCTGTAATAAGGTTTTGTGTTAATTTAGGTGGAATAAATGGGCCACTGGAGTAAAAAATGTGAGCATATCTCTGTTGCGGTGCAAAACAGTGGCATGAGATCCAGGGCAAAAGTCCTAAGAGCTTCGCTTGCCTCTTCCCAGAGTAACAACTGCCATTATAAATAATTTGCTCCTTTCATTAAAGCTTCAGTGAAAAGAAAATTGGCTTCAAAATTTCAGATGTAAAGTACTAAATTGGAGGAGAGGTTAGCTGCAGCAAGAGCTTTTCCAGAGGCACCCTTTTTGGGCAGCCCTTTAAATGGCATTAACTGTCAAAGCTCACCTAGGGCCTGGCTTGTCAAAGTCCCATATTGTGTCATTTAGGATGAAACAGTACAAACCTCCGGAACTGGGAGGGAAGAATTAAAATAGGCAATACAGTTTCCACCTCTCCCCCTTTCCAGCTCGGAAAGGCTGTTAGCAGACCGGAGGCACCGTTCTTATTCCATCTGTGGTGAGGTCCCATTTCAGATATCGGAATGATGCTCCAGTCTCCCTCTCATTTGCAGGCATGGCTTTGGTATAGGCTTCGGATGCTTTTATATAGATATTGATCTTTTTTTCTTGGGCTAATTCAGTCTGTTTCCCATTTTTTATCCTTTTAAAGCCGTTTTCTGTATCAGTCTAAGGGGCACTCTTGCTGCTGTGGACAGCACAGAGAACCTGAGCAGCAGGAGACAAGCCCCTCCTGGGAAATCTCTGCTGACTTCAGATAGACCTTAATTTATTTGATAAAGGCAAAACAGTAAACAACCTAATCTCCCCCTCAGGCCTCAAAAGTCCTTCTAATTATTAGCACCAGAAGGAAGCTGAGTTAGATTCCTATTCCACCGAGCTGGAGGGATTATAGACACTTCCAGGTCTCTCTCTCTTTAATTTTTTAACAGTAGCATGTTTGGGGCTGTTTGGTAATAAACAATAAATTCTAGCTGTTTGCTGGATGCTCCTAATTTGCTGGATCCATGAGCACCATAGACTTTTTTTTATGCTTTGTGGAAATATGTCCAGTATCAGGGTTTTTTGGTTTACCACTTTTGTTGCATCTTGGAGGAAACAAAGGATGCAAAGAAGGTATGTGGAGAAACTCTGTTTTGTGCCCTCTTATTCCTCTTGTTCATTTCTCCCAGGTAAAGAGTTTCCTTTTTTTCCCAGCCTCTTTTTATCTCAGAAGCTTTAATATTCACGGCTGAAAAAAGAAAAAAGTAAATATAAGAGGTAAATCTCCAAAGTCTGGAGACTACAGAGCTGCTGAATAGGACAGAATTGTGTGAAGGTAATTGCAGGGGGATAAAGGACGTCTGTGTCCTCGTTGTAGGACATGGTTATTGGGTACGTGCTTTCAGTATTTTATGATGCTTCATGATATTCATAGTGTGTTTTGGTAGTCAGCTGGAGCTGCAGGGTGTATATAAACCAGCTGTGTGTATTTAGGAAATTCAGTTATCTGGACCCGCAGGCCTGCATTTTTTCCCCGATATGAAAGGTGAAAGGTGCATTTCCCCTTGTACCTGCAGCTGGGCTCTTTTGTTTGCTCTTAGCTGTGCCTCCGAAGCTGCCAGGTACGTGTAAAATCAGCCTTGGATTTGCATTCCAGATAGCAGATGCTTTTTTTTTTTTTTTTTTTTTTTTTAAAATGTGACTGTGGCAAATCAGAGGGTCTTAAGTAACCGTATCAGTCAGGTATGGACAATTTTACCCTGCTTTTGCACAAAATATTCCTTCCTCGTTCAGTATTTGCACAGACCTCCCCCGCCCCCCCTTCTCTCCTTCTCAGCTGCCTGAGTTCCTGCTATTTTATTTCCATTTTCTCACTTGTGCCTTCACTCCTTCCCTCGGGTCCGCTTTGGATTTCTTCCTAAATAACTTTTTTTTTTTTTGGGTGGGGGTGGGGGTGTGGGAGCAGGACGGGTATTTTCACAGTGGATTTCACATTGTTGCATTGCTTTGATCTCAAGCTGACTTCCTAACGCGTGCTTGGCCACCCACCGGTCCCATTCAGCATAACTGAAAAGAAATATTTTTATGTCCCAGCCAGCCCTGCTCACCCCTCATGCTGGCGCAGGCAGGGGCCAAAGCCAGCTCCTCCGGCGCCGGTGCCAGCCTTGGCTCTGCCCGCTCCAGCCGGCAGTAATCTGTGCCACCAACTGCAGCGCCGGGTGGCTTCCAAGCTGCTGGAGGCGAAAACATCACCATGTTTCGGAGGTCTGAGGCTCGGGGTGCGAAGGGAGGAGCCTGCACCCTGGCAGGGAGGATGGGCTCCCAGAGCATCGTTGCAGGGAGAGAGCTACCAGAGCTGTCCTTCTTCCCGAGCTGGCTGGCTGGTGACTTTTAGCCAAGCCCTTTCCTGATGGGGAAGGGGAGGGAGGAATGTGTTTTCATCTGAAAGCCTCACTCTAGACCTCCTTTATTTAGAACACAAGCAGATTTTTTCCTCCCTACCCCTTTCCAATGCAGAGTACAGCCTCCAGAGATGGATGCTGATAGAAATCCATGCCTTTTCTGGATGTGCCCCTTCCATGGCTTTCCTTTGGTGTACTTGATGGACACACAATAGACATACCGTCTCCACAACCAGCACAGAGGGGCATGAGGAGGTACAATTTTTGCCCGTATTGCCTCTTCCCCAACACCGGTAGCTGGAGCTATGGCTAGCCGAGTTCTACAAACCGTGCCCAAACCTCTTTTTTTTCTGGAAATGGCAGGAAATGCAAAGGCAACACTGGTGCATAAGCATAGAAGTTTTAGAGGACAGGAGGTGAAATGAGGAGCCCTGCGGTGTCCCCTTACCTCCACCCAAGGAAGCGCCCACACTTGCTCGCGTGGGTTTCTGCGACCAGTGAGCAAAGCCCTCCCAGGCTGTGCCATTGGCGGCGGTGCTGGATGTGGCTGCGCTCCAGCGGGTCCCCTCCTGCGTGGGGGAAGGCTGAGGATGAGTGACACCTGCCACCGCCCCCGGCAGTGGCACAGGGAGTCCTCAGGCAGCAGGTTCTTTGGAACATCTTCGGGGTATTCGAAAGGGGATGGAGGGCTGATGATTTGCACTGCATTTGCACTCTGGGGTTTGCATCCTTTGCTGCTTACCTGAAGAAAGGACAGATATATTTTTCCCTCCCTTATCTTTTAGTTTAGAGAGATTTTGTTCTGCTTTTCCCTAAAGCACTGGAGACTGACAGTAGTTAAAGACTGGGGCTGGGCAGTATGTTTGTTCCTGAGCTATTAAAGATCTCTCCCGTGCCTCCTTGGTGCCCTGCTCAGGGGCTTATAGGCAGATTAGGAAGCTGGTGGTACTTTTTTTCCAAAACTGGGTGGTCTGAGCAGTGTTTGCCTTCCTCACCAGGGTTTGCTGTGGTCTGGGCTATTTCTTGGCACCAGCTGAGAGGGCCAGGGTACTGCCAGCAGTCTCCAGCTCTTCCCTTTTTGATGGTCCTTTAGTATTTAACTACTTTCTTTATGATCTTTCCTGGATCAACTGTTTGCTGGAGGTTGTCAGAGTTCCTGGAGGCGGTGGGTGCTTTGTGCATCCCAAACTAAGTGCTGTTAGCTAGCTGCTTGCCCCTGGCTAGAAATAGGGTCTGGTAAGAGGGTGGTCCCTGCAGTCCAGGGTACCAAGCATTTAAAATAGGGCTGTCTCCCTTGCAGATGTAGCTGCCTCTTAGGAGTCAGGAAAGGAACTGCAAGAGACCATAAATCCTCCTTCACACTGCAAGCTCAGAACCTGGAGGCTTAATATCTTGCATTAAAGTAATATCTTTTTCTTTTCTTTATTTTTTTCCTATTCTGCCAATCCTCACTTGTAAAGGCAGAGGATGATGAGGCAGTGGAGGCTGCAGTGTTTTAGGAAGGCTGACAGATAGTAGTAATAGGCATTGGTACCAAGCCTGGTTTAGGTTTAGTGAAACAACTTGGCTGGGACCAAAAGACCCCATAAAACCCAAACGAAAGATTCCCATCAGATTCAATGGGGTTTTGGCTTTGGCCTGACATAGGAGGTCTCTGACTCCTGTGGGGTCTGGATGCAGCCCAGCAGAATCTTCCCCTTCCAAGAGCCCTCCCTTTCCAAAAGCCTTCTGCTCCACCTGCCTGGTGCAGCCGTGCCTCTCTGAGCTCTCCTGCCCCAGGACAGGTGCTGAGGTTTCTGTCTGGAAGAGCTGTTCACACTGGGGAAGCATCAACTTGCCCAGCCCTTGGAAGAGGAGGAAAGGGCATCTGTATGTGAAGCATTTCACACATACTCAAAGTTAAATCTTTAAAAAAAGAAGACCAAACAAAAAACCAATTACCTTTAAACACACAGGTCCCAGCACCTTCATGGTTAGACTCAAGGCCAGCTTGAGGCTGACTCCCGCCTCTGTAAGAAGGGCTCAGACTGGAGAATAAAGACACTTCACCGATAGGGTTAAGCACAGGTAACTTACTCCTGTGCCCATCCCTGCTACTGCCTTCAGGAGTTGTGATTGTCAGAGCAGCTGAGAATCGAGTGTTTCCCAGTATGTAACTTATTTCAGTGCTGTTCCAAAGGCTCTTGCTGGAATGCGAGAGACTTCCAGAGTATTTTAATAAATATAAAAATTTAAAACAAGTGCAGACATGCTCGTTCCTGCCAACACTCCTTCCTTTCCCATTCAGGGTGTGTGTTGTATTACTTTTCTCTTAAAGTACCAGCTGAAGAAAGAGTGAGGCAGGCTACAACAATGTGGGGAGAAAAAACATCGCTGACGTGCTCCTAATTTCTCCCCAGGCTCTTTGAATAGCTCGTCCCGTGCCACTCCATCCTGCTCCGAGCAACCAGCCAAGTTTTCCCACAGGAAGAACCTTCGGGATTAGAAAGCTGAGGTTTTTATATGGAGTGTGTTTGTTTCTCTGATCACCCAGGAATATAATGGTCGAGTCAATCACTTGTCAGAGAGGGCTCATTACAGCCGGCGGAGACAAGGAGCCGGGCGGCGGAGGGCAGGCTGTACTCAGCGGGGTGCATGGCACGGGCAGCTCGCTCTTTCTTCACCCCTGTGCTGCTCCATTCTCTTGCCTAATGCCGATGGAGGATGGGTCACGGCGGCTGGTGGGGTGCTCCTGGCCGAGCCCCCGCGGTGCAGGGGGACCCCCTGGGCGGCAGCAGCTGCGGGGATGGAGGATGCTCAGCCGTGCACCCGTTGCTTGTCACTGCGGTGGCCAGGTCCCAGTGGCCACCCCGAGGATGTGTGCCACCTGGGGTGAGCCGTGGCAAGGCTGGGGAGCCCACCCCACGCCTCTCCTGCTGCACATCTGCTCCTCTCCACTCCCTCCTCGCTTCTGACCTGCCAGGAGGCCCAGCGCTCTGCCTGGCTGCTGAAATCTCTGCGAAATGAGGGCAATGCTAATTAGTGCATTTTGCCCTGTCCCTGATGGAAAAGGAAGGCAGCGGTTGTCCCGCTGAAGCCAGGCGTAGCTCTTCCCCAGGGCTGCCAGGGTGTGCACCGTGGAGACACGCTGGCACCTCCCTGTGCCGGTCGAGCTGACCTGACATTAAGCAAGAGCAGGTCTCTTAACCCATCTCGCAAAGATAAATTTGTTGCCCGTGTCCCTGCCGGCCGGGGGATTATGGGTTTCTCACCTTGCTGGTGTCCCACCAGCTCCACAATGATATGTGGGCTCTCCAGCCTGGAAGTGGGATGAGGCAGCAGGAACATCCCTGAGCCAGAAGCTAATCCAGCTCCACGCGACTAGAAACTTATGCTCTGTAGCCGCAGAAATTAGCTTTCTTAACCCCATTTCAAAATTAATCCTGCCCAGAGCTGGTTCAGCACAGTCTCGCCTCCCTGGTATCTATAGGCATGGAAACTCAGCCATTTTGACACTTCTGGCTGCGAATCCTGCCCTTAGCAAACACACATGATGCTGATACAAGGTCTCTTGGCTGCCTGTGCTCGTACCCATCTGTTGCAGTGGCACGGTGCCCATGAGCAAGATGCTCTGCTATATTTGCTGCAGCATAGGTGCCAAGCAGACCAGATGTTTTCAGCAGGAGAGTGAAATGGGGAGGCAGGGTCCTTTTTTTAAAACTCCTGGCTCTCTCGGCAGCACTGTGGGGCAGAAGCGAGCGGAGGCGCCTTGGCTTCCCCCGCCGCCCCCAGCCAGCACGGCCCAGCTCCCCAAGTGTGTTTGCTAAGCAAGGCCCACGCCTGCTGCCTGCAGAAGGTCAGTCACCCGCTGCCTACAGAAAGCTGCCTTCATCTCCCTGTGGTGACCAAAGGCAGGAGGTCCCCATCCTCTGCTAGCCTGCCCTTGAGGATAGCCAGGAGGGATGGCTGGTGCTGGTGTGGGTACTGGTGCTGGTGTGGGTTCTCGTGCTGGTACAAATACCAGTGCCAACCTCTGGCAAAGCCGAGACGAGGAGTGCGTGATGATGTTCCTGGCTGGGTTTTGCATTTCGGCACCTCTCCACAGCCTGTGAGCCAGCACTTGCTCAGACCTCAGACAAGTCCCAGGAGAGACAGTAAATAAGATGTTATTTTCCTCCCTGGCTAAGTGGTAATTTTCTGCCAGCCTGCATGAGTGGGGAATTGCAGTGCCTAATCACAACGCCTTACTCCCTTGGCGGTGCCGCTCGGCCCCAGGAGGGCAAGGCAGCGCAGGCAGCAGGGCAGGAGCAGGCAGGGCAGAGCCCTGGTTAAGGCCAGCAGTGCATGAGCCAGAGAGACCGGTACGAGCTGCCAAGTGGGGAAAGGAGGATGCTCTGCATCTGGAGGCTCTTCTAGCAGATGGGCTGCTCTGAGCTGTGCCTTTTGGGGCAAAACACCGCCCGTCACTGGCTGGGTGGGTGCAGGGTGAGCCCCGGTGCCCCCAGGACTGAGGGCACACGGGGCAGGCTTGTGCCCCGTCGCCTCCAGCACAGGCAGCGGCCTCGCCAAAGCTGGGGGAGAAATGAAATCCCCCCCAGAGAGAAATGAGAAGTGAGCGGGAGTGCCTGGTTATTCTGAGGAACTTGAAGCTTTTCAAGCAAGGGGAAAAAAAAAAGCATCAGTAGCAGTTGTGAGTGTTTCAGGAAACAACTCGATGGTATCTGTTCTCACCAGCGAGAGAAAAATCAACCCTATAGGATTACAGCCTGCTTAAATCTGGGAATAAAGGATATTTGAAGTTCCTCTCTATTAACAAAACCCCTGGAGTTTTTTTTCTTGATATCATTGTCAGGGCAATGTTGAGGTTGGAGATATCTACCCTGTACGTATGCTGGCTCCCCTATCAGATGGGAGAGCTGAAAGAAATGTGTATGCTGGAGTCTTTTCCTATTGCTGAGACTGCTGAACAAGACAAATCCCAGGTAAGTTGCAGAGCGGCCATCTATAGAGATGCCACCCTGCCTAAGAACAAATGTGATTCTTCAGGTTAACTAACTGACAAAATAGAAAAATCAGATTTAAAACATGAAGCAAGAAAAAGTTTGAGCAATTCTTGCAAAAATCTGATGGTTTTATATTTATTGTTCTGATTGACTTAAAAACTAAACTACGTCTGTGTTATTCTAATTAAGCAGCTCGGTGCTTCTGTAGTGTCGTAGTGAGCATCTTGTCATGAAGTCGAACTCTGGAAAATAGTTTGAAGGCTCCTGAGACCAAAACCTGTATTTTTATTGCTGTTGGCTGATGATGTTTGTGGAAGTTGGAGCAATGACCTGATAATTTGCCAATCACCATGAAACATGCGCTGTTAAACTTCTCTTCTGGGTGTCCCATGTGAAATCTCAGCTGCTTTAGATGCTTTGTGAAATACAACTGAGCTTTTTAAATTTGTGAGGAGTTGTGATAGACCTGGGAAGCTGATGCTGCTGGCTTTCAAACAGACGAAACCGTCTTTGTTCAGTGCAGAAAATTGAACTTCTTGCTTTCTGTATTAGCTAGTGCCTCGACTTAGGAGGACTAAGCCAATTTGCTGAGCCAACTTCAGAGCTTGCAGCATTTGTTTGTTTTTAAGTAGAGCTGGCCAGAAAACAAAGATCCTGTAATACTACTGTAGTGAAGCCTTGGGTCTCCTTACCTTTAATTACGAAACCTTGGGAAATTCTTTTTTGGAATTAAAAACCATTGAGAGACATTAATTCATCCACTCTGGACAAGAAACACCTATGGAATACCTACCGTCTGCCACTGCCACTGGAGATCCTCATCAGAAAGCCTGTTCATTGGAGCTGACGTGGTCCCCCTAAAATAAGCTCGTTTCAGTAGGTAATAATGTCATCAATGTTCATGACATTTTTTTTTAACCTTTCAAATCCAGCCTGTAGCAGGGATCAGAGAGGTTTCTGACCTGCCCAAAGCAGAGAAGGACAAGTCTCTGTGAAGCCCATTCCCAGTGCCGGGAGGCTGGAGTGAGGTAAGGCTGAGAAAGAGACGCCTCTTGGCAAAATTACTAATAAGTAGGTAGGGCTATTTAAGCCTTGAGGTGTATTTAATGAGATTAAAGTTCCCTGGTTGCTCTCTCTTGTTCTCTTTCCATCCTAATTAACTTCCACTTGAACTCCCCTCCCAAGCTGCCAACCTTGCCGGAGGCACCAGGGATGCCTGTGGGAGCCCCGCTGGGGTGGAGAGGTGGCTGTGCCCCTGCGGCACCCCTGGGTGATGGTGTGGGACCACAGGGTGCCCGCAGGCAGGTCACCCACTGTGGTGTAGCCCCTTTCTCCCAGTGGGACTCCGCAGTGCCCCAGGGACACAGAGCACCCAGCCTGGCAGGGGAGCGGGGCTTCGGGCACAGCCACAGCCTCAGGATGAGGCATGGAGGCACTTCAGCACTGAAGTACCCACTCCCTTGCCTGTAGCTAGTTTCCTCAGAAGTCAATATTTTGGAGCAGAGGGAATAATTTGGTTTCATTTCTTTTCTCCACCACTCAGTCTCCAGTTCCTCCCCTCCTCACGCCTCCATTAAGATGCTGTGATGAAGCTGCTGACCTATTTCTGGGACATTTCCCATGTCTTCCAGCATAGCTAGGGGAAGATTTCTGTCAGCAGAGGTGCTGTTGCTGTTTCCATCCCCCATGGTGCAGATGTCTGGTGAAGTGGGCACAAGGAGCGCCAGCAACGCAGGGCGATTCACCCTGCGGGGCCCTGCCAGGGCTGGGGGAGCAGCCACCATCCTGCCTGATGCCAGCACGGGCAGCGCTGGCAGCCCTGGAGCAGAGAAAGGAGCAGTGTCCTCTTGTTGGAGGGGATTTGCTTCACGTGGTGAATGAGAGAGAGGGGTCAACGAAAGAGAAATCAGTTAAACACCCATCCCTCCTGCAGAGTGGACAGGGTGCTCCTGGGCTCTTCCCCACCTCCCTTCTGCCAAGGGCTGCTCTTGGACAAGAGTTCCCGACCCACTCTTCCCTGCTTCCATCCCGGCCCCGCTAGGTGGGGAGAGATGCCGTAGTCCCCTGCCAAGTTTCCTGTCCTCTCCCCAGCGGACCCACCGCTGCAGCGCTGGGCAGCACTGGGCTGGGGGTCCCACCGCCCATCAGACCCACGGGGTATCCCTGGCAAGTCAGTCCCTCAGCCCTTTAGGAACGCTGGGCTCTGCCGAGGACCCAGCGCCATGAGGCCGTGGCTCAGGATTGAGCCCCCCTCCCCCCCCCCCCCCCCGGCACATTAAATCATTGGGAGCGGTTGGAAAAACCCTAACACAACCACTGCAGCTGCCTGCCAGGTGCCCTGCCCGGTGCCCTGGCTCCCCGCCCGGCAGCGCAGGCTCGGCAGCGCCGGGACCGCGGGGTCTCTGCCGGCAGACGCGCTGTGCCGGCACGGCAGGGGCCTGCCATCGCTCGCTCCAGACCTGAAGACTCCCCCATGAGCAACTGCTGTCCTTGGGCATCCCCACGCTCAGAGATGCTCTCCCCGTGGCCAGGCCGCCCCCGGTGCCGCTGAAGGAGAAGCCAACACTGAAGGGTATTTTTAACATCACCTTGGTAAAACGTAAAGGCGAAAAATCTCTTGGCAGACAGAGAGCTTTTCTTCTCTTTCTGATGAAGAAACTATTTCCTTGTACATCTGGTTCATATTTTTCTTTAGGTTTCTGCCAGAAACAATTCTGCAAACAAAACGCAGAGCTGAGCGGAGCGAATGTATACATTCCTGAAGGATTCCTTCACCGCTCCTCTCCGACCCAAACCTACCAGTTCTCCTTACAAACCCTCTTTTTTTTTTTTTTCTTTTTCATTTTTCATTTCTTTTTAATTAGTTTTCTTTTCCAAATGTGAAAACATATGGCCTGATTAGCTGTGGAACACTGCTGCCTGCATCGTATAAAATGATCTACGTTTAGAAAATAATTACAGCGAATAGAATGAGAAAAATATTCCATTGCAGAAAATGTTTTTTTTTTTTTCTAATTGTTTAAGTCTATTATCTCTCCAGTCAGATTTGTCTGGAAAGCCTTATTAATGACTGCGTGACACGAGCCTTGTGCTGGGGCCTTGCGGCTCAGAGATGTTGCGTTTTTCTTCAAAATCCAGGTTTTGGATGAGAAAAGGGGAAGCGGCAGCAAGTGGTGTTTGAGGCTGTTTGACTGCACGCATCCTGCTTCGGTCCGCTGCCATTGAGCGTGTGCAGGCAAATGGCCAGGGTGGCTTTGCTTTTGTAAAGCTTGGTGTGTAGGGCTGTGAAAAAAAAAAGGAAAAAACGAAAAAAAAAAAAAGAAAAAACAAACAAGGGAGAGCGATATCCCAGTTCTGGTCTGCCTAAGCCCCAGTAATTGGGAGGGAGGGGATGGGAAGGTCACGGGTGCGTGCACCCGAAGGCTGCCTGTACCACCTGTGAGATGGATGGCACCCACGGTGTTGTCATAGCACCAAACTCCTGCTCCTGTATGTGCTGCTGAGGAAGCGCAGCAGCTGAAAGCCATTGGCTTCACCTAATTGGGAGCAGAGATGATACATTAAGAAAGAAATGTGTAGCCCCAAATTATTTATGTTCCTAGTGGGAGTAGTGCAGTTGCTGCTTGACAGTCAGCCTCTACTCCCTCACCAAGGTATCCAAGTGATGCCTGAGCTGGAAGCCCGTGCATTTTGCAGGCAACGCTATGGAAATGTTTGCAAACATTTTATTGGGAGATGTTTGTGTTGCTGTTATATCCTGTATGCAGAGGAAAAAAATCAAGGTTGGGAGTAAGACCCCCTTTACCTCCTCCACAAATATCTTCAGGCTTTCACTTCTAGCTTAGTGAGGCTGTGGTTTCAGGTGAGGGTAGAAAAGAGTGAGTAGTGGTGGCTGGCAGATGACCTGAAAACCACTTAGTATGTCTTTACTTGCTTTTTAACACCATATAGGTGTTTATTCCCATGTCTGTGCAACTGCAGGGAGTCCTGTCTGCGGCAGGAATGGGGTGGCTCTGGCTCCGAAGAGGAGGACACCTCCGCTCAGATGCTGCGTAAGCTGCCATGCAGGGCTGCAAGGGGAGGGACATGGTTTCTGGCAGGGTTATGAACCAGAGCTTGCTGCCTTCCCTGCAGAGAGTTGCTTGCTTTCACTCCAATAATTGCTGCTTGCTTGGAAATGCTCCTGCTAAAAGACCAAAATGACTGATTACAAAAATTGGAAAGGATTAAAATCTCTAAAACAATGCAAAGGGAAGAAAATAGATGAGCTAGCAAGGGAATGGGCTTATCACTTCTTGAGCAAACAAACAAGTGAAAGCTAATTTTCTGAGCCAGCAAATGAATGATTAATGAACCAACCCACGATTAACCCTTCATCACAAGCTCACCTACTCAGGGTAACTGCTTTGCACAGCTATTGCTCTGTTTCACTTTGGAATAAAGTCACAGTTTGATGGTGATAAATCTGCTGCTCAGGTTGTATTTCAAAGGGCTTTGACATAGCAGGTATATCTGGGGAAGGAACAAAACACGTTTTAAAGATATTCCAGATGTACAGTATTTGGGATGCGGTGTTGTTTCAAGAGCCACCCGTTTGTGTATCTCCCCCAGCATGGCAATAAACTAACCTCCTTGACATAGGCACAACATATTTTAAAATATGAACTTGTCTTTTTACTGCATTTTGTTAAATGATTAATTTGCCTTATATTAACTTAAAATGAGCTCATTAAAAGATTTCTTTTTTTCTTTGAAAGCATTGCTCATTATACTATCATTTTAAGTAATTAAATCAGAATAAATGGCTCTGTGAAGCTATTTTAATGTAACATCTAATTATATCTGACCTAGACGCTGAACTATAATCATTAACTACATGAACTGTGTAATGTTCTGCAGACTCTTTAATAATTTATACAAGCTGAATTCAGCTGCGTGGAGTTGTAAGCTGAAGCCATTAGATGCCATGCACCTGTAGTGGGTGTGGGACAGCTGATGGGAGTTTGCTTGTTCGGCTGTTTCCAGCCTCGCCTTGGTTCTAGAGAGTCTTTCCTGCAGAGCTGGGCTGGCTGCAGGCTCACTTTGACCTGGATGGGGTCACTTCTCGTTTATTGTTTGTGTGTGGATCCAGCACGTGCGTCTCGGTGCATGTGTGGTTTGAGGTTTTCTTCTGTACGGTGCTCTAGTCAAGGTAACATATTCATACCATGTTTATTTAAATTGCGTTAGACTGTGACTTAGGTGTTTTCACATGAATGGCCAGACTCATTTACAAGAAGCTTTAGCTTTTGCTGTGTTAACTCATACGCTTGCTGTTTGCTTTCTATGGAGGCTCAGTCTGTGCTTCCATTTTAAACAATTTTTTTGGATCTATTTGCATCTAGCTTCCAGACTCATGTTCCCTGCAAGACTCGCTCAAGTTAGATTTATTCCTGAAAACAAGTTTGTCTGAGGAAGGAAAAATTGGCTTGTAGGGGTTTTAACCTTTTCCTAACTCAAACAGAAAAGAGGGGCTGGATGCTGCCATTGCAATAGGTGGTCCATCCATCTTCTGTGCAGCGCCGATGGGCTCCGTGCCTCGTGGCAAGGGAACAGAAGTACCATGTTGTAGCACATCCAAAAATTGCTGGTGCCACCTATTGGTGGAAAGCAGCAGATTATAACGTGATTAATGTCTATTATTATGCCCTCTGCATATCATTCCCCAGCTGACAGGTGGGTCAAACCAGTTTTACTGTTAGTTTTAATATCAGTTACTGTTGGCAAACATGGTTTGCATTCCTCCTGTATCTTGGGTGTGATTTGCAAACAAGCAGGTTTGCTGTGGGCAGGCAGCTGCTGGTGGACATGTAGCTCTGGGGAAGCGTGTGCAGAGAGAGCAGGTATGCAGACCTGCTCCCCAAGAGCAGGGGAGGGCAAGCCTAAAAGCCAGGCTTGTGTAAGTTGTGCTGCTGGATGTGTCGATAAACCCACTCAGCTTAGGATAAATGTTGGGTATTCCTATAGCCTTGACCACAGCTGCAGGTCAGGATGCGGAGGGAGAGGTGGTGTGACATGTAACGTATGGGTCATGATGCAGCGCTGCTTTGGCGGCCTCCTTGCTCCAGCTGGAGCCCCACATGCTGAGCACAGAGATGGATAATTTCACCAAGCAAAGGAGACATGGGCACGGATGCAAAGGCTTTGCTGCATAGCTTTTGCTATGTGGATTTTTCTAGCCTTAGGGGATTTTCCAGCCTTGCGAGGGAAGTGAGGGAGAGCTGAATCCCTGCCTAGCGCCCAGCTTCCTGCTGCCTCGTTGCAGGAGACCTTTAGCCAAGCCCTGATAGGCAACAAAAAGCCCCGCTGGCCTCCTGCCTGGTATGCTTAAGCAGTTTTATAGCTGTCATATAGAACAGCCCTGTATTAGCATCAGGTTTAATACTCCCGGGAAACATCCAGCCACAGTACTGACATCATGGACTAAAGGCTCCAAAGGTTCAGTTGCTTAAGTGGCTATTTGTAACAGAGTCTTTTAATAAAATTTCATTAAAGGAGAGCTCCTGCCCGAGCCCAGTTCCTGAGATTGCTGGAACGGAGCACCAAAGGCCAGCCTCGTGAGCTGCTTCAAGAGGCAGGGGGGAGTAAACGGGCCCCTGCAAGGACCTGGTTAGGGCTGGAGAGAAATGCCTGGCACTTGTCCATGCTCTTGTCCAGACCCAGAGGAGTAAAAGGGCTTTGTAGAAAGCAGAGCAGAGGATGAGCAGTGCAGAGGGAAAGGGCGAGAGTTGCTCCCGGCTATTGCAGAGGGACCATCCCGACTGGGAAGGACTGGTGGGAGACAAGAAGGGCTCAGACTCATCTCCAGTTTTCCCTCCCCACCACAAACTCCTAAATGCTGATTACTTCAGCGCCTAAGCAAGGGGCAGAGGATGCAGGTTGCTCCTGAGTTAGGAGTTAGGAGACTGGCACTCCCAGGGTTTTCTTCACATTTTCTGTTGCAGTTTGGCTGAACCTTTTTTTACCATATGCTTGAAGAATAATCTGAATTCCAGGGAAGAGTTTTCTAAACGCTTGTCTCCTCTGTAATTTTTCTGTCATGCCATAGAGAGGAGCTGCTTGAAAGACTTCCACAAAGAAATTATTCTCTACTTCAATCCTAGGGGTTTTTTTTGTTGTCTTTTTTCTTTTTTTAATACCTAAAAAATTACTCTTTGATGTGAAAATTATATGCACTTAGAGATATGCTAATATGAAAATGATTGGAGAAATGTTGAACATGGAGAACAGCTCATTTCCAGGCACTTTTCTTCACCGCCTGCATCTCCAACAACCTCAGTTCCATCCTTCCACACACAGCTCTTGGGCTAAAGCCGTGTTATTTACATTGTAAAAGCTACTCCTCTTTCAAATAGGTTCAAAAACAAATCTGTTATGTTTGTATTGGGTAGGGTTTTTTTCCCCCTTCTTTTCCAAATGATGGTCTTTATGCCTGTTTTGTGGTTTTATCAAAAAGATGGTGGTGTGGTTGCTGCTCAGGAGATGCTTAAGGACCAACAGTGCTTTCCTGGACTAGACTTGGGCTGTGCACCCATCCCAAAGCCATCACCGATCGTGGCAGAGCTAGAGCTTCTCAGCAGATACTCCTGATCCTTAGTGCTAGAAGTGGTCCCCAGCCCCCCTGCTTTAGTTTTTGTGCAGATTAAAAACTTGCTGGTGACTGAATGAAGACTGCCTGCACTGGCCACTCATTTTGAGGGGATACAGCATGTTCTCATGTCTGCTTTCAGAGACTTTTTGCCTGTAGTTCTTTACATATGTGAAATGAGATAAGCTGGGGAAAAAAGGATGGTGTAGAGTGGCAGCCAGGATTGTATCTTCATGTTTTCTTTCCTTGCTGGCTTCAAAAGCTGAATTTGGAGTCAACAAAGGCAGAGCTGGTATCATCGCAGCTAAGGATGATTTTGTTTATAGAGGATGCCCTGCTGCGTGCCCGGTGTGCTGACAGAGATAGGAAGAGCTCTTACAGAAAGCCTGAAAAGCAGGAGATGTGTTTTCTCTGTGAAGCAGGATGATGGCTACCAAGTGCTATGGTTTAATGTGCCCCTGCTGTAATACTCTGCTGCTTTAGTGTCCTGATTGCTCGTGGTTAGTTCCTTGCGGCTGCAGTCCTGGAGGCATTGCTGGGTGATGTCAGGATGGCAGCTCCTCGTGCAGTGGGGTGATGCCTGGTGCCATTATCGTAGAAATCGGAGCAACTGCAGCTTTTGTTCAGAGAGCAACATGGTGGCAAACTTAAAACTTCCAGTGAGCAGCTTCTGCCTGTGCTCCCAAGCTGAAATGGGCAGGGAAGGCATCCTTTTAATGATTAGCTCTATTTCCCTTGCTGGGGAGTAGCCTGACTTTATTAGTGGTTTTCCAGGTAGCTTTCCTGGTAGATAGATACCATGGCTTTGAGCTGTTAGCATAAGGCAGAGGCTGCTGTCGCAGCCTTAGCTCTGTTGCCGTCCCTAGGTATGCATTCCTGGCATGCCCCGTTCCTGGCTCACCCTGTGGGGACCCCTCCCGCCCCCCCCCAGTGTCTTCCCAAGATGCCCTTCCCGTGTGTGTTTGGTGATCAGCAGCCTCCAGCACATCCCAGTTTCCTGGAAATCCTTGTCCTTGTGTTGTCTTTTGCCTGCCATTGGGGTCTGGGGGGAAAGCTCTTGTGTTTTCCTTTTCCTGCTTGTTTCTTCAAATGGCTATTTGCTGAACCACAGGTGGTCATGCTGTGGAAAAAGCCCTCAAAGCCAGCCTGATGTATTGAGTTTCCAACTGTTTTACAGGGCTGCTCCAAATCCATTGGTTGCATTAATGAATTAAAACAACTTTGATTTCAAGGGTCCCCAAAGTTTACACCCAAATTCCACCAGAACTTGCAAATCCCATGTCATATCTGTTGCCTTTATGCGTGTATTATTTGGTTCCAGATTTTTCCTAATTGAGAGAGGCATTAACAATATCCATACAATTTAAAATATACGTTATAAGAGGTATAGTGTATATGGTGCCTAAGAAAGCCTGAACATAAGGCATAGGCTTTTAGATGCACCCATCACACCTGTTCAAAGGAAAGCCGCTACCAAGCACTGTAGGACTGGTGACTGGTGCTCAGTTACGTTACATGGTCATTCGAGTCCAGCAAAAGCTGAAATCGAGTATTTTGGGGTGGAGACGCTCTTCATGCCTGGTTTCCATTGGAAACTTGCTCCATGCTCGTTTTCTGTCTGGCAGAAGTACAGTGGGCTCTCTGTTTGCTCGGGCCCTGGTCCTGCTGTATGGTTCAGATCCCTAGCCTGCAGTGTGGGTTTTGGTTTGCATCAGTGTTAAACAGATCATTTAATCTAAAACTTGCATGCAAAATTTTATTGGGCTTGCGTATAGGCAAAAATTTTGTGCTTTTGGTCCTAAATTCAAATCACTGGGAGGCACACAGGCAGCTTTTTAACGTTGCCAATGGGCAGAGGTAGACAAGCATGTGAAATTCCCCTGCTAGCAAGGCAAGCTTTGAATGAGCTGGGCTTATCTGGGGGATAAATAACACCCTAGTGTAAGGCACTGGAGAAACAAGCCCTGTCTATGAAGCCTTATATTAAATAAATGAGTTGTAACAACCTCTGACTTTCCCATAAATGTGCCAAACTACGAAGCATGCTTGCATAGGGTTGCATGAGTGCTTTTGAAAGTTTAGTGTTAGCTGTTGTGTGTAAGCAGTTTTGATCCTAGGATGCTTGGGTTTCACCTGGGGATAGAGATATACTGGCTCTAGGGAGGCTGTTAGAGGAAAGATACTTTAAAACGTCCAAGATGTGCGTGTTGTGAGTGTATTTAAAACATTGGAGCCTGGTACCTGTGTGGCAATGAGTCAAAATAAATAAATGCAAATGTCCAGAAGAACAAAAGGAACATTAAATAGGTAGTACCCTCATCGCTGGGAAAGAGTAAAGTTTCAGAGTCCATAAATAAAACCTCCTAATCTAATAAATGTTCTGGAGATAACGGGAAAAAATACTGAAATGGTCACTTGGTTGTAAGGGAGCATATTTCACTTTTGCCTAGCAAAAAGACTTGAAGCTTCTGCAGTTGAGGTGATTCATAGCTCTTTGTAATGTCCCAGTTATCCCCAATCACAGCAGGTTTTATGCAGCAAGTACTACAGTATGTCAATGTCTAGTTAATATTTTAAGAGCAGAGAACAACCAGATCGTAGTTTGCTGATGTTTTTTCTTTTTCTTCCTTTCTTGTTTTTTAGGAAACTGGCTACTGATAAGAGTAGAAGCCTGGACAGAAATGACTGCTTGATGTGCTAATCGCCTGAGAAGATGCAACTTCCTTTGAACTCACCAGGAAGAGAAGAACCAGGGAGGTGAGTCTCGGCCCGGCAGCGTGGGCGGTGAATGGGTAGTCTGAACACGCGCCAGGATGGAGCAAACAATATGAGTTCCCATGGGACTCCAGCTAAAATGCTGGGCCAAACTGGTGTAAATTGCCTGCCTTTTTGCTGCTTGGTAACGTTCTGTGCAGGAAAATTGGGAAGGTTTGGTTTGAGCATCCCTTTTATGTTGGGAGTTTCATCTCATCTTTCTACTTGTAACCAACACAACCTGTGTTACTGTATTTCACAAAACCACGAGAACCCTTGCAGTGTGCCAGGACAGATAACAGCCTGTTTCCACCCGGGCTGTGCAGTGAGGTTCAGGTGTTCTCCGCTCCCTTCGCATTTTCGCCCTTGCTTGCACCCTTTCCGCTGGCAGGCAGCCACGTCTGATGCCGGTGTCAGCCTGGACGAGGTGCGCAGCTCTATCGGTGAGAAACACGGACCCTGTCTGCGTGCTTTTTCATCTGAAATCTGCCAGAAGCCCCGTGGGCTGGATGCTGGTGGGAAGGAAGGATGTGTGGGGTGTTTTGTTTTGTTTGGGTTCTTTTTATGCTGAGCTGAAGGAAAGAAGGCTAAATTTGGTGTATGGTCTGTGCTGTCATCCACGAGGATATCCTCTCAGGAATCTATATCTGTTCTGGCCCTAGTGTTTATCCATGGAAGGATGGTTCCCGGTGTCTCTTTCAGCGGATGCATTTCAGTTGTATGAAAAGCAGCATGTAGTGCACATCTAGTGCCTTCATCTGTTACTGAATTTGCCATCGGTGTGCTGTAACAGCTGTATCTCCTGCTACTGCGTCTGTGCTCCTTTCTGGACACAACTCACCAAAGAATGCACTTGGCTGTGTGATTAGAGGGGGAAAAAAAAATCAGCAGAAGGGATGTATGGTCTGTTGCAGAAACAAGGGCACACTGTGTACCTACAGGTGTTTTCCTGTCCCTTGCAGGGGGAGGGAGCCGTTTGGGTAGGGAGGGAGGTGGCTGACAAGGGACTTGCTTGGCAGAGCTCTCCAGCTTGACGGGGACCTACGCCTGTCTGGGCTCTGCCGCTTCACTGTGCGTACTGCTGGGTTTCAAAGCTGTCTGTGTTTAACGCTCATGCTGTGCTCTCAAGTTAGCTGTGTCTGAACTGAAGATACTCCTTAGAAGTCTATATTAAGCAACATTAAAAGCTGAAACAGGCTGCTCAGGCATGTACTTTGATAGATTTTCTGACCGTGCGTAGCATAATGTACAGCAGTGAAAAAAGTACCAGCCTTGGCTGGTTTCCCGCCTTCACTCCCATGGCGTTTTGTGCCATGAGCGATAGGGATGGTATGGCTGAGATGAGCTTGTGCAGACACTGACCTGCAGCAGCTCTATGTGAATGCAAAAACTTCCATTAACTCCTCCTGGTTGCCTTGTATCAACAGAAGGTATGTGGCTCATGGCATCCCTCACGCCTGGCAGATCTAAACGGGGAGCTTGGAGAAAGGGTATGGTTGGATAATAAATTACAGGCTAGAGAGGTAAAGTTACAGATCCTTTTATTCCTTGTACCTAGATAATGTTGATTATCTTATTTGTAGTTAGTTTGAATTTATTTTGGTAGAAGTGACACAAGCTCTTTATGGATTCTGCCTTTCTCTAAGTAATGGTCAGGAGCATGACAACACGTGCCTATGTAAACGCAGTATTTTAGAACATTATTGATGCCTTAGGTGTTGGGTTTTTTTAAATATATGGTGGAGGAAAGTATTTTTTCCTTAAAGAACTTGAGCGCATAACCAAAATTACGTGGTTTCAGAACAGCAATGCTTTTTCAGTGCCGTTTGTTACAGTCAAATCTTACTCAAGCATTGGTGGGGGGAGTTTAAGAGCTGGGCACCTGGAAAAGGCATTGGTGCAGAGACCAGCTGAGATAAGTGAGAAATTGCGAGGTGTTGGTTTTGGCAGGGCTATCCTGTGTTCTGCAGGGCTTTCCAGAGCCTGTATTTCCATTTTATTTTGGAGGGCCTTTCACTGGGTGAGTATCTTAAACCTGGAGACACCGTTTCACGTGCAGCCTGTTGTCAGGGCTACAAAGAGTTGCAGATGTGCTTGTGTGAGAAATTGTCAGTAAACAACCAGAGATTTTAGGAAGAGGACTTTAGAAGCATCACATCCCACTACTGCACACTTGTCATCTTCTGCTGGTTTAGTTGTGCAGGTATAACCCTGCCAGCTATTGCTGGCTGGAGTGGGAGTGATTTATGGTAAGTGGGTGACCAGCCAGCCGCCTGCCAACTTCATGCATGCTCACACGGGAAGGTGGGACTGCTTTTCTGCACAGAGCCCGCCTCTGCAGTGCTGGGAACGGCATCAAACGCAGATCTCGCGCCCGGCTGCAGCCCCTCATGTGCCACGGCAGCGTTCCGAGGGTCCCGGTGAGGAGAGGGGCACTGGCCGGCATCGCGGCTCCCTGTCTGTGCTGCAGCAGCCACCCCTCCGCACATGCAGCTGCCGGCGGGCTTGGCAATACGGGGTGCCCGACCTGGTTTGATCTTCTGCCTCCTGCCAAAGGGCCCCTTCCCCCTTCACACACCATGCTGAATCCTGCATTTAGGTCTCTGCTTTCTCAGCCTTTCAGTGTGGAAGTGGTAACATCTGGTGAAGCACCAAAAGGGGAATAGCACTTGTAGGAGATCATCAGGAAAAAGATGAAACTCTGGGTCTACTGAGTGGGAGCCTGTAGTTAATTCCCTTATTTTAAATGCTATTTTCTGGGTAGGTGATAATCAGTGGGCCTTTACCATTTAATTAAAGGGCTTTGTAAAGCAAATGATGTGGAGAATACACAGCCTGGGAGAGCAGTGGGTAGGAGATGCTTGTTGGTGTCCGTGTGGTTTTAATCTGGTCTGACAGTCTGTCTCAGTGGGATTAAATGGGGGGGAGGAAAGCCCGCTCCTGGGGAAACAACCTGAGCCCTTTCTCCAGGTGGTTTGGGGAAGGGGGGGGCCTGGGGGTGGAAGGTGAAAAGTGGGTAAGACACTACATCGTTGATTAACTGGGAAAGATTCAACCAGTACTGGAGAAGGTAACTGCAGTTGTGCTGTTCCTACCAGTACAGTGGGAAGCAAGGTTGTGTCATCTTCAAATATTAAAGTGATGCTTCAGAAAAGTACACTGATGCTCTTCGTGTTTCCTTAAAATTCATTTGAGCTTTGCCACTACCTTCTATAAGAGAAAGATTGTATTCCAAGATTGCTGATTTAAGAACTCAGTAGTAGTACTACAAAATGAGATTTTTTTTTTTTTTTTTAAGCTGTAACTATTGCAAGACTCAGACTTGGTTTTGAGGAGGTGTCTTTGGTGATGCTTATCTTTCTGCATTTGGAAATCTTAACATTGATTAATTCTGAGCGTGGTTTCTGTCGTGCCTATTACCATTTCTGCAGCCTCTCTCTGAAGAGACTTGGCCCCTTGGGTTAAGAGTCTTCCTCGGTATAATTTTAATTCTTTAAACTTCCAACATCCCTACTAACCTTTTATCTGGTAAATGGTCTAGGTCCAGAGGTGAAATTGAGAAAAGGAGAGCCTACATACAGGAAGATAGACCTTTGTAAGAGGAAAGCTTTATCTCCCGGGATGGAACCACATTATCTAGCTTCAATCTTCAGTCCATGTTTGGGACCTAGATGAATATAGCTACACTAGTAATTAGTGTGTACTAGACAAGGAGGATCATTTGACACTAAGCTTTTACATTAAGATTGCAGGAAGCATGCCTGGACTCTCAGCATGAATGTGATCAGATCCATATGAGGACAGGGATATTAAATTTCCCATCTCCCCACAAAAATGTTGTGATTAATCACGCTGAGAGTTGCAATTAGACCAAATAAAAGCAGCATGTTAAAGAAGCAAAGAAGGAGGTGATATGAATGTTATTAACGAGCATGAGTTTTTGGCTTTTTAGTGTTTTTCAGCAGAGCTTGCTTGAGATGTGTCAAACAAATAGAACCAATATAAATGTAAAATCAGCTGGCTGCACATTACCCATGAGGATTTGAAATGAGTGTTAGGAAGAGGAAGAAAGATCATAATTACCCTAAGGAAAAGGACTAAATCTATGGAGAGAAATAGCTATTAATGTTAATTGTGGCCATCATTGCACAGATGCAGAAAGCAATGCCATGTGAGGTTTTTTCATTCGCACTGTACTGGAGGATGGTTGATGGGTTGGGGATGGACACTTACATCCTCCTTAAAGTAGATGGGTCCATCAGACCCCTTCCAAATATGCATCTCTGGTAGAGAGGAGGTGTACAGGGGTGTGGGAGATGGCGGGGGGGCAACCATCAGCCATTATTACAGCACCGTATTCGCAAAAAAGCATCCCAAACTTAGCTTGTCCTTTGTTCATCTGCTCTTCTGAAGCTCTCCCACGAGCAGAATGATACATCACTGATTATGATCTACTGTAGCTTAATTAAGCTATTGTACAACACCTTTTCTGAGGCTTGCTTGAACTTTGACAGCAACATTTAATCTTTCGCTGCCTCTTCTTCTGTTGGTTATAATCCTTGTATTGAGTGGGTTTTATGTTGGTTCCTTCTAGGATGTTTTATGGCTATACAGCTTTCCTTATCTGTTTTTTGTGCTGTGTGCTTATAGAGATTTATAGGCTGAAGTATTAGATGCAGAGCAGGAAAAGGGGAAACAGAGCTGAAACCATTAAAATCCTGGAATCCGAGCACCGAAGGAATTAAGTCTCTTAGACAAATGAGAGGAAAACCTGAACTAGAACTTATATGTGAAATCCCTGTGCTCTGGCCTCTGAAAAAAGAGCAGGCTGGGACTGCCATCCATGTCCTGCGGTTCAGGCTGAAGAAATTAAGAGACTGACAGTAGGGGACTGTGCAAAAGCTGCTCACCCTTTACCGGCAGTTACTGGTTCTACATGTGCTTGTAGAGTTGGGTTTTGAAGGGTGCAATTAAGAATTTAAAACCTGAGCTCCTGCACAGCATAGGTTGCAGAACCTGATACGCCTGGTGATACCAACACCGTGGTGGCTGGTTGGAGAGCCTGGCATGGCCCCTGCAGCTATGCAGTGGTGACCTGTTGCCAAGTGGTACTTCGCCTCTTGCTTGTGCTCAGATGGTCTTAGGGTGGGGGAAGCAGAACACTGCACACCATGGCTGGCCGCCTACCCCGTGTGCTGTCCAGTGTCTATGTGCCATAGGGCCAACGTGGGCAATGGGTCCCTAGAGTTGTCCCTTGTTACGTGCGCAGCAGTGTGCAACGTGACCAGGCATCTCCAGATGCTTGGACAGTCAGATGCTGCGGATGGATAAACTGGAATTTGGAGGGCATGTTACTGCTGCAGGTGAGTGGGTGCTGAAAACTGAAGGGACTGTTTCTGTGGTCCCAGATGGGTTTCACGGGGCTGAAGTTCTGCCTTGGACAAAAGGTTTAGGCTTAACCTCTCTCGCCCACTGGTATGGAGTACTGCTGGTTGACAAAAGTAATTGCTTCTGACTGGGAACTTGCAGAGGAGCCAACCTGCTCTAGTATTTGAAGGCAGGTTGTGCCTCCGTCATTGTTCAGGACTGGCTCTAGGGAAACTTCTCGCCTGCTTTTACATCCTCTTTGTCTCAGCCACATGAGCGGCTTCCTTCTGCTTCCTCGGCCTCAAGGTCAGGTTGGCTCTTCTTGGTCTAATAGGTTTTTTGTCATATTTATTAGCTGTTTGCATATACCTTACTGCTCAGCCTTTGAAGCTCGTCTCTTCTGTACCTGAGTCTACTTCATTCATCTGCAGAGTTATTGGTTGTATTTGAGTATTATGTGGATATGAATGTTGTAGTTATTAATTTAGGCTTTGGACTTTTTTATAGGGCTTTAAAAATAAACTCAGATATTGCAGAACATTGGGGTAAGCAAGGGCTGAGTATGCCAGCTCACGGCCCCTTCTCCGTGAGGCTGAGTTGGCTAAAGTCTTTTACTACAGAGGACAAGACATCTGCACTGGTCTCCTGACATAAAAACAAAGGACTCTTGCCTCCAAGCTATAAAGCCTGGACTTAATGGTTTCTGGCTGAAGCAGACCAACTATTTTCATTCTCTTTATCACAGTTATTCAAAACTCCTGCAAGTCCTCACTACTCAGCATTTTGTTGCAGTAATCTTATCCTGTACTGCTGATCTGAGCCATTGTTTCTCTTCATGTCCCATGATGCAGTCTGCGATGTGTTCTGGTGTTTATCTTGGCCATGGGACTGACTTTACCCAACTTGTCAAGTGTCCCCATGTCTGCTTACCAGTGTCTTCTCCTTATGCTTGGGTGCAGCCATTTATCTGTTTAAATATCTTCAAAATGTTCATTTTAAGTAAAACAATGTTAATCTAGAGCAGATGCCTAAGTGCATCCTAGAGAAAATTGCTCATGACTGTAGACCTGTCATCGCTCCACTCACAGGCATTTTTGCTTGCTCATGTGGTGACCACCTGTAGCTGGTGGTAACACGCTGAGGACTTCCACGTCCGAAGTCCAACCTCTGCCTTTGTTTGTGAGATTTCTTCCCATGATCTGTAGCCTCACATGTGCGTGGAGGCCATACAGACCCATCTCCCCACATTTCTTTGTCTGAATGCCAGCATAAACCTGAGTGAATCCTTTCTGTCTAAGAAACATGTTATGACAAGGGTTTGTCAGCTGTGTCTGCAGCAGTATGTGCTGGCCACCTTACTGATTCTCATCTAAAAAGGTAGGCTGGGCTGTCTTTCAGCCCCTCCAGCCTGAAGAAGTGGATCATTTCTTGTGTGGTCCTTAGTTTGAAGTTCAGCTTCTGAAATGGTCCTTCCTTGTGAGCCCAGCTCTGAGGATCACTGGCACATGTGAAATTTCACCCAGTGTGAAGGAACAGCCTTCAAGGAAGGTGGGAAGCAACACAGTACCCAATGTAACAGCATAGGAATAGCTTTTCAAAAGATGCGGGTAGGAGTTCAGGCCCTTCAGGGCCAGAAGCAAACGAGAGATGTTGAGAGCTGCTTTTTAGAAAATGAGTTGGCTTTTTTTTTTTTGTAGTTGCTGTAAGTCAAGGGAAAGGCCTTGAGTTCTTAATCAATATATTGGTTTTCTGCGCTGCCCTGTGCAGCCCCATAAGGAGAGCAATACGCGCTCTCCCTGCTACCCTATTCAGCTCTCTGTACCCACGGCTCTGCTGTCTCAGCAATGATTAGATTCTTTCATGAAGAAAGCAAAGGAAGTAGGCTTTATATGGAAACACCTCTTCCCACTATCTTGTTGATATACATCAAATTCAGAGGGAAAATTGGACACAAAGAAGGTGTCTCAGGACTTTAAGGGACTGTTCTGGTGGAGTCTCCATGTCAGGGTTAGGTTTTTGTCTTGCATGAACATCTGCAACGCATTTGAGTGTGGTGTGTCTCTCCTGGAAACTATCTGCAGGTGAAACTCCTAGCAACCCATGGCTTTTGTCCTGAAGGGGCTCTGTCTGCCTGCAACAAGGTGTATCCGACACCAAGAAGAGAGAGAGCAGGTTTGCAGCTGAGCCCCCTGTATGGAGGCTGTGAGGGCACCGCCTGGGGAGGAGGGGGTGACTGAGCAGGCTGGCTGCACTGAATAGAAAACACAAGATGGAATGACCACCACCTGCACCTTCACACCTTCAAATCTGGCTATCTGCCTTATGGCTGAGCACGGGATTAGGCTGGGTACACCTGGTTTAATTCACCTCTGTTAAACCAGCCTGTACTCTCAGTTATACTTTTGCCAGCTTGGTCCTTTATGTGGATGATGTGGTTTGTGATTCAGGGCATTTATTTCCTATGCTAATCATAAATACCAGAGCGTCCCAACATCTCAGGCAGTGCTAACATCAAGAGACGTGGGTAGATTTTCTTAGGTGATTTTTTTCTTACCACTAGCTGGCCTGGGAGTTAGAGTGGGAAGTTTAAGAAAAGCTAAGCTTTTGTCATGGAAGCAGAAGTGTGAGGTTGTCCCGGCCCCGTGTCCAGCAGGACCTGGAGGAACTTTAAAGAAGCCCATGAAAGGCAGTCAAGGGAAGCAAGCCTGTTGTTGGGAATCCAGTACCCAATGCCCTCTGCCTCTACTGGGAGAATTTTAAGTGCCCACAAAGTCAGAAGGTGGTCAAACCCCACCTGTAAAATGCACAACTTGATTCTTTTAAATTCACAAGTGATAAATTTGGCTCCCTCAGCCAAGCCAGTGTGGATATGAGATATGTTCAGAGTCATCTTTACCCAAAGAAACACTGGTACACTCATTTTGGGCAGAATCTCGTGTCACACCCTCCTCTGCAGTCTTCTGATGCAGTACCACGTCCATGCCTGAGCTCCCTTAGTCACGGGTACCATCTCCACAACGAATGCAGCTCCTCCGCTAGGAAGTGTCAGATGAGATTTCAATGCAGTGAAGAAAAAAATGCAACTGGAAATTAAGTCAGAAAGACTTTCTATCCAGGAAGGAGGCTCTGCCAGAGCTCTCTGCAGCTGGGTTACCTCTCCAGCTCTGAGCTGATGTACTTCGTTAGCACCGCTCTCCAACCCTCTCCTCTGCACTCATTTTCTGTTGGCTACATCTCTGCACACAAGATCTCATGTGGTCAGAAATCCCACAGCAGCCTTGATTTTTCCTCTGACCCTTCATATGGGAGAAATTTAAGATAGTTCAAGTGGACTTTGTTTATTTATTCTGTGCCTTGGCCATCAGAGACTGCTAGCGCTGTGGTGTGAATTACAGTAAAATAAATAAATGTACTAATTGCTGCTTCTTTACATTGGAAGTGATTCTTTCTTATCAAAACATCTCAATAGGTGTAGAAAGGAGGTGCGTAAGTGCTGGGCCAGGCAAATCAACTGTCTGTCTTAATGAACCATTAACATGGGGCTGTTTAAAAAAAACCACACCGAACCCAGATGAAGTTCTCATGATGGGTAAAGCTTGTGATGTTCATCTCATTAGAAGCACAGGAGTGCTGGAGAAATAGTGTGTATAGAAATGGAGGAAAAGCAAAGCGAGGCAGAGGTAAATCAAGTTTATGCTGTGAAGGAATTCACACCCGCTAGAATTGTATGCATGGCTGTAACCACGTTCTGCTGCAGCGTGTGAGCCAAAAAATTGACACAAAAAGAAATGATGGGGGGGAAATGCTAATCACCATCTTTCCTTTCATATAAATGTGTTAATGGTTTAGTAAGTGTTTCCAAAAATGCGTGTGTGGGATTAAAATAGAAACCACGGCCAAGTTTAAAATGAACTCTTGGATGGGGAACAGACAGTAGTGTATATCCTGGTGATACTGTTCTCTCCCAGGCACTGGGAAACGTGCAGATGCATGGCTAGGACAGCAAGATGAGATGGTGAATTGTTTGTGTTGGGAGCTTTCTGTTGGCTGTTTGGGGGGCTTGGTCATCCTGGTATGTGGGAACAGTGCTCCCATAAGCAAAAAGTACCACGTACCAAAGCATGCAAGGGTTGCCATGGAAATCAGGAGTTGTTACTGAGAAGGCAGGAAAAACATGAATGATCTGAAAAAAACATGGATTGTTATGGCTTCCTACCCTCTGCTGTGCAAAAAAACCTACCCCAGCTTGTTTAATTCCTCACTGGCAAAATGTTTGTGCGTGCCACTGCTGCAGTAGCAAGGAAAAGCAGGTAGGCAGTTGTTCATACATTTATGGGGCGCATGTAACCCACACCCTTCATTGCAGCTCTTGGCTTTGGCCCACTGGCTGGTTCAGAGGAGCTATCAGCTATAACCGGAACACGGAAATTAGCTGGGAAGCTCCTGATACAAGTCAGAGCAGAGTGTGACAAACCCTAGGCAGCAAAGTTCCCAAATTATTCATGAGTAGTCCACCTGAAAGGCCCTTCCAGACCTGTTCCCAGGGAACAGAGTGAACCAGGAGGCAAGGGCAGAAAGCTGGGGATGGTCCCCATAAAACACCAGTGGTTGGTGGAAGATGTCCCCAGTGCAAAGCCTGGGGGCTGAGAGAGGGGATGCAGCATACCAGAGTATCTGGGGGAATCATTCCTGTTCCCACCACCTGCAGTGTTTGGGGAACCACACCCATGGCAAGTGGGAAAGACTGAGGAATTGGCTCCAGAATAGATCAGATGGAAGCCGTACTTAAATGGGTGTAATGATGTATGGAAGTAAAATGTTATTTTGGAACCATAAGTTTAAATATATATAACAGTAACGAAGGCAGGAGGTCTGCATTGGAAATGCCAGCATGCTCGCTGCTTCCAAGGTTTTATTTTAAAGTCAGGATACTGGAAATGCTGTTCAGCATGTTTCCAATGAGCTGAAATGACTCCTGGAAGTGCTCAGGCCATGTTTACTAAGAAACTCCATGGTAGGTCCTGTTGGAGGCTGTTTGGGAGCTACTGACAGCTACAGGGGTTTTATCTTCGGTAGCTCAGTGGCCTAACACCGTGCAAAGACACCCAAAGGACAAAGCTTGTGGTTTGCACCAGGCCTGTGGTTCAGCAGAGACATATTGTGCTATAGGGAAGGAAAAGCAAGTTTACATCTAATGCTACTTCTCAGTGCTATGATCCTGTTGTACATTTTATTTTGTTCTTTTTTTTTTAAAAAAAAACAACCAATCAACCAACCCTGCAGCTGCCAAGGCATTATTCCTACTGGTAGAAGAAAAAAACTAGTGTGTGATCGGAGGATTTGATGTAACCTTGCAAAGCGTGGGCAGCAGGGAAAGCCGGAGCAGAGATGCTTGAGGAGCCTGGCAGCAGGCTGTGCCCAGCCCCAGGGGCCCCGGGCAGGGGCAGAGGGTGGCAATGCTGCACGCTGCATCCTTGCAGCTAGCTTTGCACCCCCGAGGGATGAGCAGGCTGCTCGCTCCTGGGCGATAGCGAGAGCAAAAATTCTGGGACAACTGAACAGACCTGTGGTTTTCCCACGTGGGGCCACCCCGGTCTCTGGCAGCACCCCTGGGACAGGAGCGTGTCCCAGTTTTGGTCTGTTCCAGGGGCTGTGTTGCCATCCTTGGCTCTGCAGGGCAGTGTGCTGGCCCCGCTCGGCCCGTCGCCACTAGTGCTGCAGCAAGAGCACGGTGACAGCAGGTGACCTCATGTATTGGCACAGAGGTTTTGCTGGGTAGGACGCAGCTATGGGGATGGATCCAGTACTCCCACTACACTGCTGGGATATTTTTGGTATCAGTGTGATTAACTTTCTACTGTTGGCCTCCACCTGCGAGTGTATGAACTAGAGCCATCCATTTGCTACAGGTCTCAGAGCATCGTCTTACAAGGAGAGGAAGAATTTTCATTTATAATCCATGAGTCCTATTCAGCAATGGGCTGTTCTCCCCCTCCCACTGCCAACAGACCTCTAAGTGAACAAACAAATGTCTGGAAATACAGGCAATTTAGCTTGGAAGAGATATCATCAGTGCAGTTCAGAGGTTAATGGGCATGGAGGATTTATAACAAACCAGGCCTATAAAAAAAGAAGGGGGGGGGGGGGGGAGAAGAAGAAAAAAAAAGAGAAAAAAGGAGGGGGTAGTAATCTAGTTGACATCTATTGTTCTTTGTAGAACAGCTCATCTGTATTCTATCTAGTTGAGGGTATTACAAAGAGAATTTAAAAACACATGTGTGTGAGCACACACACGCACACACACACAGATATATATGCACACATATATGTGCACATATAAACTGAAATATGAGGGAAAAAGCCCCAGTAAGTTTGAACCAACAACAGCAATCCATATATCTTTATTTGCTGCCAACATCCAAGCGCTGAACTCTCAAGGAGCCTGGATCTCTGCCATCATCTGTCCGTGTCTGATCTCTTCGGTAAATACGACGGCTGCCAAGAATGAGGCAAACGAAAAGCGGTCGCAGATTAGAAAGAAACACATGGCAGCCACTGACCTGCTGAAATCATAAAATACATCATGAAGTAAGAAAAGAGGGGAAACAAATCATCCTCTCAGGGACTGCCCATCTGCTCGCATAAAGCCGCAATCATTATTGCAAATAAATACATTCAGACTGGAGAAGTCTGGGAATAATTTTTTTTTTTTTTGGGGGGGGGTGGGGGGGGGGGGTGGGTACCATTATTTTTTGTCTTTAGAACCCCCTGGAAATTTTCCTACATAAACAAAGTGAGATCATCGACCAGAAATAGATATATATCAATTGTGCCCTTTTTAATAATGTAAGGAGCAAGTCTGTATATTATAGGTATAATTAAGAAAAGAAATTACTTCCAAGACAGGATGGGGCTGTAGTGTTGGAAATGAACCCTTGTGAAAATTGCAGGTCCATGTTTTTCCAATGAAGGACGGATGTAGCAGTATTTACTTCATCTGAAAAGCTCTGCTGTGTGAATAGTGGCTGTGTTTTTGCTATGAAACGAAGGGATAAAAGGGGAATGGCTTCCATTAGATAACTTTATACACATCGAGCTTTGCCTTCTTTTCCCTTGGTGTTCCGTAGGAGTTTATCCAGGTATTAGATTCAATGCGGAGACTCAACTTGGGTTGTTTTTTGGGTTTGGTTTGTTTGTTTGGGCTGTTTTGTTTTGTTTTAGACTTAGCAGACTAAATTTGACTCTTTGGAGCCCACTAAGGGGCCTGGTGTAGTACATGTATCTTCCTAAAGCCCAGGATTTGGAGGCGAATAAGGGGCTCGTTCGAATGTGTGGGAGGAGAAGGCTGAAAACAGGAGCTACTTTAAGAAGTTGATCATCTCCTTTTCTTCATCTTTTTCTTCCCTTTTGCTCTTTTCCACCAAACCGTGCTGAAAAACTTTACTTTCAAGGGTTATCATGTGTTTGATGGTACTCCATTTCTCCCCGAGACAGAGGTGCAGCTGTAAGGCATTTAGTAACTTGGGGATATTTTCCTTAGTGTGCAGAAGGAAAAGTTTTGTGCAGCATGTCCAAGATGGAGCTGCAGGTTGCAGCGAGCCTGCCGATGGGTCTGTGAGCTGTTCCCATCACAGGGGTCAAACCACGTGTTCTGTGCAAGGGGAAAAACATTCAAGGGTGGGATTTCCTACGGACCCCTCTTCAGGGAATGTGTTCTGTGTGCTTCTGTCTCCCATGGGAGTTAGCACTGCTGCACTCACAGTGCCTGGGGAAAAACCACCTTGAATATTGTGTTCAGTTTTGGGTCCCTCACTATAAGAGGGACATTGAGTTGCTGGAGTGGGTTCGGAGAAGGGCAACGAAGCTGGGGAAGGGTCTGGAGAACAGGTCTTATGAGGAGAGGTTGAGGGAGCTGGGGGGGTTTAGCCTGGAGAAGAGGGGGCTGAGGGGAGCCCTTCTCGCTCTCTGCAACTACCTGAGAGGGGCTGGAGTGAGGGGGGGGTTGGTCTCTGCTCCCAAGTTACTAGCAATAGAATGAGAGGAAACGGCCTCAAGCTGCGTCAGGGGAGGTTTATATTGGAGATTAGGAAAAATGTCTTTACTGAAAGCGTGGTCAGGCATTGGCACAGGCCGCCCAGAGAGGTGGGGGTATTTAAAAGACGTGTAGATGCGGTACTTCAGGGCATGGTTTTAGGAGGGCTGGGGGTGTTGGGTAGATGGTTGGACGTGATGATCCTAGATGTCTTTCCAACCTTAATGATTCCATGATTCTGTGGTTATTTAGCAATGTGTGTTGTTTATGAAATATGTGTTTCTGAAATGCACAGGTCAGGCAAAGCAAGCTTTCGAAAACACCAGAATGGGGTGAAAAAGGTGGTAGTATGGATTTATTCATTCCCATTTGGGTAAGCAGCTGAGCTTGCTCTTCATGGTGGTGGTATGTCTGAGCTCCCCTGCACCCAGCTGCATGTCTGTACACACATGCACACAAAACTGAGAGGTGTTTGATGGCAGTATGATGGCCGAAGCACTTGCATTATGGTTGCTCTGTCCTGGGTGGTTTGGCTACTTGGTGCTCAAATGCAGGTTGTGCATCACGTCCGTATTTGTGCTGTTGGAGATCTGTTTAAGTCTGGGGCAGCTGCAGCCCTGCGTGGTGTGCAGCTACCTTTGAGCTGCAAATCAAACTACTCTTAACACACCTGGCAGTGTGCTGGTTTCGGCAGGGGATCATTTGCTCAGAGCAAAGTGGAAAAAACCCAAACCAAAGCAAACAGGCATTTTCATGATGCACTACAAACCCCTGTGTTCAGCACCAAACCTGCACACTTTTAACCTCTGCTCGATGTGCTGCTTTGCCGACGTAACCAAAACTCCTGAGGCTATTTTACCATTCAGTGATGCTAAAAACTCAGGTTTTAAAAGGTTACATTTTCCTGGCTGTTCAGCAGATCTCTCAAAAGCCCATGTGAAACCTGTGTTGCCTGGTTCTGGGGCTGGACAAGGTAGGGGACAGGCTGGCTGCCCCCAGGCATCCTGCCAGCTCTTCCCCAACCCACCCACTTCCCCCTGGTGTGGGGATATGAAGGAGCAGGAACAGGTTTGAAGCCTTAGGGACTAAAGAACCCCACAAATTCATAACCTTCCCAGTCCCATTTTGGGGTTTCAAGAGTTAAAAGAACAGCAGTTATACCAAGAGAGGCTTTGCTACAAGATGACTTAGCAGAGTCAGGAAGAAAATGAGGAAAAATTCCCCAGCTCCAAGTACAGGCTGGCTCCATGACCCCTATTTTCTGGGAAAGCCAGTGGGGTAGTTGAATCTTGTCACAACTTGCTAATGTATAGGTTTCTCCCCGATATCTGAAATTGAAGATTTCACGCCTCGTGCCAAGCAACTCTAAAAGAGGGTTTTCCCATCCCTGTCGGCTGCTATTCTTGTTATGCTGTTGTGCCTTTAAAACTGCATGAAGGACCCCGGCTTTCTGCCTTCTCTGAATTTATTTTTAATATTGCTCTTCTTTCCATTCTTCTGCTTTATCCCCAGATTCCTCTGGGATACTTTTCTGTGGGTAAATCACAGCGCAGGCCACTGTGTCCCACGCTGCAGGAGGTAACCCACTGCCGTGGGATACCCAGCGACTCTTACTGCTTGATTATAAAACCAGAAGGTGTTTTAGCATAATCTCCTGAGCATTTATTAGCATGTATGATTTCCCTCGGACTTACGATTAGCTTTACACACTTTGTAGTTATCTTCTGATCTTGTAATTCTCTTAGGTTCTCCTAATGTTTAAGCTAATGTGATGAATTACACCTTTGCTTAGCCCTTTGCCTACTGTTGGCAAGGAAAGCTGGTGCTCTCCTCCTCCTCTCCTGTTCTGTAGGACTGGAATTTCTGGCTTGTGTTTTTAGTAGATGGCTCTTTACCAGTATTTATTACTTTGTGGTATGGCAGAAGTTTCATTTTTCTCCTTTACTTACTTCATGCCAAAGTTTTTATCCTTAGTGACAATAGGAATCTAGATATATAACATGGGTTGCAATATGTCATCTTCAGAAAATAATGATCCAGTCTATTTATCATATTTTTAGTTTCCTCTTTATGGAGCCCAGGGGGTGCTCTGTTTTGTTTTCTTTTGCTTTTTTGTCTTCTTTCCAAGAGCAGCGATGAAATGACATAACTTATCTTTCTTATTCCCTCAAGATCCTGCGTGCTTTCTGTGCTACAAAAGTTAAAGCTTCTTGTTCCCTGGAGGAATGTTGTCTCCCAGTTGCTCAAGCCTTCATGGGGCTCTGTGCCAAACTTGGCTGCATATCACACTTCAAGGATGGGGGGTTAGAAGGTCAGGGATTTGATCCAGCCCCCCTTAGCCTTGCTCCTGAGGATGTTTTCCCTGGGAGCGTCTTATGCCTCTGGGTGCTGGCTCCCACCTCACCCTCCCTTGCTGGTACAAAATCCAGCAGAGCCAGAGACCTCATCTGGGTTAAAAATAATCCTGCACCATGGTAAGGAGCAAGGGTTTAATTCTAGGAAGTCCTGCAGCTGGTTTCCCTTTCCTGCCTCCTAAAACATCATCCTGGTGCAAAGGCAGGAGTGGTGGAGTGCGTGTGTGCATAGGGGCTGTGGCTGCTGGCAGCTCCCCCAGACGCTGCTGGGGGCACGGCTCCAGGCAGAGCTGCAGAAGGGTTTGCTTTGGGGACACAGCCTCCTCCCTGCTCTCACCTGTATTTCACACCTTACCACCCCAGCCGTTAATGTCACAGCAACAGTTTGCAGGTCGCTCTGTTACTCACACCACTGAAATGTGCTGAATGTAAAAAAAAATAAAAAAGGGAAAGATTCTTTCTCTTTTTGGTGCATAGGAACATCCTAAATGCCCCAGGAGAAGACGCTGGTGTGATGGCACCTCTGTGTTACTTCTGAGCAGCTCTTGCAGCACACCAAGAGGGGACCCGGCATCGAGGGGACCCGGCACTGCAGCTGCCAGGCTGCCTGACCACGCAGGGGGTGTCTGTGTGCCGGGAGGGTTGGCGTTGTAGCCCTTCTTTTCCTTCTTAAGTGATTAAATTAGTTAAGGCTGCTAACCTAAATTTTCAGGTGATGCTAGATTTAACTGTGGTCATTGTAAATGGGAGATAAGCGTCCAGGGACAAGCTTCTTGCTGAAAATGAAACAAATCCTGTCAATCTGGGGGTCCCAGGCTTGCTAGGGAGATGCCCCCGAGCCTACGGTGCCACAGGCAAAATGCTGAGGTGAGGGTGCCCAGTTCTGGCCTGAGTCAGGAACGGGATGCTGTGGCCAAGTTTTGCTCTGAGCAAGGTGCGAGCCAGTGTGGGCTGAGATGCACTGAGGCTGCTGCAAGAATTGCTTGAAAACCTAACCAGATACTGTGTCTGTTCTCTCCCCCACCTCTCAAAGCCCATTCGGATGGTTTAAGGGAAAGCTGATCCCATGCCAGATCACATGCTGATGAACCATGTTGGGCTGTTATGAAAATCATTGCATTATAAAGCATAACATTGGCAAAGGTTTTCTTCTTTAATAGTGCGTCCTGGGGAAATGATATGTCTCACTTCAACTGAAAGCAAACACTTGCTTTGAGTCCCCAGCTATTTAAGCATGTTCCCTTTCCCATATGGTTGTGATGGGAGATGGAGGCAGGCCAGAAACGTGGATCTGCTTTGTCCTCCTGTCCTGACACTGGGCACGAGTCGGACTCTTGTTCCCTTTGGTGTTAAAGGAGGTGACCTTGCTTTGCTGAAGGGTTTAGGGATGCTGGAATGATGTGTGTCTGTACGCAAAACCACTGCACTTTCTGTGGAAACAGAATGATTTCTGCTTTAAAAATATTAAATAAATCTCTATATCAACTGATAGACCACAAGATCTGGGTCCCTGGACCACTTTAGTCTTCCAGCCATGGAGGAAGAGGCACAGCGTGCTCTTCAGAAACATCTGAAGGCACAATAACAAAAGCATTATGTCAAAGTCAGTTCAGGGAACTTTCCACTGATGTTGAAGCAAAGCAATGGCTGTCTCTGCCAACAAACAGGGACAAATTCAAGGCACCTTGGGGTGGGGGCCGTGAGCGGCAGAGCAGAAGACTAGGAGGACTTGGATTAAGAAAGACAAAAGCCCTGAGCTCCACAATGCCAAAGCCAGGAGACAACATTCTTCTGTGCACCCTAGTATGCCTTAATAACCTCATTAAGCATAGAGGCACTTGGTAGACAAAGAACCCTTCACTCTTTATGAGAATTTCAAGATTTGAGGGCAAATCAAGGATTAGCAGGCCTTTCAAAGGCTTAGGGAAGTGTTTTGTGTCGCTGGGATTGAATTACATTTTTATCAGGCTATAGAAGTGGGTTCTGCTTCTGCCTCCCCGTGTGTGACAGCCCTGGCTGGCATGGGGCTGAGTCCCGCCGGGAGCATCGGTCCTCGCCTGGACCCTGAGCTCAGGACATCCTGCTCCCATGCTAGTTGGTGGTGAGCTAGAGAAACCCTTTAGAGCTGGGGCAGAAAACATGTAACCATCCTCTGACTCCATCCCAGCCTGAACAGAGCCTTCAGCTGCTGCACCCCACACATGGTGCGGTGCCCAGCCTTGGGGGTTATCCAGAACGAAGCACGTTTGCACCAAAGAGCACGAGGGATTCAGGAAATAACACCTGTGTGTTTGCACTCCAGCAAATCCTTAGGACTCTCTTAAGAAAAAAGGCATTGATCTATGCCAAATTAATTAATTATAGGAACCAGGCAGTGTGCAACCCCGCTAACCCTTTTCTTATTTCCTCTAAACTTGTTTTGCTGAGTTTGGCAGGGGATGTCGCATTTGCTCTAGTGACAGCAGCACAGAGAGACCAGCTCACTCTAGGAACAACTCTTAGAAGTTCATAGCTCTAAAAAGCAAATTAGGCTTATGGTGGCCAGTAGTGTGTCCGTAGAGCGTGCTGCTGGTATGGTGTGGTCCTGATGGGGCAACACTTTTATTAAAGCAATAACAACAACACAAGAAGACAGATCAGCTCCCTTGGCTGTGTATGAAATGCCCGGTCTGTGGACAGGGCATAGCTGTAATCACGACAATTGTTTTCTTCATTTTAAGCCGTATGGTTTAATGTTTGTCTTTATAATTCAGCTTTGCTATAGTTAAAAGCAGGTTAGAGGTTCATGCAAGGATGGGTTGGTGGAGCCATTCCTGCCTTGAGGCAGGGTGATAGATTAACTAACCTAACAGTGTGTGTGTATATGTATATTTATATATATATTAAAAAGACACACACACATATTAAAAAATGTGCTCTGTTTGCTGCTACCTGACCACTTTCCATGTGCTTTGACCAAGTGCCATGCTATTTCTAGCAAATTGGAGCCTGAGACCAATAGAACAAACTGCAATTTGCTTTAGCAAACATTTACAGAAGCAGAAACCAGGCTGAGCTTCTCCATGCAAGAGAATATAACCCCCACCTAATGAGGGGAGGGGAGGGGACAGGACCTACCTTACAGCTGTACTGAGCCCCTACAGTGGGGAGGAGACCACAGGGCAGAGGCTGGCTCTGGCCCTTTGGGTTGTGTGGGCTTTGCAGTCGTAAAAAACCCCATTTAAAAAAAAAAAAAATCATAGCTCGTTCGCATTAGGGCTTTGGACAGGTGTTAAAATCCTTAACATAGACCATCTTGTGCATCTGCGCAGCCGCTCTGGGTTTGCCTGCATGGACCACCTGTCTCTTTAGATCTAACTTTATTCTTTGCTTACATTTTCCTAAACGCCTTGGGCAAACAAATGTAATTCTCTTAATGAAAAATGCATATATTTTTGTTAAATGGATCTTGCTGTCACTGCGTTGCTGCTTTCCCCTCAGTCAGGGCTTGCTAACAGGCTGGGCTCCACACATGTGCTGAATCTATCATCTGTCATGAGTGTGCACTGAGGCATGTAAGGATCCGAGCACTAACTCTATTTCCTAGCAACCGGAGGAAACCATCACACACCACTATTTTCCCTCTGTCAGCAGGATTGCTCCAATTTATGTAACCTACAAAATGTGTGTTATCACCACAATAAACCATATATTCTGAGGCGTTATTTACAGCCAGATAATCAAAGAGATACAGCCCTGGTGCCTGAAATGTCCTTGTTTGGGACCTCAGTTGGTTGGAAACCTCATAGAAATGTCGTTAAGTGCTTCTTTGACAATGGCGCTAACCGCTTAATTATTGAGGAAGATAGTAAATGGTGTGTTGCATGCTGGAGTATCAAAAAACAGCTAAACCTAAGTGCTGCTGAAGTAGGGACTTGGTTTACAGGATATGGAGAAGTAGTTGTACCTGTGAATAGCCAGGTGGGATGTGTCAAAAGGGGCTGCTGGTAATGGTTAGCTCTTACAAATGAGAAAGGTCGAAGTATGGAGGGGTAAGTTCGTTGTAGGTGGGACATCTGATGGAAGCAAGGTTGTTGGTGGCCAGCCCCGCCGCTGGGTATCGGTGCTGCGATGAGGCTGGGGGACGGGAACATTGCTCTGGGGCAGGGCTCTGCCTCACTGGAGCAGAGCAACCTGCATCTCCGCATGGCCCACTCAGGGCCTCCGCAAGACATCAGTGTGTGTGTTTCCTGCACAGACTGGTCGCTTGGGGAATGTGTCCCTTGTGGTATCCTCAGTCCCAGTGCTCCGTCCTGCTGGGTGGCCCCTCCGCATTGCTCTAGTCAGCAGAGGTCTGGGTAGGAGCTGGGTACCACATGCCAGTGCTGGATGCTGATCCAATTAACTTTTCTGGAAGAAAAAGGGCTTCTGGCTCTTTGGCGCATTTGCAAATCACAAGAAGCAAATGATTCAATCAACAGATGAATATCAAGCAACCTTATTGAGCGGCTTCTGTATCATGAGCCCGTTTAACAGCAGATTGAGCTGCAGATTAGTGAGACATTAGAGCACAGTGTGATGCATCACAGCATAAATGGGAAGGCTGAAATCAGCACAAGTTTCCTGGAGAGCTGCTTTATTTTCCTGTAATGCCAAGCCCATTATAGTCCAAAGGTTCTTAAATAACTCTTCTTGCAATAGATAATAATACAGACTGTGGAAGAAAATTAAGGAATACAAAAGGAGGTAAAGCTGTGATGAAGGAAACACCATTTGCAGAGGGTTCAATAAAGTGGGAAAGCTGTGAAGCAGGAGAGTGCTCAGAAATTCATATGGGTTCATTATGTGAATGTTGCAATGGTCTAATCCAGAGCTGGGGTGTCCCACGGGGACCCCTGCTTAGATTAAACACCCTCACAACACCCTACCCTTCCTGCCCCGTGTGAGGAGATGCACCTTGCACAGCTGAGTCCATCTCCAGCCTCCACAGCAACTGCAATAATGATGATGTAGCGGGAGCGAGTATCACATCAATTTTAGGTCTGAGACTAGCAGACGAGCTGGCAGTGCCAGCCTGACCCTCAGCGATGTACATGTTGACTGCAGCCAGCGCGAGTGCGTTTGAATTTTGACAGTGATGCAGAAGCTGCTCGAGCCGTGAGCGTGATGGATGTATCACCTTCAGGATGCATAAAGGCATCCATTGCGTCAGTTAAACAAGAGCGTGGTGGGCTGTGGAGTTTTTGTTTGCTCATTTGTTAGCTACTCAACTTGAAATAGTGGAGCCTATTTACACATGTAGCTTATTATTTGAAAGTAGGCAGCATGATGCACAATGCGGCCTCCCAGTTAGAGCAGAGCATCATGATAATGATAAACAAGCCTGGGAATGTAAGGTAATGCTTATTTTTCTTGGCTGAAGCTGCTCCCTATTGAGATAGTGCTTTTGCCAGCTGAAAGAGAAGAAAAGTGCAGAAACAAACAGAATAGGTGTTGACACACATCCCTGGCACACTGTTAGGGTTTGAGAGGACTGGTTAGCTGGCTGTCCCTGTTGCTGCTGGTTTATACCATGCTGGCTGAGACCACCTGGTAAGCAAGGTGTGCACCAAAGTCTGCACCAAATTCAAACAGCTGGTGCTGTAAGTTGAAGCTCTGGCAGGTGTCTGAAGCCTGAATTTCACTTCTGGTAATGGTGAGCAGCCCTTCCCCCCCCCCCCCCCTCCCTTTATGGCTGTCCTAAAGGTGGTCCTTTCCCCAGTGCTGGTGTGAGTGTGGGAGGGGCTACATGGTGACCTGGGTGGGGAAAGCAAGCAGTTTAAAAATAACCACCCGAGAACAAAAAAAACCACACCGGGTTATTTTTAGCTCGCAGCAGTTCCCGGTCTTATTCACCATGTGGCCTGTGTAGGGCTGAATCAGCCCCCATGAGGATGTGATGCAAGAAGAGGGAAGAGGGACAGATGATGGGGACAGCACGGGGGCTGTTTGAAGTCCCCCCACCCCCTTCAAGAAGTCCCAGTCCAACAAACTATTTTAGCTGGAGCTGTCATACACCAGTGCCTAGGCAGCAAGGCTGGTGTAGGAAATCCCCATTCTTTCCTCTTCTTCCTATCCATTAGCCCTGTGTGCTTGTGCTGACGCCAGGGCCGGGACCAAGGAGGGGTGAGCAGCCCCAGCAGCCCCAGGCTGAGCCCTGTGCCACAACACGGGATCCATATGCATCCCCCAGTGTTTCTGCTGGTGGTCTGGCATACCAAGCCAGCATGGATTAATCAGCTCAAATAGCAGGTCTCTGCTAACTGAGGTCTCTGAGAGATACAGAACAAGAGCGGGAGCAATTCGGCAGCACAGCCTGGGTGCAGCAGCTCAGGGCTGGCACCCCCTTGGGAGCCAGAGCACATGTGCGTCGCCTGGGTGTTCAACATTAAACCTGTGCCTACATGAATAGGGGAATTGCCGCCTGTCCAGCCAAATTGCAGTCATGTCTTGCTATAGTTAGAGTCTAAACATGGCTGGGCTGTAGCTGAGCCATGGTGGTTTAGTGCTGTGCTGTTAGTGGTTTGCTTGGCTGCTGATGGGGGGAAATAAATCGCTCTTGTTATCATCAGAAAGCTGGGGCCTCACTCCCCTTTCACCAGTCTGTGCAAGCTGGATATTAAACCAACGTGTAAAGCTAGCAGGTTTCTGGGGTGAACTTCCCCTTTCTACTTCTGTTGCCTCCTCAAAGGCATTTGCCCTCCCTATGCTGCCAGTTCTTACCCTTGTGTGGGAACCTCATGCATGTCTTCCTCCAGCTCCGACCACAGCCTTCGGTTCTCCCTGCAGTTCCTGGCCAGCCTGGCCACTGCCTGCCAGCTCCCTGGAGCACAGAGCTGCTCGCAGCCCAAGCCTTCCCCAGCAGTGCGAGCTCAGTCCTGTTTGACTGCCCAAGGATTTGCATTAATTTCCCTCCAACAAGTTTTAGTCCCTGCAGGAATCTCCTGTGCTTGCTTTTGGAGCTAGAATTGGGCCAAGCTCCAGCAAGGGACGTATCATCCTCACAGCTTTAGCAAAGCTCTCTCCATGACACTGCCAACATTAAGATCCCCCATATATTCATGATCAGGATCTGGCCTTGAAACTTCAGATAGCATTAAATTTTGTGACATTGATTCTCATTGATTCTGAGGATCCTTCTTTTTAAGGATCACCCTTATCCTTTCCACCACTAACCCCCCAGCACCTGATTCCTGTGTCATCCTCACACCTCTCACGCCTGCACAAGCCCCTTTCCCTAGTCCAAGTAAGGCAGAAAGCATGAGATAAATCAGTCCAGATGACTGCAGCCATGTCCAGAACGGGCAGCAGAGCAACCTAGTGAGAATTAACCCTGTGTCCAGGCAGGGCCTGGTGCCGGAGGGAGGAGTATTGTTATTTGAGCAGATACAAATTGTGCAGCTTCACAGGTCAGGCAGGAACCAGATGGAAACCATCAGCAGGAAAAACCTGGTTTGGCTCGGGTGGTTTGGCTGGGTAAAACGGCCCTGGGGCTGGAGGAGGAGAGGGGAAGAGAGCAGTTCTCGGGGTCCTGCCAGCAGAAACCCGTTTCCCTGTGGATAGTGTGGATGCCTCTGCTTGTCGCATCGGTGGTGGTGAGTAAAGAAACTTTGGACAGGGTGGTCAGACCCTGGTGTCAGAGGAGGGCTGTGCCAAAAAGTACCTCTTTGTCCTCGTGCAAATCTCATTCTTTGGACTAAAAATACGCTCAGTGTCAGCTTTTCACTTACCCCCTTCCTTTAAACACACTCCAGGATGTTATGTGGAGTTTCTTCATCTCCTCTCACCCCGTCAGCCCCCCTACTAAATTAGGAGACTGCTTTGGCAAAGCGCTCTTTGTAAGTGCTCTGGGGTGGTTTGATGTTTTTTTGGAGACTTTCTTTCCTTCTCCTTACAAAGGCCAGGTGACAAGGCTAGCCTGGGTGCCTGATGAAAGCCGAGAGGCTCCTCTGCGCCTGCAGCATTTTCTGCTCCGTGCTGTTTCATGCTAAGCGATTTCAGTGTGTAAGAGCATTACCGGGGCTTTGGCTTTGTTGAAACAGTTGCAGCAAATTAAACTTTCTCCGGGGCCATAAGAGCATGTGTGCGCTTGGAGCGCGCACAGGATCTGCCACCCTCTCGGGCTGCCTTCCAGCCCCTTGGAGCTCACGGGTGTTGGACAGATTCCCTGAAGGATTTATTTACCTCTACTTACAGCTCAGCCACTCGCTTCCCCCCAAGCTTTTGTAGACAAGGCTGGTTTGCTTTTAGTGTACAGGCTGCTGTGGGCAGAGGGGCTCCCTCTCCCACCTGCTTTTGTTTGCACCTCTTTTATTTTGGCTGAACTCCCCTTTCAGCTGGCTGCCATGTGAGTTCTGCAGACCCAGCCCTTGGTGAGTGATTTACACACAGTGATTCTGGGGACAATTGTATTTTAAATGCATCTGAGCAGGCTGGCTTTTGCAGAGAGCCAAGAAATAACACAGAGCAGCTCTGGAGCATGCTGTAGCCCCACCTGTGACAGGCTGCGCTTGTGCTTCTGGGATAAAGTTTTGCAAAATCCAAACAGCCCATTCCTTATAGAAGATATGACTTTATGCTTTAATTGCATCCCCTTCCCCTCCCATGAGCATGGTATAACCTGGATTCCCCCAAGGACTTTTGCAAGCTCTTCCAAGGAGGAAAGGATCAGCAAGGCAGTTTGCTGCAAGCACCACATATATTTTGAAGTGTTTCCATCTTGCGCCAATACCCATCTGTGTATTTCTGTGTAAGCATCTTCAATTCTAAGCTCTGATGTGCTAAAATATGTCCTAGACAGTTTTGATGAGACACGGCACGCCTAGATATGCATGTTAATGATAGGCTGGCTGCCCAAATTGCTGCAGTGTGCCCCAAAGTGAAAGATGAACAGCATGTGTAACCTGACGTAGCCAAGAATCACCCTCAGGACTGCCAGTACAGGGCAGTTAAGCTGCTCTTTCAATCTGAGCAGGACAGACTAATGCAAAAAATACTCTCTTTATTGCATTCTTCCCCATGTGACCTTCTCAAAGAAAGCCTGCATTCATTATCTTTTATTCAGGGCTCTATTTTACTAATTCCAGCTGACCAATGTACGTGAGAGTGGCTCCGTTAAAAGAAATCCCTGCAGTCCTAATGTGTTGTGTGTAGGTGGTTGGGATTTACTCATCCTGCCAGGAGTGCTCCAGGCTGCTGCCCCTTCCCTCCCAGCCTTACATGAGAATAGCAGGCAGGGTGTAGGAAATAAAGACCAGATCAGCACCTTTGATGTTTACTTCCTCAGAAAAGGCTTTGCCTAATATCCCAAATCATCCAGCGACATGAGTAAAAGGATTCAGATTCAATCCATTTCCAGTCAGGTATGGACTAAAGCCCACATCTTTGAGGATATCTAGGGGCCTGAGAAATCTGGAGAGGATTTGGGTCCATGTTTCTGACCCATGGCACTTTAATTAGGAAAAAACAGACTACACCAGTAGCTAGTTCTTAAAAGTGAAACTGATTTCTGTGCAACACAGGGTCTCTACAATACCTGCATCACTCCCACTGTTTCTACCTGGATTATCAATGCTACCCAGGTGCCATGCAGACTTTCTGGATATAAGTATCTGTCAAAATCTGTTTGTCATTAGTTACGTGTTCCCGATGCTGCCTGCCCTCTGCTAAGCCTGAAGGGTTTCAATGGTGTTTTAACATGATGCTTGCTCTGAGCTGCGTAAGGGAGACGTGGAGCATGGTGCAGGATGAGGCAGGGTGCTTGGCTTGTGAAGGGATGGAGCTGTGATGCTGTGCTAAGAGCTTGGGGCAGCCTCCCTGTGTCCAGGATGCTCTTAAAGGTGCCTCTCAGGAGCAACCAGCCTCAACCATTTTCCTAGTTATGGGTATTTTCCTCTGTTTTGCCTGCCCACCACTACTTTCAGAAATGGGTTTTTTATGAACAACTACTTTTGTATCCCTGCCTAGCTCAGGAGGTGTAGTTTAAACAGCTGAAAAGCTCCTCACTGGGCTATAAGCTGGCCAGGACTCAGCTGCGAGCGTTTCTTCACACCCTGCCCCAGATGGGAGGGTGCTGGTGACTGGCAGCTGGGGCAGAGGTGGACGTGTATTTAGATCAAAAGCAGAGCACCATCCCAGGCAGTAGCAGTATGTAGCAATTTGGTTTACCTTGATGTGCTCTGGACCCTCAGAGGACAGGGGCAAACTGCAGCCTGCTGTGGGGTGTAATCTGGGATTTCACTGAGAAAATCTGCTCAAGGCTTTGAACAGCAAAGCGTGTCTTCACGCCTGCGTGTCTGCGTGCAAGGCACGAGCTGAAATCTTGGGTGATTCACAGGCTCATCCTGTGCATCCATGACTTCTCCAGCAGAGACACGATGACTCCTGGCAGCTCTTTCCAAACCCAACTTGTTAGTCCTGCCCCAGCGTCTCTCTGGCTTTGCTGCTGTTGTTGCTCTTATTAATAAGTGGCCTGTGAAACACTGGGAGGCAAATCAATATTTTGGTGAGGCTGGGCTGAGAAACCCTTCTTTATTTCCATGGTAACTACTCCCACTCATTCGGGAGGCTCATTTCCCAGACAGCGGATCTGTCGACCTCCCTGTGCCAGGAGGGATGACAGGGCAGGTGGAGATAACACCGTGGCAGGAACAGTGTTGGTGCTCTGCGGATGTCCTTGTTGTATTTGGAGGTAACAGCCCCATCTGCCCCTGCCGGCATGTGGTTCCATGTGGCCCCGCCGTTGCACCCGGCAGGGCGTTGGAGCCGTGCCGGGAGGTGGTGCCGGGTGGCACCGGTCACCCTCCCTGCGAGCACCTCCGGCTGCTCTGCGTCGGACCTGGCAGCTGGGAAATCTCTGCTGCTGAAGGCTTTCGCTAACAGTTTAAGCAGAAATGATGCAGCGTGGGAGGTGGTGCCCTGCAGCAGTGGAGTGTGGGGCTGCCGGCACACGCAGCTCTCCAGCCCCTTCCTACGACTCTTGCTATGGGTTCAGGGAGTTGCTGTCACTGGTAGGTCCTGCCCTCTCCTGCTGAAGCCTCTTAGCTGGGAGCCTCCAGCTGATGGTGGATACACGTGATCATGTTTTATACCCTTCCCTCCAAAGGCTCACCAAAGCATATTAGTTTACATGGGCTTCATACACAATTTGCTGGCAAATGAAGTGCAGCCACCTCTTGGGTGGACCTGAGCATCTCTGAGCCGGGAGTGAAAAATAATAAAGCTGGAGGGTGAGAGTGCAAGTGAAGCTGGATGTAGAAGGGAGTCCAGATGCAGGGCAAGTGCACCTTTCTGCTGCACTGTGAATCGGTCCACTGTCAAATTTGAGGGGAAAACAATACCTTTGGAGAGGTACCTGTGGCCTTGCCGTGCAGCCCCCAGATGTGCGCACGAGCCTTTCTGGCCTCAGCTCACTCTTCGCTGAATTACAAGTTGAAGGCTTTGAAGTACATTGGTGCAGCATTTGGGCTGTAATTAAACAGAGCGCTGCCTTTCTCCTGCCCTGCAACGGGAGCCAGGCACAAGGGGAGGGCACGGGCCCTGGCACTGGGGCACCCATCCTGCTGGGTGGGTCCGTGCTGTTTCTGGCCTCTATATGGGAAAGCTGAGCAAATATGAGGGCTTTAAGTTCAAGGGTTCTTGATAAATGTAGGAACAAAGAGGATTAGCTTGATGAAATCAAACCAGATTTTTTTCTTCTGCTAAGATGAGAAGAACAAAAAAATTAGTCTTGTATAAAACCAAATGTTTCATACCAAATGTTTAATTTGGCCCCAAACAAGGTTTTTCCTTAATTTTTGTCTTAACTTACCTTTCCATTAAAGGTTTTTTAAATTCAGCTTCATCATAAAACACAATTTTTTTTATAAGCAAGCAAATTAATTATTAAAGAGACTGTCAGAAATTTCAGACCTTGTTGTCAGAAACCTTGTCACAAGGGAGGGTTTTCTGTTCTCAGGCCAACAGACCTCTATGCTCATCTATTTAACTTCCTCTGTAACAGAGTCTGTGGTTTTCTGAGTTCTTGTGGTGTTTGTAGCTCTGCCCGTAGTAATGACACTAGTGCCAAAAAGCTTTGATTCTGGATCTGAGCAAGATCCTGCAACCACAGAGCGTGCAGGTTCAAGACTCTTGCCCCTGCTCCTTGGGGACCTTTCCTTGCCTACGATGGACCTGAGCCCAGAGGTGGTGTATGTACCAACAGCTGCATGATGTTTTAAATGCATGGTGCTTTTAATAACCCATAGATGGAAATTTTCTCCTTTTAATAACAAGAAAGGTGGGAGCCATAAGGCCGCAACAGACTGGTGATTCGCAAAATTGCACACGACCTTTTGAAGCAAGTGACCTCATGAAAGTATCCCAGGCCAAAGCCAGTTTGACTGATTTTACTCAAGGTTTGCTTGAATATAAACAGACTCACAAAAGACACCTTTGGGCTGCAGTCTGCATTTAAGCTGGGCTCGGTATTTGTTGCCACTCTAGTTCTTTTGTAGGAACGCCCTAAACTTTAGGGTCCAGGTGGTCTTTTTTTGTAAAGATTGTGTTGATTAAGTGTGTGAGGAATAAGCTCATCAAGTGCTTCTGTGCATATACCTGTGCAATGTCATCTTTGCAGCAACTGAAAATTTCTTGCTATCTACCTGTCAGGGGAGCAGTACCTTGTCCTGGGATGCCTCACTCGGGGTCTCCAGCTCTTTCACAGGAAGCTTTAAATAAATAGCTTTAAATAAGTAAGATTTAAATCAGCAGGGTTGAGGTAGGAGTGTTATCTTCCCTCCTCCCCTGCAAGTCACAGTCTCTGCTCGTGCTCGAGGGCATCAGCAGGCTGGGAACACTGGGCCTGTCTGTCGTGCTCCACCAAGCCACCGCGGGCCAGGGACGCTCACCAAAAGACACAGGACAGGCTCTGACACTGCACTTGATCTGCACGTGAAGCTTTCTCTTTTCACAGGGAAAATCTGTCCATTCTAATTTCCTGCCAGTGGGTAAACTGTGCTTGTCAAACCTCATTAGGAGCAAGACCGTTCCCGTGAGCTGGATTCGCTGTAGCCGTGCATCGGCCACCCGAAAGGAGGCCCGCAGCCCTCGCTGAGCTTTGTCACTTGTGCTTCGATTTCCAGGTTGTACCCAACAAATTGTTCCTCGTTCATAAAAGGTGAAGATGATGATCCTACAGGCAGTAAGCCTGGCTGTTTGATGGTGTTATTTTGCTACATTTGTATTACTCTTAGTCAAGGTCAGGTCTGCAGCTGTTTTATAGCTCAGCAGAAGCTGCAGAAGATCAAGGCTTTTCAGAAGTGACAGGAAGGTCTTGGCCTCAGCACCCACGCGCTGCGCAAGTACCTGGCAGTGATGTGCAAGTCAGCTTGGCAATGGCGTGAGAACCTAATCCTCAAGGTCAGTAGCAATAGGTTCAGTGGAAAGTTGCAATTAGAAAACATATAATTCCTTTAAAAAATTACTATTAGCCTTCTCCAGGTGTATTTGTGTGCAGGTTCTCTGCAGCTCAGTCTGCACCGAGGAGCAGCAAAGTGCTGCTAAAGTGAGCTCTGCTGCAGCATTTGCCGATGTTGGTCTTGTTTGTAGGTGCTGACCCCTCTCCCCGCAGCAATTCCGCCCTTTTAGTCACCGTACACGTGCGATTCTGTGGTCTCAGGATGTGCTGTCCAAGTGCAGCTGGGTCTTGGACAAAAATAATGCAACACTGGGCAGAAAGTTGTACTTAGAGCTTATGAGGTACTTTTCCCTGCATCAGGGAAGGAGGAGAAGTTTCCAATTATTTGTGCTTTTACTTGTCTCTTCTTCCCCTTATTCCTAAAACCGCCTGCTGGGAATCCAGAGCAGAGCTGCACTGGGTAGTGTCAGCTATAGGGCATTAAGGGATCATTGAGGAAAAAAGCTAAATCTATTTATGAACGAAGTTCCCTGTTAAATAAGTTACTTCTAGCTAATAGAGCTGGTGAGATCCTGGAAAACAGATATCTGTATGTTTTGTGAAAGCTAACAGCACGGGTGCCGGTGTTCTCAAATGTATTCCACCCCAGTCCTTCCCATCCCTTCTGCCTCCTGCCAGCAGGAAGCCTTCACACCTCCTTTTGCAGAGGAGAGTTTCCCTTTGGCCACTTCCATGTGGCACCCGGTATCTTAAACTGTCCAGAAAAAGGTGGTTTTAAAGCAAACCAGAGCAATCTCTTCCTGCTCCCCATAGCACTATCGGGATTCCTACAACAGCCATAATAACAATCCTTTCTAGTGGTATCTTCTCTGAGACTGCTTCCATCTGGTTAAGCCAGGATAACATGCTTTTGTCAGCCTGGTATCATCTTTCCAGGTTTGCTCCATTAATTGTTCTAATTAATGCTTATTATATTCAAAGTGTCAAATTGCTTCACTATGAAGCAAAGGAGAAGCACTTCACTCCAGAAAACACGACAGTATGTTTAATTGGTATTGAGCTGCAGCCACCGCTAATGGATTTTAAAAAGACAATAATCAGAAAGAAATCGGCATAACATGACATGGAGATAAAATGTTCTGACATATTATTATCTGGTGACCTGCCCCGACATATCGTACTGCCGTGACTGTCTGTGTCACGTAATAATGCAGAAACAAAGTTTCTCTGATTCTGTGAAAGTTAATTCTCAAGCAAAATAATCACAAAGCAATAATAATTTTGGAAAGAAATTCAGTAGACCTTCTGGTTTCAGTTGTCAAAAGCCATTTTAGTTTTTGTCTCAACGCCAGCAGCTCAGGTCAGCCCAGCAGAAGTTGTCCCATGATCTTCATATCAGATCCTCTCTCCATCACGGTTGGCATTGCAGTTGCTTGATGGATTGCATAATCTCCGTATCCATGGCCCAGGCCGGCAGGGTGAGCTGCTGCATTGCCGAGGGGACTGTCCCCTCTTTCGAAGGTGTGGGGAGGGGTGGCTGCTCCTGGGAGCACCAACCCCCAGAATGTTGGGCACCTGATGCAAGGCTTGGAGGAAGGCAAAGAAGCCAGTTTTTCAAACTGGTTTTCTACCATCAGTTAACTTGGCAAATGCAGCTGGGTTTGTTCTATGGGTAAAAGCAGAAATGAATAAGGAAATCCTCTTGCTGTTCACATGCCAGTGGAAGAGAGTTCTGCCTTCTGAGCCTGGAATTATTATCCCAAGTTTAATGTTTTTAATCACTTATTTTGCTAACCTGAAGGGAAGAAAAAGAATATTTTATGATTTTATGCTAAAGTTTTGACCCTTTGTTTCATCTTACCCCACCTGCACAAACTCCCCATGCATGGGGTGCAAACTAAGATGTCCTTGGTGTGACTGGCTTTATCAGAGTCCCCACTGAGTTGGGTCGTTATTCCCATCGCAGGAAGGAGCCGGCAGCGCACCCCAGGCCATATGGATCTTGGTGCCCACATGCTTCCTCTGCCATAGGAGAAGTGATGGCCATGCTGATTAAGGTCCCTTTTGCTCCTGTGCCGCAGTCAAAGCGTGAGGGTTTCCATCGCCTTTGCTTGCCCAGCTCACCAGAGGGCAGCGACTCCTGGAGAAGTCCTGGAGGTCAGATGCTAGAGAGCAAACTCCTTTTCATCCCCAATGTGAGTCTGTGCAGGCAGCAGACCCAGACAAATGCTTGCAGGCAGGACATTAGAGGCTGCTGACTCCCAAAAGTGGCCAAGGTGGGTGCAGGTGAGCACTCAGCTTGTGGTGCAAAGCCACGGTACCGTGAAAACCCATTGTGTGGAACTAGCTCTGCTGTTTAGCCAGCCAGCTAATTGCTCTTTGTTGTTCAGCCTCCTCCAGGCTTTTATTGCAATCCTCTTTCACGGGTTAACCCAACGGGATTTCATGAACCCTGCCAGTTTTCCTCCAAAGCCATAAACTTATTGTATTTTCTGATGGGGAGAAACCTGGTAATCAAATCACCTTGTCACACATAAGCCACATCCTTTCAACAGGCACCATTTTTCCACGATATCATTTGCCTTTGCCGTGATTTGGGTCATGCTTGAATACTTTGCTGAATATGATGGACTTAAACATGTGCTAAGTGCTTTGCTGAACCGGGTCTTTCTCCTGATTTATGCCAGGGTAGATTAAAATAGAATCAGCCTCTTAAGTGGTCTGTGCCACGTGTTGTCAGTGCACCGAGACACTGCTTCTGCGCTTGTGTTTTAATTAAAGGTTCCACCTATTTACATGGAGTCAATCAATCTCAGCACAAAAAAGTCTTTGCAGTTGATTAGCACTGTACTGCAGACAAATGGCATTAAGCACAAATGGCTTTTTGGAGAAGTAATTCATCTGCGTGGAAATGAAAAATACAGTTATTTTAACCGATGCCATCGAGTAATCAATCACGCCTGGCTCGGCGCTGGGCATTCCATGTGCTCCCCATGCGTGCAGGTATGTGCAGGCTTTTTTGGCTCTGTGTCATGATGCTGGTGTTAGCAGTGATGTCGTGGCTACCTGAAAGGCTCCAGCGACCTCCCGAGCACCACCACCCAGCTCTACCCGGGCTGGGCAGGCCTTCTAAGCCAGGGCTGGTGTTTGGAGCTGGGCTCGAGCCCCTTGCAATGGCGTTAATTATATCATACATAGAGCAGAAATGAGCAGAACATGGTTTCACTGATAGATTTTTAGTGGGCTCAAAGCTAATGGGTGTTTTAATGGGAAAATGCAGCATTCCAGCATGTTGGAACATCAATAAGAGAGTCTATGGGCCATCATTAATACACTCCTGATGATTAAAATCACTCTTCCCTCCAACCCGCGTCTCTCAACATACTCAAGGCATTTATTAGCGGTCCATTATATGCCCACTTCTATCTTGCTGCTTAATTTGAACACTAATTAACATCCTCATGCCTTCTAAAACACAAATGGCACTTGGTAGTATTTCATTAACTCCAGGCTCTGTCTGCAGGCAGCGAGAGCCGAGCTTCACCTGGAAAAGCATCCCTGTGGGCTCACGAGGCTGGCAGTGGGAGAGTTTCACCTCCATGTCCCATCTCCCAGGTCTCACGGTTATGGGGGAAGCTGGTGGGAAGCAAAACGATGACTTCATTTCCCGAAACGCTGGGGCAGTAGCCAGCAGGACTGCTTAGATGTCTAAACACTCGCTTAATTATCTCGCTGAACTGGGGCCCAGGGCTTGGGTTTGCTGCTGCTATGAACTCTGCTTGCTTTTGCCGGCTAGCCCAAAGCAGGGGGAAGGCAGAGCTAACCCAAAATGGAAAGGCTTACTGGTTCCAGCTCTCCCCTGCGCATTACGCTGCCTTCTCAGGAAGGATAGAGTTCAATCAGCCTTTGAAAGGCAGTAAGGGGGTTTTTTCGCCCTAAATGTCTTAAAATATATCTCCTCTGCTGCAGTGCAATCCCTACCTCCTCCCCAGCAGTAGGGAAAAGGAACACCATCCCTTTCTGAAGCAGATGTTTATGGATCTGGGGACTTTTACCACCTCTTCCCGAGGCTTTTCCTCTCTCTAAACTGAATAATGCTCATTCCCTCCACATGTCCCCGTGGGGCAAGCCCTGTGCTCTGTCTCATTGATCCTCTCCATCTCAGCTCCTTCTGCTCCTTCCCACCCTGGGCTCTGTAAGATGCTTTCTGGTCTCACCCCTGGCAATAGCTCCTGTTGGGATATTGGGGTTGAGTTTTGGTTAGGGTATGGTTTGGGGTTTGTTTTTGTTGTTTTTTGGTTTTTTTTGCAAAACCATTCCTGCCTCGCATTGTAATTCCCATATTATTGCCATATAATTTCCAGGTCCTCTTCTACAGGACTGTTGCCTCAGCACTCATTTTGCCTCTTGTATTTTTACAGCTAATTTTTCTTAGTTAAGTGCAATAGCTTCTCTTGCTGCTGGACTTCTGCCTGCTTTTTTTAAATACTGCTTCTCCATTTCTACTGAACTCTTCTTAGTGATCCTCTGAGCCTCTCTGTAGTTTAATAACCTCTATTATTAGTCCTTCTCTTGAAACAGCAGTATAGAAGACACCCATTTTGATGGAGTCCCCAGTAGTTTGGATATTGAATAAGAGCAAAAGCATTAGAGGGAAAACCCCTCTAATGGGGAGGGAAGACTCTATTCCCTCACACTTCCAGCCTTTGCACGAGTTAGTTTTCCTTCTCCAAAATCCATTTGTCACCACCTCCTTGGCATTGCTCTAACTGAGAAGCCGTGTGTGTGTGTGGGGGTGGCTCTGTGAGTGGGAGTCCTGCTGTGCCCCAGCGCAGTGGAGAAGGAGGCTTTGCAGAAAGCCAAAATGACAGTACAACGGGGAGAAAGCCAGTCCTCGCAGTGTTAATACTTACAGAGAATCTGAATTGAAATCAGCTTAGTGAGGAAGTGGACAGGCAAAGGTTTGGGATGTTGTTTTCCCCTTTGGGATTACTCTTCTTTGGCCTTTTGGCTCAGACCGAGTGTAGTATTAGTTTAATATCTGATACATCCTCTGTCAGGAGACTGTCAGTGCTTTTGCAAGGGATTTGACACTGTATATATTTCTTCTGCTGCCAGCTTGTTATGATCTTGCCCTGTCATGATCGGGGTTTTAGCCTTCGCAGCTGATGTATAGACTGGCACGATGGAACACCAACAAAATTAAGTCCAATTTCTCAGCAAAGATAAGCAGCAACGTGAGTGGGGAAGTGAGCTAAGGCTCGGCAGCGAGCACGGCGCTTCCCCTGGAACAGCGAAGACAGACAGGGTGTTGGTATGAATAAAAACTGGGTGCCAGGGAGAGGCTGTCAATGACATTACTACCTGTCACACGTGTGTAAAGTCATCAAACAGCGGGTGGGCGGCCGTGACAGCCCTGGGAAAGACATCTCTATTAGCACGCTCAGCGCTGCGCTGGTACAAGGTTGCAGCGTGTTAAGGGCAGGCAGGCTGTTCCGCTTAAGGTGGAAAATGATATATTCGGCAATCGGAGTAATTTGATTTGGCTGAGGTTCATGGCGTTTTGGAATCTGATGTGAGTCTTCCTACTGTTGGATACTGGCTCAGATTCCCAGTGCTGCAGCATATTGCATCTCCCTTTTGGGCTGTGTGGAGTAAATGAGCTTCTGAGCCTGATGGTATGGATTTTGTACCCAGATGGGCAACTTCTCTCATCTTCTGTTATAAACTGGATTTCAAGACTGCAAGAAAATATAGTAAGAATGGTATTCCTGTACCATATGACTTACAAAAGCAGACAGTGATTGCATCTAGTGGCCCTTTTTCTGTCCCAAAAGTCTTTTGCACATCTCAGATTAGACCTGCTTGCTAGAATTAGTCTTGGCCAACACTGGTTTTGTGTTGGAGAGGTTTCCAGGAGTGCAAATTTTTGTCCAGAGGGTTACTGAGGTGCAACTCCTAGTGCAGGGAGGTCTGGATGTGACTGAGTACGCTGGCTCCCTTGCAGCTTGCTTACCAGGGACTGAGCCCAAGACCTGAAAAGACACAGTTTAGAGAGGTGAAGGTTTAGCTGAGCCTGTCCCAGGTGGGTACACCAAGGGTTGGGGGGTCACCACAGGCACTTGGAGGAAGAAGAGGCTGCGTGTGCTGGAGGGGAGGAAGGAGCACTGTGCATACCAGCTTAAAATATGTTCCCGCACACTGTACGTGCCGGTAGCTGGGTGCTGTCTAGCTGCAGCCACCTTGTTAAACTGCTTTCCTTCCTTACGAAATCCAGGACTGATGGTTTGCACAAGCTTAATGATTCGTGTAAGCGTGGTGCTTCGTGCCGGGCTGCAGTGGGTGAAAGCTCAGCGGCGGCGGTGAGGCTGGTTGTAGAGAGAGGCTGTCCTCTCCTGGAGCTGCTCGGGAACGGCTTGGCCTCGGCGGGAACCCCAGGGCACAGTGGGGTGACAACCGCCGTGCAGCAAAACCTGCCCCAGGCAGAGCGCGGCGAGGCCGAGCACCTGGCTGCCCGTGCCAAGGAGCCTGCCTGCGCCGCCAGTAACGCTCTCAGATTTTGTGCCAACTTTTAATTGCACGAATTTAATTATAGGGTTCTTCTGGATGTAGTGAGGCCTGTGAGCATCTCCCCTGCAGCTGGGGGTGTAAAGTCCCCTTTGCAGCTGAAGCGGTGGCAGCACCCAGGGGAGCTCAGCGCAGAGAGAGCAGGCGGCCGTAACCCAGCGGTGCCGTCACTTGGCAGGAGGTGTTGTGTGGCCTCGTGCCAAACTGGTTAGAAAATTATTCTCTTCTCCCTGGCATCTTGTCTACTTTTCTACACTGCAAAACAGCTTCAGCAGGGGACTGGCAGTCCTGCTTTTCCCCAGGCAGCTTCTATGCTGATGGTTAGGAGCCTGCAGGAGAGCCGGGGTCCGTCACTGAACTGATGATTCATCAATGGACTCTATCCACTGATGGTGGTACCTGCTGTTAGTGCTCCGGTCATGCTGCTGTAGCCATTTTCCCTATGAACTGTGTCTTTCTCAGGTTTACAAGGAGTTTTAAAATCAGGCCAACTGTCCTGGACGGAGGATGGTTGGAAGAAGAGATGAGAAGCTGGTGGGTGGCCATGGCAGCCCCCCAGGAGAGCCCTGCTCTCCCCCTTCCCACCTGCATGTACGTCCAAGTCAAAGCAGTGGTGGTGAGGCGTGAGGAAAGCTGTGCCTGGCTAACATGGGGTAGCACTAGTTTCTACTGTGCCACCAGAGATGAACCTATCAGTGGGTTTTAGGCAGTTTTAGTTATGTCTTAGTTACTTTAAAGATTCACAAACTGTTACTACCATTGGTCCCCATGCCTTGAAGTTGAGCTTATGGTTTGGGGTCTGAAGTTGTTTAATTCCTCCCTGTTTCCTGCGGTGTTTCGCTCTGCTACCACTTGACCTCCATTTCCCTGCAGTAATAAGGTCAGCAGACAGAGCAGCACTGCCTTCCTCCTACCCCCTCTCCTGTCTTGGTGGTCCCTAGAGCTTTCGCTGCTTATTCCTTCCATTTTCCCCACTTCGCACTGTTTAAAAACAAACAAGCAAGAGCTCCCTGGAGCCAACCGCTCATTTGCTGGCAAGGACTGCCTGTTAATCAATTAAAGCTCTGTGAATGTATTTGCAGCAGGGTGGATGATTAAGATGCTTTCTGCCTCTAATGTATGCCTGTGGGATGCTTGCCTGCATGTGAAGGGCAGGTGCGTTGGCCTGGAGGTCCTGCAATTCTGCTTTTGTAGGTATCAAATACCAGTCTTGGTATAAATAAGCCAGCTGTTAAGGACGGTGAGGGAAGGGGAAGAGGTTTAGCAAAAGCCACTCTTTGCCTAATGGAGGTTATTGCTGAGCACACTGGCCAGGGCAGGGTCTCACTGATCCACTCTGGAGCAGCTCTGGGGAGCACAACCCCCGGGACCACTGTGTGCAGAAGAGGTCCTCACCAAGTCACAGGGCCAGTGAAGGAAATGGGCTGATGTGGAGGATATCTAGGAAAATCAACAGAAAAGGTACTGATGAGGGCAGCACTGAAACAGGATCAAAAGTGTGTTTGTACCCAGGCAAAAATTAATCAGTGTCAATAAACTGGGGTTCATGCTTGTGTTTTCGCGCTCAGCTGTCAGAGCAAACCTCAGCTGTGGGAACCTGCCAACACTTCTAAACGTTGCTTTAATTTCCACCACTGATCTCCACTTCCAGGCATGAATTTTTTTCATACCAGAGCCTTAAGCAGGGGAGTCAAAGTGACACAAACCACTCCTGCACTCAGCCAACGAAAGGGTGCTGGGACTGGTGAGGTGTGCGCAGTGTCCTTGGGTCTAACTGTCATTTGGGGCATCACAGTGGATTCAGGAGAAGTCTTTTCTTAACCCTGATGTGCCATAAACTGTAGTGCAGTCCTTGTAAAATGAAAATCCCATCCATGCTTACAGTTAGGGAAGTAATGTATCCATCTCTTGAGCCGGCCACCCATCCAAAATCCATCACCGTAGTAAATGAAGCCAAAGAAGCCTTTGCACTGGCACAATTTACTGAAATGGGATTTAATAGAAAGACTATTAGTGAGAGTGATCGGCTTAGGTTTGATATTTGGTTAGGACTGGGCAAATGCAAGGTCCAAATCTGGCCCCGGGGCAGAGTCCCTGTTGGGGAGGATTTTGCAGCATGGTGCTCTGGGTACGGAGTTATTTTTTTGGGGTCGAAATGCTGGGGTAGAAGGAAAATGGCTGGAGAAGCAGCTAAATCTGGGAGATGTAAACTGATGTATCTGCATGTCTGGGAGTCATTCAGTGCAAAACCCAGCCTGCTGGCTGGGCTGGCGTGGGGAGATGAATGGCCCAGGAGAAAGGGCTTGGGGGGCAGATCGGAGCAGAGGCACTGGGCAGCTCCCTGCCACGGCAGCCCCGAAACGGGCCTCTGCCAGGAGCACATTGCATCCCTATCCCCAGCAGGGCTCTAGGTAAAGCACAGGGTTTCTTTAGAAGTTATAAAGCAAACCCTGCCGTCTGCCCATGCACTGGGAATACTTGAAGAGAATTAAGAAAGCACCTCCTGAGATATTTTTTTTTTAAAGCAACATAAACCAAGCCAATTAGTGCAAAAAAAAGGTACATATTTACTATTTTAATAACAAGGTTTCACACTATCATTTAGTCCATAAACTAAAAGCGGCCAGAGCCGAGCCCTGCCTTACAGCTGCCACCAGAGAGCATCCTTGTATACTTTTTCTGTGGAAGCAGCACTGAGCTGGGAAGTAACTCATCTTTCAGCAGCCTGTCTCTTTTTAAGTGCTTCCCAGTCAGGTAAAGATACAATAATTGAAAGTTGTCTATCAATCATGTTAGCAGACAAAACAACATTGTTTCTCTTCTCTTTTTCTCCAAAGTACTATAGCCTGATCGGCTTAACAACGTGAACAAAGACGCTAAGTCAAAAATCCCACTTAAATGTTTTCAGGTATAAAAGCACATCATCTTTGGGAGGGAAGGTACAAAATTCATTGTTTAGAAGCGTTCTAGGGGAATAGTTAAAAAGCAAAAATCCCCCCCAAGAATACAACACGTGTGCACAAAATATCTTTGGGATGATTAAAAATACCAGCCTCCTCATCTGAAGCAGCTGATGCATCTGTCCAGTGAAACAGGTTAGGGGACTTAGCTTTGACTCCTTTTTGTGCTTTCTTGGAGTATAAAAGCATGCTAAAACTAGGTATGCGTTTTGCAAGTCCCTGTGAATGAAGGGGGAGGAGGGCAGGGATGGTCTGTGGCTCTGAAGCACTGCATAAATTATATTTTTTATATTCCTGAGTGTGTTTTCCCTTTGCCATTCAGGTGTTCCGCAGCATCCAGGCTCCCCAGAGGTGCAGCAGCCACCTCGAAGCTCCTCCACAGTTTTGTAGGTGCACTTTGCAGTTCTCCCAAATACATTTCCCTCAGAAATCCTTGACTGTGCTATGTCAGGTGTCCATGTGGGTGGGTGACACCCAGACCAGCATGGACCCAGAGGGCTGGGGCAGGGGTGGTTTGTGGGCTGCTCCGATGGGCCATGAGCATCTTCGCTTTGCAATGAATAGCTTCCCATATTTCTTTCTCTACACCCAGGGCTTTGCTGTTGAGAGCTTTTAGTTTGTTTCAGTCATCAGAAAATGCAGATTTGTTGGCTACAGGTCTGAAACGTGGCGGGTCCTCCAGGTTAACAGGACCCTGCTCTCCTAGGAGGGCCACGTAGCAAAGGGTTCATCAGAGCTTTCTGTCTTTTCAAACCAGGCTCTGCATTACTTCTGGGTTCTTGTTTTGCTTGCTTTTGCAGCAGTGCTGCATTGGGTTTGTAGTTTTATGTGCACATTTATACAAACTGAGTTAGCAGAGGATGCCGGAACAGGTCTAAGGTTACCCTGTGGAAAAGCAGAAGACGAATCTCTCAACACAAATAGTTTCTCTTTCTCAGTCGGGGAAAAGGGAAATAAATAAGCAGTGAGAGGCACCAGCATTTTTATAACCACTTGAGCAACAGGGGGACCAGCATGCTGTGAGTCACAGCAACGCTGCCGCTTCCCGCACTGCCATCAACGCTCTCATTTGCAAACATTAACCAGTGGTTTTAGGGAGGTTTAAAATTAGTGGTCTGTTAGTTACTGTGTGTTTCCTTCTCTGTGCAGTCTGCTGAGGATCCCACAGCCATTACAGCTCATAGACGCTGTCCCCAAGATGACTTAGGCTTTTAGCTCTAGATGATTACAGCTCAGTTAACTAAAGCATGGTCATTAACTAAAATGTGGTCATTGCATCCCCGGTACCTCGTGTCTGTGATGCTTCCCTCCTCCTCCGGGTGTTGTTCAAGTTCATTTGGGATTTTACTGAATAGTCAGTAAAATCCCAGCAGGGTGGGAAGGGGGTCTTTGAGCTGCCCTTTCCCCGGTGTGGTCCAAGCTATGAAAATGCTTCAGTTAGACTGAAAGCAGGGTTTTCCTTCAGCTGAAATCTTTGAACTGTGAAGACACAGGTCCGCCACAGACCAAGCATGTTTCTAGAACTTATCATCATGCATGATTCTGGTCAGATGGGCAAAAGGATTCAACGTGTCATTGCTATATTTTAGTTTTCTTTGTCCTCCTTACAGAAGTTTTCTTTTCAGATTATTTTCTATGTTAATTCCAATTCTGTTGCAAGAAACTCGTAAAGCTCTTACTGCTCAGTCGCTCTCGGTCTCCTTGTTAATATAATACGAGGATAAGCAAAGTTCATGGAAACTGCCTACACTGGAGAAATGGAACAAGAAGGCATTTCTGAACACTGCGGGTTTTTCAAAGTTTCTTTGTTCAGAGACAGGGAAAACAACCTGTAAAACTTCTTCCTGACAAAGACAGCTGCAGATTTGAGGCTATTGAAAAGAGTCATCTCCCCAGATGTAGGTTGGCATGTGGGTTCACAATCGCAAATATGACTTATGATTCATACCAGCGTATTGGTGATGGGGGGAGAGAGTCTATATTAGGACAAATGCTGAATGATGAGGGACAGCTCACAACTTGGAGAACAGGGAGAATGAGGTCATATTAGATGAAATGCTTCAGTATTGCCAAGCATATGTTTATTTACTGAAAGAGAAGAAATATCAAGTGATTTTCATAAGGGGCAATATTAATTTGGCAGCAGACAAGCATCTTTATGTTTGTTTTAGGCTCAAAGCAGCATCCTACCAGCCCATCAGGTGCTGCTGCAGAGCACACAGCTTCTTCTGCAGCCTTGGGTGCCTCCAGAGGCACTGGGCAGCCATGTCCGGAAAAAATTGGTCCTGCCCAAGAGGCATCTTATGTGAAGTGCATGGTAATCTTCAGAAAACAAACAAACAGTTACAAGGCTCCCTAAAAACAGATTGTGATGTAAATATAAACCCTTGTGATTTAAGCTGTGCCACATCCTCTAATTTTGGGGGGCATAGGAAGATTTTCCTCTGATAATCACTTTTTGCTCTAACTTTGATCTAGAAGGCTGCTGCCTTGCCCAGGAACACTGATTCAGGGCTGAGATACAGGGTGTGTAGAACCATCAGCTTGATCATTTTGGTATTTCCATGGTGCAGTACTGTGCACTCGTGATCAGCAAAGATGGCTCTGTGCTACCCTTTGCCTCTTATTTGACCTTACAGACTGAAGGCATTTTTTCCCTACCTCTAGAATCTCATGAAAGACAAAAATCTAGAAGGCAGCCATCCTTTTTTGATGCTCTATCTTAAAGGGACCACCTTGGCATGCCAGCAGCCTAAGCAAGTGGTGTCAGCCAGCTGGGACTTGTCACCTATGGGAATGGCCAACTGGAGTGACAAGAGGACATATTACTAGGGAAGAGTCTGGGACATTTCACCTGGGAAAAGCGATGTAGGTACTTTTATTGATGGTGATGTAAAGCACCTGCCTCGCTTTTGTCTCTCCTGGATCCTGGGGTTGCCCTGAGCTTTGGGCAGCTCCCAGCTGCGGCTGGCACCCCACCATCCCAGGACTCTGCCGTTCAGATTTCTTCTCCCCAAACCAGAGGAATTACCAGTTGCTTTGAATATGCTAATGCGAAGCAGAGAGTTAAACCCCAAACTTCCATCTGTTCATAATGAAACATATTCACTGGCTGAATTTGGCTAATTTAGTGATTACTATTGGGAGAGAACAGTCTCTCTGAGTCCACCAGCTGTTCCAGCATGGAAAGCCTCTTGCCTCCCTGTAAGGGGTTGCAATAATTTCCTCTGCGTTTTTTATCTAATTTTGTTACAATAATTCAGTGAGTCCACTATGGCAGCTGTTCTTCAGGCCTCCTGGCCCGCATTGCTTATACAAGGCTGCTGGGGATGATGTTGAATCAATCTTTCCAACAATTTTGCATCTGTCCTCAGCTCTTGGAGTTGTTCCAGCTGTTCTCAATATACAGCTGATAATTTAACGACACCCCCCCCAGTGACTCACTAGCCTATGAAACCTCCGTACTGTGCTCCAGTTTCTTGCTTCCCAGTTTGGTGATAGTCATTGAAAATATTGTACAAGTGACACTTCCAATAAATTAGCAGTAATTAAAACTCTTGGTAGCAATTTATATGTAAGATGGGAATCTCCTTGTGTATCAGGATGTGGATCTCTCTAAGGTCAGATGTGAAATCATCTGAAGGTCATTTTCACTGAAAGCTGTGGGACTTCTGGTGGCAAGGAAAACTCATCAGTGTGGCCAACCGAGCCGGAACTGGTCCTTAAGATGTCCCCAGGGAGACAGGATAGATGAAGGGGTCCTGGCTCCCTTTCACTGGCTTCTTTTTGCTCACCAGTGGCTCCTCTCCTGGGGCCACTTAGTATAAGCAGTGAGAATTCAAGCACTCTGTAATCCCCCCTCCTTTCTCTTTGCTGTTTATCAAACCCCAACGGTGATCCCAGATTTCCTGGGCTGGTTTGATTCAAATACTTCTCCCCACGTTGTGACATGTTTTCTGCTCACAACGTCCTGCTGTGCATATCCCCCTCTTGCTGCTTCTCTGGTTTTGGGCTCTGCTTTGCAGAGGCACTTGGCAGATACCACAGCGAGGAAGCTCCAGCTTTCCTCTCTTTTTTACCTCCAGACTGAAATATGGATGAGCATGCAGCAGCTTCTGCTTTTCAGTGCCTTGATATTCTCTTCCCTTCCAGTTGATAGGAAAAGTCTGGCTATAGCTTTCTGGATGCTGTACTGTCCCCTAAATCCTCCCAGAGATGCTGAGGCATTGGTCCATGCTGTAATCACTGAAGGATTACCACCAGTGTCACTCCATATTAGTGGGATTATTAAGTAAAATTGGCTTATAGGATCCGGCATATTGGCAGTTTACCCCAGCTGAACAATAGCTACACATTCCTTGTGTGGACCCGCCCCTGCGCTGCCTTCCTGCCAGGCTTCCCATTGATTTTAAATTTTACTATTGACTTTTAAAGCACTCAGGGGCTTGGGGTTTTCCTACATTGTTGATTTATTGCTTTCCTGGGAGCTAGAACAAGTTTCAAGATCTTCATCCATCAGCCTGTTGTCAGTGTCAGGGTTTTGCCCACAGACTTCAGCAACGAAATGCTCCAGGCCCGGCACTGGTGGTGCTCAGTCGAAATTGGAAGCCTGTTTGTTCGTGATGACCCAGTTCTGCTCATTATAAATTGTCCTTAATTCAGAGCAGACAGAGGTGGTCGCTGCATCATATTTGATTCCCTGCTGCAGCTGGCACTGGAGTGACACACAGTGCTGGGCAGGCTATGGGAAAATGCTGCCCAGCATCCTCCAAATTTTGGAGAAATCATTAGAAACTGTTTTGGCCCTCACATCGGTCCCAGCCGCCCAGCATGAGCAGTGTGCTGAGTAACCTGGACGGACCCTTTTCTGAGCTCATTACTTCCATTTTTTCAGACCTTCTGGAGGGAGATGAAAAGCACCAGGCTTTTCCAGCCCTCCAGTCGCCAGATGAAAGAAGTCCTTGAAAGCTCCAGTCAGAGGGTAACGTTGCCAGGGGAGGGCTGGTTGAGGGTGTGCGAGGTTCGGTACTGCAGGAGAGTGCTGTGCTGCAGTGGGCACCCAGAAAAATAGGTAAAAGTGCTGCTGCCCCAGCTTGAGCTTACCTTTAATGAATTTATTGTTCTCCCTTTTACATCATTATGATGTGTTACTTGTTTTTTCTTATTAATGATGAAGTAATGGATTACAGCGCAGGTTCTGTGTCCTTTAGCACATCTGCTCAAAGACACTTGGTCTTTCTGATACTTGCTTTGCGTACAAGCAACATATTTGTTCCTTGTCTGAGTACGTGCATTATCTAATGCACCTCATCTCCCCATCTGAAATTTAAAAAGAAAGTTAATGAAGAAGATTATTGCACCGTGACAATAACAATGCTAATTGATCACTGGCAGAGCAATATCTTGGGGATGCTTCTGGAAGTTGCTTTGGTGAATTCCTAATCAAGTGCATAAGGGCCCTCTATTTCAACAGACTTCCTGCCTTGGGTAAAGACCCCCTTGCCTTGGCCAAACTTTATACTTTCATTCTCATAATTAGCACAAAAATTGTTAGAATTCAGTGCAGCCCATTTTTATTCTGACTTGCTACTACCATAGCAATAACCTTTGCTCCTGGCTTTGCTCCAAGGCCAGATGCTGAGCTCGATCCAGATCTGACCCATGGTCCGTGCTTGTTCCCATTTCACCACATGGGACCCAGGAATGTTCATTTTCTGCAGCAGCTGGGCTGGGGAGCCGCTGAAAGAGCACAGAGAAAGTTTAGTCGCTGCTAAACACAAGCAAAGATGTCAAAGCAAAGCAGGTGGCCTGTTGGAATCCGAGGAGGAAATGTATGAGAGTTGTAACTCTCAGTTATGAAAATCATAGAACAGAGTTAAAATTAATACAAGACAAAGGAGGACCGAGGTCTTGCCCAAGTACTTTAATTTAAAACTGTAACTTTGAGAAGCGCTGGGTTGTTTTGTTCTGTGTTTTTGTGAGCAGCCAGCGTGAGGATTATTGCAAGCACAAGACTCTTCCTGGTGTTCTTCCAGAGGAGGTGCGTGAGGTTAGAGATGCATGAGTCTCCTCTGCTGTGCTGGGGAATTTTGCTAAGCTGCCTGACACCACTTGATCCTTCTGGATATACAGAGATGCTTTCCATCATCTGCAAAAAATTAGAGGTTATATGAACAGCGTCATGCAGAATACCAGTGTAAGTGAATTACGGCACTGATCTGTACATCGTGGAGCATGTGCCTGGAGCGGTGTGTGGCTCTCCCCGTGGATCGGGTACTGCAGAGCAACTTGTGCTGCACACCTGTATCCAAGCGGTGACCAGACACCCAGCACGTGCCACTCAGAGCTCTGAGATACCCAGAAACCTTCAGCAGATGTTTTATACCCTCCTCTGCTGTGAAGAGGTATGGGCAGCTGTTACTGATTGAGTCTTGAATCCAAGCAGAGCCCCAGCCTTCATTAAAACCTGTACTCGTGACTTCTAGATGTACTCTCACAGTGCAAACTCATCACTTGGGGCCAAGTGCTCATGTCAACCCGCTGGACAAGTGCCTGTGCTGTCCAGGTGCGGGGGGGATGGTGGAGCATCCTGCAGCTCTGAGGCTGGACCAGAGGCTGTGGCCCCAGAGGGAGGCAGAGGATGGAAAAGGGACAGAAGTGTACAACATCACCCTCTCAGCTTCTCAGGCCAGGACTCTCTGGAGAGATTTTCTGAGCAAGAACAGTGTCCGTTAGGGTCTGTTTCTGCTATGGTCAAGAGAAAAAAGCTCAGTGTCCTTTTGGTGGAACAATGCATGTACCAGACTAGTCTCCTCTTGCAGCATTAGACTAACAAAGAGTAGTTACTGCAGTCCAAGGGGCAAGAGCATTGCAAGACTTCCTTCATGTCTTAGCAATTCTCAACAGTCCACTGACTTGAGAAAGTCCCAGGAAAGTCCTGAATTTCAACAGAGATAATTGTGGTGCTTTCCTTTTTCCCTTCTCTGAATCTCCCTTACCTTTCCCACTTCTGTGTTTCGCTGGGGTGCTGTTCTTGGAGGTACCCCCTTCCCTCCTTTGTCTTCTTCCAACTTTTAGTGTGTCTTGTGGACCTGAGGAGTGGTGCTAGTGCTTGCCAGGCAGCTCTTGGAGGCCAGGGGGGCCATCCCTTGCCATGCTAAGCACATGGTGGTGCTCCCAAAGACCTATATTGCATGTAGCTACAGCATGACTGCATCTTGCTTGCTCTCTGCATTACAAACCGTATGCAAAGGGTGAAATAAATAAATGAATAAATCATTGGCATTGTAACACTGCAGACAACTGGAAACATGATATAAATACTAAAGGCTGGATCTAAGCTTCCCAGCAGCGTTTGATGTGGGCCACAGAAATGCTACCCCAAGGGACTTCTGGTCCCTGAGGACCTGATTTACGCCAGTGCTGGAAATCAAAAGCCAGGATGTGGTGTGGCACATCTATAATAACGGCTGCCCAAATTTTCTTCAGCTCCAGGTCTCGTGAGACAATGATAAAATGCAGCCATTGGCAGACTGGGAATTAAATTATTTGTGTTGGCTGGCTTAGGGAGGGGATTCACTGTTTTCATCATACGCCAGTGATGGTTCAGCCACGTATGGAGGAAAAGAAAAGGCTTTATAAGGCTTTATGAATTGGCTGGACACCAGAACTTGAGCCCCGCTAGATGTAGCATTTATCCTTACAAAACCCATCTTCCAATTGTGGAAATAAACAGGGCTGGATTCCCGTCACACAGTCCGGGATTGCTGTAACAGCTGATGAGAGCTCCGGATGCTCCAACCTGCAAAAAATCATTCCATAAAGCCCTGAAATGCCAGATGTGTTGTTAATAGGTTCCTTTATTTACTTTTTAATATTTGCTTATGCCAACCATTAAGCACAGCCCAGGCACTGGCCCTTACCAGGGTGGGGTGAACCTGTTTCTACCCAGACAGGAGCATCTATTATTTGCTGTTTAACCAGCCTAGAGGCAACCCGTAGCTCTAAGGAGACCAAATTATGGACATCACCTCCAGTGTGAGGCCAACTTGCAGATCCATATAAAGTTTCTGCACTCAAGATCCCCAGCACCACATCCTTTCCAAGGGCTTCTCTTCACTGGGTATCGCAACTTAGGAGAACAGTGTGAGTTTTCTTCCACTTGAAAATTTGTATCTCTGTGTATTTGGGATTGTGCCCTCAAGAAAACAACATCTAAACTGTAAATCACTGTATGTTAGTCTATGGCTTTTATAAATATGAATTTAAATAGTCTATTATCTCAAAGCACTGTTAGTGTTATTATTCCCACTTGTTAGATGCATATTCCGTACTCTGTATGCTCCAAATTCATTAGGTTCCATTTTATGTTGCATAAATTTGTAGTCTGCCCTTTCTAAAGAGAAGATGAAACCAGACTGTAAAATATACCCAACAACTGTTTCAGTGTAGCTTAATTAGTAACTTGCAAGGATTTTGCAAGCCTCTGAGATGGCTTGAAATGCTTGGGTCATTTTATTATAGGATTTGGGGTTAATATTCCAGATTAATAATACATATGAGCCTTTATTAAACTCTAGGCAGCACTTATAAACAAACAAAAAAATGGTTTATCATATCTGTAACAGCCTCAAGGAAGAGAAACTTGTAGATGACTCAGACTCTTCTCTTTTCTCCTTCGTGCTGAGTTGCAGCTGAAGTTCTGGGGGAGGCTGAGCTCCCTGGGAGGTAGCCAGGCTTCATTTCATGGAATGCTCTGTCACTCCCAGGTTTTCTTCTGAGGGCAAATAGATGGCAACCTTTAAATCAGGGTGCTCTGCTTGGGATGTGATGGGGTCTGCTGTTTGGAAGGCAGCTGCTGTGTACCTTCAGAAATGTAATTTCCTATAAAAGTGTTCAAGATGGGCACTAAACTTTCAAGCACCAAAAAACACCCTTTGCTAAAGGAAACCTTAACCGTTGTTTGACATGTGTTTAGGAGGGATGATGATCTGAGCGGGCTGGTTCTTGACTGCTCTGCTCTGCCACAACAGCCCATAAGGCTGATTCAGTCCAGATCTCTGATCCCTCCAGTACTTGCTGGGCTGCACACAGCAGCTGATGTACCAACGAAAGTGGGTTTTTACATTAGTGCATTAAGACTCAAGGGTCCCTGATTTATAGACCACTGCTAGAAGCACCTTATTAACAGGCAGTAGTTCACACGCCACTGTAAAAAAGCAGAACAAGTCTCCCTATAGGGAGATTTAAAACTTTCTTGACTGAGTTTTTTTAACTTCAGGAGATCAAATTTTCTCCAGATCTGAGAGGAACAGCACCAAAAATATAATGATGTACCCACTTATGTCAGTAGAGATTCTTAATCAGGCACTGAGATGCACCCCTGCCTGCTGCAGAGAAGTAGAAGGAACCAAGTAATAAGATTGAAATAAAGAAGGAAACTTCTAGCTTGAAAGTGGAGCCTTAGGAAGCAAATTTAAAACTGGTGCAACAATTCGGCAGTGTGCAAGAGCCTTGGAGAGGTCCAGAATCAGCAAACCTGTGCAAGTGTGATTAATCCACGGGCTGTTCTCCAGTGCCTGCAGGCACCTTCATCGAAAGTGCAATGTGAGGCTGGCTGGGGAAGGGCAGGCTTTTCCTAAAGACATCACAAGGCTTGCAGTAGTGATGAAGGCAAATGTATTCAGAGAGCCAAATTCATCTCTGTGTGTAAAGGCTGTGTATAACTCACCAAATTAGAGTTTGTGAGACACATCAACCTAGTGCTGGCTCTCTCCATGGGACTAAATTTCCTTTAAACTGCTTTCACGTGGTGTGCAAACTGGAAACAGACACGTTAGTGATGCTCACAGCAGGGCCTGCAGTGGAGCAGCAGCACCGAGGATGACTCAGAATAACAAACCTTGTCATCCCGAGGGAACGCCAGTGAGCGGCGAGGCAGCAAAAGGAAGAGCTGGGCGAACGCCGCTCAGCGAGCGATGAGGGAGCGGCTGGGGCTGGCGGAGGGGGGATGCGTGCCCCGCAGCTGGGCTGGGAGCTGTGGGCAGGGCCGTGCCGGGGCAAGGAGGTCTCCTGGACATTCTCACAGCTGTGCAACTGGGGCTATTCTCTCCTGCAAATGAGATAAGGAGGAGCTGTTTGGAAGAAAAACTTTTATTCTTTGCTAATTCATCCTCTGAGACTTGTGCAGCACATCCAAGAGTCCCTGTCTGAGGGCTCTTCTGGGTCCAGGGGTGCAAAGGGTTGGTGGAAGAGTAGGGCGCAGCACCACTGCACACACTTCAGCTTGTTTTATCTGTGCTGTTCACAGCCCTTTCAGCCCTGTCTCTCCCCTGCTTCTTCCTCTGTCTCCCATCCAGCCCATCTGAAATATCTTGGAGGGTTTTAACCAAATGATGCAGGGGGCTAAGACCGGCTGGGCTAGCCAAAGCCTTCTCCCAGGGCTTGGGAGAAGCCAATGCAGAAATAGAGCTGTATCTAGCATGATGTGAAGGTGCACTGGGGAGCAACCACCTTGAACTTTGTCTATTCAATTGGTATCATGAAGGAAATGTAGGTCCCACTGAAGATGGTGCCAGGTGACTCTTTTTAGTATAGCTGGGTCAAGATCTCCCTTTTTATGTTTGTAATCAAATTAATTATTCAGTTTCTGGGCATTGCTTTTATCCTCTTGTTATATTCAACTACAAGATCGGTGGACTGGACTGTTGGTTGCCTTTCAATTCTGTTGTCAGAATAAATAAGAAGTCAGGAGATCACAGACCCAACCCAAATGCAGCCTCCTCAGGTGCGTTGGTACTTGTTTCCTCCCTCTACCAGGGCTGGCTTTGAGGCTCACTCAACCTTTAGCATGACCCGCTGATTTCAATGTCTGCCCAAATATTTACAACAAAGTAAAATAATTGTAGCATCCAAAGTACAAAACTCCTGATTGCCTACATGCTCCTATCTGGCATGTGTCTTGTTCAGCCATGATAAGCCCAGTGAGCATATCTGGTTTATTTTGAAGGCAAGTCTTGCATGAAGGACTTACCTCTGCTCCTGCCCGTTCAGCATCACCCAAGACAAAAATCATCCTGCAACCATCCAAATCAATCTAATTGTAAGCACCACAGAATGGTGCTTTAAATAAATCTCATTTGCATACTGAGAAAACTTCTCAGCTTACTGAATATGGAAATTACCAGCGGAAAATTATTTATCGCCTCAGTATCAAAATATCTGTGGTTGGCTGGTGGCCTTGGGAAAATCAATTGTGATACAGCAATATTTCTCATTTCCCCATATATAATGTGATCTGCCAAATTTAATCCAGTTTTGCATTTGATGGTCCCCAGTAGGATGAAAAGGTGAAACTAATGTCATATAAACAATGCCAAACATCATCCCCCATGAAATTTTATGTGACAGTTGAAAGGTGCCGAATTATGCCAAAATAGTCTGGGGGCCTCACAGTTCACACAACCTGGCAGTTTACAACAATGCAAATATTTTGCTGCTCACTTTGCTTCTGTTCTCTCTTTTTAACTGTAAATTGAGTACCAGTGTTTCAACCTAGCAGGTGAGAGAATGGAGGGGTTTCATGCCATGCAACAAAATGCTGTAGAGTGAGAATGTAGAGGCAGAAGTAAGCATGTGCCAAGGCCAGAGCCTTCCTTCTTCGCTCACCGTTGATCAACCAAAAGACTCCTCTGATGCCTTTATAGGGTATTTTTCCCTAAATGTGGCCGAAATGAGGGGTTTGTCCAAGGACAGATGAGCCAAATTTCAGAGGGGGTTGCTATGCAAAAATAGCCTGCTTTTTTGCTCTTCCCCTGCCTTCCCAGCTCCTGAGACTCTGTCTTTATTACGTGGGCACATCATCACTCAGGAAACTCCTTGTTTTTCTTGTCATTATCTGATATATATGTAGGATGTTAAAAATGTGTACATTTATTGAAAATTGCCTGAGTAAGATGAAGAACTGTTGAAAGTATTTGAGTACAGCCTACGAAGTGCTGCTAGCTTCCAGGCCAAGGAAAGGGCTACATGTGTTGTCTGTTTCCCCCAGTTTCTTTTGGGCAGTATTGCTAACTGCCACTCACTTTTGACATCTGATATCTGCCTATTTTATTGCGAAAAATCCCTTTGTTGTTATATCCATGCTGGGGTTGCCCAGTTAATTTCAGCGAAGAGCAGTGGTATCAGCAGGATGCAACGGAGAGATGCTCATTACAGAATGGTTGCTGCTGCTGAAAGGTTGGACTAGATGATCCCTGAGGTCCCTTCCAACCTGTGATTCTGTGACTTTTTAAATTCCTTAACCAGACCTGCATCAGATATGTGTTGTCTATCAGTCCATATTTGTCAGGCACTGCATCTCTGCAACACTGAGTTCATATTTGAGTAGACCGAAGAGCTTCCAATTTGCTTATAATGAGGCTAATTATCAAATAAACACTATGTTGGCCTCCATCACATGTGTCATGGGACCTGGGAACAGGAGGACTGGGACTCTGCACAACATGTACAAAGATCTTATTATATTTGGAGTAAATTGGAGTAGGCACTGCGTGAACATGGGACAAAAAGTTTAATTTAGCTGATACCCAATGCTTATAAATATCCTCTTAATGCATTTTTCCAAGGAAGGATGGCAGATTTTCTTAAGATCTCGGTTATCTTCTTATGGGCTTGGGGGGCGGGCAGCTTTTCACTGCACTGCTTTGCAGTCAAGGTAGACGTAAGGGTTCATTGTTTTGGGTGCAAAATGAGTGTAAAGATAAATCTTTGTTACAGACATGAGTAATGTCTGTAATGAGGTTAGTGCAACCTCATAAAAAGGGGGGTGAAAGTGGTCAGCTTCTAAACCTGTGATGTGCTGGCTGTCAGTTCTTCGCTGCCAGATTACTGGCATTTAACTTGGGAGTTGCCAACAAGCTGATGGAAATGTTTCCTGTGGGTTCATTGTCCTGGAAAATATTGTGAATTTATCTTGAAAGCAGTCCTGTACTTTTAGTTCTTTTGCAAACTGTTCATTGACAATATTCCTACACTTGTGCTTTCTTTGCTTAGTTTCATAATTAAGAAGTATTTTTTTCTGGTCTTTCTCAGCTTGCAAAGGGATGGAGGCACTCCAGGGAGCACGCCGTGGGGCTCCTTATGGATGCTTCTGTGGTACCATGGCCAGGCTCTGTGAGGACTGGCAGCAGGAGCTGGGTGCTATAAAAGCAGGAGTCCTCTGTGCTTCAACTGTAGCACAAGACTAGTTTGCTTCCAGGGGCTAGCAAAGGCTGCTTGGAATTGAGATGGCTGGCAGAAATAGGTACGTCCCCAGCCTGGGAGCAGCCTGCCCCCCGGACCCCCGGGGCTCAGGGTGCAGGGCTGGGAAATAGGGGCATGAAATGCTTTAATTTCCACAAATCCAAATATGCTTTTGTTACTTAAAATCATTCTCTATCACTCTGGTTGTTGTTCTGCTGTTGTTCTAAGGAGATGACTCCCATCTTGGACTTAAAGGTCTGGTGAAAAGAGAGGGATTGTTAATTATAAATTCAATATCCATCCTTTTTTCATACGGCAGCAGCTGGCCTGCACTTTGATAGCTCCAAAAATCCCCTCTGGCAGTGCTTTTGGAAGAGGTTTGGCTTTCCTGCTCCCTGGTGAGGCAGTGGCCTGTCTGATGCCCGCACAGGAGGTGGGCAATGCCTTATCCCTGTGCCCTGCAGCTGGCATCATGGTGCCAGCACACGAAGGGATGTGGCTGGAACCGCAGGCACTGTCAGGCCCAGAGGGTTCATCTTATTGGGATTTATGCAGCTGTGAACATGGGCAGAGTCAGGTCTCTGGCTATATGACTGTTAAACCATTTTCATTCATCATTTTTGGCTAGCCCTAGAGCCCTGTTAAATAGCTTCTTCCATTAGCTTTAATGGGTGCGAGGTTTAGCTTGGTGCTTGAACAGGGCTGGAAGGAGGAAGAATGGGGGTCCTGGCTCCAACTGTCACCTCTTGGTACTGCTGCCCCACATCTGCTCGGCCGTGCAGGGTGGCTGTTGGTGACTGTACCCCAGCACCTCGGGCATTTGGGATGTGGTCTCTGCCCCAGCTTGTTCCCTTGCAGGGGACAGAAATCCGCTGTGTCTTGTCCTTGTGCAGGACTGGGAAATCCTGGAGGCACCTGGGGCCCTGCTCCCTGTCCTCAGGGAGATGGTCAGGGCGACTGCTGGGCTGCAGCCTGCTCCCAGCAGGGCTCAGACCTCCTTTGCCCAGGCGCTGTCCCCTGGAGAGGATTAGCCCGAGCTGATCCAACCCAGAGGTTTCACTGCAGGGAGGGTTCAGAGCAGCCGATGAAATCTGGGGAGTGGGCTGGGGGCAGGAGGAAGGGATCTGCAGAGCTATCAACTCATCAGAGTAGCTCTAACCACCAAAGACTAAGTAATTTCTCCCATTTTAGTTATGAAAATCAGACAGAAAATCCGAAAGGCAAAGTTAGCGTTAGCCAATTATGAGATGTCTTCAGCTAACCAAGCCAAATATCTGTTCAAATACTGATATGCTGTATTTTCAATGTGAAATGGGAATAGCTGTGTTGTATAAAATATAAGAAGAGAAGGGCATATTATTGTTTTAACGCAGTCTTTCCAAACAAATTTGTATTCACACTGTATCTTAACAGAGGGATGCAGGAAGCAGACAGGAATTTATCTTCTCCAGAGAGTGATACATCAGTGCCTGGTTCACAGGAACATTTTTCAGACATCTCAAGAGCACCATGCACAAAAATATACATACCATGAATTTCCTGAGCAGACAAGGTCTAGCTGGAATGACGACAACAGTAGGAAGAGCACAGACCAATAACAGAAACCTGGCAGGAGAAATTAAGATTATTCCACTGGAAATGCAGTGAAAACAGCTAGGAAAAAGTTTGTCTGCTCGTTAGGCAAGTGATTCGTATTTCCTTCGCCGCCTGTCCCCAACGTGCCTTTCACATAGAGTTCAGCTTCCAGGATGCTCAGCACTCCTGAGGAACCAATTCCCAGGGAAGCATCTCACTCCCCCCTGGCCTTTGAAGAGCCAGGCCTCTGCCTCTGAGTGAAATTTGAGCCGGTGGAAACTTTTGGAGGAAAGTATCACTGTCAGAAAGAGGCCAGCTGAGGTCTTTTGAACAGTGTTTTGCGAGAAAACACAGCTTCTTTGCGGGACTCGCTCCCCTCCAGGCTCCTGGGTGGGCAATTGATGCAGGGAGTGAAGCTGTGTCAGGCTGGGAAAGCTCAGTGCACAGGAAGGGGAAGTGCTCTATAAATATGATGACTTTTCGCTTTGCCTCTGCTCGTCCAGGAGACTGATCATGTTGAAGGGGCCTAAGTCTGGAAAGGATGGGTTAAAACAGTCATCCCAGTTATTTAACTCTTTGCTGCGTTTGTCATCAGTAGATGACAAATGTGTGTACAAAAGCTTCTGGTGTCACTGTCACGTTACAGAGGAACCTAACAAAACCTTTCTCCTGGTACTTTTGGGACCAGAGGGTCTGGGCGGGGAAGCCTGGTCCCATTGCGGTGCGGGCAGAGCACGGGGCTCTGGCACTGTCCCTCGGTCACAGCCTGCGTTTGTCACCCTTCGCCCCCCTCCGACGCAGAGGTCGCAGCCCATCGCTTTCCTTTTCTGCTTTAGTTTGTTCACGGACCCTTCTGCAAACATGGAGCCATAACTGTGAGCATTAGTTTTATGGCATCGTGCACAGACTTCACTGGGACATTTGCTTTTTATTCTTGCAGTGCAACTTTCCCACTTTTTCCCCTTCTAGTAAGAGCTGTGATGAATAGATAAGCATTTAAAATAAACCAACTAAGAATGGTTAACTGGGTGGCTTTGTCGTAACAAGCCGGGAGGGACCCAGCTTGGTGGCACGAGGTGCGGAAGCGGGAGCTTCTCTGTGAGCGGTTTGGAGGTGAAGTGTGTGATAGGAGAGTGATCGGTGGATAGCGTGAACCTGTGGCAAGGTGGGGTGGGAGAAGAGGAGGCACAGTTTAATATGTCATGTTCCCCGAGGGCAAAACAGTCTGCAAAACCAGCTGAGTCTCCCAGATTGTTTCTCAGGAGGGTGTTTGAGGGATGGGGAACATCTCCAGACTCACGCAGGTGGTACAGAGGAACCTCCCTATGCCTGAAGAGCCAGGGTGCCTTCACGTGGGGTTAACCTGTGGTGGAGGAGAGCCCGTGAAGCTGTTCCCAAAGCCACATTGTGCACAGTCACTGCTGCCAAAGAGGACTGGAGGGTATGGCAGATATGCCAGCATGCTGGCTGGCTGGCAGCTGGCTTTCTCTCCGGAGAGGCTGCAAGCTGCCTCCTTAGCAGGGAGGGCTGGCCCAGTGCCTGGTTTCTACCATCCTGCCTCTGAGAGCTCTTGGGCCGCTGTGACAAGGTCCTCCTGATGAAGGATGCCCATGTGCATGACACCCCCTCATCCCACTCTGTCCCACATCAGTACCTGATTGCCACCACGTGCTATCAGCTTAGTGGTCGTGAGAGCAGCCTTGTCCCTAGGCTGTAGGAAAAAGATTATTTTGTAGCACAGCGATGGGTCTGCAGAAAGCATGGCCTGAACCAGACCGTCAAAAACTCAGCACAGGAAGGAGAGCTTTCAGTCTCTTTTGGATCCGTGTGGGCAGCCAGGAGCTTGTATCACCTCCTGATGCGAGCCCCGGAGGCAGGGGCTTCCCCTGGTGCGGGAGATGCTTCTTTCCCACGTGCCACCTCAGCGATTTGGGCTCCATCAGCTGCCGCAGCGGGAACACAGGCACAGTCTGAGTTGGCTGGAGCACACCCAGGCTCCTCCGGCGTTATCTGATAGGCAGCGGCTCAGCAGGGATCCTGTGATAACAAGTATGCTGTGATTTGCTACTTCTGCTGCTGGATGTCATTTTTAATGCCTCGAGGACAGTGTTTGATTAGGGAAAGAATTCCAGAAATGGCAGATTGTACTCAATTGGTGATGTAATTAGTAACGTAATTATAAATTGCCTAATGCCAGAACTATATTGTGGCTAATAACAGTCTGTACCACGAGAACACATTTGGATCCCAGCTCTGGCTCTGGGTCATGTGCTGGCTGCTTGCATGGCTCCACCAGCAGATGAAAAAGCCCAAATCCTGATGGACCCTCCCCTCGAAGGAAACCCCGGCTGGGTGTGTGGCTGGTGGTGTAATTCCTGCAGCACTCCATCAGCATGGGCTGGCTTAGCATTACAACGCTCTCCTGGTTTCTTCCTTTTTCTCCTTGAAATCCCAGCTGCATGGCACACTGTCATCATCCTCTTTCCCCCCTTCCCCTCCTTTAGATCATAGGCTCTCTGCAAACAGGGAATAATACTGCCTGTGGGTCTGTGTTGCATGGGTGGGGTTTTAAGCCTTAAAACCTGTGAACATTCCCTTTTCTAGCTGGTACATTGCAGAGATGGCACCGACTGGCTGGTCTCCATTATACTATAATGAGCGGTGGCAAAGGTGTGACTACCTTCCTGGAGGTGCCTGGGGCACAAGAGAAGGGGCCGAGAAGCCCACTCACTGGAGGGTACACCTGATAATGTGACTTGGGCACTTTTCAGCGCAGTGATTTTACAGGAGGAAACTTATGCTTGTATGGGCGCCCACTGAAATGAATGAGAGTTTGGCTGTATGCCTCCAGTTACAGGATTAAGGTCTTGGTTGAAAATTCTGGCATAAAGAATACTGTTTTAAGTAGCTCTAAGAAAGAAAATATTTTTTGACCGTATGAGGAGAGATTACAAGAGCAAAGATGGCACTTTCTTGCATAATTATTAAATTATCATCATCTCCTAAGTGCAAGCTTCTATATAGCTTAGTTGGTGTCTTCTTAAAGCAAACATTTGTTATAACTTACTCCAGAGTTGCCAGCACATGGCTTTAGATTTCTGTAGCTTCATATTCTTCCACCAGTCAGCTGAATAATTAAATAGCTAGGCTGGAGATTTTATTATCCAGAAGATCTGCAGTTGAGCATTTGTTGCACAGAAAATGGACACATTTCTTTTCTGGATATGTTTGGACACAGTATGGATCTGAACCTCTAGCGATTTCTTTTATAGAAATTCTCCAAATGTTAAGTGATATTAAGTGAAATGAAACACTTTGAGTCTAAATATTTCACACCTCTGTATAAATGGCTTCTTCTATTATTGAAGTATGAGAGCTGCAAGCTTGCCCCTACATTTTCAGCACAGCGAGTGAGGATTTAGCCCTGGGACACATATTAAAGGTGATGAGTGTCAGTGTGCCCATGTACTACTTTTCCATCTGTGCAAGGTGCAGTGCAGGCAAACAGCCTTTTCATTTCTTCACCTTCACAAAATGCCTTGCAGCTTGTTTTCTTCTGGCCTATCTGGAGCTCTGTACTGTTGACACTATAGAAAAATGTTACATCCAGAAATTATTTGTATTATGGGGTCTGGCACCATATCTTCAATAATCCAGGGAATAACACACTGCGATAGGGGCTGATCTCACAGAACAGGTTTGCCACAACCCCATGGCCGTTGGCTTCAGAGGTGGGCATGCACTGGTGGCAGGGCAGGGAATAAGTGCTGCCCAAGACAGGGGTGGGACGAAGGGCTTTTGCTCAAGCTATGGGTTTTATTTTAAAAGCTGCCTCAAGCGAAGTTCATTAAAAGCTGAAATATGGAAACAAATGACTAGACTTTCAGGAGTAGTAGGTACACAGCTGTTCCCCCTGAGCTAATGCCTGTGCCTGGGAGGAGGTTTACAAAAATTAGTACTTGCTGGTTTACATGTTAGAGAAACCTTCGATATTTGGCCTTCAAAGCTTGAACCCCAGCATTAGCAGGGATTTATGGAGGCTGCAGTGAAGTAAATCTTTTTACTTTGTGAAGTTGACTGAGTTTGTCTTGATTTTAAATGGCATGGTGCGTGGTACTCTCTTCAGGCTTGATCCATAGCCTGTTAAAGTCACTAAAAGACTTCTGTGGATGTCAGCAGGCTTTGGGTCAGGCATTCAGTGTGATAATAGTGCCTTTTTAGCCCACTGTCGTCATTCAGAACCTGTTTGTTGCAAAAAAACCTAACAGATTTCTAGGATATATAACTGGCTCTTGCCATTCTGTTAGCAATAATGTTTGGGAAGTTACCCACACTGTGCAAGGGTATAACAGATGGGGAACAGCGTACTGAGAACAGTATATCCACAATGTAAGCATTGCTTCAGAGCACAACAACTGAACGTAAAAATATCTGTCTTGGTTTGATTAAACTGTTGTCATTTAAATTGCTCTTCATTGACCACTAAGTAGTCTTTTGAGAAGGGTATAAATTTTTGAGTCCAAGCCGAGCTTTGCTCCATGTTGGTTTATGAAGCAGGCTTCCTTTCAAGCCTTTCTGGGATGTCTTTTGAACAAACACCAAGCAAATGGTGCTAACCAGAGCCCCGTGGGTTTCTGCAGGGGTTGGAGTTTTTGAAGCCACTCATGACACAAGCTGGTGCTGGTTGCTCTTGGCTAGGAGACAAGGGCCTGTTAGCACTTGACCCTCTGTGGTTTGAGGCAGGTTTCCTTGCCAATGGAAGAGGACATTGCTCGGGACCTACTGGAGCATCCACTGCATGTCCTACCTGCTCTTGGCCTTCCCTGCCTCCAGGGAGGCTGCAGTGGTGGCCATCCTCAGCCACGTCTACAGTCTGAGCCAGTACTCTGGGGACCTTGCTCCTTCGTAGAAATGGTCTTTGTGACTCAGCCCCAATTTTGCATCCTCTTTTCACTAAGGGTCATGTAACTGGGACACACTCTCCTGAAATCCTTTGGATCACTGCCATGCATAGGATAGTTGGGGTACAAGCAGTCTTAAAGCTTCCAGAACCAATTGCTCTGGTCTGTAGTGAGACAAGGAAATGCACTGACAGAGCCAGAGCCATGCTTGTGCAAATTTCTGTGAACTGTTTTCTTCACCACTCTGGGGCATTTTTTACACCGGTCCCTGGTGTGTTTTCTCCTCTAAATAATGAATCTCTCCTCCCCTTGCGTACACAGGCCTCTTCAGATGATCCAGCTGTTAAGCATGGTCTATCTGCTATAAAAGCATACCTTTTTTTCTCTTCTCAGATGTCTGAGTCCCTGGAAATCTCTTGTGTCTACTCCCTTTCGGTTTTGGTGGTTTCCAAACCTCCTCATTCACCCTGATTTCTGTTCTTTCTGGTGCGGGCATTCCCTGCCTTGGCCATCCTGCTTCTAAAGACACACAGGAGAAAATTTGCTGCTTCTTACATAGAAACTACTGGCCTTTGGTTTATTGCTTTAAATGGGAGCCACCAAGATTTAATAATCATCTGTTATCGCTGTTTTGAGTGATAGATGTCACAGCCCCATGAGCAAACACTGCCCCAGACATACTGCCAGTGAAGGAGCTGAAAAAAGTCCTCAAGTAATGAACTGTTTGTATGGAAATATTTTTTTATCCATCTCAGAAGCAAATCAGGAGGGAGAAATCAGCAAGTGCTTCTCTGCAAGTGAGGTGGGGACAGGGCAGCCCCATGTCTGAGAGCCCAAAGGATCTCTGGGGTAGCACTGGACCACAAACCTGGGGTTGTCCTTGGTGCCCTGCCCCCCACCATGCTGCCTGCCTGTTTGCAGCCTGCCTGCCTTTCCGAGAGTGCTGGAAAACAGCATTTATTTCATTCCATCACATTTAAATGACTGAGACGTCTCCAAAGACAGTTAAACTATTTAATGTGTCTCTCAGGACCTACTAGCGGTTTTTGCAGTCTCCTTCCTTGGGAAGTTGTGGCTGCTCAGGGACCGTGGGAAGCAGGCGGGCACCAGACTGGGGGCTTTGGCAGTGCAGGCTCCTGCACAGGAACACCAGCTCCGCTCCCCCTGGTGCCACCACCAACCGCTGCTTGGGAGCAAGAGGTGAGTCTGGCTTCGTCCCCATGCTTTTGCCACGCACCTACTGATGCACCGTGTTTTCCTTGAAATTATCATGATTTGCATAGAGAATGCTGGTTGTGTAGATATTTTTAGGGTGATAAAATTATAGAGTTGAACTGGGACAATGAATTGAATCAGGGGAGTGGGTTTCGGCTCCTGTTCCCTTGCAAACAGCTCCTGCTTTATTTATAGCTGCATGTATGTGCGTGTATTGCTATGTGATCACTTCTTTCCAGAAACCAGATCAAATCTTCTTGGCACAGATGATTCCCAGTCCGTGTGTCCTTATTCATCAAAGGACCATTGCATCATGTTTCATGTCTAAGTCATACCTAGAAATGCATGAAGTGGAACTTTTTTGAGCTGAATTAAGATCAAATGAGTAGGAGGTGCAGCTATGAGTCTTCGATGTAGACAAATCAGGAAAGCTTACCCCATGGCGAGGAGCTAGGAGCCACTCCCTCCTTCCCAGCTCAACTCAACTCCCTGTTATTACAAATGGTTTAAATAACTAATAGCTTAGAAAGGTGCTCCCATGAGCGCTCATCTTCTTCCTGATCACTTCAGAGCTGTCCATAAGACTTGTAACGAGATCTTTGTGCTCTGTCTCCATAATGCTGTTAAAGGAGTTGTAATAACAATTAATAACATTACAACCAGTCATGTTTTACGACCACCACTAAGGCTGGCCAGGGAGAAAATTGTATTTGGATTTTGGCCCACTTGTTTTAATCAGGCTTCCGAAGCACTTTTAACTTGTTTAAATACCTGTGAGCCTTCATCTAAAGTAATTGTTTCTATTAGTCATGAGGATGTATTGCAGCCAGTGATTGATCTTTAGAGCAAGATGTATGGCTGGGGAAATGGGCTGACCTGTAAATACCTGTAACATGGTAGTCAGCAATGGGCCCTGAAGGGCTCTGCAGGGCAGAGATTTTGCTGGGTACAGGACTGCCCGTAACGTTTCTGCATGTTTTATACAGAACCGGGAAAATAAAAGGGAAGAGAAGCCCACGATGGCAGGGATGGAGGGGAGCAGCTCAGGGTTCGCTTTGCTTTGCAGGATTTCAGGTCAGGGCTGGTCTGTGAGGGAGGTGGGAGACAGCACCGTAAGCTTTGTCAATCACAAATGTCTCTGCCATTCCTAACTAATGCAGACAAATTAATGAAAAAAAAAAATCCCACATGCTTCCCCGACTCATGCTGGCTGAGGAGCTGCTTATATGTGAGCATGAGGTTGCAAACCTTCACCTGCCAATGTGCAGATGAAGTAGATAAGCAGAGTCCCTCTCTTTGGACTCCTTCACAAGCAAAACAAACAAACAACATGCTCTGACCTGCAAAAAGTGGGGGGTTTTGCTGTTTTATCTCCTTCTTGGGAGAGGTGTCCTTGCCCGTTTGCAGTGGTCCCTCCAGGGCCATGTGCCTTCCTCTCTGGCTTTCCTGCCCCTCTTTGCCTCCCTTCTTTTTGCTCCTCTTGTAAAGCAACTGGGGCCGGGTAAATGCTGGCAGAAAGGCAAGGCAGCCTTATTTATATGGTGCTTCTCTGTCTCAATTGCCCAGAGCACTGTGCAATTGTAGAACTCAGACACTTAAAATAACATCTGGGTAAAGAAACAAAATGAAGTGTAACTTACAGTTCACAATCTGTTCCCCCCAAAAAGAAAAAAAAGATTAACAGTTAATAGCTTGTCTAAAGAAATCCATCTCTTTAATAGCTTTGAGACTTGAAAAAGGCTAGGCTAGGTAAATGCCCTGAGAGGACCGCTTCTACGTGCAATGCTGCAGTTCTGATGTATCTTGAATTTATTATTTTAAATTATTTTGTTAGGGTTTTGTGTGTGTGTGTGTTTGTTTTGTTTTTTTTTTAATAATAAAATCAAGAGATCTCTTTGGTATGTCCTTTTGGTCCAGTGCGACTTCTCCCAAAGGACTGGCATGTTCTCTTGCTGGCTGGCTATCACAGTGAGGTTTGGAGAGGAAAAATTCAGGGGAGATTTTGATGGAGAAAGCGGCAGATCTTTTGCACAGTGCTAAAGGCCATTGCCTAGAGTCTGTCCTCTGCCTGCCTGCCTGCAATTTCCCTGGGGCCAAGGGGACTGTAGCAAGAGAATAAACATTATGGAGACAGGAAACAAGTTTTCTGGTCTGACCTATGTATATGTTTGTCTTTACTCTCTGCCAAATGCCTGTTTGGTCGAATGGTGGCTAAGAAATAGGGGAGATGGAGGTTGGTGGTGGGCACAAAGAGCATGGACTCTCCCAGCAGCAATTTCTGCTGGAAATCCAGGTGCTAGACTTGATAAATATTGCCTAAAGGGACTGGTCTGGTTTCGGTTCAATCCCTTCTGTGCTGCAAGGTGGGGAGAGCACTGTGGGTTGGGCACCCCAACCACCCAGCGGGACCAGTGCTGCCCCAAGTCTCTGCGGTTTTGCCTCTTGTCTGCGGGGTGTCTGTGCAGGGTGGAGCAGGGAGGCTGCGGTCAGGGCGCACCGATAGCACCTGGTTAGTTGGGGAAGTACAAGGCTGTAAGAAAATAGCCCTGGAGGGAAAATGTTAAAGGGTGGGGACGGAGAGTGGAAATGGCTCTTTCTGCTCTAGCTGGTGGGCAGGTCTGAAGCCAGGAGGCACCAGGAAAGAGTTTTAGGCCGAGAATCAGCTGAAAAGGGCTGGAAGTGCTTTTGGAAGGTAGCAATGACTGCAGAGGATGCAGGCCACCATTTCTTGTCCAGGAAACTAAAATGAGTACCTTAGCTGGAAAGAAGCTCTGCAGGCAACCCACTGTATAGAAGAGGTGTCAGCTCCATAGATGTCAAGATCTGGTGGACAACTTACAGACTTGAGACACAATTTCAGAAGGTTAAGATGCTTCAGCTGGTGGCAGGTCAGTGGGGTGTGTGTCTTAAATTTTTAGGACAGAGCAAATCCCATTTAGCTACCTTACCTTGTCATATATTTTTCTTACTGTCAGCATTTTGCAGTAATTTTTACCACAGGAATAGAAGGTATAGAAGACTATTCACCAGATTTCAAAAGTAGGCCCCATTTGATTTCCCTAAAAGTGTAAAATAGCTGTCCCACCTTACTCAGGTCAGCAGTACAGAGAGCTGAGAAATACCGTGTTTTCATGTTCTTTCTTTGATAAAATAGCTTTTGTACTGCTTAATGGGGAGGATGGGCTGCCAAAGCAAGTGTGAAGATAAATTTGACATAAACCCATGTTGTTTGTCTTTAGGCAGAGGATAAGCCCAAATTACAAATGTGAAACCTCAGTTTTAACCACCACAGTATTTCTGACAGTTCTGGTCCAGGATACTGCAACACTGATTTGAACCAACCACAAAATGTGGACCCAGTCCTAGTCCTTTCTGTAAGGTTTGGGCTCACCTTTATTTCTAAGCTCTGGCTGCTTCAATCCTACCATAGAGGATGATGATCCAGTCAAAGCTGCCTAGTGAAAAGCACTCTCTGTACCTTTTTATCAGCAGAATTTTTCTTGATCATCACATTCCTGCTATTTTTCAGGCTCTGATACTAACAGCATGAGCTGCCTAGAAAGGAACATGAGATAGGGCAACACCACAGCATATCTCTCATCCTCTGAGCAGCCCTTCCAGACTCTTCTGCTTTGTTCCTAGGAAGATCTGGGTTCAGTGCCACCTGAAATGACAAAATAAAAATTAAGTCATTTTTTCAAACTTCAGATGCTGCAACAATTCAACACAAACAAATGCAATGAAAATCATTAAAGTTCAAATAGAAACTCGATATCATTAAAGATCAGCCATCCTATCTATGCAGACCCACAGTAATTACGATGCAGGCACAGTAATAGAAGCCTAATGGTTGCAAAATGTTCTTTGGATTAATTGGCTTTGGCAGCTTACACACTCACATGATTTTCTACATTTTTGCCCATCCTGACAATCATTCTCTGCTCTAGGCAATCTTTGCCTGAGCTGTCTGTCTTTATAACCATCACATTATTCTGGCTTTTTGAACATCATAGTGCAGTAGTTTGCCTCTCAGCACTCAGTATGGTTTAATCATGTCCTTATTTGTGCACTATTGTCCAGAGGATAGCTGTTTCTTTCCTCTAGAGAGAAGGCAGTTTGCACAGGGAGGCAAAGGCGTTCCCGGAGATGTGAAGAGTGAGTGGTGGGGCCTCTGAGTCTGTGGACAGTGACTCTGATCTTACTTCATGGGGAGACCAACACTCAGGGATCATTGCAGAAATATTGGGAGATCTTAGCATTGGTTAGGGAATGAATGCCAAACCATGGCTGTTTCTATCAAATAATATTCAATCCAAACAAACATGGAGCAAAGGCTAGGAGCATGGGCCTCCAAGCCCACTTCAGTTTGATAGACTCATTCCGGAGTTTGCAGAGACATGGTTGCAGCTAGGAAACATCGTTCCTCCTAATTCCACAGGCAGCCAACGTGCTCAGCTGGGCAGTCCCAGGTCAGCGTGACCATGACCCAGAGATAGCACATACACCATGGAGTGGGCACCATGCCACATACAGTCCCATCCACAGGGCAGCAGAGGATTTTACAGCATTATAACTCTGACTTGGCAAGAGGTAAATCCCTTGCATTGAATTAGATGACACTTAGGCATGTACTTAAGTGCCTTGCTGCATCAGGGTCTGAATTGCTTGGAATAAGGAAAGATGGCTTGCAACAGACAGGCCACAGTATGGCAGCTTAAGCCTGCCTGCAAAAGTTAGTGTTATTTAAGTAAATTGGCACCAGTGTCAGCACTAAACTAAGCCTGTAGTAGGATAAAGTTATTTCAAATGCCTGGTGGAAGCACTGCTTTTTGGAGCTCCTAGCTGTGAGTTTCACAAATGCGGCGATACGGTCCTACCAGTAAGATGCTATCGCTTCAGAAAAGAACGACGGCATTGCTGGTGTCTTACAAAACATCTTGAGAGAAATGAGGAAAATGTTCCCAAACCCATGAACACGCATATATGTCAGCTCAGCTCTTACAGGTGAGGTAGTTTTATTTATGTTGCTCTTAAGCTTTGCAGTATGTCAGGCAGGGAGCAGCAGGGGCTAAGCACCACTGGAAGCTGCAGAGAAATCCTTCGCCCTGCATGGTCTGTATGCAGAACAATGCAGATGCTGGTGGAGCCAGCTGAACTTTGAAATCTAGGCTTGTTTGAAGCCGAAACTTGAAAGCAAACCCCCAGGGAAGAAGCTATGTGAATATTTTTTTCCTTTTTTTTTCTTTCTGGAAAACCCTGCAAAGTAAGAACAGTGTCTGCTCACAGCTTCAGATAAAGTCTAGTAGGTAGGCAAGTCTCAGAAAAGTCTCTGGACTAAACATCAGTTCATATGTTCGGGTCTGCTCCTGCACCCAAATACAGGGGTACAATTGGAGCTGCACCATCGCTTTGTGGTTCCAGACTTGAACCAAAGCAAGGGCTGGGTGAGAAGATCCTGCAGCAGGTGCTGTTCCCAGAGGAGGAAGAGGAATGCATCTGGGGCAAGCAAAAGCCCTGGACAGTGGGACTGGAGGTGCAATGGAGCCAGCGCAGTGACCTCCAGGTACCAGCCTCACCTCAAGTCCGCTTCTAACATTGCTAATATTTGTAGTACTTCTTAAAGTTTTCTGGTCTAGAATTCGGGCTGAAATACTCCAGAATATTCTGTCCTGCACCATTTGGTTGTCTTCCAGCTTTCCTGCAGTCACTAGCACAGCACAGACAGCTTTAGGAAGGTGATGCTATAGCCCCTGTCAGCATGCAGACATGGTGCAAGCAAGCTGTAGCTCTACCGCATCTCCCTCTGTAACAGCTCCTGGATGGAACGGGCCACAGAGGGCACTGACACTGTCTTTTGAGCGTCAAAGACCAGCCGTGGGCTGATGCTCTCTGACGCAAGCTTTGCACGGCCAGGGGAGCGTGGAGGGCTTTGGTCTGTGCTTGCTGTGCTCATTCTTGTAAAGCCCACCAGCAGGGCATTGTGTATGGACCAGGGAGTGTGTCCAGCCTGCGCTGTGGTGGGGTCCGTAACTGCACAGACCACCGCAGACCCCAGCCTCATCGCTGGCCTGAGCTGCTCCTGTGCTGCGACCCCACACTGGGGATCAGCAGCCGGCACCAGAGACAGGGTGGGATGTGAGTTTTGAAGCAGGTGCTATTTTGGGTTGTGAGTAGCACAAGCCAACAGGGCTTCGCTACCTGGAAACTTCTAGGCTGCGATCCAAGTTACTAATCAACTTGCCTGGCAAAATTCAGATACCTTCTAAGAATGCATTCATTTTCAAAAACCAGTGCTGAAGCCAAGGTCAAATTTCTGATGCACCCAGACAGTACAGCATGTTGTCTTTTTGTGACAGTCCTTTAAAAAATGATTAAACAAATGTAATAGGCAGGCATGGGCACCAAGGTCCCATCTGTCTGAGGAAGAGTCAGAAGTTAATTTAAGTGACTTCTACAACATGTCGCCTAATTCCAGTGGCAGCAAAGCTAATTAAGATGGAGCTGGTCCAAGAGCACAGTGGTGTGTCAGTGGTATGGAGAAAACACTGCCACAAAGGCACAATCAAATTGCAGTTACGCTAACGAGCCAGTCGGCACCGGGTATTCAGAGCCTGCAAGGAAGTGCTAAGCAACATAATTAACTAGATATCTTGGTGCCATTGATAACTTCATGAATATTTCATACTCTCTTCCCACCAATCTGTACTGACAACTTGTGACACAGAACTAGCTGGAGTAAAATACATTTAATATGCAGTTGCTGTAGCTGTAAATTTATCATCAGACGTTATTTTCTTAAGGCTGCTCCTCCAGGAGCCTGACCAGCTACTCAGCAACTCATCTGAGCTCCACAGGCCAGAGAGCACACGGAGCCCTTCTCTAATGAGTGTTTTAATGGTCCTGGTAACACAGAGCAAGTCAGCAGCATGGGTCCGTAGCCCTCGTTAGGGAATGCTAAATTAGCAGGTCCCTGAGGACGGCAGCTCCAGCTCGAAGGGGTCGTGCCTGGAGAGCAGATGCACCAGTGGCTTCTTTGGCTCTGACAGGAATTAGTTAACTTTGAGCAAAATTTGCTTGCTTTTGTAGGTGGATGATGTGAGGGAGGTTGTGTGTGTGCAGTGTTTGGGGTTGGTTTTTTAATACCTATTTCACTAAACCTCCCCTTTTAAAACCGGCCCATGTGGGGAGGGCAAGGAGCCCAGCCAGGGCTCCACTGCCATGATCTCTCTCTCAGCAATAACGCTACCTAGGAGGTTGCTGCAGCCTCTTCCAGGAAAACCAGCCATGGAAGATGGAGTTATTTGAGGTACTTGGTCTAGAGGCAGTTGCAGGGACCTCCTTTTTACACCAGCCTGAGTTGAATGAACAAATGAAGTCTATATCTGGGTGTTTTACTTCAAACTCCCAGCAAAAGGGAAGCAAAGGCTATTTTACTTGGATAAAATATGTAAGGAGACACTGAAACAGTGAGGAGCGAGGAGACGGGGCGTTGCCTGTGTTGCTGGATGTACGGCAGGAGCCTGTACACCCCGCTGTGGCAGAGGTAAAACAGGGTCAGTTTGGGGACGAAAGCTGAAAACTTGCCGGGAAAACTTGCCGCAGCTCTGTAGAGGAGAGAGCCAGGCGAGCCAAAGGCTCGCTCCGCATTCAGGCTGCTCCCCGGCGCCGGGGCGGGCTGGGAGCCAGCGCGGTTACGGTACCTGCCGGTGATGCAGACGGCCAGGACGGTGGCTGTGGGTGGCAAGGAGCCTGGTAACGCGGTGGCTCCCACCTGCGGGTGTGAGTCAGAGCCCACGGCCTCCGTCTGCGCCTGTCTCGGGGTGCTCCGGCTGCGCTGCCTGCGGTCGTGAGAACCAACACACCCGCGGCGGCACAGCCCCGCTGCCCTGGGAGTGAGTAATAGGATAGCTTGTTCATTCCTTTCGTTTGTTTTCATAAGTCTAACATGAGACTGAACTTTGCTTTGGAGGGGCTGTGCCACATCCCTGGGCTCCCTGCTGGCCACGGCTCCCAGGGGGCGGCTGCTGCGGGCGGCATCGGGCATCTCCTCTGGGAAAGCAGGACTGTACTTGGCCAGAGAAACACCGAAGCCACAGGGTCCGAGACCCACATGATCGCAGGCAATGACAGGATGGGGGATTTTGGCACCAGCCTCCCAGCGATGGTTTTTTCCTTTGTTTGCCCCCAATCCCAGCTCCAAAAACTGGCGTGCCTGCGACAGGCAGGCTCCAGGTCTGGGAGTCGCATGGAAAAAACCCCATGACCTTTGAGTAGAGAAGAAGGAATTGCAGCTTCAAATTGAAAGCAAGCTATATGTTTACATAAACTTCTTGTTTTTAAGCCTACCCTGTGATTCAGGGGGAGGGCCTGGGTTAGTGGGAGTGAAAACGGATATTTTCCTGTCTCGTCTGAGCTCCTGGGTTCATCCGTCCGGTAAACACGCCACAGGAGGTCGGCACATCCCATGCTCACGCCTCTTGCAGCCTGCAGTGGAATAAGTGATAGTGATCTCAGCCCCATCTGGGATGGCTCCAGTATGGCACTGTCACCTCTTTTTCCCTCATTGGATTTACACCTGGCGCAAAGGGGCTGGGAGCAGAAAGGATGTGTATGAAGTGAGGAATCCCGGGAGCGCTTGGGGCTCTCTGGCCATGAACCTGGGTGGCTCCACCTAATGCCCCTTTTTCATAGTCTTTGCACTATTCTCACCAATGGTTTAGGGGGCTCAGACGTTAGTTATGTTGTTGTTTCCAGTACAGAAAATGGGTTACTAAGGAACACACAGAGAAAAATTACAATCAAAGTGTTCTGCATCACTGTTTCCCTGTGTGCCTATATCAGAATTGTTGCTGCAGAGGAGTTGGCGCTCCTCAGGCTTGGCTGTGGAGCTGGTTAAGGGCTGGTAGGAACTGGTGGCAGGGAGGATGTGGATGGGGTGTCAGAACATCCTTTGGCTGGTGGAGCTGGGGAGTGTTGAATGGGTGACCTGGAGAGGTGGCAGGAGCAAGTTAGAAAATCAGCTGTCAGGGAGGGTCTGCCAGGGCCTGATCCTGCCTCGGGCAAGGCACCGGCTGCCTCATCTCCCGAGGTCCCTTCCAGCCCTGCAGCTCTGTGTTTCTGCACTGTAAATGCTGCTGACACTCCCATATGGCAGCGAGCAGCAGCCATTACCCTGCGCTAAATCAGTGCAGCCCTTTGGCCAGCCGGCACTCGCCGGCAGCGGCACTCATCCAACCCTGGAAAGCGGCTCCCCGCAGCAACGTCCTGCTCCCCCGGCACAACCAGCTTCCCTCAGACTGGCTGTCTCCACCAGCAGAGTTAGGAAACTGTAAATTCCCACAAATTGTATATTCCCAGGGATCTACAACGTGCTCGGCAGATGAGCATGGAGTTTTGGGTGGGGGGGTCGGTTGCACGTGAAGGGGAGGGATGCAGCCTTCACAGGGGGTGTCAGCCCCTATGTTTGCAGCATAGCCAGGGACAAGTAGCCTCACACAAGCCTCTCACATCCACTGGCAGGTGTGGGGGCTTGGGTGAACCACAAATTTGCATTTTACAGCAAAACTGCCAGGGTTGTGTCCTCGCGTGGCAGGGGCCGTGGGGCTCCCCGGGAGCTGCCTTGGCGTGTGGAGGCTGAGCCAGCTGGCGGATGGGCACAGCACCAAGCGGGTGGTGTCCGACCAAGCGTGACCCACAGGGACATTGAGATGGGAGCTGGGGACATGGCTGACAAAGGTGCTTGCGTGTTGAAGACAAATTTGAACCATCTCGACTGGCGTGTACTTTGCCTTTCTGTACAAAGCAATCGATTTAAAATTTGATGCGTGTTTAAGCAGCACTTAATCAGAAGGGCCAAATGTTAATACTCTATAATTTATTTAATCTTAGTTAACTTTCAAGCAACACACTGAGAAAGATTATTTTCGCATCTCTCTGTATCACCTGTGCAACAGGAGCAGCAGAAGTAGCATTGCCACATATTTTGGAAATATCTTCTTATATTTTATTCATTTGACTTCATTTTCATCTCTTTAATCATAAAACTATAAAAACAAGATGATATTGCTACCGGTAATTACGTAACAAGCCACTGGGCAAGAAAGAGCACATTTAAAGTTGTGATACAAGCAAAGGATATTTTGGGGGTATTAACGACCTTGACTATTGAAGCTGAGAGAGTGAAACAAATGTATGGGGTTACAAGGCATTTAAAATACAGGAGGGAAATAATAAATCAGCTGAATAGTTGTAAGGAAATTGAAAATTGTGGCGAGAGAGTAACAAAACTACACGGAGATTGAAGGACTTATGCCAGTTCCTAAGAATGGTAATGAGAATATGCAATTTGAATAGGTCTAAACTGCCCTTGAAATATCGTTATAACTTATTTGAAAAGACATTTACCATTTGTATGATTTTCCCAAATGTAATACATTTCCTTGCATCTTTGTTCATTCAAAGCGTCTGAAATATGTCTGAAATAAACGCATATTGGAGTTGAAAATAACATAATGTTCTAGGAAATCAAATCAAAAACATTTTTAATCGGTAGGGCTTCCACAGGAAAGTATCACACTGTAGAGACGCTGTAGCTGCATCCAGGTTAATTTTCTTTTCTCTTCTTCCCCCTATAAATAAATGACCAAAGGGGATGAAGAGCATCAGTCACTTTACAAAACGAACCATCACAGCAGTGCTCTACTGAACATCAAAATGCCGAGTATTAACTTTGTTAGTGCTACTTATATCTCTCTTTATCGCAGTTAGCTGTGACCAAATGCCTGGACACAAGCATTACTGTACCTGCTGCCGTTGCCCATGACAGGTGTCAGCACGGTAATTGGGAATGCTGGGGAGGCAGCAGGGAAGCGCAAGAGGCGAAGCGATGTAAGACTTAATCAAAGGGTTATCAAAGTCATTGGGAACCATCACATGGGCTCCCCACAGCCTTTGCAGAGACACAGCCCTTTCACTGTAGCCACACCTGAGCAAGTACAACAGGCGTTATTTAATAAGCTTGAGCAGAGAAACAGAAGAAGAAATTTTCTTTGAAAGTGTGTGCCAATCTCCCAAATACTATTTCCAGCAAAAAGGCCACTTAACAGCTACTGCAACTGCAAACAGAAGGGGAAAATTAAGTCTTCCTCACCTCTTAATGCCACAGAGCAATGAGTGCTGGTAAACGGCTCTGGAATAGGGGCTCCAGCTTGCTCCATAGCTTGCTCCTTTTATACCTAATGGTATATCCAGACAGGGATAGCTGTGTCTCAGAGATTGTTTCAAGTCACCCACAAGAAACTGGTAGAGTTTATTATAAAAGGTAGTTGCAACCAATATTTTAGTAATGAAAACTTATTTAGAAGGCTTTAGTGTTTTTAATGCAGCCTGCCCAACAAGGTCCTGTATGGGAAGATGTTGCCCCTTCCAAAGAAGGCGCAGGTTGCTTCTTTTTAACGACTACTCCTTTTTGTGTGCGTAAAGTCCACACGTTTAACTGGCTGTGAAGAAGCAGAGGACCAGAAAAGAAAGTGAAAATAAAGGCAAACAGAGATAGTTGAGTTTGCTACTATCCAAATGAGTGGGTGTTGGTTTTTTTTTTTTCCTTTCTTAAAGATTCAATGCACAAAAGTCAGGAAAATCAAACTTATGGTTCCCCCAACAGCCATAACTCTGCTCCTGGCAGAGAAAGAGCAAGACATAAATATACCCTCATACCCAGCAGTACATGCGACATACGTGCAAGGAGGTAACTTATGGGTGCTACGGGAACCGTGATTTTGAATGTCTTGACTTGTGAGTTTAATTTCTCAAGTCCAATATTCTGGGTAGTTTCTTTCCTTTTTGCACCCGGTAGTTAGAAAATGTATTACATCTCTTGCTCACCTTTATGTTGGCACAGCAATTTGGGTCCTGCAACTGGCTGAAGGCTCTGTTTCTCATGAAAAGGTGATCACACTTATTATTCATAGATTTTTAAGGCTGGGCCCATCTTTCTTTGTATCACAAACCTTTAGGCTGATCTGTCTCATTTGCCTCTAAAATGAAAGGTGAGACAGGGCAGCACGTGTCATTAGTAATCTGCAAGGGAGCCTTTGATGGCCTTAAATGCATGTTCCCTGGACGTGTGTGTGTGTGTGCTGCACCTGGACCGGCCCATGTGTGGGCACGTGTGTTGACGATCCTCCATCAGCTGGGTGCCTACGTGTGGGTGAATCAAAAGGCGTAATCGGAGATCACGGTGCCTGCTTGCTTTAAATTTTAGCACATGTACCTTCGGCGGAGCAGAGCTGGCTTTAGTTATGTCCCACCAATTTGCTCTGTCATCGTCATGACAATAAATTTGCACATCTCTTTTAAACTCCTACTTTATTTTCCCTGATGAGGCTTTCAGACATTTGGAAGATTTTCGCTAAGTGTCATTAAAAGAGAAAGTCTACTGTGCTTTCCATTTCAATTGGACTTGATATCCTAAGGAGTTCGTATTGAAGACTCTCCATAAATTCCTCACAGAGTTACCCTGTTCTCCTACTAGTAAAACTATCTACCATTAAAATAATTTTCACAGAAATTACCATTAAAAAACTAGTATAAAATAATGACTGCCTGGCTGTCCTTTAAAATAAATTTGTTAAACTGTTAGGCAAACTTGTCAGCCCTGGGTACAAAATCTGCTGTCTCCCTTTCGGCTGTCGGCGTCTCGTGCTGAGGAGGGCAATGGGAGGAGGATGAAATCCAGAGCAGAGGCTGCTCAGCGGCTGGGGTCTAAGTAGGATTTTGCAGACCTGTTTTGGCAGCCCCATGGTACATAAGCGGTAATTCTGACCACGCAGTAGGTGAATATATAAGAAGGCAGAGTAATACCCTAAATGCCTCAATTATTTCCTTCTGCTCTTGTTCAGATTACCAGGTGAGTCTCTCCTGTGGATAACTAGATATATTCTGGTTGGGGAGGTAAAACTCAAGCTCATACTGCATCTAAAGAAACATCTGCATTATTCTATCAGGTTGAAGTTTGTCTTTTTTTATTTGTTTATGGTTTCAGGACTGCTTCAGCCACCTCTCTGCTGCATATCCGCTTCTAGCCAGAGCCAAACAGAGGTTACAGAACTTTTGCGTTGACGTGTGTGTCGAAAAAAAACTAAGTTTCAGTTGAAGCTGAAAGCTCTTTAATTACATTAAAATTCATCCCTGAGAAGACCAGTGTCTCAGATCCACATGTTTAAGTGCTTTGCTAACTAGAGAGAGGTTCAGATATGCTCTTAAAGGCTGTGTTGATTTGCAAGCAGAGTTTGTAAAGTTGAGCTTGTTTTATATCACCATGTTAAAACTACATCCCAATGGCAGGCCATCTTTTAGATAACCTGCCCGGCTGCAAATCTTCAGTGCTAAACTCCGTGAATATTTAACCGTGCCAGGCTTACTGAAGGCCTACGTAAGAGGGAATAATGCGGTGTAAATAAGCTCCGTCTGACTTTTTTTTTGCAACTCTTTGTGTAAATTTAACATGCAAGTCAGGTGTCACAGTAGCTGTTGGAAATATGTAATGCTGACAGTATTTGGTAATAAAATAATAATCGCTGCGTGTATCTCTGATGGAAAGAGATTCACGTCCTTTTGAATCCCTAATTGTGTGCCACACTACATTAGAGACAGATAGTTCATTGTCTCCACCTTTCAGAGACGGGAAATTCAGAGCAATACGCAAGATGTTCCAGAAATAAGCCAGTTTAATGAAGCAGCAAATTAGACCCTTCTATCTCTTTATTTAACATGTAGTCCCTTGAATTTATCAGAGTTCATTACAGAGGTGCAAAATAGAAAAGAAGCTGCAAAATTCATTTGTGATTAGAGCTAATGATTTTGAAAATGGCTTTTCATATTTTTCTAGATAACGGCTATTATTTATTATTAAATTTATGTCACGTTTGCTCTAATGAAATTACATTCTCTCCTTTCCCTTGTTTCTATTGTTTATGGCTTGGGTTTTATAAGAGGAAGAATCATAACGATGCTATACGTTTCTTGCCAGTGACAGTGCCTTTGACATGGCTTCTGATGACTTATTCCTGTGACTCACGTCAGAAGAATGGTTTTAAAATTTCCTTCCCAACTGAATCCTTCTATAACACTAGACAGATAATGAATCCAAGTAAATGCACTGATGCCTTTTCCCCCCATAATTTCAATTTCAGACATGGACTGAGTAATGGACTCAAGGCTGTAAAGTTAAGGGAGGAAAAAAAAACATTTAAATAGCAAAATAAAAACATTAGGAGCTCCTGCCTCTTTCCAAGGTCTGCTCTCCATCCTGCTCCTGGCAGGCGAATAGGTGCAAACTGAGAGAGGTCTATGTCCGCCCCTGCTGCACATCCCAGCTCATCCCTGACAGCGCTAATCCTGCTCAGGGCTGAAAGGAGGGAATTGGGGGATGGTGGCATTAATTTTACTGTTGTTTGTCAAATATTGTCGTATGTGGGGGTACGGGAGCCGGCATCGAGCACCTGGCCGCAGCTGGAGGTACAATGGGGGCCCCTTGTGAGTCTCCTTGCAGTGCGTAAGAAGCTGTAGCAGGTTTCCTGATTTTGTTGGTTTTGTCTTTGGTGCTATCACAGCTGCCTGAAGGAAGGCTTGTGTCTTGATATGAGTTTGATAAAGCACTTTTAAAATGCTTAATAGTAATCAGAGTTGCTTAAGATAACGTATCGTCAGCCCGTTAGTTCACTTACCCGTGCAATATCTTTTCTCTGCTTTCTTTAATATTTGCCTATATTACTAATGGTTAGTGGTCCTTATTCTAGAATACCAGACGTGGAATCACCGTTTCTGATGTAGGATGTTAAGTGAACTGCTTGTGTTATTTTTGAAAAGGATCTCCTGAAATGTTATTTTAATGACTAATATTACTTCGCTCTGTTCTTTCTTTCCAGCCTCTCTCTTGTAGCAGTGTTTCTTCTCTTTCTTCTTAATGTGACGAAACCTGAGTAAGAATGGGAAAAATTCATTCGTAATGTGGCCAGTCCTGTGGTGTCAAGTCGAGAAAGTTTGTGGTTGTTATTTCCTCCTATGGGGAGTTTGTGGATGACCATTTCAGCTTTGAGAGGAACAGTTTCTTTGGCAGCCCACGTGCAGTCTCTGGGCAAACAAGCCCAAAATTTCCCCAAGTTTACTCTGTTAACCAGCAGTGCCCTGGGTCAGACGGCTGCTCCGTCCCTGGGAGATGAGGGATTACAGCATCCTTTCTGCAGGCTCTTTCTGGCTGCGTTTCTGACAAACTCAGAGATCGGTGCTTGTGCTTTTCTGCCTCTAATTCTCTTTGCACAAAGGACACACAGGGCTCCCGTGCCAGATACATGACAGAGTGACCTTGCTTGTAAGTTTGTTGAATACATGACTAGGAATCAGCTGTAGCAATCTCCCCACAGAGCTCAAGCAACACAAGGCAAAACTCATTATTCAATTCCTTATTTCATGCTTTGGAAACAAGAGCAACCACCTTAGCACTTCCTCTTCTTACAGCCACGCGGTTTCCGTCAGTCTTTTCAACTCATAATGAGATTTAGTGTTGGAGGGAGATGGTTGTGCCAGAAAGACCAAGACGGGACCTTTCTGATGAAAAAAAAAAAAGCATTGAATTTTGTAGCAAAGCTCTGTTTCTGTATGGAAGAACAAAGCTAACGCCACCTTTGTAAAGGTCTTAGGCGTTTTTCCCCGACTCCTGCTACATCAGGAATATGTTTGTGGAAAGTCTGTGAGATCTTACTGAGCGAACTTGCCAGAGATTGGCTTTACGCCAAAAGAAACTTCATCCCATGGATGCCTGCAGCAGCCTCGGTTAACTAATGGATTAGGTTGGGCTGGCGACGCTGGGAACACGCAGCTATTCTCCTTCCCTGCGTCACCGGGTAGAATTGCTGCTGCCAACAGGCCGGCAGAGAGGAAAGGCTTTTTTCGGAGTGATTGGTATCATATCGCAAAGCGAAAAGAGCAAAAAAAACCTCTGTGGCTGTGCACCTCCTGCAGTAGATTAAATCTGAAGGCAGTGCAGTAAAAGTATGTTTTCTGCTAATAAACTGAGCAAAACTGACAGGGAAGTCAGTGCAACATGGAGCATGCACCTTACTTTTTGCCATTTCCCTGATGATCTTGTCTTACCCAAGGCATTTTGCAGATGAGTGCAGTTATCTCTTATCTCCGGTAAGGTTGGAACGTGAAATACAAATACTTGAAAGGTTAGGCTGCTGTAAAGCTGTAATTACTCATGGGCTTTGCAGCTATGCAGGAATATAATAGTAATAAATCTTTGAGTTTATTATACAGCAGTCTTAAAATACCTTGAATTTTGTTGTGTGGTTTTTGGTTTTTTTTTAATTCAGAGAACTTCAAAATGTGGATTTGTTTCTCCCAGCTATGACTAGATACCATGTCAGGAAGGGCCGGTACGTGGCTTGGGATGCAGAGATGGTCATGTATCCAGCGTTCAGTGTCCCACAGCCCAGACTTGGACCTGCTCCTGCCTGTATGTGACCCAGCACTGAAGGCAGCAGCTATTCCTGCTGCAGTCCAGCCTGTGAAAGGACCAGCACCCTCAAGACCTGATCTCTGCAGCTCCCCAGGCCAGAACATCCTACCCGCTGCCTCACTGAACCCATCCTGGCCATTGAAAACGGAGAAGCACCAGCTGTGGGGATCGGGACCAAAAATACCACCATGCAAGATTACAGCAGCAGGAGCAGCGGTTCAATGCTCTCTTTTTAATTTAGCTGCTTTGGTCACTAATAAGGCACCGCAAGGGCAGAGGCAGGAGCACACAAATACCTCAGGCTCACTCCCGGCGCTGCACTGCTGGGTGGTGGGGCCTGAGACCGCTGCTCTGCCTCCTCCTGCCCCAGGAAGCCGAGCTTGTGGTCGGGATTGCCAGCGCCCTCGGCTATCGCCTCGGCGGCAGAGCCAGCCCCTGCTGCAGGCTGGAGCCGGCTGGGCCGTGCTGAGCACCAGCGCCGTTGTATCACCCAAGGGCTAGCCTGCACAGCCTCACGGAACCACCATCAAAATTCAACCGTGTGCCTTAAAATGATTAATTCCCATACCAACACAGCCCTCGTGAATACACCCAGGGCTGTAATCTTAATGAATCACGTAAAATGTTATGCCCTTTGGAAAGGCAAATACAATCCGAGTAATTATGAACCGCTTTCTTTTTCGCCTTGACGTCCAGCTCTGCGTATTCAATTTGCTGCCTCTACATGCAAATTTTCTAAACACACCTTTGCCTTTGGAGCCACAGCAGACCGCCGGGCGAGCTCTGACGCTAAGGTCACCCCCCACGCCTGGAGCACCAGCGCACGTCTGGAAGCGTAGAAGCAGATGCTGGAGGTAAAAAGTGATGACAGCAACTGTTCGCTCATTTCCCAAGCGAGCATACAAGAGGTGGCACTGACCCAAATGCAGCACTGCCATGAGAGTAACTCCAAAGGGGAGAAATCCCGTTGGGCAGGGCCAAGGAACAAGGCCTCCTTCTCTGGGGGATGTAGGTGGGCAGCAGCTGGACCACCCTGGGGGTCCCATGGTGTTGAGCAAAGAGCTGTGGCGTGGTCTGGCTTGGAAAAGGCTCGAGCAGCAGCTGAGAAGCTGGGATGGCCCTGCTGTCCCCTCCGGGACCTCCATGGCATAGCCCAGCCTTTGAAGCTGCAAAGTTTGGGGCTGACGCTGGGGGAAAGAACTGAGGATTTGGTTTGTTCTTTTTCAAAGGCTTTATTCCTCTGACGGCTGAGCTGGAGTCAAACCTGACTGTCCGCTGAATCCAGCCTTTTCATTTTTCCCTCTTTAAGTTTTGAGTTTGCACTTTACGTACAGTAAGGGCAGGCTTAAGCTTGACTGTCAGAATAAAAGCCTTTTCTTTTTATATCGCTTCCTCTCCGCAGTTCAAAACACCTCCAACCCAAGTGATGTCAGCTTCAAAGGCTTCCCAGCACTGCAGCCACAGCTTTTGCCTGCTGCAGCCTATTTTGGTGTCTCTTGACGGCCTGTGGATCTGAGGATGATCTGTGGGCTCTCAGTTGCTTAAATGGAGAGCTGTTAGGGCTCAGCAAAGGGGGTGTGTGCAGATAAGAGCAGGCATCCAGCGTGCTGGGAGCTGCAGTGGGGAAGGTGAGGCAAAGGGAGCTGGTGTTTCTTCTGCAGGGGATTGCGCTGTCTTGCTACTGAGAGAGTCATGGTGAATTTTCCCTTGTACATAGAAACCTCAAGAGCTTCTCCAGCTTATGTTGGATTAGAGGAAGAAGCACAGAAAACCATAGCCCTCCCAAGACCAAGGGAAAGCCCCGGCTCCCTGGGGATGAGGAGTTAATTCCTGGATGCTGCTGGTTGAACTTAAGATAGGGTTTGGCTGTGGCAAAACTTGCTCTTCCCGTCCTCATTCTGGGCAACTTTTCTGGTAGAGGAAGTTGTTCAAGATGCTGATAAAGATGATAATGTATGGAGTGATTTCTTTAAGTTCCTGACCTATTGAAACACACACTTGACTTCATTTTCCCCTAAGTTTGTGTTTAACTAAACGGGACTATTCAGTTGGAGAAAATCATGTGCGTGATTGACTATGTTGCTCCATTTATCCTTATTTTCAACAGAAAATCCTGTTTATGCAGTTAAGGAAAAGTAAAATCCACATCCATGAAAATTGCTTCTGCTTTTTTTAAAATACATGCAAATTGCTGGCCATGTCACACCAAGCTGTTGTCGGGAAGGGCAGAACCAGGAGCAGACATGGAGAAGTTTCAGCTAATAACATTCATTCTCATAGGAGAGGGAAACAGCAGGAAAAGGTCAGCATAGGCTAACAGTTACATATTTTCTTCAATGGAAGATACGCTCCTCTATCTTTTTTTCCTAGGCAATTATCGTAATTACGTGAACAAGCCAGTTAGCAGATTTCTGACTGAACAAGCTATCAGCATTGGCTATGAGAAGTAAGTCCTGACATTACGCCAGCTAAACACAAAGCACTCGCTGCTTAAAATGTCATCTCGGACAAGACAATGAAATGAGCTGGAACTGTCCCAGCTCTGACTGTTAACCTGGGCCGGACGAAGTGTGTAAGGACACCACGATGGCAGATGTGAAGGGGAACTGAAATAGGTAGAGCAGAAAAGGTTCTACTGGGGGATTTAAATACCCGAGTGCTCCACTGAGAACTGATTCGTTCCCGCTCTTTACCATGTTCGGCGATGCAAAACTAAGGGATTGCTGGTTACATCGCTCACTGGAATTTAGGGTAAAACTGAAGGAAATATTTCATCATCTGTAGTGTAATCTCTCTGCCTTGCTGCAGGAAGTTGAGTAACTGGGTTTAGAAAGAGCTGGATTTAGAAAGAGCTGGAGCAGTACCTGCCTGTTCCGCTCTCGATGCATCCGACAGGTCTGAAGACGGTTGGTTGTTCGTGCAACCGCACGTTGAGGGACCTTGAGCAGATGTCTCAATGCTTCGCAGAAACAGGACTCTCAAACTCCAGCACTGCAGGACAATCCTGGCTGGGCAATGACAGTCATAAGAAAGCCCATTTCTGATTTATTCATGGAGCTGCTACATGGAGTGATCAAGGGAGGAGTTGCTTTAGGAAACGGTGCTGTTCCCCTGAGAGCAAGTAATGGACTGAGGTTAGAAAAGCACGTTTAACCAGTTTCTCACTGCTGCACGCTGTCGTGGCACTGAAATGTACTGGTCACTGAGGAATTCCTGAATTAGATGTGCCATGATTAGAGTGAATAGTAATGTAAAAGAAAAAACACTCTGCAAAATATGAATTACAGCTCTCTCTTAAGAACAACCTGCTGGTTTTACAGCCCTGAAGCCCGTGGAAGTTGGCTGCAGGTCATCTTTGGACTCAGCAGTTTTTGCATGAGGGTCTAGTTAAAGAACATGAGTGTTTTGAACATGTGGGGTTATTTTTGTATTTTCAAGCCCTATTTTCAAAAAACTAATGGTGTACTGGGAAGGGATTTGCTATATAGTACTTGAAAATCCAGCCTTTAGAGTGAGAGACTGGAGGCTCTTCCCGGGCAAACAGCCAGCCCCTCTCTGGGGGCAAAAGCCCACTTACCCTAATAATCCTACCACATGTGTGAAAACTTGGTTTTGCAAATCTAGTCTCTTGCCTTGTTTCCAGCAGGGTTTCATCAGCTGGTATTACCCCAGCACAAGGTTAAAATAGATCTCTCAAGCTGAAGTGTATTGTCAAGGCAACCAGAAACGACGTTATGGTCTTATTCAGCCGTTCACCACAACCATGTTACCCTCAGGGAAAGCTGTTTCTGTGGGACCCTGGTCACGGGATGGAGGCTCCTTCAGCAACAGGATATGTTGGCTTTTGGGGAAGAGAGTAGCATGGAAAATGTCATTACCACGTGTCCCTGGGCTGGCTTTGCTGTTTTGACAGAGTCAGTAAAAAGGGGAAAATGTGCTGTGTGGACCTGGGCAGTGAAATAGGTGGTGAGGTCCACGTGTTCAGCCTGGGGGTGTTGGTTAATGAGGCTGGTCTATGGTAGGGAGAGACAAGCCCACCCAGGTGTGCGCAGCCTGAACCTCTGTGCCATGCCCCAAGGTGACCCAGGAGGCAGAATTAAGACAATATGCAGCAGCTGGTAAAGCATTTCTGAGACAACAGAGCTGCTGCAGAGGGTGCTGCTGGGCTGCGTGGCCAACCACGGGTCACCTCTCATACCCCAACCACACTCCTTTTTGCTGCTTCCTCTCCCTCATCCTCGTGCCATCCTCATCCTCCTCTCCCTCTGTTCCTCCCCATCTGTGGTCTAGCTACTTCTACCCAGATAACGAGCTGTTTGGAGGATGAAACACATCTTCCCAGCACTCGGCTAGCCGCAGAGGCAGGCAGCCAACACCAGCCCGCACTGCTGGGGGTTTGTTTTTGTTTGATCTTTACCATAAAAGCAACCAATTTGAATTCCTGGAATAATTAGCTGCCCTTTGCACTAGTGGCTCTTGAAAAGTGAGCTGGCAGAAGAACAGAGCGGGGAGTAGGAGGGCAAGGTGGATAATTTGTCCTTTGTAGCAGCTCGTCTTTAGGACGTGATGCAGTAGGTCACACTCTTCCCTCGAAAGCCGGGGCTTGGCGGGCACGTTGAGCTGCAGAGGCTGCCAGGGCTTCCCTGACAGCCTCCTGCCCGCAGCCGCCGCCTCCTGCCCTGACCCTGGGCTTTGCGTGAACCTCTCGGTCAGACTAACCCAGCCAAGCCACCGGTTAAAGTGCTTGCAGGCCTGCAGCCCACGGCAGTGCCCTCACTTGCGTGTGTCACCCCATGTTCGGCTAAAACATAAAATCAAGATGCTGAGTTCTCGGTGATGCTAAAAACTCCATGGCTTTTCCTGAGAATAGCCCAAATAGACCTAAGCTCCACATTAGCACTTTATTTTCTGCATCCTAAGAAAAGAACCCAACACCCCCCAGCCCCTCCCAGCAAAGCCACGGGGTCAGGTTCTTCTTCTTTTCTAGTCCAGAGTTGTTCTTTAATGTGGGCATGTGAAGTTAAATGGTTGCCAGTTGTCAGCCCAGATCTGGTTGTACCCCAGCTACAGCTAAAGTAGTTCAGGAGAATGCCATTTATTAAGTGCTTTGGGATTCTCAGAAATATAAGTCACTAGAGAGACATCATAATTTTTTAAGTTCATACTTAAGAGAGTAGTAAGTGAAGTTTCCATGCTGGAGGTGGCTCTGGTGAGGGGAAGCATTTTGCAGCCATCCCCACAGGGCTTTTAATGTATGCTTTTTGCTAACGTGCCATTTCACTGGAATTTTCACCTTTCTGAGCAATCTTGCATACGGATGAAAGGGAGAAAAAGTACTTTGGTGGTACTGCAGGTCCTGGAGGTACCTCAGCTGTGCTGTGCTGGGAATACCCACCTTCTTGTGGCAGTGAAAGATGAAGAAGCACAAAGTACCGGGGAGAGAGAAAAGGGCAAACATGAGAAAAGTGGGAGAGAAAGTAAGAGAAAAAAACCTCCTGGGTGACCTGAAGGCCAAGACAGATCAGAAAGTGGATGCGATCCTTCTGTGTATGTGGGCTCCACTTTTCTGCCTTGGATGACCAACGTTCATCAGGGAAGGCTGGAAAGCCAGGAAGCGGCTAATCTCCCATTAGCAGTGGTGAATGCCCCATCCAGCAGGTTGGACAGAAATGTGGTCGCACCTGACTATCGCCTCTGCTTCTCTCCCTGGAGATCACACCCGCACACCCTGTCACATATCTCAGACCTACCATAAATGCCCCAAATTGACAGGACAAAAGCTACAGCCACCACACACCTCATGATGACAGTGGGACAGAATGAAGGTGCAGGACAAGGGATTTTAGGGGTGAAATTCCCAGTTGATTCTGGGAATTTGCAACACCCAGGATGTAAAACCCAAGCAACTGACTGTTGTTTCTGGGTGTTGCCTCCGAGGGTAATTCTTTCCTGGCCTGATATGCTAATAGGGGCAGGAGCACAACCTGCCCTGTATCCTCTAACTGGCCACCACCGTGTTCCAGCAAAGGACTGGAAAAGCAAAGCAACAAAACCAAAACAGAAACTAAACTGTGTGTTAAGGGGAAAAAAATATTTCTGCCTGCTTGCTGCAGGCAATCCAAGGAAGCCATGCAGCACGAGTACAGTACAGTAAATAAAAAGCGAACAAGTGACCTCCTCTTGGTCCCCATGGAGATAGTGGGAAGCCAGGTATTAGAAGCATTCATAGTGCTTCCGCTGGTTTCCACGATGAGGGGCACAGAGAGGACTTGTGTGGTGCTTGGGGAGGTGCGGGAGGCAGGGGCACGTACGCAGGCAGCATGACCCGGGCTGCGCAGGCACCAGGGTGGGCTGCAGGCATGGGCCCACCGAGGGTACAGGCAAAACTGGCGAGGATCAGAAAGACCTCTGAGGGAGGAAAGATGGGCTGGTTTGTTTATTAAATACAGGCTTACAAAACATGCTCAGGATTGGCCTAACTGGCTCCCATGGAGGCGTATGATAAATGGCCTGTCTGTGGCACAAGCAGAGCTACAGTAATGCCCTCCTGAATAACCCAGCCGCAGTTCTTGCATTTGGTAGATTTCTATGGCTATGGAAGCATTTCCACCTCCTTCCCCCATGGCCCAGTAGGTCCACCTCAATGAAATACTACCTCACTCGGTAGGTTCGAGTGTGCAGGGAGAGAGCATGGCTCCATCCACCGGTCCCCTGCCTGCCGCTGGCAGCTACCAACCCATTTTGGCATGCAAAGGAAAGATGTTTCCTACCAAAAGCAATCAGTAGGAAATAAAAAGGTTGAAAGAATGTTTCCCCGAAGTCCGTCTAACTTTCCAAACCAGTACTGCATCTTCTTGGCAAAAAATCTACATTTTTTTAAAGACATATCTGAAAATTACAGAAAGGCATTGAGTCTCTGCCCATCACATAAATCCACAGTTCCCGTTGAATCATGCAGAACTGCGCTGCCCTGGACTTTGCAGACGCAGTCACATGGATGTGTAGAAGTCTAAATAAAATCTGTGTACAAGTCAAAGGAGTAATTTTTCAAGAGCAGCTAGAAATTGCTAGTTTTGTTTGTATGTTTGCATCTTTTTCTTGTTCATGAGTAGACCCTGTAATATTCCACTCCAGTCCCTCTGAGCTGACGGGAGAACACATACTTTGCAATCAAAATTATTCATGTGGTTACATGATCCAGTGCAGAGTAAGGGAGTAAGACACTCTAATCTAGAACATTAGCACTTACCTGTTAAATGCTCTTTTTTAACATACTGCAGAACCATCATCTTTTTCCTTACATAAGGTTCTTCATGGACTACTATGACAACAGCAGCACTGAAAAGCAGCGTTATGAGACACAAGGAGCACTAGGAGCATACTGCTGGAACAGCAGCTCATTACAACTATTCTTATCTGACCTCAGAAACAAAAACTCTTTCAGATGCTTTTTTGTTGCTGAACATTTTTCCAAATCTGTTTCATTTTTATTAGCGTATTCACAGGGCTTTTTCTGTTTATATGCTGATATATATCTGCATATAGATCTGCAAGAACACATAACTAAGAATAGAGCTGTGTGGCTAATCGTATGGGGTGAGAACATTCCTGAAATCGTGCCAGAAACTTTACAAAGTTTGTTGACCTGTTGGAAAGGGCTTGGAGATGAGCTACCAGAATAATCTGATGGTGACAAAAATGTTGCTTCGTAGCAAGAGAGTTAAAGGGCTCAATGTTAATAAACAGGTGTCACGGAATTTATTCCCAGCTTATAATTACATGCAGAAGGTGAACATTCCTGATATTAGAGAGCATAATATCATCTGATGGTCCAAATTAATGAAATTCAAACAGGAAACGAGGTTCTGAGTTGGAGCAGTTTGCTGAGGGAAGTGGCAAATTCTTCGTTGTTTTAAGTCAATGCTTGATTTCTCTTGAGATATGTGCTAGTTTAAAACACCACCTATCTCTCTATATTTAGGATTCACTAATGAAATTTATGGCTTGATTTAATAGGAATTCAGACTACAGTGCCTTTTCTAATCCTAAAATCTGCACGTCTCTTAAGACTTTTTAAAAATTAATTCATTTATTTGATGTCAGAAGGGGCCAGACGTGAGCCTGGGGTGCGGTAATCATGACGAAAGCCCGCTGTGGCTCGCTCTGCGCTGTGGATGGAAAGCTGTCCCCTCCACGGTAAGCGGTTCCTGGTTTCTGGCACAACTGGCTGCTGCGTGGCTGCGGGCGGACGTGCTGCTGCTGCTCTCCACGCTGCCTCCTTGCCCATGCCAGGGCAGATACGTGCTGACCTCTCAGGCTTGCCTACAAGTTCATGCAAGCAGCAGCCTCGCGGACATTTCCAAAGGCAATTACAAGTGTTAGACTTGCAGGTAGCAGTCAAAATTACCTTTCATTTTCTGTGCGTTATATGATTACGCAAACTGCTGTCTATATGATCTAGAATCATACCAGTGGGTGCCCAGACTTGCTAAGCCCTTTACACTTCACATCTGAGCTGGGTTTTACAGTCTTAGTGAGAGTTGCAGGTACGAAGCCTCCGTTTCTCAGCCAGCCCGCTGCTGGTAACTTCTGAAGACACTGGCCAACTTCAGCCACATCAGAGACAGAGGTAAAAAACTTAGAAGTAATTTACAAAAAACTTTGCAACTTAAAAAAACATGAATGGTAGTTGGGTAGATGCTGGGGACCCAAATTAATGCCAATACAAGCAGAAAGGGCCTCTTCTGCTTTCTGTACAATACCCAAGGCAGAGGACGAAAGACCAAGCAGGGTCTTGGGCTGGTCGCCTGTGAAGTGGATGATTTTGGCCAGCCTTTGCTTCACCAAATGTTAATTATTGACATAAAGCAGAAACCTGGGGTGAGAGAAGGACAGCATCCCAACCCAGGTTACAGCTTAGAAATTTGGATATTCTTGCATGAGCTGTGAGTTCAGGTTATTCCAGGCAACTGATCTGAGGTCTTCCGCACCCTGGGTGAACTTCCACACCTACACTATAAATGTGTATAAGCATCTGATATAGATGAGTGTATCCTTCCTGTACGAGAGGCAGCAAACCTGCACCGCTTTGCTGAATTCAGACCAATGTCGGATACATAGTGTGAAAGATTAAACAAATTAGACACTGTCATTATTAACAGAGTTTTTAGCACAAAAAGTTAATTCTCCTGTCTCACATTATATGCTTTTTCTCATTTCTTTTATGAGAAAATTGTCTTTTTAGATAGCTGATGTATTCACATTCTTAGCCTTCAAAAATCTGTAAACTCTGTAGTGCATTATCACTTGAATAGGCCAAATAATTGTTTGAATGCCTACTCACAGACAGTTAGCTTTCAGTAAAATTGAGCTTTTGAGAAGAACTGGAGAGAGCTACCGACCGCACTGAAAGCTAAAAATAGGTGTTTCGATCTGGGTTCTTAAAGCAACTAAGGACTTTTGGATGATTGTTAATGTACTTTATCAAATCTAAAGGTTGGGATTAATTTGGAGCGATATTTCCTAATTCCGATATTAGAGTTTTTATGGTAGAAGATGATGTTTAGTGGATTTGTGAAGGCAATCTGAAAATGGGCCTTCTTGGGGAGAAACTTAACCCTTCCCAAGCGTAGCCAAAGCTATAACACCACTGAAGCCTTGCCTACAGGGCGACTATGCTGGACCCTACTGCTGGGTGCTTTCATATGGAAGGGGAAATGTATTTATGAAGTAGATTCATTTACGCTGGGAAAGTATTGCAGATGTCAGTTGGAATCGTATCTACATGAAGGAATGGAGAAGATATCTGCATTAATTGTGATAACATAAGAGAGAAGCTGGAAAGCTGCTTCTGCACTAGGCTGGGTTACACACCGTGCTGTCCCTCGTGTCCCCAGGTGCACTCCGGGGCGGTTTTGTTATCATACCAGCAAAGGCAGAAAGAAATACTAAGAGAAGTGTTGCAGGTTTCAGAATGAATTGGTTCAGTAAAAATCCAACTATGAAAAAAAAGCCTTGGAAACTAAGAAAACTAATATGACGGTATCCTTCAAAGTGGATCAAAAGAAATCAGAGGACTTCTGAAATTCTGGTACATTTGTGAGGTGGACAAACCGAAGATTTACATTTAAGGCACTTCATGGATTTTTCTCTACTTTTGTAGATGAATAATTATCTAGGAGGTAATGACACTGAAATTCAGAGATTCGCCTCCTCAACCTTCACTTTTTAAGAACAGCAACCATTTAATTGGATTTAATTAATGTTTCTTTACAGATTTGTAATCACCTAAAGGCCATATATATGTGTAAGATCTCTTCTCAGAGCAAACCAGTGCGAGCTGGTAGTAAGAATATTGGCTTTAGGGTGGATGCCAGTAAGCCTACAGCATACCCATCTTAATGTATAACACTGACCTTTGACCGGTAATCTTTCATAGGTTATACCTTTTATGTAAAATGGCTTTTACAAGAAATTACAGACTCTACATAAAACTGCAGAAAATTCCTCCTCCTTTTTATTTCCCCTCAGTTCTGGAGTGTTTTTGAAGGATCGGGAGGTTTAGAGATGTAAGTGATAATTTGTTTTTTAAAGTTCTGGGCACCTGGAGATTGGGAAAACAGTCATTCCTGGTTTACATCCATTTTTAGTTTCTAGCATACAAATAAAATTCAAAACGAGCTAATCCCTTCACCTGGTTTAAACTGGCGATGGTTCAGGCCAGTTTACCATGGTTCATGCAGGTTTACCAACAGCTAAGGATCCATCCCAGTTATTTTTAATGCTTTCATGTCAAAAGTGGCTTATCCCAATCTGCTTTTAAACCATCCTTGGAGTAAGGCTCTATTTACTCAGCCCATATTTGTTTTGAGAGCACTGTTACAAAATAGTCATAAGCACCCAAAAAGGCCACATTTGCAATTAAAATACCTCCAGACAGAGTGAGCCCCGAGGGGATGCCACTAACAAATAGATTCGACAGCTCCTGACCAGGACTGAACCAAGCAGGAGCATGCCAAGACACTCGGTGCATTGTATGCTCCCCTTCAGCTGTGCTTAAACTCGCCTCAGCCAAAGAATGAGACTGTTTGAGGACTCAGGGAAATGTGGGCTCTGCAAAGGCTCAGCCTTCCTGTTTGGAAAAAGAGAATTTGAAAAATCTGAGAAAACAGGGACCTACATATGAGAACAAGACACACCGGAGGGGGTGAGCAGCCAAGAGGGATGGGAGAGATGGAAGTGGGGATGGAGAGGCAGGAAAAGGGACAAAAAGGGAGTTAGGAGAAAGAGAAAAGGTAAAAAGAAGTAAGTATAAGGAGGTGGAAATATAAGGAATAAAATAGAGGAGAAAAACAGTGAGAGAGAGGCAGGGAAGGAAAGTCTGCAGGTGTTTCATTGATGTTAAACCTTGGCTTATGTGAAATTTAAGTGGTATACGTCTGGAAGGGAGCTCACCGAGACGATCAGACCATGGCCTGGTGTTAGGGCTGGAAGGAGCTAGTGGTGCACGAGGGGTCTCTGTTCCCCCTGCCCCTTCTTCCCCCAGATCTTCCGGTGTAAGCCAACCCTGCCGAAGGAGAGAGCTGTTTTCCTCCCTGTGCCCTTGGGTGCTGCGGGAGCCAGGAGGGCTTAGACAGGGGCAGGGGCTGCCTGCAGCAGCGGGGAGAAGCGCAGGGATGAGGGGAAGCAGGAGAACATGAGTCCAAAGGGGGTTTGGGCTCCAGCGTGCCCAGATGTTCAGACAGGTTCACAAAGGAGTAAGATGAAGAAGTACACGAGTGTTACTTTTTTCACTCAACATTGGCCCTTCTTGGGCTAATTTCAGTGAGGAGGAACTGGAGTTGATTCAATTCTTATGGGACCTGTGGGGTAAATTTGCTTCGATGCTTCTTGCCCATGTCTCCCCACCATGGCCGTGGCCACAGCACTGCCGGGGCTCAGCAGAGGCCGGGTCGGGGGCTGCAGGCAGTTCCCATTCCTAGAGAGGAGCTGGGCTGGCAGAACTGCTGGGGCTGCTGTGGGCCAGGGAACTTGAGGAGCACAAGCAGATGGGATATGGGCACTGGAGCTGAGACAAGCTCTGGTGGCTGTGGGCTGCCCCTGACCCGCTGCAGGATGTGCTTTAACCTGCTGTGGGATGCCCCCCTAACTAGTGCAGGATCCCTCCGGACCTGCTGTGTGCTGCCCCCGACCTGGTGCACGATGTCCCCCACACCTGCTAGGGATGTCCCCAACATGCTGAGGTGTGTACCCACCAGACCTGCCCTAGGATGTCCCCCAGACCTGCCAAGGGATGTCCCCAGCATGCTGAGGGGTGTGCCCCTAGATCTGCTGTGGGATGTCCCCCCCAGACCTGCTGAGGGATGTCCCCTACATTCGCGGGACATCCCCCGACCAGCCCTGGGATGCCCCCGGACCTGCTGCGGGACGCCCCCCCCCAACACCCCTCCGCCCGTGGCCACCCCGCAGCCGCGCACCTGGGCGCGGTGGGGTGCGGGCGGCGGTCCGCGGCCGCGGCGCTGCCAGGGCGGGGGTGACTCACGCCGCCGCCAACGGCGGCCCCCGGCTTTATAACGGCTGGGGCGGCCGCCGCGCCCGGCTCCGCTGCGCCGCGCCCGCGGGGAGCGCAGGGGTCGCGGCCGCGGGACGGCACCATGCGGAGCTTGCGCGGCGCTCCGCCGCCGCCGGCGCTGCTGCCGCCGCCGCTGCTGCTGCTGCTGCTGCTGCTGCTGCTGGCCGCGGGGCGCGGGGCCGTCATCACCGGGGTGAGCGCCGCCGCACGGCCCCGCACCGGCCGGCCGGCACCGACGGCACCGACGGGACTCGCCGCGCCGGCAGCGGGAGGGCTGGAGCCGGGCGGGGGGTCGGCGGGGGGCTCCGCCGGGGAGCGGGGGCAGGACCTGGGGGGCTGTCTGCGATAGGGTGAGCGATGGCGGGACAGGGGGGACGCCGGGGTTAAGTGATGCCGGGATATGGGGGAGCTCGCTCTGCCGTGGGGGATGCCTGGAGCGGGGGGTCTCTCTATGGACCAAGTGACAGTAGAACTTGGGGGTCGCTCTAGGGTGAGTGATGCCAGGAGCTGGGGCGTCTCTCTGCGGTGGGTGACAGGAGGAGGTGCAGGTCTCTGGGGTGAGGGATGGTACCGTGCGGGTCTGTCCCTTCGGGATGAGGGATGCCACCGAGTGGGGTCTGTCCGCTTGGGGTGAGGGATGCCACCGAGTGGGGTCTGTCCGCTTGGGGTGAGGGATGCCACCGAGTGGGGTCTGTCCGCTTGGGGTGAGGGATGCCACCGAGTGGGGTCTGTCCGCTTGGGGTGAGGGATGCCACCGAGTGGGGTCTGTCCGCTTGGGGTGAGGGATGCCACCGAGTGGGGTCTGTCCGCTTGGGGTGAGGGATGCCACCGAGTGGGGTCTGTCCGCTTGGGGTGAGGGATGCCACCGAGTGGGGTCTGTCCGCTTGGGGTGAGGGATGCCACCGAGTGGGGTCTGTCCGCTTGGGGTGAGGGATGCCACCGAGTGGGGTCTGTCCGCTTGGGGTGAGGGATGCCACCGAGTGGGGTCTGTCCGCTTGGGGTGAGGGATGCCACCGAGTGGGGTCTGTCTGCTTGGGGTGAGGGATGCCACCGAGTGGGGTCTGTCCGCTTGGGGTGAGGGATGCCACCGAGTGGGGTCTGTCCGCTTGGGGTGAGGGATGCCACCGAGTGGGGTCTGTCCGCTTGGGGTGAGGGTTCCTGGACTCGGCGGGGGGGAGGGTCTCCAGGCTGGTCCGTGGGTGTGCAGAGGCTCCCGCTGCTCCTCCGGGGCCGGAGGCTGCCCCCAAACCTGCCCCCCCCACACCCCTCCCCGCCCCAAACCACGCAGCCCCCAACCCCTGCTGCCCCCAGACCTGCCCCGGAGGGCCCGGCTCCTGCTTGTGCACCCTGAGGTCCCCCAGTCCCACTGCTTGCAGGGCAGGCACTGGTATTGCAATCCTCTCAAAACACTGGTTTTGGGGGTTTTTTTGAGTATGACTGTGCTACTTTTTTCCCTCCAGAGCCACCCTCTGCAAATGAGTCCTCTGTTGTTGTTGTTGTTTTTAGGCTTGAGATTTACTTCTCTTGTAAAAATATTTTTTCCCCAAAGACATTATTTAAACCAAAGTGTTGCATCACTCTTAAGTAAAATTATTTTTTTTTTTAGTGTTTGCTTTGGATTAATAACGCAGTGCTTGCATTCTTTCGAGATCTTACATGTCTTTTGTAACCACCAGAAGTTGTACTCGCAGCAGCGGATTACTCCGTGGCTGTCCAGGCTCCCCGTCCGGACTTCGCTGAAGTCTGTGAAACGTCTTCTAGGCATTTCTCTGGAGGTCAGACCACTTCCCAGGACTGATTAATTTTAAGAGCAGAGATTGTGAAGGAATTTTTTAATACTTGAGAATTTCCCTTTTAAGTAGAAATATTTCCAGCAATGGGGGATCAGTTTATATAAGTCTGTTATCAGAGTTGTGGCTACACCTTTAAAGCATAGTTAATCCATTAAATAAAGAAATTGTGAAGCACTGAATAATAAATCAAGGACAAAGATCCAAAAAGTAAAAATAGATTAGAACTAGAAAATGTCACTTTATTAACTAGTGCAGGGCATTTCTGCTTAAATCACTTTGATGCATTTTTGGCTTCTGATGAACAGGGAAATCTCAGACAAGAGCTGACATAGGTGTTCCCATCCCCATCCTCTGAGCCTGAAAGGTGCTTTTCCTTTGCAATTTGAGGACTTGATTCAAACCTTCCTCACTTCAGTGGTGGTTCGTGTGCTGACTTCCGTTGGCTTTGAGCTGGCATTTCACCTGGGACTTTTTCCTCACGCTGAATTTTGTGCAAAACTGTATGTAAATGGGGTGCTGAAGAGGAATGTCCTTCATGTTGTGTCCTGTGAATATTGGGAGTAGCAGTATGAGTTACATGCTGGAGATAAGGTGTGGGCAGGAGCATTTGGACTGAATATTTGCAAAACTTGTCATACATTTTTGGAAGGGGAGCCTTAAAAGTTCTGCCAGGTGTATATGTGTGTGTGTGAGTTTTAAAAAGAAATTGTTCAGTGCAGTGTTTTAGATACCCTCGCTGGCCAGGACGTACTCGGACCTGTTTTGTGGCTGAGTGGTACTTCACTCCAGGACCAGTTCCGCAGAGATGGATGGGGTTTGAGATAAAACTGACATAAAAGGGGGGTCAGGAGCTGACTGGTGAGGAATAGTGGAGCCTGTGACCTGTGACTCCAGCTGAGGGGTGGATGTCAGTGTGCTGGGAGCAGCCAAAATCACGGGATCTGCAGGGCTTTTTTTTTTTTATAAGAGAGAAGCTAGAATGGAAACATTATCTACCTGGCAAGCTGTAGTGGTAGTTTTATGGCCATATTAGTCTTATAAGTAAATACTCTGTGTTTGGGCTCACCTGTAGCGTAGAGCTGTCCGCTTCATTAAATGTGTGTTCAGGAGTGCTAGCTGTTTGGGTTACACAGACTGTTTAACGGCTTGCCCCTAATGCAACAGCTTTTTCCTAAATTGCTGGCTGATCTGTAAATATGTATTTTGATCTGGCTTCTGCTGGTGGAACTAGTGTAATATTTACCCAGTAGAGTACAGTCTAATGGCATTTATCATGTAAATCCCAAGGTAAGGTCTGTAAAATTTTTTTTTCCTCAAGTGAATGTTTGTTCCGATACGGAGCCTTCGCCAGAGCTGTTATCATCTTTTATGTACATTTTTACAAGTTGCCTGTTTATGTACTGCTGACCGGTGCCTTTGGTCTATCACTCCTCTGTCAGACATTAAAGGAGAAGTCAGTTAAGTAAACTTACCTTTGAGGTCTAATCAAAACCTTTAACTAATGGAGTTTCTTGTCAGCGAAAGGAGACTGGGTTTTGCATTAAATTCATATAGTAAAAAGTCTGATAAGCTTTTGGTTAAAAAAATAAGAAAAAGATGTGCAGTGACCTGTTTCCAAATCCTAACATGTCATTAGCTCTTTGTGGTTTCTGGTTTTTAAAACATACCCAATAGTTTGTATTTCGGTTTGTGATTATCTAGGCCAAAAAAATGCATTGGGTAAGTGGCTGAAATTTTTTTCCCCCCTTGCAGGGGGAATGCTGCCACAGTAACATTTTCTTGGGTGTGGAGACTTATGCAAAACTTTTTCTATTACACATTTAAGACCTCTTTTAGTTACATGTAATTCTACATAACAAGCACAGAATCCCTGTTTAAGCTTCTATTTTAGCTCCTTCCACGCGGACTTCTCTAATAAAACTATCATGCAGTCTTGTGTTTGCAAAGGCACTCAACCATAAGATACTGTCATAAGAAACTAGAAGGAATAGTTACTTAAAAGTCTTTACTTTAATTGATCATTCCCTATCTTAGCTTCTCCAGAGGACAGGATTCCTGGCTGTTTGGTGCACTTGGTCCTTGCACCTCCTGAGCTCACTCAGGCTCCAATCTGTGAAAGCAGAGTGGGACATGCCATGGTCCATCAGTATGTGCTCCATACGCTCTGTATGTGCCCATGGCTTTAAACATCATGGGCTCAACTCTGAAACGTGCCAGGAGCCTGTATGTTCATGGGAGATTAAAGTATTGCGAATCAGCCTTAAATCTTGTTATTCAGCCTTAATGAGCCATGATAACTTGTGGGGTGTCAGAGGCAGCACCTGATCTGTCCTATTTCTGGAATATATTATTCACTTTGCTTGCCTCATGCTGTATTGAACTCCAGGCCTGCGACCGAGACCAGCAGTGCGGAGGAGGGATGTGCTGTGCGGTTAGCCTGTGGATCCGCAGCCTGCGAATGTGCACGCCGATGGGAAATTTGGGAGAAGAGTGCCATCCTTTGAGTCACCGAGTGAGTACGTCACCGGGGGGGCTGCGGGACCAGAGTTGGCAGGGCAGAAAGAAACCAGAATATACTGCGCTGTACGTCACATTGCATAAAAACTATACGCAGTGAAAACGCAGGGAAACATCCCATTCGTTACAACACCCAGCCATTTGCATCTGTATGGAAATAGCGCTGACGGTACCTACGTAAGGAAATCCATTACTGTCAAAATTATGCTGAAGAGAATCCGAGGATGAAAGTAATGCATGCTTTTCGGTTTGTTTTCTTATTAGTTTGTCGTTGCTTTTTTGCTTCATTACACGATCCAAAAAAGCCTAAGCAGTTCCCAAGCCCAACCCTGCCAATGCCGACACGCGTGCGCAGGAGCGCAGCAGGCACCACCGGCCTCGGTGTAACTGGACAGGATCCCATCGCAGGTGTAAAAACGTCACCACCCGTTGTTGGGACACCTGGTGCATTGCTGCAGCGTGGCCCCTGCCATCAACTAGCAATGTCCAGTTGTGCTCGGACTGTGGTGCCTGCGAGCCACTGGTGCCTTCAAAAGCCACTGTGAAAGTGCTGGCACACACTTGAACTTGAGAAAACTCACCACAGGCTCTCTTTGCTTCTATTCTACCTAATAATTTTGAATATATATGTACGTATACATATATATACACACAGATATATAACACTAGTTACATATTAGTACATTATTCTATGATACAGTATTACGTAATTATGTATATTATATGTACTATGAAAAAGGCGGTTTATTTATCACTAATCCAATCTGTATACAAAAGATTGAATGGGATGTTACCAAGGAGCTTGAGAACCTGGTGGTCTTCAGAGCCATCCTCAGGGAAGAGTATGGCCCAAGAGTCATCACATGTGAAAGATATCACAGCAACAAATTTAGATTATAAATATGCACCCAGTTAGCTGCCTCTTTTGCTGTCACATCTAACACCTGGCTTCTCAGCTCAGCATCTATGGTTTATTTTCTCAGTTTTTAGGAAGTGCAAGGCTCTGTCCTATTATAGTTAGATTTTTAGATCTTCTGCTGTGATATTGGGGACCAAATTATCTTTTTTACTATGTAATGTAGCAGGTTTTTCTTGTAAGGGCTCTTTACATTAACAGGAGTCTCAGGATAGGAGAAACTGTCTTCTAGGTTTTTTTATGAGCTTGCTGCTATTGGGTAATAATTTATAATATCTGATATATTTTAAGCTAATTGCCCACATAATTACAATCAGAGAAGACACCTGTCCACCCCAGACATCAGGCTCAGTCACTGATGCTTATAAGCTTTGCGAGGTTAATTTTAGATCTGGATTTAGATTCCTCACCCCACTGTTCTTCATGACAAACAAAGTCATACTGTAGTATGCAAAATTAGGTATCTTTAAGGATAGAGAGTTTGCTCGATAGTTCCTCTCCCCTAAATACTTGGGTAGGGGGCAGCTGGGAGGCCAGTTGCCCGCAGCGCCAAAACCTTTAATTTGCATGGAGGGCAGGTACAAAGCAGGCAGCGCCATGGCCACGCCACCGCCTCAGGGATGACCAGAGGGGGCTGGAGATACCCTGGAGGAGATGGCTAGTGGCTGGGTTTCCACCTTCTAGTTTCCTCCTCAGCAACTAGATGGCGTTGGCTTGATGCTGTTAACAATCTCTGTTGGCATTGCAGAGGCAGGGTTTCCAGGTGGGAAGGCAGGGTTTGCAGGCAAGGGAGGTTTGGGGGGTCAGGAGACATAGCTGACAGCATGTGCACCTTGCACATAATCCCCACGTCTCTCCCAGGAGCTCCCTTGTTTCCTTTCACCTCCAAAATCCCATCGCCCTATGCTCATTGAAAGCTGGCGCTGGGCACACGGCGCGGCAAAGCGTGCACGGTCTCAGCGGCATTGCCAGCTCCAGGCACATGGGCTCTGCCTGCGCAGGCAGGAGCTGCATGGCCCAGGAAAGCGCCTGCCCTGCAGAGCTGTCACCTGCTGCCTGTCCCCAGCCAGGTGCCTTATTAAGCCATGTCTTCGGTGTGGGAGTCCTGCTGAAATGAACATTTCCTTGCAGCAAATATAACGTCTTGAATAAATCACTTGAGCTTTCGGAGGGCTGAGAGTTACCTCTGAGTCAGCCTTACCAGCTTCAGGAACTCAGATTTTAGATTTTTCTGCAGCACTGTGTGTGGGCACCCGAGAGGTGTGATTCCCGTGGGGAGTCCCCAGCACCTGCAGTCGGTGGCCTCTCCGCTCACGGGACTGCTCTTCAGTTGGTGCTGGGCAGGGGGCTTGTGCTGGCCCAGGGCACCTCAGGCACTGTGAGCCCCTGCTTGCCCCCTGCACCCAGCAGGGTGTCACTGGAGTCAGGCAGGTCCTTGGCGTGATGCACGGGGGAACATGTGGGACTTCCTCCCTTCAACTTTCTCAAAAAGAAAAATTGCACACTGACATAAAGCAATCTCGGAATATTAAAATTGCAGGCTCAAAATGCCCAGAAATCAGGAAATGAGGGAATTAGGGCTGCCTGCCCAGCTGGCAGCGGTGGCTTTGTACCTCTGTGCTTCCCGCACCGCACCCCGCCGGCTGCTCAGTGCAAGCTGCTGGCCGGCAGCACCGTGGCTCCCAGCCACACCGTCCCACTGGGCTGTCCCGCTCGGCTCATGTGCTGGCGGAGGCACGGCTCCTGTAAAAGACGGAGCTTGTAATCAAGTCTTCAAAGAGTGTCAGGGCATGTGCATGTCGTGGTGTAATTAAATTTGTTTAATGGAGTTCGTATGTGTGCTCCCTGCAACACAGCGTGACTGGAGGAGGGTGGGATGAAATGAGAAACCTCTGCCCTGCAGCGAAGGGATCCTGCTCAAAGGGAGGTCAGGCGAGATGACCTCCGGAGATCCCTTCCAACCTGAATTACCATGGGATCCTGTGGTTCCGGGGTCCTGCTACACGGCTGACAGGCTGCTCTGTGCTGTATGGCAATGCAGGAATCAGGGCAAGCAGGCACCCCTGCGCAGCAAACACTGCAGAACACGATGCTGAAGGCCAGTGTAGTTTCACAACAGATGCCTTTATGAAACAGGAGTAAATGGAGAACATGTGTCACAGATGTAGATTTACAAAGCAACATGGACTCTTACATTTTGCTTCTAACTGTGGCTTGACTGGGAAACGCAATGGGATTGGCTTTGCCATCTGCTCTCTGGCCCCTGTGCTGCAGCTTGTGGGGATCTCCTGCCGTGGAGGGAGGCGGGCAGCGTTCCCTATATCCCTGCTCTTCATCCGAGTCCATCCATCCATCCCCAAGCACCATCACCTGTGCTCCCTGTCCCTGACGTGTGTGCTCTTTGTCCCCAGGTTCCCTTCTCCGGGCGGCGGATGCACCACACCTGCCCGTGTCTCCCCAGCCTGGCCTGCGTACGGACTTCTCCCAGCAAATTCAAATGTTTACCACACTTCAGGAAAGAAGATGTCTTTTTTTAGCAGGAGCTACTCTGCGCTAGAAAGAGTCCCTCAATGTATTCTTTTTCCTGTTATTGTGACAAACAAGGTACTTGCCAGGGGAAACCCTTTCCCATACTTTCCTGCCTCACCAACATTAAAACTGAAGGTGAGATACTGTGCTGTAGTGGCCAAGGTTTTCAGGAGGGACTGGCGGGGGGCAGATGCTTTCATTTTGGCGTGAGCAAAATGACACCTGCTCAAGCAACACTGCTTTCTGAGGGCAGGAACCTAACGATTTCTGAACGATCTCGTGGTCTTCATGGTTCCAGCCTAACCCCGGAATGAAAACGTCCAAGATTATTGTAAGTGTTGGAAAATTTTGGCCACGTTTTTACACTTTGGAATGCTTGAATTGAACAGAGTTCAATAATTGCATAGTGTGGAGCATATGATGATTGCCAAAAAAAAAATGTATTTATGTTATGTTTCTTATCTTTATTTTTATTTGTATTTGTAAGTTAGGCGCATCTCTAGGGTAAAAGTTTAACAAATAGATGTAGTTTTTACACTTTTTAAAAGTGGCAGGTGGAACCAAAGCATTTCAATATTCACAGCATTAAAAGATTTGGGGTTTTTTAGTGTTCTAAGATGAGAAGAAGCTGTCGTTACTTGAGTTGGTGTAAAACTACCTGATCATCTCAAACTATGTATTAAGATGTAGTTTATATTAAAAAAGGAACACTGAAGATTATTGTAATGGGCTGCCTGACTTCTTGTATATGTATCAAATTTGCTGTGTAAAAATTCTGTATCAGAATAATGGCAGTATATTATTTGATTTATTTTAATATTATAACATTATTTTGTCATTGTGGTTTTCTATTTTTATTCAGTGTAATCTGTTACCACACACTTGATTCACCCAAGCTAGCAGAGCTCCTTACGGATAGCTTAGCAGAAGATTATATGCCTTTGGCTGCTTTTAGGGAAACTCAGCAGTTTACAAGGCACGAACTCCTCGACCAAGCTGCAGTCTTAGATGATGGAGGAATCTTGGTGTAGCTTATACGAGAGGTTTTTCTTGGCACATGCCTCACAGGATCAACTTTAACCCAGCAAACATATCATTTGTGGGTTTTCTATGAAATACCATGCAACTTCATATTTACTTGTCAGTCCCTGGAGCTGGAATGCCAATAGTTTGTGTGAGTTTCACACATTTCTTGCTCTCAGACATGCAAACATATGCTGGAACTGGAAAAGTGAAGTCATTCATCATTCAACAATCAGTGCTTTGCTGCTGCTGACGATGAGGGGTTTGAGAGTAGTTAGCATGCTTATATTAAAGCAAACACCTGTATCAGAGAAGATGAGAAATGTCCCAGAGAGTTTACCAGGTACCTTCCACTGGGCTCCACAGCCTCCCTGAAGAGACAGAAAGGAGCAACTGGATCTGCTATTTGGCCAGATCCTTTTTAGAAGAATAAGTGTCTTGAGAGATAGGATAGCATCCTCCCAACTCTAAACAGCCCAGCCCCAGGGCTCCTGCTCCAAAGCCTATATATTTTGCTTCATCCTTTGCAGTGGCGATACAGCAGCTGTCCAAGTTTTTTCTACAGACTCGGGTCCTGTAGGGGGAAAAAAAAAAGTAGTCTGAGGTGCCACCAAATGGTAATTTTCTATGTGGTTTGCAGGTATGAAGTGCCTGTATTAGATCAGAAGCCTTAGAGGAGCTCAATTCTAACCCAAAAGGCTGGATTGTACTGGTGAAAGACCGGCTCATTCCCATGCTAATGCAGTGACATGTGAGCACTGCAGAAATTCCTGTAACCTGGATTTGAAAACAAACCCAAAACCTGATCCTACCACTGTCACTTCATAGTGGGGCTCCCCAAACACCCCACAGACCACACAGTCTGAGTCTGCAGAGGAGGAACACCCTGGGAGCCTAGGGTTTGCTTTTCTGTCCATGTCTATCAATATAAAATTAGCTTAATATCATGGACTTCCATTTACACTCAAAGGGAAAATCAAGAAGGAACATAGAATCAGCCCAAATGTGTATGTGTCCCACCTCTTGCTCCCCACATTTTTACCAAAGCACTTTGTCATGGTGCTCAGAACGATGACCCAAAGCAGGAAACACCAGCCCTGCTTCTCATCTCCCACTGGCATAAATCACCAGTGCCTCCACTGAAGGTGATAATCCTGGTTTGTATCATTGTAAGTGGAAAATTGTATCTGCTGACTGCCTTGGACCTGCCAAACGGAGCTCCTCGGAGAGTTTATCAGACAAGAGCAGAGCAATTCTGGCGTTGTAATTTGTGCCAATTAACTTGTGGGATTAGGCATTTATCTGGGTAATGAGAACAGCCCCAATTACGTGAGTTCAAAGTTCACACCTCGTAGGAGGTCAAAGTATTTGTGTCCTGCAGACGCTCCTGGACAGGGTGTTAGGAAAGTGCTTCTTTGAGAGAGAAGTTATTCTGTACTTGCTCTCAAGGGGCTTCTCCACGCCTTCCCTGCTGCCACTGGAGTGCAGCTGCTGGCGTAGAAGAGCTAAAGCCAAACCTCACTGTCCTACATCCCCACTATACTCACTTGGCAATCATTATTACCATGGTTCACCTTCTAGTAATTTAGTTCTCATTAATTGACACTCACAATGAAGGTTAGTTGATTTGAGAGATCATTTTGGAAGAAAGTTTAAGCTTTTGCATCCCAATTCTTTCCTAAACTCTGTCCTAATCAATTATCTTTTCTCCCATCCTAGGGGAGACTTCCTAACCCAAGTCCACCTGCAAACTCCCTTCAATTTCTTTCTGCAGTGGAAGGCAGGGGGGAACCCTTTTACCTTTGCATTACAGTGATAATAGGTAAACCAGTGACCATAAGAAAAATTTCAAAACATAACTGGCCATGCATGTCCCTCTGCTTTTCCACTGAGCCAACTTTTGACTTGAGGGGCACAGCAAACTTGACTTAACACGACTGAAGGAAAAGGTGGCCAGCCTCGAGCCATCTCTGCCGTGAAAGGTTTTCTGCACACCCCTGCGCTGCTCAGTTTGCCTCAGCATCACCCTGGCAATAATCCCAGGCCAGGAACAGCTTCCTCCCCTGCCTGGGAGGAAGGGAAGGGGGCAGGCCCTTGCAGGAGAACTCAGATGAGAAAAGAGAACAAAAGTCTTGCAGCCCTGGGAACACTTTTGCAAAAGGGAGAAGTCTCACTCTCCAGGACACATAGCTTGTTAAGAGAGAGCCTGGTTTGAACACTTTCCTTTACTCACTCCACTTAGGAGTTCTGTACCAACATTTGGCTTAGTGTTATTAATATCGAAGTAATATTAATTATTAATAGAAATATGGGCATTAATTTTTAATATTATATTAACATTGCTGTTACAGATATGCTACAGAATAATGATGATACCACACCAGACTGTAGGAGTTTCCATGTTTATTACCAGATTTTGGGTTAGCAGAGAGCCATTTCAGGAAAAGATACCACCACATATAATGAGTTGCTGCCTTAATTTGATTACATGCTTATTAGGAAAGGTGAAACAAGGGGTTTTGGGTTTGCAGGTGCACAGCTGGCTGCACAAGCATGCACCTGTAAGCCTGGGGGCTGGAGGGAAAACTCTGCTGCTGATCAGGAGAAAACCCAGCTGAAGCTCATCTTCACCTGCATTCTCCTGCCCACAATTCCCCCTTGGGAAACTGTCACTTGTGGAAAAAAAAAAAAACGAAAAAGTTACAAAATCTTTGAGTGAGGGGGTGACACAAAATAAATCCTCCTGGTTGCATGATGAGTGGGACTCAGATCTGCATGGGTGCTTACCTAGGAGACAGGTCACCCTAACCACAACCCTGGTTTTTATAGGAGGAGCAGCTGAAGTGAAGGCATTGGATTCAAGGCTGAAGATTATCTTGGTGGTCGAGAAGACAGCGTGGAGCAACAGATACCTGTATGGCAGTACCCTAAGGTAAGAAATAGGGTGGGGGTTGGTTTTATTCTGTTACAGATGGTTGGAAACTTTAGACTTGTTGTTAGCCCAAGACTCTAGTGTGTTAGAAAGTCTAATAGCATATCTTGTTAAGAGGTACTTTGCTGATTTGTTTCATCAGCATAATGCACTGTAATGATGTATGATAACAGCAAGTATGACCATAGACTGAGGTCCTCACCAATGCCTTCCCCCCACCCCAGTAGCTCTCTGATTTGTTATTACTGCACAGATGGATATTCAAAAGAAACAGAAGGTGCTAAGAATCCCTTGATTTAAACAAGATGTCTCAGGAATTTGATCTTGACAATGTGCAGCATGTTTTCCAGAAGGAATTAGAAAATTGCAGGAAGAGAAAAAGACTGTGCAAATACAAGAGGATTTTGATAATAGCAAAATCAATGTGCCTTTCTCTATTAGATATGAAATGCCAAAGCAGCAGGGGTACAGCTGTTAGACTAATCAATAATTCTGAGCACAGGAATGGAGATGAGTTTAATGCACATCAGACATACAGCAAATCACCTACCATTTCTCAAGGAGAGACTTGAGTGCAGGCAGACCCAGCCCAATGCAGTAGGATGCATCTCATTGATTTGGCAGGGCAGATTCCCCTCTATGATCCAGCCTCAGATGATGGTGGTAACCTTTGGGCCGCTCTGTGTGAAGGGCTGAAGACAAGTAAGCCTAGTGCACTGAAGGGAGGGTGGACGGCAGCATGTTTCATGGCAAGGAGTACAGCGCGGGGTAACAGCAAAGTGTGCAGGAGAAGAGGAATGAGCAGTATAACCGTATAGCACACTTGTAAACACCCCCATGGCAGGGGTTTCCCAAAGGTCTGAGTGTAAGACAGCTTAATACAGGGTGAAAATAAATGCATGCACAATGTAAAAATGACAGAAAGTCTCCTCTGCAAACCCCAATTTGCCTGGGAAACTGGTGTTAATTGAATGCCAGGAGTGCCCAGAGCATCCCAGATCAATGGTCCTTCACACCAGGGCACCAGATATCAGCGTGGTACAGGCATGTCCCCATCCCCAGAAGGTTATAAATCTCATACACCAGATAGAGCGTGTGTCTGCGCTGTGTGCAGCGTGTACCCACACTGCTGCAGCCTGAGCTATCCTGGGATGCATAACTGTCCCTGCGCTGTGTCCCAGCAGGTGGCATGGGAAGGACGGGCTGTAGCTGTGTCCCTGCCTGCGCCCCACAGACAGGAGCGCAGGGACATCCATGGGGTTCTGCATTGCACCACACAGGCAGCATATCTCTTCCAGGGCTGAGAATCCCACCCAGGCCTCCCGAACCCCGGTACTGTGCCTCTGCCACAGTATTGCAACACGTGGAAGGGATTAAATCTGGGTTTAAATGTAATGTGGCCTTGTAAATCCCAAGGCTGTAACGCAGTTCAGAAACAGACTGGAAATATGGCCTGGTTCCAGCCGAGTGAGTAGGGCTGCGCCTTCTTTGTTTACTCTTTCCCTTGTACATGTGAGTGCACTCGTGTCATTTCATGCAGATATTAGTGGGCTCCCTCAGCATGAACAGGCAGCTGCAGCTCCTGCTGCAAAGAGTTAACAAACCAGCAAAGCTGCTATTAATTTCAGGGGGCACGAAGCTGGGCCCACCCTTTATTCGCTCCTCCAGGCTACGCGGGAGCCCAGGCAGCAGAGCGCATCTCTAACCACGTTCATGGGACCTGCCAGAAAGGCCAGCTCAGGGTGAGGCACTGGTGAGGCAGCAGCAAGCTTGCTTGCTTTTTCCAAAAATTTCACCGCATCCTGTCAAATTAGTAGATATTCCCTCCCCCCCCCCCCCGCAGTTTCTTCTCTCGCATGGGTGAAACCTTGACAGGAAGGTCCCCCACCCCTTCAAATTCAATGGCAAAACTTCCTGACTGTGGTGGTGCCATAATTTCATATCCCTCCCCGCCCTGGTTTCATTAAACTCCCCGAAGTTGCTAACAAACCTTTCACACATTGCAACAGAGCATTAAACTATTTGGATTTGGTTTACATCAGCACTTACACTCAGACAGATATTGCACAAACAGGGAGTAAGAAAAAGTCTGTCTGGCTAAAAGTTTAGGATCTACTGGGGAGAGGAAAATTAGCCCTGAGACCTCCATCCCCACCGGCAGCACTGCATCCTGCAGAGCCCGGCTTCTGCAGCATCCTTCATTGCCCTGCCAGGAAGCTCTTTGGTGATGCTCAGCCTAAACGTGTCCCTCCTTGCTTTCACACCATGGCTCCAAGCTTTACCTCTGTGCGATTATGCTGGCTCCTTGGCTCGGGTGCCCACGTTCTCCCCCTTTAGTCACACTGCAGTTTGGCTGAACATACTGCACGTTCATCTGCCTTCCTCCACACCCAGATGTCTTCTGTGGCTCTGCCGGAGCTCACTCCCTGGGGCAGCTTGGCCCCATGGGCACCCAGAGCTGGGTCCTCTGCCTCGGGGCCACTGCAGCCCCATGGTGCCTGGGGCACCGTCCCCTCTCCTCCCTCGCCCTCGATGCAGCACACTGGGGGACCTGCTGTGAAGTGTAAGTGTGCAAGCCCTAATGAGGAAGGAAAAGAAAAGGAAAAAGCCCAGTTGATTTACTCGACTGTCAAGCTACTCAACGGTTTCCTTTCCATCTCCCTCCTGCAAGCACTTGGTGACAGATGGGGACAGATTGAGTGGTTCGATGGAGTGAGGTAATATTCCACTAAATCATTCCTCTTTCTCTCACTGTCAGAAAGCACCCAGACTTCAGCCCTTCCTGCTGAATCTTCCTGTGTTTCCCTCTGGATTTTTTTTTTTAATGACAAAGCCATTTTAGCTCTACCTCTGTTAAACACCAGTGCTTGCTTCTCTCAGAAATTTTATAAGGTATGATAAAATGAGTGTTGTAAAACAGTTAGCAAAAGGAAAGAGTGAATCACTGTGAGACAGAGAGGGTTCTGGTGCTGTTTACTCGTGTTTCTGCTTTCTTTTTGCCCCTGCGTGCTCGGGCCGAGCCCCAGACCCCGGCGCAGGGACCCGGGCTGGGCAGGCAGCAGGATCGCAGGCAGGTGTGCCGTGGGCAGGCACGCAGGCTCACGCTGCACATAGCGCAGATGGAGGATCCATTTTTTTTCCCTGGATGATTTGTTCCAATGGTTAATCATCCTCGCACAAACACAGGATTGTCTTGTGGGGTTTTTTTAATGATAGACGAGTAAATAACATTCAGAAACTTTAGGACAGGCTTTCTCTTTACCGGGTAATCTCTTGATTTCTGCCTGCTCTATTAGGCTGTGGTGACTGCCTAAAATTAACTGGGACTTCACAGCTTCCCTGTGCCCTGACAAGACTAGCTTTGAACTTGAAAGCCTCCTACACAAAGTGCTTTGCGCTATCAACCTGGTCACGGTAGAGGTGAAAAACGTGGCACTGAAGAAAATGGCTTTCCGATAAATACATTCACGGTACAACCGTGCATGACTCACAAGATCAAAGACGGAGTGCAAGTACGAAGGTCATTAAACATGAATAGAAATACAGAAATGCAACAGCTTGCATTAAAGGCTTAGCTTGACTTTAAAGTTAAGCGATGAAAGCTTATGTAGTCAGTGATTGTTCACCCGTGATAATGCTCTGCTCTTGCCATCAGTAGTTCTGTGCTTTACAAAGGTGAGTAAGAATAATCATTTTTCAGATAAAGTACCGAGGTGTGGGGTAGTCAGTCACTAGCACCAAGTGAAAATAGGCTCAGAGATGCTCAGCATCATCAGCTTTAGGGACAGTCAGTGTGCCACAGACGTCAGGCCTGTTGGAAATCCAGCTCTTGGTCACCAGTTCTACAGCTGATGGATGACTAAGGATGCACCTGCACAAGGACCTTCATGAATGATGTGGCATCAAAGGTCACCAGCATAAAAGGAGGTTTGGGGTAGGACTTCCATTGGCACAGCCCCAGCACAGTACGACTCTGCACCAGCTTTTAAGAGACCATCTTCACTGATGGTCTTTCTCTGATGGCTCCATTTCTTCAAGATGCTGTACATTTTTACAGTATTCTGAAGCTTAAGAACAGCATAGCATGGGAGATGCTTCCTGGTTCATATCACAATCAAGTTAATTTTAGCCTGTGCAGTGTTTTAAGCAACCCTAAAGGAAGCTGTGCTAAAATTGAGGATTTTAGGGGATCTCTATTAGAAAACAGTCCCCCTGCCATCTTTCTAATAATTTTATTTGCAGCATAACTATCTAGTAAGTTTTCTGGAGTATTCTGATACGTCAGGGCACCATCTAACCTGCAGCCTAAGTTAATGAAGGGCCTTGAGATACTTGACATTGCATCCTGCCAGTATGTGGCTGTTATTCTGTCTGGAGCCACTGCAGGGCGGTTTGTTGGCAATTCTGAGCAAGTGCAGGTGCTGCACCGGAGCAAGGTGACTGTGCTTAACCGTGTGGGGCAAGTGGCAGAGGTCCAGCCAAACTCCATGCATCCTTTGCTGAGAAGGGAGCAAAAATGCCAGCTTTGCTCTCCTCTTTGCTCAGCACAACATGTCCCAGGGCAGTCCCGCAGCATATGGCAGAGCAGCCTTCTGGAGGTGTAGCTGTATCACATCCAGGTAGCAACAATTCTTTCCTGGGGCTCTATCAGACTAAGCCGAATTCCTGCCCTTTTCCTCAAAGCTACCGACTTCACACCATTCTGGGGGGCAGCTTTGTCTTCCCATGTGCAGACCTGGTACTTGAAAAGCAACTGATGGCAGCTTGTGGGCTGTGCATCCCCCTGCTCATCCTTCACCTCTAGCATGACCACTGAATAAGACCTGTACCCAACAACATAATTTGGCTGGAGCCAAATATTTCAGCCCCTTTGCTAGCAAACTCTTTCCAAATCTAACAGCTGAGACAGCAGCACCCCACGATACGCCAACCTTTGAGTGCTGTAAAGCAAGAGATGATAGCCACAGCCAGTACTTGGTGAGACTTCAGACCAGTGTAATTTTTCAAGCTGGCCTGACTTTCAAGTTTATGCTAAAAACCTCCAGTGACTTCAGCACAGCAAGCTTTTTCACTGGGAACGTTTGCAAGGAATGTGTTAAATACCTGGTGAGTGAGTGAAGATGCCGGCAGCAATAGAGATTTTTCCAGAGCAGCGCAGCTCTCTGCAACTGCAATTCTTCACCACAGATATGCAAAAACAAGCGTCCTGTGACCTCTGGGCCAGACTGCGGAGAATCTCTGGGGGAGATGTTGTTGGTATTTCCTGTGATACTCAGCACTCGTGTTGCCCAGAATATGGAAAACTATCATACGTACGCCTGGAGAGGTACAGAGAGGACCCCATTTATATTCTGGGCAAGCACAGATAGATGGAAGAGCTGGGAGAGCCCTGCTGCCGTGCAGGTCACCAGACCCTCCAAGTACTTTCCTTTTTGGTCAGTGGGGATGGGGAGAGGGGTTCAGACCATCTGAGTTTTCGCAAGTGAGCCCAGGACTTGCACAACAAGCTGCAATAGCATCTCACGTGGACGTGGGAGGTAATTATTAACACCCAGCTCTCACTGAGTCTCAGCCATCAGCACGTCTGAGCGAGACCAGTGGCACTCTGGTTTTTGGATGGGCAGCTGGGGGAATGGAGGCTTACAGCCAGTCCTTGCGGGTCCCAACAGCATCAGGGATGGCTCCCTGTGCTCAGCCCATCCTCTGAACATTATTTATCTACTTTTGTTATCCAGAGCGCATTTTCATCCTCTCTGACACCCCTTCTCTGATCTTGGTCATATGCAGGCTAAAGGATGCTGTGAGAACCTGTTAATACTGTGCTTTGGAAATGCTATTTTTGGGTTTTTTTCAACTTTATTTTCTCAGATTTTAGAAGGAATAGTTATCCTCTGGTGTCTCTCCAGCCCCTTCTGGTTTTCCATACTTTCTTGGTGCACTCTCAGCCAGTGGGACAGACTTGCAAAGTAGTGTTTGTTGGCGCGCCAGCACCAAGTACTGTTTCATTTTCTGCCATGGGTCCGTCCTCAATATTTAGTCTCACATTTCCTGGAATGAAGCCCTATTGTACAACACCCATCCAACAAGCCACTGGAGTTCCTTCTCTTTTGTACTAGCATGGCCAGGATCATAATCTGCCTGATACTGCAAGTACTTAAAATATAAAATTAACTTCAAACAGCGCTGTTTCTGCCCTCAGAATACGTCAGAAGTCCCAAGACAGCCCTGGAAGATACATGCAAGCAAAGGGCCTGGTATCCAATATCCTTTTAAAACTTTGTTTTACAGCAAGGCTGGGTCTGGTTGCCACTGTTGGGTGACAGCAAAGCAACCCTTACCTTCAGTGGCTGAGGACCGGACTTGCCCATCTAGCGAGGGCATCACTGAGATGGGGGATGCCTGTGCACAGAGATTAGCATTTAATATAGCAGTGCAGCTTGATAAGCTAAATCTAAATAAAACTATCAGGTCAAGCAAAGGTGATTTTTTTCAACCCCCACATATACGATTGACTATAAAACTTGTGCTTAATTTTTCTAGAAGTGAAAAATCTGGTCCTTGCAGCTTTTAGGGAGGTCTTAAAATAACTATTCCCCCATCTCTGTGGTTTAAATAGAATCATAACCGTACTACTTATAGCCTGGAAGAGAGATAGGATGCCAAAATATCAGGCATTTTTAATAGAGTAAGAGAAAGAAAATAGACTTGGGTACCAGTAAGATTAGGAAAAAGGCAATATTTGAGCTAGAGATCAAAGTTCTAGGTCCCTACATAGGAAGTTTCCTAAGTTTTAAGGAACTATGACTCTGTAAAAATTGGGACCCCACTGAAAAGACCTAACAGTAAACCAGGCATGTGAGGTATACTTGGAATACAACTCCCAGCAACAGCACCAATGCCTTGCCCCGAAGTCTTTGTAACACAACTCTACCTGATTACTCATAAGATTCACTAAGCAATGATCGGATATTCCAGGATGAAAACATAATTAGCACTGATAACTGACTTCTGCTCTGACCTGAAGTTCTTGACCACTTTCTTTCTGTACCCAGATGCATTCTCAAACAGCTTTGGAAATGATTATTAAGTCTCACTTTGTTTTCAAGATACTCCTTCCAGGGTTATACTTCTCAGCCCAGCACTGGCAGTACTAAGACAGCTCCATCACCCCTCTGCCTACCGTCTCTGCAGCTATACTGAAAGCTCGAATCACAAACTTCTTTGTATGCGCTTTGGGAAATGTTGCCTCTCTGGTGTTCAAAGCCGAGTCGGGGGTGGAAAGCAAGACATGAAACCGAACCACCAGCCCTGCCTCTTTCCATTCACCGGCTAAACCTGAAGCTGACACCTTAGCCCTCTTCTGATCTATCGCACATCTCTTCTGTGCTCACTTCAGTCAGGACAACTCTTTCTCAGCTGATACCTAACAACTTTAGACTACTCTCTGCAGAAACGCTCTTAGCGCAGAAGTAGATTTCCTCATGGAAATTGAGCTTATCTCTGTCATTTTGTGTGCGACTTGCTCCAGCACTGCGATGAATAATGTTTGCTAAATGTTACGTGATACATCAGAAAGTGAGCACGTCAGGGACGGCTAAAAAAGTTGTGTCGGGATCCCGCCATCAGGCTGCCAGTTAAAATACCTCCAGAGAAGTTTTTGTGGAACAAGAAAGCAGGTTAAAAATGCCGTACTTAATAAATGTAAGTTACCAATTAAGAATATAGTTTACAGATGAGTACAGTATTAACCAAGCCACCATGTTAAAAAACTGCTTTGCCAACTAAAATTAGCGATCCAGTTATCCACTCTCTTCTACCATTAAGAGAGGAGCGATTACCTAAAACAGAAATTTGGTTTCAATAGACACAAAGAATTGTGCTATTTAAACCTGTTGCCCATCATGAACTTAAGTCTTCTTAAAAATAGCTTTAGTCACTTTTATTGGTATAAACACCTAAATTGAGATCTAACAGCAAATAAGGATTGTGCTTGTCCATAATAACCTCAGCTGTGAAATCTACTCAGACACAAGACATACAGCCTTCCACATACACAAGTCATTTGTCAGCAAAGCAGAATGCTGCCATTCTGAAACAATTACATACAGTAAAGGTTTTCAATATTTTATTAAAGAAAACAGTCAAAATGTACAAGTATTACCCAGGTTTGTAGATAACTTCCTATAAAGGCAGTAAAATATGAATTTCAATCTAGGTTTTAAAAACTGCTATAGTTGATTATTTTTTAAAGTTGATATTTTAAAATCACGTTTCACAAATAGTTCTGAAATATTACCAAATGAATAGTGCAACAAGAAAATTGAAATTAGTTCCACACTGACTGCGTGTCAAGCAAAAGTTATAAGTAACTGCTTCAAATACTCAAACCATTTGAGAATGAATGAACCCAACAGCTCCCACCAAAAACTGACTTCTGACCACATTAGGAACGTCCTCTTCTTGTTCATCACGTAAAATCAAATAATAATAAAACAACACCTCTTGAGGTCATAAAAAATAACTTTAGTATAAAATTGTCTTGGCCCTTATCAAATATTACATGAGTAAAATTGTTAAGCCTTTATCAAAACAGACAGGAATAGGAAACAAAAAAAAAATGTCATGGCCTTAATCCATATCTGTTGGAATCATGTCTAGAAACGTTAGAAGCAAGACCAGAAACTCGGAGCCCTGTTTTGTTTTTAAAAACCACACAATCACAAAGAAAAACAGCTGCTTACTGCCTAAGGTTTGGGGGTGTTCTGCTCAAGTTCCTGTTCCCATAGACAGCAACCTTTTCTGAAGAGAGCATACGCAAAATATAGAAAAATAAATGAAATAGCTTCTTACAGCCTAAGGTTTGGGTGCTGGGTAGTGGTTTAGCATGTCCCCCACAGGTCACACTCTCTTGAGATCATATGCAGAAACATGGAAAATTATATCCATCTTTCTTTTCTAGAAAGAGAAAAGCCCCCCTACATCCCAAAACTCTTGAGATCGCAAAGGATGGTGCCCTGGGTGCTCTGGATGCTTTGGCAGCACGGGAAGTGGGCTCGGAGACAGACCCTGAGCTCCTTGTTGAAGATGAAGCAGAGGATGGGGTTGACCCCTGCCTGGGCAAACGTCATCCAGACGGAGGTGGTCAGGTAGACCTGGGGGATGGAGCTGGCCTTAATGAAGACCCGCAGGTAGCAGGCCACAATGTAGGGGGACCAGAGGAGCAAGAAGAGCAAGGTGATCATGTAGAACATCTTGCAGAGCCTTTTCTCCATCTTAAACTCCTCCAGCACCAGCAGCCTCTTGATCTGGCTGTGGGTGGCCTGCCTTATGCCCACGAGGGTGGGCGGTGTGGGCCCCCTGCCAAAGCCAGCCGTCCAGTTTGCAGCTGCTTGGCCAGTGGCTCCAGGCCCATGAAAAGTCCAGTTTTGGCTGATGGCCGGTACCAGCTGGGCCGGCTTCATCTTGCGGTGGCCGTGGATGAAGAACAGCAGCTTGATGTAGACCAGGTGGGTGGCGGCGATGACGGCTGCCAGCATGAGCATGAAGCCCAGCGTGTCGTTGGCCTTGACGTAGCGGTGCTCGAAGATGCACTGCTCCTCCTCCCGGATGAACTTGTAGGTGCCCACGTCAAAGACTGGGGGGAAGGCCATGGCCATGGAGAGGGTCCACACCATGCACACCACAGCCAGGCAGGTCCAGCCTGTCATGCGCTTGGCATAGAAGCGGTGGTGGGCGATGGCCATGTAGCGCGTGACCCCCACGCAGAAGAGCAGGAAGGCGGCGTGGAAGCAGAAGAGCACGGCCAGGAAGGCCAGCACCTTGCAGCTGAGGGGCCCGTGGGGCCAGGCGGCCCCGCTGCGCACCGACAGCATGACGAAGGGGAAGCAGGCCAGCGAGCGGAGCCCGTCGGCCAGGCAGAGGTCCAGCAGCAGGTAGTACGGGGCGCGGTGCAGGTGCCGGTCCTTGAGGATGAGCCAGGCGAAGAGCACGTTGCCCGCCAGGCTCACGCACAGGATCAAGCCCAGGGTGGCCAGCTTCAGCCCGGAGGCGCTCAGCAGGCCGCCGGCGCTGGGCAGGTGCGGGCTGCTGCTGCTCCCCAGCTCGCTGCTGTTCGCCATCGGGTCCTTCCTCCTCCTCCTCCTCCTCCTCCTCCTCGGCGGGGACGCGCAGGCAGGGCCGGGGTCTCAGCGCCGGGGCAGCGCGCCGGGGCCGAGGGCCGCGCCGCCCGGCGCCCCCATCCCCGCCGCCGTCCCCCCGCCGCCGCCGGCCCGGCCCCCCCGGCGCCGCGGGGCGCTGCCGCCGCGCTCCCCGCGGGCCATGCGGCTCCCCCGCTCCGCGGCCGCGCTAGGACCGCGCTTAGGCCGCGCTTAGGGCCGCGCCCGCCGTCGCCGCCGCCCCATGGGGATGGGGGGATGCGGGATGCGCAGGCCGGGGGGGGGGGGGGGTGTGGGGGGGGAAGGAGCGCGGAGAGGCGCGGAGCCACCCCCTTACCGGCGGCGAGCTGCTCCTCCGCGCCGGGCGAGGGGCCGGCCGAGCCTGCGCACAGCGGTGGCGGCTCTGCCCAGCGCCCGCCGAGGACAATGGGGTAAATCCCCCTCCCTCCTTCTTTCCTTCCTTCCCTCCTCCTCCTCCTCCTCCTCCTTCCCTCCGCCCTGCCTCCGCCCCCCGCGCAGCCCGGCCCCTGCGGAGCGGCGCGGAGGTCCCGCTGCCGCAGCGGGGCGCGGAGCGGAGCCCAGCCAAGCCTAGCCTAGCCTAACGGAGCCGAGCCGTCGCAGCCGGGGGCCCCGCCGGCCCCCGCCCTTCTCCCGCGGCTACCCAGGGGCGGAGGGGGTGGGGTGGGGTGGGGGGAGAGAGGCAGCGGCGGGGGTCGGGGGGTGCTGGGGGCGGAGGAGCCTCGGAGGCGCCTCGAAGGCATCCGGGGTGAGAGCGGGCATCCCAGCGGAGTCGCTGCGGGGTGGGATGGGATGGGATGGGGTGTCCGGCCACTGCTGCCGTCCCGCTGCGGGGTGGCCTCGGAGAGTCCCTGCGTCCCCTTCTGAAAGCAGAGGGGTGAAGCCGTTTATAGCTCACGGAGCTGATGTACGTGTCTGCACGACACGGGTGTGCCTATACCCGTATACACACATATCGATACCTACCGCATATATGTATTGATCCAGTTTATCCATACGTTAGTGATATACGTGCGTCACGTTCACCAACGTGCTTCTGCTACATTTAGCCACAAATAGCCATTTTAACTCTCTCTCTACACGCAGGGGAGGTAAGTCCAGTAGTGCCTGTTGCAGTGGAGCGGCCGGGCGCGTGGTCCCTTGCTGGGCAGGGAGGTTTGCAGGGGAAGGGGGCTTTGCAGCAAGCTCACGTGGTGAAGGTTTCGGTGAGAACGTTAAGGAAAAGCTGCCTCTGCAAGTCAGGAGCCTGACGCTTGGGGTCTGACTGGGGTTCCTAAGGTGACAGAAGGTGAGAGGAGACAGCAAAATGCCCACATTAATGCTTTCTGTGTTGTGCAGGGACTTACCAGCTCCCAGGCTCAGTTACACAGCGCCCGTGGAGGGCTGGGCAGGTTTTTGTGAGATGGGTAAAACCCCTTTGGCCTGACTAGCACAGAGCTTCTGCTGACGCACCCGTACTGTTGGTACAGGTTTGTAGCGGGCAGTTTAATTAATGTAGGCCAGCGAGATGCAGATCCTTGTCCTCTCTCTCTCCCGCTTTGCCATCCTTGTGTATGTAGGGCAAGGCCTCTCTCTGTGCCTTGTAAGGCACGCGCCACGGCGCGGCCGTTGGCTCGCTGGAGATGCTAATGCAATTATCGTACTATTACTGAGTTTCCTTCATGGCCTCTTGTGAAGGACACGTCTGAAATCCTTTTTGAGCATTCTATTAAAAGCCATCAGTAAATTCAGCATTATTCCAGAAACGATAGCAATTACATTGTCTGCATCAGCCCCAAAAGCGGATGTCAGTAGAGCAGCTTCTGAGTGGATCTTTCTGGCTGGTTTCAAAAAGTCTCACTGCATCTGATGGGGGCCAGGCACCCACCACAACCATGCCACGAGCCATCCAGGCTTTGGCCCAAAGATGTGTTGAAGGCAATCTGTATCACATGCAGGACTTTATTTGCCCGTGAATCTCGTTTGTATCTGTTATTTATTGCTAGCATTAGGAGAGCAAAGAAATCCAGAGAGGAAAAAAAAAAAAGCAGCGGGAGATAATTGAGGCTGCTTTTCACTCCCGACCAGTACATCTGAGCTGTTTTCAGTTGTTAGGTTTCTCATTTGCAGCAAAGTTCTACTGTGACAGAGAATTGCCCACGGGTTGTTCAGTGTTTTGTGCAATTTTCAAGGCTTTTCTCACATTCGTGCAGTGACTTGAGCGCCGGGTGCACAGCGTCCCCTCGGCAGCTCTGGCACCGGTGTTGGCAGCAGGGTCTTTCTGGAGGAGCTGGGGACACCGTGCACCTCTCTTACCCCCAGGGCAACACGGGACCTCGTTAACGGGCTGACCCACGGCAGGCTGCCAGCAGCCAAAGTGCTTTGCCAAGCAGGAGCATGAGGGTCGGTTGTCCTTGGGGGTGTGTGGGTTTTCAGAGGAGCAGAGGAGACCTTATGGCCCGTGTTAGCTCTGTGATCTCCGCCATCAAGCAAGCAAAAGGGAATAACACACCTGCTTCCCTCCTCCGTGCCTGCGGGTGGGGTTTCTCCTCTCCCTGAAAGCTCGCCAGCGCAGCTGAGCTGGCTCGGGAGCTGCCGTAATTCACTGCTGTCTTGCCAGGCCAGCAGCAAATTGCTAGCTCATCCTTCTCCCACCTGTAGCAAGGGGAGAGCAGGCAGGGAATGGTTTCATCCGTCTTCCCAGGCCTGCTCCCCTGACGGGGCTGCTATATAGTGCTATAGGCAGTGTCAGCCGGGAATTTGGGGCCAGCATCCTTGTGGGACTCGATGAGAGGTGCAATGCTAAAGGACCAGCCAAAAGGAATGGGGAGAAGAAGGGCCAGGTGTGGGGTTAACAGTCTCCATACAAGCAGGCTCCTCGCCTCCCAAAGAGGCTGACATGGGATTAGGCCCACCAGGATAACTCTGCCTGTTAGTTACACCCCAGCCCTTGTTCTTGCCTCCCTGCCAGGGGAAGAGCCCTCCCTGCCCCAGCCGGGTGCCCCGTGCAGGCAGGGCATGCCTGCAATTCGGGGTGTTTCACCTCCTCTTTGCATCAGACCCAGCAGGTTCAACCAAGTTCCTCACTCAGTCTCAGTTTGGATGTTAGGACGGTGCCACATTTACAGTATTTGATTGAAAAATGAGAAATAGGGTATTTAGTAACCCCTCTGCTGTTGCAGAGCTGCTTGGCGAGCTCTTCCAGCCCGCAAGGACTGCAGTGCCTGGGGAGGTGTCCACTGTTAAGAGTCAAAAGGAGCTGCAGGGACTGCCCCGACATCCCTGCAGCAAAGCCTTCACCCTCGGTGCTGCTTGGCTCTGTGGCGTGCTGCGGGCATCCAGTCCCCGGCCGAGTGGGAGCACCTTTGCGCACAGGTGTATCCCTGAACGCCACGTGGCACCAAAACACCGGGCTCCAACCTCCGGAGCCCAGGCAGGGGCTAAAAACACTGGCTATATATTGATTTGGGCATAGAGGGACAGAAGCCAGATCCATCGCAGCAGTCGTGGGGAACAGGTAATTTCCAGAGATCGTAATGAGTGTGTTAAGCTATTTCCCTTTCTCACTTCAATCACTTTCACAAAACGAGTTTAATGAAGAGCTATTCTGTGGTTACAAAATGGTGCTGGACAAGTTAGATGGATTCCTCTGACCTTTCAATGTGCTCTACTTGAATCGCCTGCCACTTCATGTTCTCTGCACACTGCCTCGAATGGGAAAGGCAGCTGAAATACCGACTCTTACAGAAAATAATGTGGCACATCGCCTTCTTTCCACCAGTCGCTGGTATTCTTCCCGAAGCCTTAGCTGTTTATTATTGATGGTGTTATTTGTGTTCTTGTGTCTGGGAGCTCTGCATAATGTTTCTGGAAAAAGAGTTGTCCTGTATCCTTGGTACTACTGTAGTAGAAATCAGTGTTATCTCTGGTGTGACATAAGGGAAGGAGTAGGAAATGTCTGGCCACGTCTGAAGGACAAACGCAGACCCCTTCCGAGATGCCACCGGGGAGCAGGACAGGTGAGAGCAAGCAGCCGAAACAATTTTGCCATCACACATAAGTCAGGCAAGGAAAAAATTTCAGGCTTAGTAATCGAGGAGATGCAAAGGTCAGTCTGGAGCAGAAAGAGACAACGGAGGCTTGAGTCGGATGCTGGCACAGGAAAGATTTGGATCCTCCTTCTCAGCTTTCTGTAATTCCCAGGCAGCTGTCCGGATGACATTCGTTAGTTGTGTTATCTTTGCACCTAATGGAGTGAGTCAGGGACCAGGGTGCTACATAAGCGAAACTAAAAGCTGTCCTTTTTTCCAAGGGAACTTAAAATCCAACTGTGAGATGGGAGAACTGATACGAACCCTAGAGGAGGGGGAGGATGAGTGAACAGCGAGGCTGCTGCCTAGGGAATGGCACGGCATAGCTGTGGCCATCACTCATCCCTGCCAAAGGGAGGAGGGAGTGCAAAGAGATAATGAGGTAGGTTTGTGGGTGTTTACAAGGATCATGATAATACTTTGCAGCAACAACAGAACAGAAGATGACACATTAAGGTAATGTTTGGGCACTGGGTAACATGAAAACAGTGTGAGAAGTTTTAAGTCTGCAAGATTTACAGTAGTACCCAAATTAACTGCTTTGCACAGGAGTCATGCTTGCCCTCTGTAACCAGGGCACAGCCGTGGTACAATGAAGACAGATGTAAACCAATGCTGGAAAACCCCCACCCCACCTCTTGCTTGTAGAGGGCCCAGATGTCAGGTCGGGGATGGGGCACTGGGGACTGCCATCAGGCTGGGAAGAGCACAGGCAAGCAGAGGCCAGATCTGTGCTCAGCAAAACACTAATGAAGCGTTCTGGATGTGTTTTTGTTCACGGAAGTATTAGCACGGTCACGCAAAATGTACAGATGACACCGAAGCGGTTGAGAGTATGAATGTCCCTGTTGAATCCTGATTTCCTGGATGGCAGCAGAGGATCTGCAGGCGAACAGTCACATAGCTGCAGCTCTCTGGCAGAGAGGTATCTGACAGCTAGCTATCACATTTTTCAAGGGCTTATTCCTAGCTGTTTAATACTTCATATGCTCTCTTGGGGAGGGAGGAGAGAAGAACGGAGGAGTATATTTGGCACAGCAGGGAAGTGGACTCGGGTCTTTTCCATCCCTTAGTGCTGTGCTGTTGCAGAGGGAGAGAAAGCCTCCTTCCACAGCAGTACTAATCCTCCTCCACAGCGAGCTGAACATTTTGAACTTGAACAACTCCTCTCATTTTTCCCCCATGTGATTGTGAGTCAGGCTGAGCTTCTCTATTCTTCTCCATAATTGAGTAGGAGATTATTTTGACTGGAAATAACCAGACACAGGTATCATGGCTGTGAATGCCTCCATGCATGCCACTTGCTAAAAGTTCTGTAGCCTTCTGCAAAGGGAGCTGGTCTTTAAAGACCTTGCTCAATGGAGACAGAAGAAAAGCAGAGAGGAAGAATAGCTCCTTCCTGCTCGCTTCTGTCACTGGCTCTGCTAAACTTAACCCACTGAATTGTTGGTGACATGCTGTTCTTCAGAAGCAGCTCTTTTGTGGAGGAGCTCCCTTGTGACATGGGGAATAGCCACAGTGAGACAGGAACTACCCCTGACATGATGTCTTTCTACAGGAGCTCGTAGCTGCGATTCCAGTCCCACCGACGTGCCGAGAAAGTTACAAAAAGCCATTCCTCTAAAATCTCCAGGGAACCTCCGCAGACACAGATTTTTCCTGTTCCTTCTCTTCCTCTCTCTGTAGTTGTCTCTCACGGGATCTAAACCATCTGCCTGGGCTGTACTTCCCACCCCTCTGTCCTGGAGGCAGTGAGTGGCTGGAGGAGTGCAGGGCAAGGAGAAGCGGATGCAATCTGAGGCTGTGTCAGGGCGCGTGGCTGCCGCCGCTGCCGTGGCAGGTGATGCTGCGAGACGCCATGCCCTGCTGGGTTCAGCTCTCGGTGGGTACCAGGGAGGAGGGTGCGGCCCCTCCTCAGGGCTGAGTTTTAGCTACACGCTCTCCTACTAGCAAAGCGGGCTAAGAAGGAGTATTTCACAAGATCAGGCTTTCTCCAGTTTATACATAAGTGGGATTGCTTCAGGCTATTGAACCAGCCTGCTGCAGACTAGCCAAGCCCAGAAGTTTTATCTGTGCTCTAGCAACCTCAAGCCACTGCTGTTCTGCTTGTGCATCTAATGTCTCAGCTGCTTACTGAGGAGCTAATGAGCTTTTGGAGATACATGGGTACTATAAACTCCTTAGGCCAGGGATAAGCAGCTTATTGCCTTTAGGAGCACTGCCAGCCCTTGGCTCTGCCGCTGTGCTGCTCCTCAGGCCCAGTGTTCTTCGTTAGCAATAAAGGTTGTAATGTCTTGCAATAAATAAGTGTATTCCTAATTACATGCATACATGCCTGTGCTGCAGCCATCTCCATGGGCTGAGGTAAAACCTGGCAGCAGGACAAACAGGAATCAGCAGGCTTTACGCACTGTGTCGTCACATCTCCCTGCATGACTGACTTCAGCCCTCGCAAACTGCCTTCCCCGCACAGGGGCTGCGCCACCTCGCCAGTACAGGATGAAACCACCACCCTCATCATGCTGAAATGGCCTTTGGCACCCAACAGCAAATTCACCGTGGACAGCGTGGGCAGCTTCAGAATGAAAGGTGGCTGTTTTGCTTATGAAACAAACTTATTTCTGTCGCTATCCTTTCTCTGCTTTCGGATAGACCTACTATGAATGCCTGTCTAGAAAATTCACGGGGTTAAAAAAAAAAAAAGAGGTAATGCACAATTGAAAGTTCATTTTCAAAGTCACTGTGAAAGCAGGTTTTTAATTCCTTAGTATGAATTCAGCCCTTGCTGTCCTCCACTCGCTGTCTACAGTGTCTGCCATCAAAAGCAATCCTGCTGCAAATGGTCTATGGGCTGCAGTTGCTACTCTTCTAAATGCTGGAGAGAGCCTTCAAGTAAAATCTGCTTGGCTAGCCAAAGCATCATCTTTATCATGTATTTTAATCCCCCCAAATAAATTAGCCCAACAGAACTCTTTCAACGTATAACCAGGAACATAATTTGGTATGCAACTCTCCAATTTTTGTTGAGTTGCTCTCCTTGGAGCAGTTTTGGAATTAATGTGATCATCTGGGAGAATTATCTGAGGTGCTGGAAATACCTTCTGATACCGTCTTTTAACTTGAGTAAATAAAACCTGAAAGCTGATTTCTTTGCTGCTGTATTTGCCTTATAAATTACCTTTCCTGTTGGTTTATACCTGTGCACAGCTTGGGCTGAAGCCAGAACTACTCTCTCAATTTGGTGCTCTGTGCAAATGAATATTCCCTTCTTGCCTATGGCTCCTTCCCCCTCTTCACAGCTGGTTGAAATGGAAGGATGAGCAATGCAAAAAACCTTCATTGTGACTAAAACTGTGAGATTCGACAATATCAGAGGGTCCCTGAACACTTGTGGAATGCTAAATTCTTCGTTAAAGGGGTGTTGTCTGTTTAGATAAAGCCCTTGCCAGGGTGCTGGTGAGGATGCTCATCCAGCAGCGTGTTCCCGTGACCGAGAGCAGCGGTTCGGAGGTCAGCTCAAGGCTCGCCACCACCGCTGCTGAAGCAGTACAAACAGTTCAGCATTATGTCTGGAATTCAAATCAAGCCATCACCAGCTTCATGTTCAAGGGCTGAAAGTCGCTAACCAACCCTTCTGTATTTAAATTACTCCCTGAACAAAGGCGTTCTCTCATCATTTAATTTTGAACTATAGAAATAGCACATAAAAAGGTTTTGCAGTTCAGAAGCCTTCGTGGGTCTCAACCAACTCTGTGGGCTAAGTAAAGCATGAGAAACATTTTTTACCACACTATCCTATCAACTGAGCTTTTACGGCAGGCTGATGAAACGGAATCTATTATTTTAATAGCGCTTCCTGGTAAAAGGTCTTGCTAACTTACTGAAGCAGAGCTTGAAATAACAGATAAAAACTGTCAGAAAAGCTGTGATGTAGTTTGGAGCTGAGTGAAAATTGTGACCAAAATCTGAGCCTACCTAAACCCTGAGTTAAATACCAAAATGCCTTAGGATTCCTCGGATCATCATGCAAGCTGTTAAGGATAACAAACAGCGTATTTGTTTGGGGTTGGGTTTTTTTTTTCCTTGGTTGTTCCTTTTGTGCAAAGGGTTTTTCTTTGGGAGGATTGGGTGGTTTCATTTTTTGTTTATTTGGCCTTTTGCTCTTGTATTTTATCTCACAAAGTTCACTTCAGTGATGCGGGGCTGATGAGGGAAGACCTCCTGGAGCTGTGTTAAACCTGAAGTCTTCATGCCTGAGAGGAGCAGGGTATGGGCTTTTGGGGAGATCCAACAGGATTTCACATTTTTTGTAATGTTGAAAAAAAATTGTTGTGGTTAAAGAAAAACAAAGCTTAGGGGGAAAAAAAAGACATTGGTTATATGCATAGTACAAAACCCTTGTAGAAAGCCTCTGTATATCATTTGAATGCCAATTGAATTACTTTTACAGAACGGACATGATGCCTGGGAGGACAGTGGAGAGCTGAATGAATTTCATCCATGCAATGCGTGAGTCCAGCCTGGGAAACAAACCTCATCCACCAAGTTCTGTAGGGCCATTTGCAGCTATTCTTCTCAAAGGAAGGACCCGGCCCTGCTAGCAATAAATAAAGTGGGACTTCTGATTGATTTCAAAGGGAGCTAAAGAGATCTCCATGAAAAGGGAGGGCTAGCATGCAATGCTGCTTTTCTTTTTTTCCTGTTAATGTGGCTAATTAAATGTTTGTGGTTTTTAAGCACTAACTGGTTTTTGATGGTTGTTTAGAGACTTCGAGAAAGTCAATAATTTTGATGAAATAAGACTGTAGACTCCAGAACAAAGTCCACATGGAATCCGTGATGTTGCTAGGATACAGCTATTAGTATTTTCAGTGGCTGGGGTCTTTTTTTGGTGTGTTTTGTTTTTTTTAATAGAGTCGGCCTAACCTCTCTTACAAACAGTAGAGGAATATGTGACTGCCTGATCCCGTTTACACAACGCTCCCTTAATTTGCAGTATCAAAGGAAAACTTGATCCATTAGTTTCAGCCACTTTTATTTGTGAAGAAGAAAGAGTAATTTTGACGTGAGCTATAGAGAGCACATTTTATCTCAATCTTGATTTTTTACAATGATGTGCAGGGTTTTCTCCCTGTGGGTGTTACATTGCTGAAGTAAGTCTCCCTCTAGTGGTTTATTTCCAGAGGGGCCCTTGGCTTTACTGGCTTGGACGGGTACAGAATTTGCTGGTGTGATGCAAACAGTTGCATGACCCCTGTGAGCTGAACCGTAGAGCAGCGTTGAACTCATAATTTGCACGAGGTGAGCATAAAACCTATAAAAATATTATTTTCTGTGTTTTTTTTCCTATTTCAGAATTTATTTATTTTTTACAATGTCAGTAGTAGATGAGGCTTTCCATCCCAGGCTTGCTCTGCAGAACAGGCTAACATGGTTTGCTCTGTGTGTAGGACGTGACTCTTGTTTCCTTCAGCTGTATACTGGGATGCCTGTAAAAAAAATCAGTAAAAAAGCTCATGTTCCACATCAAAGCCAGTGCCAGATGTGGTGCCAATAGCATCCTTTCTGATTTAATATAACACAGAATAGCATTGTGGGTGATGCTATTTTGGGATGCCCATGTTTCAGGAAACAGTATCTAAGTGAAACACTCTGCAGATATTTTACTGGGAAATAAGGAAAAGCAAGCTGTTTGGAGTTTGTTTCCAACATATAACTTAGATCTGAGCTCTGTCAGACTTCTTGCATTTCTTCCCCTGACCTCACCTTTGCTGGGCACCTCTTTCTTTAGCACCTAAGAGCTCCAGTGCCTTACAAGTATGGGGAATGGGAAGGGGGAGGGATGAAAGCAGAAGCCTAGTATCTACAGCTAAGTAAGAAATTCAAGTCTCCTAATACCCAATGTGGATTGGATGCTGAGTCAAGCCATTTCAGCCCCCAGAAGATACCTAGGTAAAGAATAAAGGTCTAATCTAAAGTATATTTAAGTCAATACATGCCTTTACTTAACTGTGAAGGGCTTTGGGTGAGGCTGAGCCTTCCTTAGCAAGCAGTGGTAACCAAAGAGAGCTGTGATTCTGCAATGCATCAAAGATCCTGAAAGACCGATGTCTTTCCAGCTAGCAAACTAATCTGAGGTAGGTAGAGGAGTGGCACTGCCTTCTTCTTGTTCACATCTGGCAGAAGTCTGTCCTGCGATTCGCTTTTTCATATACCAGAGGAGCTACTTGGCCTTGGTTTTCCCTTTATAAACTGTAAAGAGAGAAAGCTTGGAGAAATTAGAATTACTTGCGCCAGAAGTGAGCAAGCTCCCATTCAGTTTTCACAGGCCGCTGGACCCGGAGGTTATGAGGTGCCATCACCTTCCCGTGAAGTATTTTACAGTGCGTTCAGTTATGTAACAACTTTAAGGGTAAGTTTTTACTTTTGTTTGACTTTTATTCAGTGCTCAGCTTCTCTTGGGAAATCGGGAATCTTGATCCCTTGGGAGACTGCTTAAAACACTGTCCTTGGGACACTGCGCTGTAAAAGCTGCACAGCAGTTCCCAGGATAGTGATTTGGGAGCCAATTTTGTCTTTCATTTTTGTTTTCACTTTTCAGGCTGAATTTTCCACACAGTGTCCTGGCCAAAGGCGATTTGGTTTTGGTTTATAACCTGACCAGGGATTATTCCGTTAATTTTGTTTATATTAAAAAAAAAAGTGCATTTACTCCTATTTACTCTTGCACTTTTTAACAGCTCCACAGCTAAAAAAGCAGACATACAAATCCAGTATGCACATCATCCTCCCCGAGACTTGTTCTAGCATCACTCACAGTGAGTTAATAGGAGTCCTGTGTTTACAAGGTGGTCATGGACACTTCTGGGATGCCCATGAACGCATAAACTGGCTTTAGTTCTATAGAATTGTACAGATTTATTTTTTTTTCCCAGCCTTGCACAATGCATATATAGGAACTTTTTTAGTAAGGAAGGAAAGGATCTAGTTGAACTGGACTTTTTTGTGGACCGGTGAATGGTTAAGTCAATTGCACAAGCTAAAGAAATGTTCCTCTGCTTGTTTGACTTTGGTAGGTTCATGCATTTGGAGGATGACTTTGAGAGCAGGAGGTTACAGGAACCAGCTGTGTGAGGAGCCTCTCCCACGTAGCGGTGCTCGGTACCGTGCACGAAACTTTCCGTCCCAGGCAGGACTGGACGCAAGCCCGCCAGAAGAACAGGGGCACTGAGCCAGTTTGTTTTTAACAAAACAAAGTTATGCAATATCATGTAATTCTGACATGTTCCCAATATGCGGCAAATGAAGAACTCACTCAATACAGTATATCTCTGGCCATATCATTTGAATATAACTTGTTTCCATGACAACCTCCACTTAACAGCTTGGCTGATATGAAATCATTCCTCGATGAGGAAGCTTTTGCCAAAAGCATTGGGATTCAACACTTTAATAGCATGTTTTAGGTTTTAAAAAACATTTATTTAAGCCTATGGAAGCAAATATCAAATAAAATCCCTTCATCCTCACCTCTGCCTCGGCTCTTGGTTGATCAGTTTATCTTCCTGGGAACCTCTCAGAAGCAGCTCCTGTGTTACTTAATATGCTTCTGAAGTCCCAGGCAGTGTTTCAAGAGCAAGTGATCGTGACACCAGCGTTTGATAGAGAAATTACATTCCATGGCTGTTGGCTCAGCCTACAAGGCAGCGGGGCAGCAGCAGCAGCAGCTGGGCACAGCAGCCAAGGCTTGTGTTTGAGCCATCCCTCAGGTCCGTGAAGGTTTAGGCTCCAAATAGCTCTGCCTTGGAGTAAAAATAGGAGCTTTGGCTGGAGAGAGGTCTAGCCCAACATTTCACACAGTTCATTTTGTATCAAGAGCGCTGAACAAACAAAACCCAGGTATCTATTAGATGTTTGCTAAGGTGCCATACTTATCACCTCAGAAATAGCTCTGGGACACTTCCGCTGTGAAAATAAATATGACTGCTCATATGTTGCTTGTTCCCTTCCAGGTGCTACGTTGCATTAGAATATAGCTAAAATAAGCCCGATGCTCTCCTACTATTTCTTATGTACGCAGGCATTGCACTTGCCACAGTGATGGTACACACCTGTCAGGGGGAGAAAGGATGGCGCTGATGGTTTTAAGAGGCAGTCTGCCCCTTTGAACCACCGTTGCTTTATGTCACGAGGATTCCCCGCAGGGTCTGTGGGAGGAGCTACTGGAACAAGGCAAATAACATTTTACGCACATGTAATGTACCCATTGCTGTCAAGATTTTGGGATCAGCAAGGATTATAAGAGTAGGGAGCTAAATCTCAAGTAAAATTGTGGAGACTTATGAAGTATTCATTGTTTTTTTCTGGCTATAGTGTGCCAACTTCAGCTCTAATTAGCCCCAGCATGGAGCAACTTGGGCCCCTGCTGAGACAAAGAGGTTCAGGTGCTTGAAACTGGCTGCAAGAAAGCAGTGCTAGGAGCACACAGAATGAGGCAGAACAGTATTTCCCACTCCAGTTTTTTCTCCCCCCAGTTGTTACCTGGGAAAACTTCAGCTGTTACCCATCTGAAATCAGCCAAGCTAATCTACCGCTGATTCTTGCTCTCTATCACACAGTCCTGCTTTATAACACCTTTTCATGGCCTGAATCGGTTCACTAACTTGGCAGAAAATTACCTGTTCACCCAGAGAACTCCACAAGCAAAAGGAGGATGTGGCTGGGAGAAGGAGTAAGGAACAGAGCCAGGCACACCTTCTGCAGCGGTGAGCTTTAAATCAACTCATCTTACCTTTGTGCCACCTTGCAGCACAGGACTGCACCATAATGCAGTTTGTTCATGGCAAATCTGCTTGAGAAGGTACAAAAGCACAGGAGATGGCATCACCAGGGTTTCTTTAAAAAGGAACCTTCCAGATATATGGCAAATGTCAATAAAATATTTTTTAATTCAAGTCCTATAAATATCTCTCTGGATTTTTAATCTCTGAACTGGTTTTACTCAAGGTGTGCTGGCAGCAGGGGGTGGCTAAGCAGAATCAGGAGGTTGTTCTCACTGTTCTTTGTGAAATCCATCTCCGGAGACTCGTTTTTCCCTCTATGTCACGACTTCTCAGAAATCTCTGTAGGCAAGAGATGTGCTAATTCAATGCATCCTGTGATTGCCCTTCCTCCACAACAGGATTAATTTACAGTTAGTTGAGATTCCCACAACATACCTTGTGCACTGTGAAGCCTGGTATTTACTGATGTAAACAAGAAATAAACAGAGGCTTTATATGTCTTATTTGGAATAATGATACAGGCTCTGCCGCCTGGTACTCGCTCTGTGTCTCGGAGGTGGGGGGGGTTGTACTTCTATATTGTTCCTTGCAGCTCAGGTTGTTTGTAACCGAATCATTCGTTTTCAGCCGGAGCTGTAATGTTTTAAATGATGAGCAGCTCTCCAATAGTGGAATCTGGAGGTTTTCACTGAAGTGTGTGGTTCCCATCAGAGGTAGGTGCTGGGTTCAAAGTTAAGTAGTTTTTTTAACATACTCCAGTGAGTTTGGCCTTACTTCTAGAGCGATGCTGCTGCATGACCAAAAAATTAACACTTTGCGGGCAACCTCAGCAGGGGACGCCAAAAATGTATTGGGCGTGGAGGCTGTCAAGAGCAATCACGGAGGCACCCTTTAGCATTGTAAGAAATGAGCGCTCTCCTCTTCTCTTCCTGTCTTCTCCAGCTCTTCTGAGTAAATCTGTGCCTAGATACAGCCATTTGTTGTGGGTTTTTTTTCAGGTTTAACATTTTGGTGGGCTTACCATTAAAATAGAGAGAAAGCTTGGAGTGGGCATACCAATGAATTTTTAGATTCCAAGCTCTCCCAAATGGTCATTATCTTGCCTTCTATTTAAAGAGGAGTAAATTAAATTGCAAGAGATGGTGCAACTGGTTTTCCAGATCTTATTTAATTTGGCTTAGCAGTTAGCATTTTCCATCTGCACAACATAATCATTAACTTTTTTTGTTTCTTCACTGTCACTGTACAGGCTGCTTTTTATGGGTGATCTCTGCCCCTTCTTACTGTTAGATTTTTATTTCTTGAAAGGAGCATGTCTTGATTTTTCTTTTAGGATGAAGTGTATATAAAATTATTCATCCTACTAAATGTGCTTGCAAGGAAACCTATGTGATTCATGGTCTTTGATCCTGCTATCACTTATGTGGGTGTTTAACTTTACTACTGTGCATAGTCCCACTGGGGAGAATCTTAACTTAAAAAATACTCTTACAAAAATAACGTGAGGTTTTTAGCACATGTCCATGCTGGATTATGAGGAACAACTCCCTGTAAAACCAAGCATGTAAATTAAACAGGCTGTAGAGAAGATGAGAGGACAGATAAATTATGTCTCCCCCCCCCCCCCCCCCTTAAGTCTGGAAATGTTCATTGTTGCATTATTGTCTTCATCCACAGTCAGTTTGCATGGTACTTGTCCTTTCATTTTGTGAATGCGTCAGGAGTTTGTGTCCTAAAACTTGGATTTTTAGAGAGATTTAGTTTTCTGGTCAGCATTGCCAAGCCAAACTGAGCCTGAAGCTTATTGTCTTTGGAAAGGTAGCCCAGAGCCCCATCGGCCCTGCGGGGCGACCTGTGTGTGTGTGTGTGTGTGGAGAAGGGGTTGCTGGCAGGGTGCTGGGTGCAGGATGGTAACACGGGGTACCCCGCCTGCCCAAATGCCTTATGGCCCTGGGTCCCTGAAGGGCTCCAAGGCAGCAGCTGGATGCCTCCCCTCCGCTGTGCCCCCCAAGAGGGGCAGAGATGTGGATAGGGGTGAGCACATGTGATGGGCCCGGGGTCAGGGCCCCTTTGGCTGGTAAGTGCCTGGCGGAGAAGGCCCTGGGGGTGCTGGCTGACAGCCGGCTGGGCATGAGCCAGCAGTGCCCGGGTGGCCAAGGAGGCCACCAGCCCCCGGGCTTGTGTCAGCCCTGGTGTGGCCAGCAGGAGCCGGGCAGGGATGGGGCCCCTGTGCTCGGCCCTGGGGAGGCCCCACCTCGAATGCTGGGCTCAGGTTTGGGCCCCTCGGGACAAGAAGGGCCTTGAGGGGCTGGAGCGTGTCCAGAGAAGGGCAGCGGGGCTGGGGCAGGGTCTGGAGCCCAAGTGTGCTGGGGGGCGGCTGAGGGGGCTGGGGGGGTTTAGCCTGGAGAAGGGGGGGCTGAGGGGAGCCCTTCTCGCTCTCTGCAGCTGCCTGAGAGGGGCTGGAGTGAGGGGGGGTTGGTCTCTGCTCCCAAGTCACCAGTGACAGGACGAGAGGAAACGGCCTTAAGTTGCACCAGGGGAGGTTTAGACTGGATATTAGGAAAAATGTCTTTACTGGAAGAGTGGTCAGGCATTCGCACAGGCTGCCCAGAGAGGTGGGGGAGTCGCTGCCCCTGGGGGTATTTAAAAGACGTGTAGATGTGGCACTTCAGGGCATAATTTAGGAGGCCTGGGGGTGTTGGGTCGACGGTTGGGCTTTGATGATCCCAGAGGTCCTTTCCAACCTTAATAATTCTATGATTCTACTCTATGATTCTTTCTGGAGCCGCCCTCGGGCGGGCGCTGGCCATGCCCACCGCTGCCGCCACCGGTGCGGCTCCCGCCTCCCCTCACCCGGCTGTCCCCTTGTCTGTCCTTCCCGCCGCCCCCCCCGCCCGTGCCTGGATCTCGCTCCCCCCGCTCCGTCCCTCCCCTTGCCCGCCTCCCCCCCCCCCCCCCCCCCGCAGCGTCCCTTGTCCCCTCCCCGGCCCGCCCCTCGCCCCCCCGCCCGGCGGGGAGATGGCGCTGAGCCCCCCCGAGCGGCGGGCGGCGGGCGGCGGGGGCCGCCGGCGGCGGGGCGGGCAGGCGGCCGGGCCACCGGGGCTACCGCTCCACTCGCCATGGACCTTCTGGCTGGACAAGTGAGTGGGGCCGGGGGCGGAGGGGGGGCGGGCTGCGGCACTGCCGGACGCACCGACCCGCCGGGGAGCTGGAAGGGTGGTGGTGGGGGAACCCCAAAATCCGTCGGTGGAAAGCATCGCTGCGCTTTAGCAGTAGTGCTCGTCGGACAGGTTGGACACGGGGACACGAATCCTGCGCCGCACAGGGGAAAGTGGCGGCCCTGGTCACGCTGGTGCCGCCCCCCAGCTGAGGGGCAGCGCTGGCGCTTTTGGGGAGTTTGATGGTGAAATCGGTTTCGGAAACGCTTTCGGTTTTGTTGCCTGAATCAATGTGCGTCCGTTGAACTACGTCGTCGGTAATGTTTGAAACTCTAAATTTAGACGTGACGCTTGCCAGCCCCGGGAATAGAAGGCTAAAGGTTATGCTTCGCTGCTGCTGTGATTGTGCATCGCCGGTCCCTGATGTCCCGGCCCCAAAGGGACCGAGTCCCACCGGCCCGGCCGTGACATGTGCAGTGTGACAAAGTCAGGTTTGACACCCGTGGATGATCAGTTCTTAAAATCTGAAGTGATCTGGTTTGAAGGATTAGCTAAAATTCATTAATTAACTGCAGCGTTTGCCTAGTCATGTTGTATTTCACGTGCTCGGAGCGTTACGTCTCTAACGGTGGTGGAAAGGGGCTGCAAAGGGAGCTCACCCCCGCGATGGGCACAGCGAGGCACAGGGAAAAAGTACCTATGTCAAAATGGAAATAGTTTAAAACCAGGATTTGATATTGTTTTTCTAGTGTGTATTTTCCGGCATCTTGTTTTTAATCTTCTGCATCTCCCTTTTCTCACTTTTCTGTTGTGTTTCTCCTCTCCCCCCACTCCAGAAGGAAAGTTCTCCTTTACAAGCCTTTCTGCCGCTGAACATCCTGCCTCATGCTATTGGTAAAACTCTCCTCTTTTTTTTTTTTGTTTAGCTTTTCAACTCACGACAGAGAAATAGCAAGCAACCATTGAAAGCACACAAATATTCTCAGGTCCTGCAAACCAAACCTTATAAATAACCCCAGAAATTATTTCTGGTTAATCCTTTTGAACTCATGACACAGTTCACGTCGGGTTCAGGGGCTGAGTTGTGTTTTCTGTTTGTGTGTGTTTAAAAAGCGCCATTTGGACTGCTGTTTAAGCAAGCTGCCATCCAGATCTGCTTGTTTACATGAGTCATGTGGAGATAAGCATCTCTATCTTTTATAATCAGTGCCGGAATTTAAAATCCATTTCAAGTTCCTGAGTTGCATCATGACTTTTTTTTTTCCCCGAAGTCTTGGTTCCACTGTAATTTAGACCCTTAAAATTCAGTTATTCTATAGATTTTTTTCTTTTGCTTCTTTCTGATCGCATGTAAGTGCATTTAATGATGTAGTACTGTTGTTCCTTAACTCATGAAACCAAGAGTGTATGTGTAGGAAAAAAAGAGGGGGACCACATATACATAAAACTGTGTGTTTTGTTTACCTGCAACAGTGAGAAGGTAATGGTGGGGAACAAGAATGACAGCAAACAAGGCATGCTTCATACATTTAAAAACCATTTAAGGCATTAAAAGGCACAGAAGAGATGCAAACATGAACTTCATTTACTGCAGCGTGTGGAGGTTCATATCGCCCTACAGAGCCCCCCAGAAGGGGCTGTGACATCTATTGGTAGACCCACAGGGAGCTGATGGAGGGGTCGTTGCTTAGGCTTGTACAGGATAGACTTTCCACGAGCGAGAACTGTGGGCACTTTTTTGACTTTAGTAACACACAGCGTGGAACAGCGATGTTTCCTCATGAGATGGTATTGGTTTTTCACTGCTGCTACATTTTACCCTGTACTTGGATTGAAAAGCAGGAAGCAGTGACCCTTAAGGATAAATAGATGTGGTAATGTATAGGTAGTTATCTTTTTCCATTAAATTTCTGTGAGAGAGATCCATGACATAGATTCCACCATCTCCAAAATGTATCTTTTCGTTCAGTCACACTTAAATATCCATCAGCTAAGCCGTACTTTCTGTAGCATCTAGTGACATTCTGCCAAGGGATTCCCTTGGGGTTCATGAGCTTGCTTTTATCATAGTGTCACTCGATGCATCTCCTGCTTTAGAAGTGAATGCCTTTGTTTTATTTACATTAGCACTTGTTTGTGTGAATGCCTTGGCACAGGCTTAACATCTGGAGGCTGGGATCCTGTGACCAGGTTCTGGTTCGTTGCCATCATCTCACACGTGTCACAGGGCACCAGCATTTCCCGTAAGTGCTAAGCCTTTCTTGGTATGTGTGTCTGAAATAGTAACCATCTGATATCGCTCTCTTGTATCTTACCCTGTATATGCTGTAGGAAAGTGAGCATGATGAAAGCATTTGGGAGAACATTATTCACCAGTTTGACAAACAAGAACCCATCTGTGATCTTCAAAAGCTTGCAGGTCAGCAGTTTCGGAGAGGTTGTTGGGTGTTTTTCTCTTAAGACAAACAAGATTTCCTTTTTAACTGTTAAAATGTTTTAAGGTCATGTGCTAAAACTTTTGAAACCAGAGGTTTAGATCTGCTGTTTTATTTCCTCCATTCTGCAGGTTTCCAGGTTCATACCTACATGTGTCCTTCACAGTACTCTTTTGCATGCAGTGCTGTTATGGTGCATGGGGAATTCCAGCAAGTCTTGCAGATGCCTTTGGTGCCACCTTGGGAAGCTGATCCGTGCTGGTGGCTCTTCACAGTGCTTATCTCAGCGATTGGTGCAGGGTCCTGCTTATGATGGCCTCTGGCTTTGAATTGACAGGGTGCCTTTCTAGTTTTTGCTACGCTGTGTAGTCTCCCATTTTCTTACAACAAAGCGTCAGTGTGCGTCACTGAATATAACAAATTACAAACAAGGATTTCAAATCCGGTCACTCTATTCATGTTGTGTAGCGTGTTCAACACGGGGTTTGCACAAAAGGAGAAGTCAAGTGAAATGACCATCAAAGGCTGGGATGTTCTGGGTAACAAGCCATGTTAGGCACTTGAAACCATCCCTTAATGGGATTTGGGGTTGTGGGTCTGGGTGCGATCTTTGTGTAAATACAAAGCGGTGAAGCTGTTTATGCTTTTTGATGTACGTGTGGACGTGATGCCAACACCCTACTTTGTCAACCTTGCAAATCGGGACTGTCATTTAGCCTGGGTATTGTGTGCCACCTCATGTTTAATGCTACACCAAGTAAGCCTTTCCCTACCAAAAGAACAGAGAGAACATACTAATACTTGTAGTCATCTAATTTTTTCAGCCTCATGATGAGAAGCCTAAGGTTTTGTCAGTGGTAACAGTTTTCGGTCCAATGCATGCGTGCACGTGCGGCAATGAAGATGTTGCATGTCCTTGAAAAAAGACCACTTTTGAAGATCTAACTGCATCTGAGCTGCCAGCATTGCTGACAGGCCACTTTCAGTCAACAGCAAGGAAAATATCAATACCCTTCTATAAAATCAGTGCTACCAGAAACAGAGCACATATCACACAAAAGCCTAGTACAGAAATATCACTTCTAGATAAACCTCGTCAGAGGTGCCCTTGCTTCCATGGAAGTCTGAGCGTGGAGCAGTGCAGATCCCATTGCAGGATCACGGCCTACCTGCCTTGTCTTCTTGCCTGACTTCTAAGTGCGTTTAGGTAATTTTGTTTCCATTGCAAGAATAGTTTAACTCTTCTGTATCTTTCTGAGAGGAAGAATATGCTTATAAACATTGTCAAGTATAATGCAATGTTATTAGTCTACTCCAGGAAAGTGAAAATATTCTTGCATAAAGATATTATCCTTATGTGCTGATTTTTTCTCTCTGCATGTTAAATGATAAGTTAGATTTAAATGAAGTTTAATACAGAAATTCTGGTAACTGAACCATTTTCATAATAATTGAGAATTTCCCTAACTCAACACATCAGATGTTTGAAACTAAACTTAATATTTTTCTTTCTTCCCTATAGCAAAATCTTATTTATCTAGGATCATCTATTTCATCTATTAAAGCCTATGAGTAGGTGGCTTACAAAGAAAAATGATGGTTAACATTATAAGAACGTTCAACCCAGTAAATGCATTTTGACAGGCTTTGATGGCTTGAAATCAGTCTTTGTATTCAGGATGGATTACCAGATTTATTTAGTTGCCACAGCATGTTTTTGAGTTTATGCTTCGTAAGTAAATATTTTGCTTATTTATACCCGGAGCAGTTGCAGCTAAGTACTTACAGGGGTATTTTCAAAAGTGCTCAACAGCTTTTAAAGCTCCCACTAAAGCTGTGATTAGATTCCCACTGGGAAACAAAGGCCAGTGTGAGCACGTATGAAAAAACTTCTATCCTTAATTCTTTGCAGGGAAACAGAAGAGCTACAGTTCGCATCAGACATTAACATAAGCGCAACCACCTGGAGGTTTAGTCATGGATAAAACAATGGAACTTATCTTTGTATCCTTTGTTCTTTATTCGGCAGGAATAATGAAGGAGTAGTGAAGCAAGCTGGCATTAGGATTCAGTTTGCGTGGGTTATCCCTGCTTCCATGTTCCACTTTTAGCTCATGCCCCTGCAGCTTACTGTGAGATGTGGTACGGTGGGTCTGGCCTGATGAAGCACCTCGGTTATTCCTGATATTGCACTAAAATTTCTCCCATAAACATTCTGGAGATGCAGAAAAGGGCACAACACAGGCAGTCCAGGAGAACCGCTGAATATTTTATGTTCAGGCTCTCTGTGGGGAACCCAGATGTGCATTTGTAGGTGGTGTGGCGACAGACCAACTATATCCATCCCAGAAGAGCTGTCAGTGCCTGGCTGGGAGGACCTGTCCCCTCCTGTTAGCGTGTTGTAGGGATTTGCAGGGCCTGTTGAGTTACTTGGAAATGAATTGTTCACCGTGGCAAGAACTGACAGTTCAGCGTGGCGTATGGGATTAATTTTATTGTTGATGGCAGTAAAATTATCCAAAAGGGAGGAATCCTGTAATGGTGTCATTTTAAGGGCCAATATTGTCAGGGTTCCTGTTTTGTAGTAGCATGTGTACTGAGGTTTTCCAGCAAAGTACCCAGCCATCTTACCACTCCTAGCTTATAGTGCCTGTTGGAAGAGTTACAGAAATAGGAATTTCTACATTTGGAACTCACCTGCCATTTCTGCTAACTTAATCTAAACTTACTCTGTGTACTCAGTTAAGAAAATAGAGATCACAATTTCATGCATTTCAAGGCATGAAAACCATTCAGTTGGCATTTGTGCTGATCTGCTGAGTTTAAGGATGGCTATCGCGGAATCACAGTGGTTCAAATTTGTCAGCCGTCTGTAATTTTGCAGGAAATTCTGAGATTTTTTTTCTCCTTCCTTCCGTCTGTCTGTGATTCAAATACTGTCTCTGCCTTATGCACATCCATTAAACCAAATTTCTGCAGGTGTAGTTTCTGCAGCAAAATGGTACTGAACTTTTAAGTTGATGCAAGCCATCATTTTCTCACTTGCAGTCCATTTAATAATTTTCTTTTCTTATAAAAAAGTTTGGAGGTTCATATTCATACCTGTGAATCGCTGACACTTTCTAGAGCTCAGTGGAAGGCTGAAGTAATGCTGTGTAATCTGGTGGGCATGGAGCACCTGCCAGGCAGGTTACTAGGAAAAAATGGTTGCTCACCCTAACTTCTAAAACAGATAATTTGCTGGTCGGTTGGTGTTTTCTGCCAGCTGGTCACATAGTTTCTCTGGAAAATATTATTTGTAGCTACCAAAATGAACCATTTTATGACCTTGGAGTGGAATATTCTGTCTGACTGTCTTAGCTGCTCTTTTAAATGGCATTGAATTTGCTAAATGGCTGCTGTGATTATCTAGATAACCTTTGAAGGCTATCGTTAGAGAAAAGATTTTAATCTTCTATTTGAATAGACCTTAGTATCAGAGCATCTGGGAGGCAGTGTCAGTGTGAGTATAGAGAGCTGCGATACTGTATGTTGTACAACAAAGTTAACCCCGTATGTATTTGCTAAGTTAGCAAACTGGCAAAGTAGTGCTGAAGAGAAGTAATTTCTTGGGCAGTGGTGTGAGACACCAACAGGCAAAGTTGTCTCAGGTTTTGCTTGTTTGTGTTCAATAATATATGAAGTGAAGCTTAGCAGAGAGGTGCTACTTCTGTCGGCAATAAGCTAAAAACAAGTGGTAGTTTGTTGCAAATCCACTACTCCCTACTGACAAACACAGTTAAATCACCTGCTAAGTTTTCTGTCTGTTTTAACTTACTAATTTTGGGGTTTTGTGCATACAAAAGCAATCTGACTGACTCTGTTTCTGTTAAATACTGCAAATTTCTCTTTTTGCTCTTTAATGCAAAAAAACCACCCCAAACCAAACCCCCCACCTTACTAGAATTCCTTTTGAGCACATTGATGAAAGTGGTGTTTGTTGTTGTTTTCAAGTTATCAGTTTTCCCATGAGAGGTTTCATAGTTCATGAGCCACAGGACTAGAACCTGCACCACAGTGATTTCTTGGGGGTTTTGTTTGTTTGTTTGTTTTTATAACGCCTAGTTAGTGGTTTCTGAAATTTGGCCACCTAACACTGTTCTTATCAGTTCCACCGTTGCAATCTACTGCTATGTCTAGTGATTAACAGGAAAAGAGTGAAGCAGGTGTTAGTTTGTCTGTTTTACACTGAAAAAGCTGGGAGGGATTTCTCTGCTGGTTTTTGTTGTGGTTTAGCTCCAGGTGGCAACTCAGCCCCATGCAGCCATGTGCTCACTCCCCCGCAGTGGGGTGGCGGAGAGAATCAGAAGAGTAAAAGTGAGAAAACTCATGGGTTGAGATAAAGGCAGTTTAATAGGTAAAGCAAAATCCGTGTGCGAAAGCAAAGCAAAACAAGGAATTCATTCACTCCCTCCCACGGGCAGGCGGGTGCTCAGCCATCCCCAGGGCAGCAGGGCTCCATCACGCGTAACAGTTACGTGGGGAGACAAATGCCATCATTCTGAATGTCCCCCCCCCTTCCTGCTTCTTCCCCCAGCTCTATGTGCTGAGCATGTCGCCATATGGTGTGGGACATCCCTGGGGTCATTTGGGGTCACGGTCCCAGCCATGTCCCCTCCCAGCCCCTTGTGCCCCTGGCAGAGCATGGGGAGCTGAGGAAGTCCTTGACCAGTGTAAGCATTACTTAGCAACAACTAAAACACCCCTGTGTTATCAACGCTGTTTTCAGCACAAATGTAAAACACAGCCCTGTACTAGCTACTGTGAAGAAAATTAACTCTATCCCGGCTGAATCCAGGACAGTTTTGTATACATTTTTAAAATAACTTAGTTTAATAGGACCCTTCAAAAACATTAGAGCTATAATTCTTTAATTGAATTTGATTTGAATTAATTTGAAGATGTGATGCTGTTTCAGTCAATTTGCATATCAAATGTCTTCCTTTGCATTACTACCTAGCTTTTGCCCCAGAGCCTGAATTATATCTGCAACATCTGGGAGTTACTTTAGTGTTTTCCTGGACACATTTCATGCCAATCAGATGTATCAGGGCAAACAGCCACATTCGTAGGAAGGCCACTGAGATCTGGTTTGCCCGTTTCCTTTCTTCAGCAGGTACTGCAGCAACAACTGCTTTGTCCTCTGTTTCCTTATATCCGCTTCCTTGCTTCTGTTTCCAGATTTGGTAACTCTACATGTTTTTGTTTCCTCTTCTGAGATTCAATGGGAGGTTGCTTTGTCTTTGATCTTCATTTTTCTTTGGAAATCCTACTTCACCTTCTGAGGGGGGAAAAGAATGTTGCCGGTTCAAACAGATTGATTGTGCCTTAGCAATTTTGTCCTCATTCCCTCAAATCGTGCCTGTGGGGGTGTGTGCTGGGAATTGTAAGATGGGTGCTATGATGCACTATTAGTGCGGTGACAGGAGCCAGTGATGTCTGGGGATATGGATGCGCCATCCCTTGCCGCATGCACTGAAGAGTCGTGATGAAGGTTATAAATAGAATCATAGAATCATTTAGGTTGGAAAAGACCTTTAAGATGATGGTGTGCGGTCGGTGCTGCATGTGCCTAAAGGGAGCAGCTCTGGATGGGAGTGGGGAATAGACAGTGTGAGGGTGAGCTGGAGAAGCTAACCTGTGCCTGGTGAACATCAATGCAACCCTGAGGTCTGGCAGTGAAACCAACCCGAGGACCTCTTGGCTTTACAAGAGCAGAAGGAATAAATGCTTGAGCAAGTCCAGGGGAGAGCTACCAAGATGATCAGGGGACTGGAGCATCTCCCTTGTGAGGAAAAGCTGAAAGACTTGGGTTTGTTCAGCCTGGAGAAGGCTGAGGGGGGATCTCATCAGTGCTTATAAATATCTAAAGGGTGGGTGTCAGGAGGATGGGGCCGGAATCTTTTCAGTGGTGCCCAACGCCAGGCCAAGGGGGCAACAGGCACAAGGTGGAACACGGGAAGTTCCACCTGAACATGAGGCCAAACCCCTTCCCTGTGCGGGTGCCAGAGCAGGGGCACAGGCTGCCCAGAGAGGCTGTGGGGTCCCTTCCCTGGAGACATTCACCCCCCGCCTGGACGCGGCCCTGTGCCCCTGCTCTGGGGGTGCCTGCTCAGGCAGGGGGTGGGACGGGGTGAGCTCCAGAGGTGCCTTCCAACCCCCGCCATTCCAGGGTTCTGTGAAATGCTGGTGGTGGAAGAGCTGCCTGAAGTCTTGGAGGTTTCCTGCATGTGTTGGGTTACAGGGCTCACCACACCACAGAGCTGTCCTCTGGGACTTGGTCTGCTCATCAGCCCATACACGTTGTCCCATCCACTCGGGGATGCTGAGGAGCTTGTCACAGGTGTGACCGGGTCCTGTGAGGACGGTGCCATCGCGGGGGTGAGGGAAGCTGGCGGCGGCCGTGGTCCTCTGCCGCATAGTGTCCTGGGCTCTGGGTGGCAGCAGTGGCTGCTGAGGAAATAATCATAATTCATTATGTAAGCTCTGTGGGTGAGCTTTCTTTTAAAAAATATGAAACACTGAGAGGATCTTAAAACACTCAAAGTGGATTCTGGGTTGTATTAAATGCAATTAAAAAGAAGCCCGGGATAGGAGCTTGTGGTCCCTTACTGATAGCCCTTTGTGTTGGAACTGTGGAACTTTTTTTGATACCTGACAGCAGAAGGGTTTGGGATGGCCATTAGAAGAAACACTGTTATTCTTGGTTTAAAACTCCTAATTGACCCATTTAATAAAAATATTTTACAAAATACTTAATTTATTCAAAAGTATAAAAGCACTTCAATTCCTATCTTTAAGTGAATCATGATAATTGGAATTGGAGTTTATTATGCAACTTCGTCATGAATCTTTCAACTTCACACTCATGTTCACTTTCCCCGTCCATCTCCCTTCTGCCTCCTTGATAAAATAAATATTTTTATTAACCTCTACTTTGTTTTCAAGGTCGCTTCCTGGGACAACAGCGGCTGAATGTGCATCAAATTTGAAGAAGATCTATACAGTACGAACAGTACAGGTAAGGTGTATAGCCTTGCTATAAGAATTGCCACACGTTATTATGTAACTTCACACCTTAAGTTTCGTTTTTCCTCATACGGATGAGTCACAGTTGCGGCTTTGCTCACCTGTGGTACGAAATGTGAGTGTCGCTGGTTGCGTGTGGTATTACTTTGTCATTGTTTGAATTTCATTTGGCTTTCCAGACCAGGAAAGGAGGAATATTGTTGGATTGATCAGGCAAGGCCCCCTCTTCTTAAACTTTCCTAAGTTTCTACTTGTGCCTCTGTTGGATTGGATGGATACTTGACGTATTGTAAATCTTTTTCCTGTCTTTTCTCCTTTTTTTTTTTAATACAGAAAATAATTACACAAAGCTACAGCTTGTGGGTATTTCTTCTTCTTTCTCTCCTTAAGCATGAATTAAAAAAATTAGCAAACTGACTTGAATTAAAGTACTTTTAAATCATGCAATACTCGCAGCAATGAGAAATTCTGCATGTGGCTGTATCGTCTGCCAGTGCCGAGCAGTGGGCATCTCTTGCAAATAAAATTGCGTTTATTTTAAAGTGGAGTGAATTGGTATTTGCCTCACCTTAATGCTAAGCTGACTCTAGTTCACTTAATCTCTGAAATTCTAAGGTAATGCCAAAACCTCTGTGAAGGAGCCTGGCCATAGTCACCTACTAAAGTTCTAAATAAGGCTTTCTCATTAACATCTGCACAACTTGTTACGTTGCATGAGATATTTCTTCTCTGCTAATTGACCAAAGAAACAAATTGGCTTTTGGAGTTCTCTGGCGATGAGGTTATCAGTGGAAGTACTTTGGCATAAGGGATGGAAGTGTCCTGCAGAGCCCTGGGAGAGGTTCCCTCTCATGTCTCCGTGTCAGCAGGATGTCCCCATTGGTCACGCAGTGAAGTGACACTCTGAAGTTAAAGCTCACAACAGAAGCGGGTTTGTTTTGAAACTGCCTGCAAAGGTTCCTGTTGAAAAAAGGTCAGCCTAAGGCCCACAGACTGGTGTACACAGTATCTGGTGTTATATGTTTTCCCACTCTGAATCTAGCCTTCCTTATTTAAACAATTAAGTTCTACTGGCAGACAAACTAGACGTTTTCTTCTCATCAGGTTGGGGTTTAAAGTACAAAAAACTCCTTCAGGTCCTCTGGGAAGGCTCATGATCTGGATGAGGTTATTATGGGCCATGCTGCTAGCTTCTGATGTCTCTTACTGTGCTATCATACACATGTGATCTTCCTTGGAGAAGCAAAACCAAAATCTTAATCCGTTCCGTCACTGTCCTTCATGGGCAGTAGCCAGTCAGAGAGGAATGCCAGTCTGCACCACCCGAGGGATGTTTGAAAACCAAAACCTTCCACACTGAGTCCCTGGTTCAGAACACAAGAGCTCTGAAATATTTCCACAGGCATCTGCCAGCGTAGCTCTGCTCCTTCTACTTCTGTCGGTCCCTTTAGGGTTTGGGCACACAATCAGGTAAAAGTTGATGAAAGTTGAAATGGGTGTTTCTTACCAATTTTTTATATTTTTAATAGTTTTCCATCTCTTCTTGTGACTCGGTAATGGTAATGGCTGGTAGGTAGAATTGCCAAGGGCCACAAAATTTTATCATGTAATGTTGCAGTCTTTGTTTCTGAAGTTGTGCTAACGATTAAGAATGAGATAATACTTGATGACTTGTACTAATGCTTAATATTGCGTCACTGCATGTTGATGCAATAGAAGTCTTTAAAAACCCTTTCTTATTCCCAGCTGTTGGATGAAGAAGAAAGGGGATTGGGATCTTTTCAGTGATCCCTCCCTGTTGCTCACCACTGCTTTTGGGTGCCTTTTATCCACCCCAAACATGCATGAAGGCTTCTGCTTTTACCAGCAGAAACGCTGGGAAGTGATCTGATGGTTCCTGGCATCTTGGATCTTGTAATTTCTCCCCCATTCCTGTATTAACATGTGCATCTCAGGTTCTTTTCATCTGGATGAAACTTTTCACTGTGATTTAGACAAAATTGTTGGATTGCTAGTTAGGCATTTAGTTCAACAGAATTATTATTTGTGGTAGTTTTGTAACTCAAGATGATAATAATGACGTTTTAGACTAGTCTTAAGTGAAACAAGGTGGATATTTGATGTAAGGATATATTTTTAATAGTCTAAGAAATTTTTATGTACTGATTTGTTCTGATACGCTTAGTGTAACTCTGTGATTTTTTTTCTCTCTATTCTTAAGGACCTTGATTCTAAAGTAATCCACAGTTCAACTGCTTCCCTTCTTTCTACCCCCACCTTATGCAGAACAGGCATCTTAAAAAAAAAACAAACCAACAACAAAGTGAAATTGCAACAAGGTCTTTCCAGAGCATTTTATTATAATGTAGAAGGTGCCAGTTCTCTAGGAGCAGGACATGTAGTTGTTTTAGAAGAAATGAAGAAGGAAGTAAATCTGCATGAAACTTACTCTTTTATGTTAATGCAGCTACTATTTCTTCTTTTTAAGGATTTCTGGAGTGTGTACAACAACATTCCTCCTGTGGCAAATTTGCCTCTGAGATGTAGCTACCATTTAATGCGGGGAGAAAGGCGGCCGCTTTGGTACGTATGTTATTGTTAGACATTTCTGGGAATAGGCAGTGAAAAAACCTGAAGTGGTGAAAGGAGGCAGGCGTGGGAGAGGAGTGTCTCATTTCTGTTGCCTGCAAATGCCTGAACTTAAGAGACCTCTGAAAAAAATATCCCAAGGATCTTGTTAAGCTTAAAAGTGACTTGTACAAAAGAGTCGTTATTAAAACACAGGCTGTAATTTAATTGTACACCTCTGAACACATACGTAAGAAAGAAATTAAATTATGAAATAGAAATAAAGAAGTTAAATTATGCTTCTGAATTTCAGTTCAAGAATACACAGAATATGTTACTTCTATTTAAATTATTTTGAACTTGCAAATTTTTTTTCTTTCCACTGAAACTAGTGTAATAATGATGCAAATGACTGATGGCCTTTAACTGTTCCTCACTTGTGCAAAAGCATATAAATGCATGTATACTTTGGATTAAAACTAATTTAAGACATTATTAAGTGATTCATTGCAGCAAATTCCTACTTGATTGTAGGATAGTAATGGAATAAAGTATAAATCACTGAGGTTTCCCTTTCAGAAACGGAGTTTTGCATACGTTCTTCCTGGTGCAGTCCCGTCACATCTTAATTAGGTAGCCTAAACACTTTCTGAAGAGTTTTGATCTTTTTGGCATCGTTTGCATAGATTGTGGTTGGATTAGAATTCTTTACCTTGGCTGTGGTATGTCTAACTGGGTGGTGACTTAGTACAGGAGGGTTCTGTCCTAATCTACTGAAGATTTAAATAATTTTCTCAGGTGAAATGCATCTGAAGGTCTGTGTTATTGTTCTAAAAATACTGGTCAGGGTAGCTAAACTGGATTTGAAAGAAATATTGGTGTCTGTGTAAATCAACTGGGCCATTGTGTGCAGGTCTTGCTATCTTTGTAAGGACGAGTGAGAACACTTTGGGTTTTGTTTTTTCTATTTTTAGTTTTGATTTGGCAAGTGACAAAGGTGTGAAGTGCAGTGATCTTTTCTGCAAATATTACATCAGTTTTAAGACGGTCAAAGTAAACGTAGGTGCTGTATTTTAGGAAAGGGCTTGTGAGAGGTGGGTCTCATCAGTAACCTGTTAACTTTTCAGTAGTTACTGCCAAGAAGCTTTTTCTGAGATTATAGTTACAATATACTGGCTAATTGCAGCATTGTGTTTTAGGAAGAAAAACAAATTCCAAAGTAAGAGTTGGGGACTGCAGGATTTTGAAGATGTCCTTCCAAAGTTTCTCCCCTCCTTTCCCCAGTGTTTGTCTGCATTGTTGGGAGACCATTGACCCTGGGGAACCTCTATAGGTCTGATACTGGGCTTAGATACTCCAAAGATGAACTTTAGGTTGTTCCTTAAACTTTGCTGTTACAGAGTTTTAATGGGAAGCTAGTACCCTACTTTAAAATCTTATAAAAAGAACTGTGACAGAACAAACTTGAAGCTCACAGGTTTGTACATTGTGCCTTTGTCATTATGAGGCAGTTTAATGGTTATGTCTGCCCTGACCCTGGGCAGCTTCAGTCTTTCTTTTAATAAAGACAATTAATTTCTAGCTGTCACAAAAATGAAATGAAGTGTTCTTTTGTTAAACTGGATAAACTTGAGAGTAATAAGCTGATTCTGTAAAAATATGCCAGAGTTTTTCCAAAATAAAAGGTTACCATAGTAAAACATAAAATTGCTTTGTGGCTTGTTCCCATAGAGCACGCAGCCACTTCAAAGATGGTCTGTAGTCAGGGAAAACGTAAGTATTTTCCAACACACAAAACTTAGGAAAGGGATTAGGTGTTGAGAGATACACCTCATATGAACAATGGAAGAATTATCTCTGATGTCAGAAGTCATAGCTTGAGTCATGCTACCTGGGGTTAATAATTGCCTTTCAGATGGGATTTTTCTGGGAAAACGAAATGCTGAACATAGGTTTATCTACAAATGGATTTGAATGTTTATTTTACTGATCTATTTCCCATGACCAGGGAAGAAGAGAGCAATGCCAAAGGCGGTATATGGAAAATGAAGGTCCCTAAAGAAAGCACGGTATGTTACACTGACTTTTTACTTAGGCATCGTTCAGTAGGGGGAGTTCTTTAAACTCCATCTGTAAAGCTGTTGTAAAACTTTTTAGTTCTGACATCACCCAACACAACAACCAAACGCTAATTCAATGTCTATAACTTTTTATTTTAAGACAATGAGCAAAAGTTTCTTTTCAGGGAATTCCATCTCTCTTGCTTTTGATAACACTTGCCAATGTATTATCAAGCAAATGAAGGCTGCAGTGTTATACTCCATTTCCATTTGGGAACATGGTATTTTATAATCACCTGTGCTCGGACGACTGTTTGCTTACAGGCATGCGAAGGAAAATATATACATCTTTTCAGGGTAATATCAAGTACTAAATTGTAACCAGGACCTCAATAATGCTCTCCAAAAGTGTACACGCACAGTCCAGCGCAACTTTCAGAGGTTCACCAAAATGCTCCTAAACTCTCTGTCAAACTCAGCGGGACTATTTCTGCTCGGCGCTGCTTGTTTGCACCTGTGTATGGCTGTGAGTAGCGCTGTGACTAGCTGTAGCCGAACACGGGCCAAGGTGTTGTGTCCGCGGAGAGCTAATCCTGTCTCATGGCTTGCTCCCACGGGAAGGGGGAGGATCTCATTCATTCTCTCCCGATCCCTCTTGCACTGGCTCTGGTGCTCATCAGACTGTTTGTGAGCCAGCTTAATGCACTCGGATGCCACAAAAAGTCTCATATTGATTTTATTTTTGAGTGTATGGCCAAGAGACTTTTTTTTTGATGGGCGTAGGGCGACAAGGGTAAACGAGAAAAGACAAGTAGGATCATCCCCTTTGGCAACAGAGAGTTGTCAGATCACCTTGTATGCATCTTGTGAAACTGTAGTGCTGCTCAGGCTTTTTCCCTCTTTTTTTTTTTTTTTTTTTAATTTAAAAACGTGAAAGACAATCAGTTCAGGCATGTCATTGTTCTAGCCCTGCAGAGGCAACTGGGTTTCTTTTAGTGCCCCTAATCAAAAGCATGTGAGTAAATTCTCCTGTGAACTGTCACAGTGAGGAGATTTGACCTCTTCACACATGGTGTTTATGTGTGCAAGTGTGTTTTGGATCAGGCCTTTAAACACGGGAAGTGAAGTGTCAGAAAAAATGTGATTAAATGCTGAAAGATGGTACTTGAAATTTCAGCCAAAAGTTAATTGATTTTTGCCTGTGGGCTTTTTTCCGTATGTGAAGTGCAGCTTTCCTCCCTCGCAGTCCCAAGGAATCAGAGAAGACTGAAATTTTCTTTTTCGTCTTATAATCCAAGGTGTGAAGATTGTCAGAAGTGACAAGTGGTTTGGGGAGCCTGCATTACTGGGTGATGAATTTAGGGACCTCAGAGGCCGTGTTTTTCAGAGGCTGAATGACAGCCCTTTTTTGAAATGAAGGTAATTTTGATCTTCAAACTATGTACCACACATCCCAGGTCACTTCTGAAAGGTTTAATTGAAGGTGAACTTCAGTCAGCTTTTAGGGCCTCTGTAACTAGCATAAATAATACCTTTACTTCTATTTCTCATTTTTGGCTTCATTCTTCAAATCGTCACGTGTACACACAGCTTCTCCTCGGCTAAGATGAACCACCGTGTGCAGACCTAACTCAAACAGATGAGATGCTATAGCAGTGCTCAGCGAGGCTGTGGAGAGAGGGAAATGTAGTTTTTTCTAAAGATGCTAGTCTTTCCAGTGGTATGAAAAACCGACTGACAAAATACTGACACTTAAATGTTGTTGCATGTGTACAGCGACACTCCTGTATGCCAGGTTTTAATATGAAAACTAATACTTTTTAGATCCTCATAGGCCTGATCCTGCAACTGCTTGCTACTACTGGATTAAGTGCTTCCTGCCCTTGCGACCATTAGGACAACTCACAGCAGTGAGCACCGCGCCTGGTAATGAGTGTGCGTGGTCAGTCCCATCATCAATATACGAGCTGTTCACTGGCAGGCAAAAGGCACCGTGTCAGCGGCTGTCACGCAGATGTCATCGGCCTGCCTTGGGAGCCATCGCGTGGGATGGCCCTTCCCATAGCACAGCTTTGGATGGGGCATTAGATCAGGTGATGAGTCACAGAAATCCTTGTCATCTAAAAAATGGCTTAGGAGTACTCAGGAACGCCATTAAAGCAGTTTACTAGTTTGTCATCTTCGTGGCTGCTTGCTTTTTGTTTTAACCTGGTGCATTTGATTTGCTGGGGCTTTTAATAGTGCTAAAACTCAAGCTAACATTCCTTAGAAGTAGTATAGGAAAAAGTCATTATGGTGATATAAACAAATCCACAGGTTGATGTGTTCTTCTAAAAATAAATAAATAAAACTACTCTGTCCCTGTACACCCACACCTTGGAGCATGATGTTGGTTCAGACACATTTGGAGTTTTGTACGGGCTTTAGCTTAGGTGGTAACAAGTGTCGAAAGCAAATAAGTGTAATTAGTGTAACAGCCAAAGTAAAGTGGCAGGTAGCTTTTCCCCCTGTTTTAATTCTCTAGTGAGCATTTGAATTTGTTGAAAGATGGACTTATTTCATAGTCAAGGCAAATCAGAGACGGTGTTTAAATATAAGTCAGTTTAATTTCCTAGTAGGGTTTTCAGGTACTTCTCTTAATGTGGTTAGTAATTCTTTTCTGTAGAAACAAATGATCATAAGTGGAGCCTTACAGCCTTTTATCACAGGAAATTCTTGAGAGAAATCCGACTTGAACTAGTGCATTCAGGATGAGCTGTGGACACAGGTATAGCGAACGTAAATTTACTGTCAAATGTTTATTCTGTGTAACAGTATGTATTTTCAGGGTCTAAATTCTTGCTCCAACTGGATTGAGGAAATTAATTAGATAACACAGTGTGTACTTACAATAAATACTCTTTTTTTTTTTGTCTAGACAACCTCAGAAAGAGAATGCACTCAAAACTGAGCTAGCAAACCTAGCTTTTAAATTATAATAATGCAAATGTAACACTTTTTTTTCCCCCTGCTTAGGCTACAGTTTGGAAAGAGCTACTGTTAGCAACTATCGGAGAGCAGTTTACAGATTGTTGTGCAGCAGGTAATGTAAAAATGATTGAGGCTAGCATGACAAATTGAGTTTGAACACAGAACATGGAAACACTGCTAAAAATGGGCTCTAGGGCTGGAAGTCATGCTATCATTAGGAAGAAGACAAGGTGTTCTGACTGTCTTAATGCAAGGCTCAAGCTCAACAGCTGGCATCCCTGGGAAGCTAGCAGGTTTTCTAGTTATTAAATATCTGTTACCCAGTATTTAAATGATGAATAGTCATTCTCCGATGACAAGATTCTGGAAGCCCAAATGATGCTTCTGTACAGATTGTTTGTACTGTGATTGTTGGAAGCAACTGTATTAGATGGCCCCCAGCAGCTCTCCTGGTCCCGTCCAGTTAGGAGTTGTCAGGGGAAGCACTAGTGCGGACCTGAAGCAGAGAGAAGCTGCGTGGTTTTCCTGTGGTGACCCATAGCAGGGCCATAACACAAACCTGGCTGCACTGAATCCCAGGTTAGCACTCTACCTAGAAGCAATATGTTCATTGTTGCTTAAGAATACTGCTTAGGCCAAGGTAATTTGTAGTGTAATTGAATTTACATAAATATTCTTAAAGTACTTTGCTGGTTTACTGGAAAACAGTCATTAATCATCCAGAAGCTCACATGTGATTTTGGTCAGAGGTAATAATTTAACAAAGTTGCTTTCAGAATAAATACCTTCTCTAGGCTTGCAAGGTTGCACGTTTCATTTGGAAATGGACTCCGGGAAGGGACTGTGAGCGCTGGCTGGCTTAAGATATATCATCAAATGCTGCTTCTTAGTCATGAAAAGCAAGTACAAGTCTGTGACCATTTAATTTATTAAGGTTCAGTTACAGAACTGTTTCTTGCTTCTGGTCGAAGCGAATGATGAACTTACCGATCCATTGGCCTAGAGGGAAGGTGTTCCGGGAGCTGGTTACTAAACTAACTTTTCAGCTCAAGTGACACTTCTCCATCATTTCTTTTGACCATATTTACTTCCCTCTTAAGCGTGAATATCTGATTAAACTGGCTGTTGTGGTGACGGTGAATAACCCATTAGGAGTTTTCCTTCTCTGCTCTGTCATTCCAGAGGAAAGAATCATGTTTCTCAGGTTCACAGAGCAGTTCAGCAAAAACCTTTCAGACAGCTTCTCTCACACCTAGCTAATATGGTAGAGCAGGCCTGTTGCAGTAGCCGCTGCTGGTATATTCACCTTGGTGGCTTTGGGTTTTCTACAAAAAATTTTGATTGAATGAGTTTCTCAAATAGTGTATTTCTCTCATTGCCTCCCCAACTTTCAGTATTGGAAGATACAGAATACAAGCCTCAATCCTTGAGCTGTGAGAGACATTTCTAAGAGTTGCTTTTCAAAATCCTTAATATGCGTAATTGAGTTGGCGTCAAGAAGGGAGTGTTCCTGCCCTTTATACTGGTAGGGTGGTCTCAGGGTCAGTTTAAGCAAATCTGTGATATTTTGCTGCTTACAGAAGTAGTTTTTCCCTTGGCTGTGTGCTCCTGATACCACCTTTTGCGTTATTGTTACTGACCCCTTCCTCAGGATGGACGGTGCAGCTGCGCCACGGAGGTCACTGCTGGAGGCAGCCACTGCTCCCAGCGGTGACCTGGACTTAGGCTGAGCTCTCCATGAAGCTGCACCCTGAGAATTTAACACCAAAAAGGGCTTCTTCAGCAAAGCACAAAGTTGCCAACACTCGCAGCAGCAGCAGCCTGACTGTGGCTCTCCTTGCCCCCACCCCCCCCCCCCCAGCTGTTGCTGCCTTGACAAAATATAAAGGAAAAAAAGCTGGTATCGGATCTCTTCCCAGTGCTGTTCCTGGGTTTTTAGGGGTTTCGCCCTCACCCCCCCATTTTTGCTTATAGACTTTAGTGTAGGTGAATGATCTCTAGTAGTTTATAATGCTTACTGAAGGGAGTCTTGCAATTCCCTTCTATTCAAGTATAAGAGCACTAGCAGCAAAGATGAATAATCCTATGGCACTTTATTAAAACCACTATGAGGTATTATTCCCAATAGCTTCTATAAATACAGAGTTTGTTTCTTTCTGGTAACTATTTTGTCTGGTTTGAACATTGGTATTCTCCTCACTGGAGATTGCTCTTTTTCATTTCTTCAGTTTATTCAGCTTTTGGGCACTGTTTCATAATACATAAGTATGAAATTAGACATGTCTCACTTTTAAAGTATTCCTTAATGATGCTTCCTCTTCTGTGCAGATGATGAAGTAATAGGGGTTAGCGTCAGCATTCGTGACCGTGAAGATGTTGTGCAAGTCTGGAATGTGAATGCCTCTTTAGCAAGTGAAGCAAAAGTTTTAGAAAAGATACATAAGCTTCTGCCACACACGTCCTTTAAAGCGGTCTTTTATAAACGTAAGTGTTTTGAACTGTTAGTTTCTACCTTCAGCTGGAAAGATGCTGGTAGGATATTTCCATGGGAATATCCTGCCTGATTCATCATTAACCATTTAGAAACGTAGCAGCTCTCATTGCACTAAAATTATGTCACTTCAATGTAAAAATTAGCTATCATTCAAAATACAAGATATTTTTAGTTTAATTGTAGAATATATTTGGTTTCGTGTTTAATATGCCTGATTCGTAAAATGAATGAGGCATATCTCTTGATAACTCTCCAGACTACATGCTGTTCAACTGAAGTATTCATTTAGAGGAACCATTTGCAATTAGGATTTTAAGGGATCTCTTATTTTAGGCTCTATATCAATGTATTAACAGAAGAGTATATTCCCAAAGATCACTCGTTGGCATGTTTTGTCTTCCTTGACTGCTTTATATGTTGTTGTCTTCTATTTTTTTTAATCTTTTCAACTCCTTGACAGAGTTTACATGTTCTTTTATTCTTTTTTTCCTTCTCTCTTACTTAGCACACAGAGAGCATCATGCTTTTGAAGGCTGACGTGGAAAACACTGAGCAGTCTGTGCCAAGCTCATTCATTGTTATCTGGTGTTTTGAGATGGTCTGGACAAGGAGAAGGGTGGAGGGAGCCCTGCAGAAGCCCTACACGCAGCGACCCTTTTGAGTTTCTAACATTTCAGATTGGGAAAATGAGGAAAACCAGGTGCCTTGACTGCTAAATGTGCAATTCGTTACTTCTGGTTTGTTTGGTTGTTTGGGTTTTTTTAAATTTTTCATTGTTTCTTTGAAAAGATATTTTGGCCGCTTGTTTTTTTTCAATCAGATTGTATTTGTTCCTCTTTCACTGGGATAGCAGGCTTTCATTTCTTCTGTACTAAGTTAAATGCAAACGTGCGCAGAGATGGTATGCTGCTCTTTCTAGATTTGCTGTATGTAGAGGAATACTGGCTTCGTGAAATGTGTTTTCAATTTTCATTTTAAAACATTCCTATCATGTTAAGATTTACTCACTGGTTTCATCCCAAGAGAGAGAGAAATTGCACTGCGTTTATTCTAATAGTCAACATAATCTGGTTTTGCACTGACAACAGGACGCATACTGTAAAGGTAAATAGTAAAGTGTTCACTAAACGAGTAACTAAAGAGAGCACATTTATATTGGGACTAAACCTCTGTGGGATGTAGCGAGTGCTTTAATTGTAGGGATTTCAGAAGAGCCCCTGTTCAGACTAGAACGAGAGACCTTTCCGTAGGAAACCCTGCAAGCTCCACACCTCTCTCTTATATATATGAGGGGATGGGTTTTGAATGGTTTTGTATAGTTTCTTATCATATTTCTCTGTACTTTCATGATAAATTGTCATGAAGCATTTCTAAGGCATTAGACTAACTGGATCCGTCCCTCACGCTTCTGTGAGTACTTTTGGCCTGTGCCTGCACCCACAAAGGTCCGTATCAGAACTGCTGTTGACTTCAGTGCAAAGGAAGAGATCCCATCGTATGTAGTTTGAAGCCACCATGACTTCCTAAGTGACCTTTTAAAAAAAGAAAAAATAGGGAAAAGAAATGGATTTTGTGTTGCAGCATGAATATGAATACAAAATGTGTTGATCTTTAGTTGTCGATACTAATTATTTGAGGTGTTGGCTTGTTAGTATACTAACAAAGATTGCTTTAGTTCCTTTTACAAGAAGAAGCTGCAAGGAGCGTACACTCCACTGCCCGTTACCTCATTGTTAAGAGGTTTTTGTTTGGCAACCGTTCAGGTTGCGCTGATTTCCACATCTTTAGTGTAGTAAGAGGCAGCCATTAAAACCATATAAATTTTAAAATAACAATCGCACATTTGCGATTTTTTTACTGCCTTTGTATTTATGAATTAAAACTGTGCCGTTAATGAGCATTATTAATTAAATAAATTTTCTAAAATCCAGATGTCTTGCTTCTGTAATTGGTTTGAGATTAAATGTTACTGGACCTGCTTTTTTAAACCTGCATATTTTGCAGTAAAACTTACTCTCTTAGAAGGTATCTATGTTTTTTTCATAGATAAAAAATATTTTTAATGGATTTTTTTGGTTATTAAATCAGAGAGGAGGCCTGATGTTTATAAGTAGTATTTCTTGCGTGTATTCAGTTAATATTAAGAGGTATTTTTGAGTTGCAGTGAGATTGAGGTTTCAAAATGAAAAGCACAGACTATTACTAGTTTGATTACATGATGTTTTTCAGTTCACGCTGCAGTGACAGTATATGAAATACCCCAGCTAGCCTTGCTTACATTAATTTTTACCACTGTGACTTTCCAAGATGCATCTAATGCTGTGAGGATTTCTTTTTATAATATTACTCCCTTTGGATTACCTCTAAATTATCTGAGATCTGTTTTTTTTTAAAAAAAAAAAGAAGAAATAATAATTTCATATTTAACTACAAACAGTGCTGAAGCTTAGGGTAGTTTCTCTTGTACCTACGTCGTCACCCATCGACTCCTATGCGGAGCTACCCAACCCTCTTGAGAAATAAGGGAATGTAGGAAGGTGCTTTCCCTGCAAGGTGAAACGCACTCATTGCTGTGACCCTCATTTCTGCCTGCAGTGAGCATGGTTCCCCTTCGTCCAGGGAATGGGGTGTCCAGGCCTGAGGACGGCGGTCACCGTGAAGCGCTAGCTGGTATTTGCAGGGGTGACGTGCCTGGACAGCCTCCAGGCCTGTGTGACGGAGTCAAAAGTCAGAGAAGGGAGGAGTGGAAAACTTTGAGAAAAATGTTTCCAACAGCTCGATGAGCAAGATTTCTCACTCGAAATACTTTCCTGTCTTTGGAGGAAATGTGACTGGAATCCTAACAGAGAATTAATCACACACCTCACCCTTCACTTACTTCTACTTTTGGAAACAAGCCAGAGCCCCTTACCTCTCCTCCAGGTCCATTTTGTGCACAGATGCTGGCTTCGTAGAGTTGGATCTGCTGGCAGAAGTGGCTGATATGGTGATGTCATGGAAACTTGTTAATTTAAGATATTACTTTATTCATCCTATTGAAGGAAATTATTTTTACATAGCTGCCGTGCATGGCATTTTTATATTAAAGACCACTCTGCTTGAACATTGGAAAGAGGTTGAGAGAGACTTCATCCTGACCATAGGATAGGATGGCTGCTTGTTGACCACCAGAGTTCACATTATGAACTGCTGTCAATTTTTCATTGGTCTAAATCCTTAGTCTATAAAACTAGAGATTTTTCTGTATGGCTTAATTCTGTTGATGTTGTTATTACTTAGGATCTGGGTTGATGGATGTCTTCTGACTAAAATTCACCATATTGTATGCCACAATCCAAAACTGGGCTTGAATCAAAATGGGTATGCAGGTTTACAGGAACATGACAAATTTTGCAACCATTAATTTAAAGACTTCATAGAATTTTTGAACTATCCTTTCATCCCTGCTGATCTCTGTAGCACAGATGTATTTATACCAAATGATGTCGAGCAGTTAATTTTTTTTGTCTTTTAAGTGTTTATTATCTTCACCTGGAGATCTGCTTTATTGAACTTGATTAAATGAACCCCCCACTACTTCAAAATCATCTATGTTGTTTAAATGGATATCAAAGAAGAGCCTACAACTTCCTCTCAATATGAATTTCTGCTGGCATTTCAACGTAAAATTAAAACATGTAACTTCCATGGTGACAGACCACAAAGAAACTCCAGATTGCTGCGTTAGCTGGATTAAAGGAACCTGCTTTGCTCTTGGGGTGGCAATGAGCCCTGGCTGACACCTGCCCACACTGGGATTGTGCCTTTGGGCTTTATTTGGTGTCTGCTGGTGTGGCAGGTCACACTGAAGCCTTTCACGTGTCTGGGCATGTGTGTTTTTTACCCTGGCTGTTTTCATGAATTTTGTAGGAACTTCATATCCTTGATATACTTGTTCTGCTACCCAGATCTGCTGGTTGTGGAGTTACGGTTGTGTGGGGATCATTTTAGCCTCTATCCTGGGAGGCCAGGTAAGGAGAGAAGTGGGGGGAGATCCTGGGTTGGCTTTAGACATGTTTGTAGTACCTTGTAAAATGCACACACAGCATCTTCTTGGGAAAAGCTTTGGTGCTGTGTGGTGTGAAGCGGAGGGCGGTGGTGAGCTGGCTGAGGGAGAGCTGCACAGAGCGTGCAGAGGGAGCGTGGGGAGGCAGCGGGAGCACCAGCCCTGGGGGAAGAGGAGTCACTGCCTGGGCTGTGGCTGAAGCAGCTGGGAAAACAGAGCCAGGAGGGACGGCCGAGGAATGGCGAGAGGAAGAGCTTTTTGCTTCTGAGTATTACGCTTCTTCAGCTGGTTTGCACCTTCCTGGGGCTGAAGATGGCCGCTGGCAGCAGGCGAGGGCTGAGCTCTGATCGTTCCCCCCAACTTTGGGGGCATATCTAATTGCTTTCAATGGCTCCTCAGGCTGTGAGACAACTGCCGCTGGAGGGATTAGCTGGGAATTTCACTTAACAAGGATGCAGGGCTGTCTTCTGGGGCTGGCTAATTAACAGGATTCTACTCTGGTAATTAAATAGCGGTTTGCTGAACGCAACCTTAGTTGATGAAATCTTTGGAAAACATAACAATTAGCAGGCAAGGAATGGCAACTTTGCCTCAAAAGCCTATCCCCAAGCAGTTGCTGATATGGTTTTAACCTTTTGTTCTCTGGCAAAGATGGTATTGACTCTTACTTGGTTTTGCTGCTGTCATTGGGCAGCTTGTTCTCTGTCTGCTGTTGCAGCAGCAAGTTCCTCTGGGGCTTCATCTCAGCTGCAGGGACTTGAGATGTCCCACTTGTCGCTTTTTCAGAAGTCTCTCTGGTGCTGCCTTCTGGAGGCCAACGCTGGAGGACAGGAGTATTCGCCATCCAGAGAATAAGCCCCTTGCCCTCCTGCTGCAGCAGCGCTGCGGGGGCTGCCAGCTCAGCCGTGCGTGCCTTTGTGCAACCTGGTTGTGCCTCCTCTGCGGGGAGGAGGGTTTCCACCATGGTTACTCCACATAGAGCAGCATTTCCCTCCCCCCTGAGCTACGTGTGTTGGAAAGATCGCACAAAGCACATGGAGTTTCCTTCCCAGGCACTCGCACCATTTGCATGCACTGGAATGGGCTGCGGGTGCATATTAAGACTGCGCTTTGCTGGGCTCCCTCGCTTTGTACTGTTGGGTTTTTTTAACTGCCTTTGCAAAGTGGTCCTGGAAATGAGAGACATACCAGAATGAATTATTTTGGTCTATGGGTTACTTGCACAGAGATGCTTGTGGAGTTTTGTTTTGGAGAGTAGTGTTGAAAAAGATCATGGGGGAGCAGGAGCAAGCAGAGGGAACGATGCTTTTACGCTGTGTGATGTGCCTTAGCTGCTTGATTGCCACTGAGGAGCACATCAAAGCGTCTTCGATTTAAAGCCGCTTCATGCTACAGGCTTTGCTCAGTCTTCTGTGTGCTTTTATTTTAGCGTGGCAGGTTCAGGACAGGTTGGCACACTCTCCTCGGTAATAATTAACTAACTTAATACTTCAGAGCGAGGAACACAAAAGCTCCACGGGTCTGAAGGGGCTCAGTCAATGCTCTGCCTTTGCCAGTTGATGGGAGTACAAAAGAAATCACTTTTTATATTCTTCCTATGGCAGGATTGACCAGAGGGGATGAAGCTTAAGGGTTGTCGTAAAACACAAATGTGGCTGTGATAGAGGAAAATTACTGATCCCCAGCAGCTTATATAAACCCTCTCATCTGCACCCGCACACAGAAGGAAGGTGTTTTTAGCTGGAAACTGTTCATGTCTTCATCTCTCTGCTTCTCCCTCTTTCCTCTCTTGTAATGATTCTCTTAGGACAATGACGACAAGGAAATTAGATTAGGCAAACAGTGGGAGATCCCGCAGCTTGCTATAAAAGCCACCTCCAATCTTTGCTAGACTTTGACAGCTCTCAATTTCCTAATTTGACAAGGTAATGAAGACTGGATTATTTCCGAAGCTGTATGTACCGCTCTGTGTGCCACTGGAGAAGGGGGGGCTGCGCTCTGCGCCAGGACTACCTGCCCCAGCACCTTCCTCCCACCCAGGCTGCATAATCATCATCCCTGGGAGGGAGGCAGCGTGCACTGGAGCCCAGGGCCAGGAGCTGGTGGTCGCAGCTGTGGTGTTGGCGCAGGGCTCGGTGAGATGCTCCCGTGCCAGGAGACAAGCGGGCTTGCCTCGGGTGCGTGTGTCATCTCCGAGAAGCTGTGCTGCAGCATTTGACCTCCCGGTGTTTGGCTTGGCTGGCCGGTATATGCTGTTTCCTTCCACTCTCCCCGGCGCTGTGTGCAGGCAGTGGAATGGGCTGGCCGAGCCAGCCAAGCTAAATACAGCAGGAGACGTCCCACTCGCGCCTCCCAGGCACAGCATCCCTGCAGCGGGTGGGTGGGCATCCATCCGCCCGCCTGGCCCTGCTTCCAGCCTGGTGTGCTGCTCTGAGACACGGGGCAGGAGAAAGGGCTTTAAACATGGTGGAGAAACTACCAGCTGCTGGGAAGAGTGTCAGTGGGAAGCGCAGCACTTCTGGAGCCAGCGGTCCTGGGTTGTCTTTGCACAGCAGCAAGGCCAGGAGCAGTTTCAGGTCTGATTGCTCCCCTTCCAAAGCGCCCATTGCAAGTCTGGTGCCCCTGATGTGCTCTGGCTTATGGAGAAACTGGGAGAGGAGGGTTTCTGTCAGTGCACTGAGGCTCCATAAATAAGCAAATCGGAGCATGCTGGAAGTGAAGAGTGAAGTAGGTATCATTCATCATGCAAGGGGGCCTGCAGTATGTTCCAGCTTGTAATGCGTAAGGGAGAGCAGTGTTATGAATAGGCATGGGATGAATCCCCTTCTTTTTGGATCATGATTCTGTGTAATAAACATGCAAGACAATTTGTATAAAATAGTGAGGATTCTTTCCTAGAGAAGTCATTTAAAGCTATATTTGCACATCAGGAAATAGTTTGTAGGAATGTTTTGTAGCTAAATTTCCATACAAGCGTGCAAAGAGAAAACAACACGGTCAGCAAGTGATGGATGGTGCATGTAAACCTGTGCAATGCTGTGCTCTCCCTGGGCTGGTAATCGCATTGCACGGCCTCTCATTGTACGGGGGAAGCATCCAGCCTGGCACCCCGTATCCCTGCCTCCTGCTGCCTTCCCCTGCCTTCTCCCGCTGCAGCTGTCAGAGACATGGCGTGGTTCACATTGTAAATGCAATCTAAGGTAGAAGGGATTTTTCCTGAGTGTCTTTTGGTCACGAAACAGTGTTTTTGGAGTAGGAAAATCCTGACCTAAGTGCATTAGCACTGCCAGCTCTTAGAAACCTTTAAGAATAATATTTGCCTGTAAAAGGAGAGGGTGACTTGCCAGGTAAAATGCAAAATGATCCCACAATGTGTGGCAGAGGCACGGTCTCACAGAAGGTTTGCTGGCTTTTGGTTTTTGTTTTGGTTTTTTTTGGGTGTGTGTGTGTGGTAATTTTTGGGGACTTTTTTGGTTTTCTTTTGCTTTCAGTGTTTTCCAGCTAGCTTGTTAGTCACTCCCAACACCCTGCAGCTGCACCACTCTCAGATCCCCTACCCTCTCGCTGTGGCTGTGTCATGGGGGGTTACCAGGTGGCTCCCCACGGAGTTTCACCGAGTGGGACACCCAACTGGAGGGCACTGGCGCAGCCCCCTCTCTGGGTTTTTGGAGGCAAACAGGGTGATGTTTCTCCGTCTGGAGTCAAGCCAATGACAAAAGGTGATGCAAGCATCCTTGTTGCCCTTGCCTCCATCCTTCCTGCTCCTTTTTCACCCTTTCCAGGTGCTCACAACCTTCGTCCCCCTCAGCACCCCTCTGTCCCTCTTTTGCGTGTTTCTGGAGCCAGCCCAAGGTCTGCAGGGAGGAATGTGGCCACTGTTCCCTCCCCACCCCGCCTATTGCAGCATCTTCTTCACGTAAAACAAGCAAACCACAAACCCTCTGCTGACAACCATGCTGCCCTGCTGTGTTTCCAGGGAACCTCTCAGCTTTTTTTGGAGACGCAGATCCTACCTGGCCCACAGTCTTTAGAGGGTCAAACCCAAACCAGAGGGATGGATGCAGCCCTGGGGGCCGAACCCTGCCTCTGCAGTGTGGAAAACACCTGGTGGAGAGCTCTGGGAGGGGGTGGGTATTTTCCCTAATTTTTTTTTACCAGACATAAACCCTGGGCTCTTCCAAGGAGGGACCCGTGACCTGGCTCTGGCGTGGGGCCAGCAGACCCTCTGTGGTGCTGACAGCCCATCTCCCAGGCTGGCGCTGGCCTTTGCAAACAGGGTCCTGAGCTGGTAGGAAAGAACATCTGTTTTCCTGGGTTTTGCCTGCTAAAGCAGAATCCCCTCCAATGCTGGTGCTGTGTGTGCTGCTGCTCCAGGGAGCAGAAAGCTTCCCTCTGCTGCTCACATCCAGTCCTTAACCCTCGGGATTAGGCCTCCCTCCGATCCTCCTGCAAGCACAGGATGAGCTGAAGCCTTGAGGAAAAGGCCTTTTGAAAGCGTGGCTTCCCCGGCACAGCTCATCGGCTTGCCCACATGCCGCAAGACAGGGAGCAGCGTCTAGTTGTGGCGTCTGCTCATCCTCCTCCTCCTCTGCGACGGAGCTGCCGCCGGCTGTGCGGACGGAGGTGCTCCCGCTGCGCACCCAAGGGTGCTCGATGGAGAGGGGTTGCTTTTGGCATGTGGTACCCCCCGGGCTTTTACTGCTGGAAACTTTTCAACGCCATGAGGAGGTGGGAGGGGACATTCAACATTTGCAATAGTTTTACTGCTTGAAGCCTGCAATGGCTTCCAGATCTAAGTACGGTTTTTATCTTTTTTTTTTCTTTTGTCTTTCTCTCTACTGAAATAAAGGAGCCATTAGAGATGGTCTGTAATATGGAAGACACATGTTTGTATAGTGTTACCATTTATATAGCAGCAGCCTGGACTGGAAAGATGATCATCATCTAAGAAAATAAATTATTTCTTTGCTGCTTGTGCTCCATCCTGGAGCTTCTTTGAAGGTTCTTAAGCTTTGGACATAGAGCTTTTGGTAATTAAAAACTTATTTAATCCTTGGATTTTTTGGGGGAGTTTATAAATCTAAAACCTTAACAGCTCAACAAGAAAATACCTGCAAAGAGTTGAAAGAAAATGCAACTCCTGGGAGAGGCTGGCACTAGATCTGCCATAAGATGGCACTGCAACATCAAGCATGGAGCAGGTCTGTGCTCTGCTGCGCGCCCGGCCTGAGCTGCTTTCACCCCGCCGGGGCGTGCAGGGAAGCACCCTTCCTGGTGGGGAAAAAAATGCCAAGGAAGAGAAATGACTTGTGTAAGGATAATTCTGCTATTAGTCAGGGGGAGCTGTCACGGTGCCGTGTCTGGACTGGACTTTTCCTGCTTCCACGAAGTGCATAATGCTGTAGGAATTCACGTATAAACAAACAGTGCAAATAAGAGGGGGGAGACTATATAAATTATGAACAGCAGTAAGGAAATGGATTTTCTTTAACTGTTACTGGCAAATTCAAAAAGTCTTTGATTTCTTGGGGGTTTCTGAGCACAACTGTGCATTAAAAATAGTCATGGTATAACTTTCTACCAGACTTTGTGTTTCTCCCTTTCTTTGAGCACATACAAAGCTTACAATGAGCTGTAGGAACAGGGGAGACGCTCTCATGGCTGGGCAGGTTCGCAGTTGAGGCGGGGGCTGGCTGTGCCGCCCAGGCATTGCTCCTTGGTGATGGGACAGGGTGCCTTCCCAGGGGTCTGCGCTCCCGGTAGCACGCGGGAGGAGCACTTTGTGTCCGTGCTGCGGCAAAGCCGCATCCTCATCACAAAATGCTACGTAACACATCGCTAGCAAAGCTCTGTCGCTTTGGTGATGTCTCTGACACCATAAATGAAATGCTCTTGAAAAAAAAGCTTTTGCTAACCATTTTGCCTAAAGCCACACAGAAAGCACGGGGTGGAGCATGCTACAATCTCTAATTAATTGTAATTAGAAATACTACACCATGGAGGGGGCCTTTTTATGTGCTGCGAGTGGCTTCTTCCTTCTCTTGAGCTGAACCAAATAGCGGCCGTTCCCCCTCTTCTCCCCGCGCAGCAATATGCATTTTTAGTGCTCAGACAGGGCCTTGGCTGGGTCTAACTCTTGGAAAGTAAGCAACAGCACATCAACTGCACTTCTGCGATCAGTGAGTAAGAGTGGGCTGTGTCTCTGCCGCTTCCCTGTGGCACTGACAAGGAGCAATGCTGGAAGAAGCCGGCAAAACACTTACATGTGAGTGGGCTGGGGGTGGTGATGCCCTTTTCCTGCCCCACAGCATGAGGAGGCTTTGGTGGCTGGGGCCAGCAGTGGGGGTCTTCCCTGCTGCTGTGTTAAACCACCATCGTTAGCTGGTGGTGTTAATAACCTGCCGTGCTGCCGGACAGCAGAGGTGCCAGGGCGTGGGAAGTGCTGCGGGCAGCCGGCCGTGTTGCGTGAGCATTCTTTAATGTGGTTACGGCTGCAGCTTCCCCTGGTTTCTGCCTGCTGCACGGTGCTGGGCAGAGCCCTCCACCTTGCGTAGCCATCGCCACGATGCGCACCCTAAAACACCCGCCGCCCCATGGAGTCACACAGACCGCTCCAGGGACCTGCGTTTTCCTGGGCTGCTGATAGGAGAAGGGCTTTGGTAAGAGGTAGCCTAGTACTGGGCCCAGCTTGTTAGCAGGGAAAGTATTTCTTTGCTGTCAGATATTCCAGAAATCCACCTGAGCTCAGAGACTGTGTTGCTGTGACTGCCGGTTGAGATTAGCTTTTCCCAGGCACCGTGACCTGTGTTATCCCTGCCCATTACATAAAATACAACAACAACAAAAAAAGCAGCCTCTTGTACTTGACCCGTATTTCTCCAAGGTCCCTTCTTCTCTTTTTTTACCCCCCAATACCTGCATTTGAGTCTGGACAAGGAGCAGAGGCAGGACATTACTCCCTCCCTTGCCGCTCCGAGCCAAGCTCGGCAGCCAGCGCTACGCTGGGCCCTCCAGGCACTACTCTGATGAGCAGCCAGCTACCGCATAGGCAGGAGCACTGCATTGGCTTTGTACTTTTTTTTTTCTCCAAAGGCACAAAACTTAGTTTTTAAGGGTGTTTTTCAAATAGGACTTTGGGGAATAATTACCCTTTATGCTACTTCAAAGAAGTCCCCAGCACGCTTAGCGCTACCCTCAGAGGACTGTGCCTGTTAGGAAAATACGCTGGCTTAAGCATCCTATAAGTAATACGAAATTTGACTGATGGTACTTAGTGCAAATGGGCCAACGGTCACATGGCTGGGTCTCCTAATGCCATTCAGGATATTTTTGCACCAATTGCAGCCTATTCATCAAAATAAAATGCCAATAAGTAAATCATTACCATGCTTTCAGAGGGGAGTGCGCAAAGGAAAGTAGGTGAATTCTGCCCCCAAATGGATATTCAATCTTATAACAAGTATTGTGTATTAACAAAAGGGGAGCGCTTGGCTCCTCGCCATGCTGCGATCATAGGGCTAATGCTTTATCTCCATTATCTTTCAGCTGCGCTCCTGCTTCCGTTGCACGCGGACACTGAAACAAAGTAACTCACGGCCAGCTAATCAGGATCTATTTCATTAGGTTGTCCTCTAAAAATGGTAGCCGGTGTCCAGTTCCCTGATAAGGATGCTGTAAGGGCAGGAGCTGGGGCTGCAAGGGCTGGGACGTCTGAATTTGCCTGGGAGGTTGCTTGCCTTGGATATTTTTATTTAGAGGTTGTAAGGAGCAGGGTGGGAGAAGCCAAAGGTGCATCAGGAGTACCTCCTACTTGCACGGCTGTGAGCAGTATCACCCAGCCTGGTCCCCTCCACGACGTGCTGGAGCCGTGCCGTACTCAGCCCCTCTGGTGAATGGATTAACTGAGTATTTATCCCCTCCTTCCCATGCAAACAGCCAGCCACGGTCCTGGCCTGGGCTCGCAGTGTCCGTTTGTGCAGTGCATCCTGAGATGTCTGGTGGGGCTGCCTGATGCTGCAGGGAGCTGAGGGTGTCACCTCAGGGTGATGGGACCCACAGCTCAGACCTGTTCCAGCCAACCCCAACAGTAAATTGTTATTAAGAGAGTGGGGGTTTTGCTGTCTACACCCTGAGCTCCTGAGTTTATGTTTTTCAGCTTTTCCTCCATGACTCCAAGGAGGCAGCTGATACCCTTCCTATTTTCACCACCCCTCCCGAGTCTTTTTAAGGGGCACCAAGAGCCTTGGCCACCTGAGCCCAGGACATGGTGCTTTAAAGCAGCCAGTTAGCTGCAGTGAAGCCTGCAGGAGCTGGCAGCACCGTGGTGGCAAGTTGTAGGTTTGGAATTCACCCATGGGGAGCAATTGCTGCATGCAGGAGACCTTCACTGTCACAGCCGAGCTGCCTGCATGTACCTGGCAGCAACGCCCCAGGAGGCAGGATGGGGATTTCTGGCCACCATGGCCATCCCATGGGGGAGCTTATACTACCACAAAAAGGACTGGTGTTGAAGTGCCACCAAGAGGATATGTCTGGCATGGTGGGGGGCCCAGGCACCCATGGGTGCCAATGGTGGGGAGATGCCACGCAGCCTGTGGTTGCAGGGATGCTCAGGGAACATCAAAATCAAACCCCACAAGGCTTTGGGCTGGGAGGGCAGGAGTGCAGAGAAGCTCTCCCCTGCTCCAGGCCATTTCCATCCCAGTCAGTCCCGTCCCTGGTCCCTGCCGAAGCCAGCACAGCAGGGCCCTGGCTCCTCACACCCCTATAGGTGTGTATGTTTTTTTGTTTAAACCATTACAAATGTAAATGATCCTTCTCAATTACAAAAGCCTGTGTGAACTGGCATTTTTAAAGGAAACTCTGAAAGAGCTCCTGGAACAGAGCTTCTTCAAATATTTGGAAGCTTTGCTAAGTCTCCTGAAACAAAGGCAGGCGCAACCTCTGCTCCAGCCACCACCCTCCCTCCCACGAAGCCGAGCGCTCTGTGGGTGCACACTGAGAGGCCATCGCTGCTCGAACGGTAACTGGGTGACACGAGGGATGGCAAGGGATGAGGGACGGAGAAGCCACCTGCCTGGGACAACAGCAAGGGCTGCCACAGAGCAGCACCTTAGGAATTATCTTCCTTGCTTCAGCCCCTGAGTTTCCCCTCCTGATTTTCGTGCTTTTGCCCTGCTGCAGTGGTCTAAACTTTTTTTCCCCCCCTTAACACAGCCTCTCTCAGGTAGCTATTTCTGCACTAAAGGTGCCCCAGGGCAATGAGCGGCAGTCCTGCTGCTCCCTCCGCTCAGGCCGAACTGATCGTGGCCAGGCGTTCACGCTGAAAGGATGCGCGCGAGCCATTTGGACAGCACATCGCTCAGCCAGATTGGACCAGATGGAAGTGAAATGAATGGTTAAATAAATGCGGTGGCCGCCTGTACACAATGCGATAGTACTTCCAAAACAATGAAACATATTATTTCAGATTTGATATCTGCTATCAATTGAGTTTGAAGGTATTGATCCACGCTGATTGCCGAGGACAATCAGAAAGTGGAAGGGTAATTGACTGTCGTGTCCCTCATTGATCGGGCACCACAGTTCACCGCAGCCAACATTGTTTCCAAGTACTTCGCAGCATCTCTTCTAATAAAGAAATACAGACTTTAAGTTACAATAAGCGACTTACAGGTGCTGCTGTTTAGCGGGTGGGTGAGGCCGCTCTCAGCCAACATGTCATTGCCTTAACCAAACTGAAAGGTGGTGTCAACAGAGTGCCAGGGAGGGAAAGCATGGCTTTATGTTTGCACATGTGTCCCTGTGAGCCAACCCAGAGCTGTAGGACCATATCGCTCCTTGCTGCACAGCTGGAGCAGATATTAGAGGGCCTGCAAGACAACGAAGGCACTGCACGCGGGCCACGTGCCAGGAGAGCGTGGCCTCCTCTCTCTAGGTTGTTTAAAATGATAAAGCAACAAATATTTAATACCATGTGTTCCACCAGGGCTCGCTAGCAGCTGATCCAGAAATACTGTCCTGGGAGAGGAGCAAATTGGGAAACATCCCAAGTTGCTGCAATCAAATCCACAAAAAGCTCATATAAAATTTTTACATATAATCAGAAGGATGGAAAAATTACCTTATTCCCTGCTGTGCACTTCATATTAATATAGCCAAACATTATTCAATCCTAATACTTATGGTGACCATGAAACCTTTTCCTGTACTTACTAGGAATAGGCAGATAAAATGGCTTTTCTCCTAGAGGACATGTATCTGCTGCTGGTTTTTAATAATCTGTACTACCTGACACCCCTGCTCCTCACCTGCAAGTTTTCAGGTAGGGTCTGTGCCCTATGAACAGAGGTCCAGTGACATCAATGGGATTTAGTTGTTCAATGAGATTCTTGTGCCAAAATACCTGTGTGAACCTGACTGTGGAGTGGGTTCAGCGATAAAGGTCCTAATTCTGACTCCACAAAACCCCAAGCCTTAGGGCACCTCCTCACACCCAGCTGTGATGCAGAGGGATGGCTCAGGTGCTGCTTGTCCTGGATGTGCCGTGCAGTTTCTTCAGGGATGCTCTCCCCAGAAACCCAAGCCCCAGGCAAGCCCAAGCTCTGAAGCAGGACTCGGTGGGAGCCTTTCTAACTATCAGTGACTGGTACAGCACTAGTGCTGGGCGCTGCTGCGCGCTTGTGCTCGCTTTGCTCCAGCAGCGTGGCAGACGTGCACAGCGTGGGGGCTGCTGAGGTTTGTATCACAAAAGCAACATTTGGCAGGTCCATAACATTCAGCTCACGTGGCTGCTGCCTCCCAGCACAGCTCCCGGCACCACAGGTGTCCACCCATCCCAGAACTGGTTGCATTTCAGTCATGGCTAAAGCAGAGCAGGCTGCAGAGAGGAGGGTTACCATATACGCAGGTTTCCCCAGACATTTGCCACCTGAACGTTGTGTACACGCAAATTTGGAGGCTTTTGTGTGTTTGTTTCAGATTTCCCAATGTCTGACAGCCTGTTGGGAGCTGCCAGATGTCCAGAGATGCTGACCTCGCCCACTAAGCATGCACGAGCTCTTCCACAGCAGGCTCAAAGCAAGTCCGGTGCTTCCTGCACCACGGGGCCAGCTGTGCACATACTGTCTGGTCCTTTTAAGAGCGTGTAGGAAGCTCAAGAGATGCCAGGGTTTCTGCCTACACGCTGTGCCAGCTGTACAGTTGGCTTCAGTCGCTGTGGTGCATCCTGAAGTCCTTGTCCTGGCGTGCAGCACTAGCTGTTCAAATCTTTTTAGGAGCACTTCAGGAGCAATATATTGGTGGAAAAATGTGTGCAGCCAATAGATTTTGTGCATATGCATAAAGCATTGTCTCTGAGAGGGCCGTGTCAGCGCGTAGCCTCTGCTCCTGAAGCACTTGCTTAAGCCCCAAGGTTAGCTTCTTGCTTATAAATGGGATTTAATCAGCTGTCCTTGACTGTAGCGAGATTTCTGATTTCCTTCCCAGCTTTCAGATGGTCAAACTCCATTGCAGTGAGTCTTGGGCACTTTTCACCCACTGAAGTTGCTACGCTGAGCCAAGCTGTGCTCCTTGCATCGGCTTTCGGTCTGTTAAACAGCTCATCCCAACCGGCTTTTGATTTGCTTCATCTTGACGTTTTGGTGCTGCTGGTGAACCGAAACACCCGTCGCCCGCTCGCACCTCAGGGCGCAGGCAGGGCTGCCCGGGGGAAGGCGGCTGAGCCACCGAACTTTCACAGCGATGGGCAGCAGCCCCGTGGGCACCGCTCGTGAGTCAGCCGCCGCCGCGCTGGGCGGCGAGGGCGCCTGAAGAGGTTTCTCATCCCACTTGAGTTTCCTTTCCTGGGAAGCGAGGTGGCTGCGCTGGGGTGCGTGGGCTGTGCGAGCTCCCGGGGAGTCAAACCCAAACTGAGCTGACGGAATAGCTGTAGTCTTAAGCGCCCAGAGCAAAAACCTCCTGTGTTGGAGGCTTAAAATGCTGATTCAACAGAGCCGGCTGGTCCCCGGTCACAGCCGAGGTGCTGGCTCAGTCCATGGTTGAATGTGCGAGAGAAACAGAAAAAGTCCTATACTAGACTGGGTCAACGGATCAGTCACTTCAGAGAGAAACAAACAGCACCCATGTGCTGCTTACCCCCCCTCAAATTTTTCTGCTAATCCCAACAGTCCCATACTGGTGGGTTTATGGAAGTGTAAGACTGGGATCGCCTCCGGCCCCTCTTAAAATAACTTCTGTGAGGACTCCATACATGCTTCTGAGTGAAAAGCAACTGCACTCTTCCCGTTACATCTGCTGGAGAGAGGATGAAGAGAAGGAGGAAGAGGAATGTTGGCTGAACCAGCAGTTAGCACTTAAGACAAAAAAATAAAAACCTACAATGTCACAGAATTAAGTTACACAAAATAAGGAGCGTTTCTCCTTAGAGAGTGGGTATATTGCAGGAATATATTGCAGAAGAATCAGGGCAAACTCATGCCACAGCTTAGTGAAACAAGAGTTAAACAACACCAAATCATTCCCCGTGATGGCTCATTAAGAATGTGGAGTCTAAATGCGCGGTAAGATTACAGCATCTTGCAGATGTTCCTATACAGGCAGCTTATTTTGCATATTGCAAAGTGTATAGATAATTCCTAGTAGCAAACGCACGCAAAGACTAGCCCGTCCTACAGTGAATGCACATTTGGATTGTTCTACAAGGTGAATTTTGTGGGGTGGAAAGGACTGATCTAAACTGCTGCCTGGGATTACAGCTGTCTTTAGCTGTCAGCAGAACGTGTCTGCCTGTGACCTCTCCACCTTTGCCCAGGCACGGTTTACAGGAGGGACAGACGAACAGAGTGTGAGATGGGTTAAATAAACAAGAGAGGGGGACTAAGTAAGTAAATGCCCAGGATTTCTTTTTTTTTTTTATTACATGTATATATTGTAACAAAATTTAAGGCAACGTTCCTCCAGCTAATTAGTGTTTCCACTGCAAAAAGTACAGCTGTAGGAAGAATTCAGGAAAAGTAATCAGCAGCACAATTAAGCAATCTGCCATAATGACAGAACACAACATTAGGGTAGAGTGATCAGAAACATATATATTTTTCCTTCTTGATTTTCATTTCCCACCCAATGATTTGCTTTTGCAGGATGTATATAAAGCGATGCCTGATAGAAATGCCTGTATTTATCTGCTACACCTTGCAGATCTTGCTCGGGTGAGGATGCCCATGTTAATTCTTGCCAATCACTTGCAACTGATGTTACTTTTACTATATTTTTTGAAAACCCAGTGTTTGCCCCGCTTTAATCCTGATTTTGCCACCCTATCTGTCTCATGTAGAAAGGGTCCGACTCCTTTAACTGGAAGGTGTCAGTCCAGACAAGACAGCCTGGAGCTGAGGTCTCTGCATTTCTGGCAGCCATCCCATCCTAGGAAGCAGAGCAGGGAGATGGTTCACACAGTGTTTCTGCAACCTCCAGCTCCTGCTCAGGAGAAGAAAACGCCTACACCTGTGAGCAGACAACGCGGGGAACGGGCCTGACCTGCTTCATCTGCGCAAGCTGTTTTCCCAGAGCTCCTCAAGGCTATAAGAGCCCACAAGGAAGGTAAGCTCCCCTCTAGAGATGTGGTTTGTAAGGGGAGAGGGAGATACAGCCCTTGAGAAGGGGCTCCCATACGTTTCAGCTTACTGCCAGTTATCCATCAAGGCTGGTTGGATTGAAACTGAGGGAAAGAGGGAAGCTCTTAGGTTGCTGTGGAGAGGTAGGTCTTCTCCTTGGGCTCTGCTTGGGGAGGCTTACTAGCTGCTGGGAGGGGGATGCTATAAAATAGTGGGAGAGAAGTGGTTTTGGTAGAGCCGGGAGTGACCTGTGTGCCCTGGGAGGCTGCAGGGGTTAGTAGTGGGGCTCAGTGAGTTTTGTGGTGGTACTTCCCAGGTGGCTGCATGTTGGTGGTGGTGCTACTGGAGAAGACTGTCAGCCTTTCCCTGGGAGGTGGGAGCACAGTGGTGGTGTTGCTGGGCTCTGGAGATTTGCTCCATGGGCATCAGGGGCTTGGGGCTAGGAGAGGGAGCCTGTCCTTCCAGGATAGTGAAGCATGTGGGATTGCTGCTGGAGGTGTCTGGATGGCGTGCTCAGCGTGTGCTTTGTTTAGCAGGGTCATGATGCCCTGTTATCCTCCCACAGTCATGTTTCCTCCCTCTCATTCATAGATCGAGCTTTTGCTTACTGGTGCCTCTTATGGAAAGAGTTTATTGTCCTTAGAGGTTCTTGGGAGAAGTGGCTGAAGTTTGTAACCTCTGGTGCAAGGCAGGGCCTTACGTGTTTGAATTTACACGTGGCTGCTAAAAACTTAGCTTCCATCAGAAATAAGCTAGAAGATGTAAATGTGTTTCACTAATGAATCTTTATAAAGGCAATTCTCTGTTTTGCATTTTACATAACATAATGAAATGACAACTCTGAAGTTATGGGTTTTGAGAATCAAAATCTCATTATAATGGGATAAAAGCAGCTGGGAACATAGTACCTTTATAATCTAAAACACTTTTTTTTGCTTTAAGGAAAAAGCCTAGGATAAAAACTGAGGATCCCAAGACCCCTTAGCGTGCAGGAAGATGTGTGTTCCAGCCCGTTTAGGCACTACTGAAAAATCCTACTGCCACTTAAATCAGTTTCTGATATTTGCTTTTGCATAGCCAGTACAGATCAGGCATCTTGGTGGCCAGATTCTGCTGTCACTCAAGCGGGTGAAAAGCCACGTTACCCCTACCCCTTCCAGAATAGCTTTCGTGAGTTCAGAGCTGCTGTTATTCTGCATGTTCCTTTGTCATCTGGGAGACTGTCTTGTCAACATGCATGCGTGTACACACACATGCAGAGCTGTTCCTCCTTTTCCCATGTGTCCATGGAAGTGGAAATCATTGAAAGCACCGGGTCCAGGGAGCAGAGATGCATCTGCAAAACTCGCTTACGAAATCCCAAACCATGGAGGAATGCTGGGTTAATTTTTCATCTGAGTATCAGCTGAAAGTAATGTATACCCCAAATTAATGCAGACAATGCCTAGTCTGGTCTGCAGGCCCTCTGTATTTTTGAATTCTTTTCTACTAAAACTCAATAAAAACATGGGGGTGGAAGGTGCTGCTGGGAATTTGCTTTTTGTTCTGCTTAAGTGCTGTATTTCTCAGCAGTCTTCAAGTTTCTCAGCATGAAGATATTGTTACATCAGGACTACCGTGGGTTTAACACAATTCTCAATTTGCAGGCAAATGGATGTATTGTGTTGGGGCTTATCCACAGAGGACTGTGAAACTACAAATTACAACACAGCTGCATTCTCTTATCCTGATTTTTTTCCCCATGTGTCTGAGTCCTCCCCTGTTCACAAGTAGAAGGTGCAAAAGAGAAACTTGAGTGAGAAAGAGACATAGGCCTAAAGTCAAAAGGGATGATGACAGTGCAGAAGATCCTGCCTGTGGATGCTGCAGCTGGATGGGATGGTGTGGCTGGTGACTCTTCTGAGCTGGATGGAGCTACAGTGTTTTGTATTAGTAGAGGATGTGATGCCTCTGGATTTAATATTTTTGTGATTGCCTGGAGACTTTGTTTTTGTAAGTCTCCCTAGAAAACCAAGGCAGCTGGGGTTATAGTCAACACATCCACTGAGGCCTTCTCCACCAAGGAGGAAGGAGGAGGAGATGGCTACCTCTTCTCTCAGATTACTAAATATGGTAGTAAAACAGAGGATCCACCCATCTCACTTTCTCTGCTGTTCTTCGTCCTTATTCCTCCTCCCTGAAGGCTACGATAAACCACCAACAGGTCTGGATGGGACAGGCAGGTGGCACTTGCCCTCTGCAGTACTTTGAGACTAGGCTCTACCACCTCTTGCTAGTCCCATCTAGGTCTCTCCCACCTTGTCACAATTACACAACTGAGGCCAGGTTATGTACCAGAGCCCCGTGCCTGCAAGCGTGGACACTCAGAGGCAGTGCTGGAACAAACCAAGTCTGTCTGGGCAGAGGTACTGCACCACCGATAGCTGGGACGAGCTCTTGGCCTCCATTTCGCAAAGCAAAGGGCTGCGTTACCTGAGTTTGGTGATGCTCTGGACACCTGCTAGCCAGTAACAGGGTGAAAACTCAATGGCTCCATGATAACATCATTATGTTTATTTGCTTCCTTTCAAATGGCTGTGGATATGCAGGATGCTGACAAATGGGACTTGAACTCATGCATTTAGTTGACCGGGAAATAAATATATCTGAGTGACAGTACTTCTTTGGACTCTTTTGAGACTTGGGAGTTGCTGGCCATTCTGTTTGCTGGCTCAGTTTAAGCAGCAGCAATGTCCATGTGTTCTGTCAAAGCACTTTACTTGTGACAGGCAAAGTGCTGCCCTGAACTGGAAAACCATTCAGAGCAAATAAATGCATTAGTTCAATGCAGAGTATCTTATATTTGATACACACCACTTCCTAATCACTTTATTGAACATCTGGATTGCCTTGAAATGAAACCAGTGCTGGCGTCATCTTCAATTTGGATGTGGGATCCATTTCTGAAGCCTTTTTCCAGGAGAGCACCTCGTGAACCTCAGTATCATTTAGGTCAGGTCCTACAGGTCTAATCTAGAGTAAATAAAATTAAGGGTTGCTTCAGTACTGAGAGAGGACAGAAGGTATACAGGAGCCAGCTGACTGCTTTGGTACTTGTAGTCCAAACTGTAGAATCATATTAAAAAGTGCAGATGTTATGGAGGGAGGACTTTTCATGTGTCTTTGAAACAGGGCCTGTGCCCCTTTCTCATAGGGAAGTACTGAGTACAGGTGTGCTCTTGCAGAATAAATGAGCATAATTAATTGTGCCTGTTAACGTGGCATACAAGAGACTGAAATTAAACCCATTGTGTTGGTAAAAGATGTGAAAGAACACACAGCATGCAAAGACACTGGCTGCTCTGTGTGAGTGAGTGAAAAGCGAGAGCAAAGGGGGTGACATAATGAACGAGAGATGCATTCGCATCGCTGCAAGTTGGGCTCGGCTGAACAACAGCAAGAACTGTTTGCAACATCTTTTTGTCAACATCTGTTTGTCTTTGAGTTCATGAAAGTGGAACAAATCTCATTAATATTTTTTTTCTCATGTTGAAATTTTGCACGATTGTTTCTGTTATTTTGGCAGCCAAAATGATGCTGGAATGTTTCACCTTCTTTTTCCAAGTTTTTGAGCTGAGTCGTTCAGTTGAGGTTTGTCACATAAATCATGAGGTTTTGCTTCTGCTGCTAGCCAAATCATAGACCTTATATCGTAAGCCTTTTGTTGTTTATTGGGTTTTTTTTTTTTCCTTAAAGCTCCAGCTTCTGGAATCATGAGAATGCATGAAAATCTCCACTTCTGCTTTCTGTCATGTCTGTGTTTTTCCTTGAGTTTTTAGCACCAAGAAATGTGGAGAAATTTTGGGTTTCATCTAAAAGCTGGGAAAAAAAGGAATTAATTAAATTTCTTCTTTTTTTTTTTTTAATACCAGTTAGATAATTTTTGGAAACTATGACTCATGATTTTGAATGTTTAGATTTGGCAATGCTGTAGTTCTCTGTGCCGCTCCCCCGTGACCAGGAGTGTTGGAAGAAGCCATGCGGGGCTTGTTTCCACGGACAAGTTAGAGCACAGAGAGCCGGGGTGTGAATTTACAGTGCCCTAGTTATGTTGCACAGATTCCCCACGTGGATGCAAACTGTGCAGTACCTGCCCTTTGAAAGCGTTCTCGGGGCATGCCTCTATGTGAGTAACATATGGTGCGCAGCTCGGAGGCCCTAGAGCTGACAGCAGCGTGCTCCAGCTCGTGGACTGGAGGTAGCGCAGCCACTTCATGCTTCAAACCATACTTATTAGCATGGGCACAGCTCTGAGGTGATGCTGCTGTGCAGATACTGAGCACCTCCTGCCTGTGCCATGCCGTTGTGGTGGGTGGGATGCCTTCTGGGTGCTCTGAGCGTCGCTGAGCCCCCTTGGGTGCCAAGGGCTGGCTTCTCATAGCACCTATCCCCTCTATCTCAAGGGGGAGCTGGACGGCCGGTCCGTTCTCTGTACCTGTTGGAGGGGAAGAGGGTGAGGACCTGTGGCTCTGGAGCTGGCCCTTCTGCTCAGCAGAGAGGCAGGTGTACTTGGCAGTACCCAAGGGCCATGTGTGGGAAAGCAATGACACCTGTGTGACCTCTGGAGGACTTTCTGAGGCTTGCGTGACTTTATTTAACATTGAAACTCGCATGTGGGTTCCCACCTCTAGTGGCTGATTGCCATGAGTGTGTCTCAGCTTGGATCTACAGGGCAGGTACCAGTGGGATGGGGAAAGTCTTGGATGGTCAGTGGGGGATGCTTGGGACAACCTTGAGGAAGCAGTTTCAAGTCCCTTCTGGCTGTCCTCATCAGCTCTAGAGAGCAAAGGGAAAATGAGCCATTGGGGTAGACCTGGTAAGGGGGACAAGGGGACAAAAGCCCTTAGGAATAATTCAGCCCATGATCAAGGAAGAGCTGCCTCATACTTGCTGCATCCAAGGCCAAGTTCTAGCACCTGGCCAGGATGAGCAGCTGTGGCATGGGGCATCGAGACCCCCGGGAAGGGTGCTCTGCCACAGGGAAACCAGGATACCGCAGGGCCCGCCGGGGCGGAGGGCGGCTGGGAGCGGGCTGAGGTCTCTGCCCCTCAGGAAGCTGTAAGGGATTTGTGTGTTTTCCAAGGCAGCAGAGACAGGATGCTGAGGGGTGGGAGAGAGACAGATTTCCTTCTGCTGTGAATAGACTGGGGGTGGGGGGATGGCGGCTCTGATTTAACCCTTGCCTGTTCCTTTCATCTCCAAAAGGAAATGGTGGCTTAGGAAACCACTCCAAGAAACTGCAGAAATTAGAGGCACAAGAAGTACAGGGTTGTTGGCACCAGGGTGATGCTGTGAGTTTTATTATCCCAGTTCTCTCACCCCCAGGCATGTCTCCCTGGCTCTGGCATGGCTTTTTACTTTGATGTTTGTTTGTTCAGTGGCATTGCTATGACCAAAACGGAGATGCCAAGGGAGAGGCTTACAGGACGTTACCTTGAGTCAGGTAGAAGCAACTTGTGGGAGAGCGCTGCAGATTTGGGTGCTGTAACAAATTTAACTCAGAAACCTGAAAAAGACAGGATTTTGTTTGTCTGTTACATCAAGGAGGGGGGGCAGAACCTTTGGAGTAACTTCTGAAACGGGTCCCACCCTTGTCCAACAGCGAAGGCTCTTCTGCATCTATTGCAAAGTCATTAACAGGACAACCTAGAGGAAGTGGAGGAGAACCCAACTGCCACCAACGCCCACCACCACCAAATCCGAGCCCTTGGAAATGCTGTGGAAACAGGACCTGTGTGAAGACCTTTAGGGTGTGAGTAAGTAAAGACATTTGGGAGAGGTACCTGGTACAAGGGAAGCCAGGGGAAACTACTTTGTTTACTGCACCGGAGTCTCCCAGAGCAGTGGAGAGTCCACATGGCTGAAAGTTGGCAGCCGGGCTGCAGGTGTGGTGAAAGAGACATATTTTCTAAACACACTAAATACTTATTGCTCTGGCCTTTTGTAGATAAAGATCAGCTTTGACTTTAAAAGAAATTATAGCAAAAGTGCTTGTATCTGGGAGGATGAATACCTGCTTCCAGGTAGGGCTTTGTAGAATTGAACTTCATAAACAAATTATTTGATGTGATTAACCAAGTCAGAGGGTTGATGGAAATGTGCCGCTGACTCTCACAGTATCGGGGTGGAAGCTGTAATGTGTTAGCCAGAGAATTACCCTGTTGGGAATAAACAGCCCGAAGGTTCTTGGGTGTGAGGTTTCCCATTGAAATAATTTCTTCTCTCTGAAAAACCCACAGCAGAAAAAGTAGCCCTCCTGAAAGTCTGAAATTTTGCCGAGATTCAAAACACTGCCTTTACTCTGCAGGCGTTTGATGTGCAAAGATGGCAGAGAGCAGTTGTGAACCACTGAGCGCCAAAGAATTTGTAGCAAAACATCTGGTCTCTAGGCCGACCAGATAAAGAAAGCTTTCGGTAGCTCTGATGATGTTTCTGCCCTACAGTTGTGCTAATTTCACTAGGCAAAACAGTCCTCATTCATACTGACCTCATTCAGTTTTACAAAGTTTGAAGGTTGGAATATAGAGGGATCAGCCTACTTGTCCCTATGGTAAATGTGACTTTTTTTAAAAAAACAACCACCAAACAAACAAAAACAAAACAGCTTAAAAATAAAACAAAACCCCTGAATGTGTTGATGATGATGTAGGCAAAAAATACCAAAACGGAAAACGTTTAAAGTCTGAAGTGGCGTGGAGGGCAAGGCGAGCTGACCTGCTCCAAGAGATGAAAACGTTTCCTTGTGCCAAGCGTGCTCTGTGTGAGCTGAGTTCGCTCGGTCTCAAGCTGATGACAGTAGCTTTTGCTGCTTTTGACAAAACAATGCAAAGGGGAAGACAGTTCTCTATCAGGAGAAATTATTTTTCCTTTTTTTTTTTTTTTTTAACCGGGCCATCAGGCCCCTGCCTGGTATCAGAGCTCATTCACAAACTGGGCAAGGCTTGGACAAGCTGTTTCACCCAGGAAGAAAATCCTGCCAGAGCCCTGGGGTGTGCAGGGGCTGAATGAAATACTGCTTTTTGCTGTTTGGAAATTGTTTGTTTGGGACAAAAGTGTATGTCTGGGAGGAGATTTACCCCCCCAAGGTGGGATTAGCTATGCTTTGGTGCTCCCAGCAGCTGACAGGGAAACAATGATGGAAGGACACAAAATATTATGCTGCGCCTAAAAGCAGAAGGGTAGGCGAGAGCCTCGCAGGCAGATTTCTGCCTGGGGTGTTCTTGGTTGCGTCTGCGTGGTCTATGGCAGGCAGACCTGGGCTTGCTCTACGTGTCCTCCAGAAGCTGGCAGCGAAGATCATTGCGTGGCCCCCGTGAGCTGACAGCATGGGCAGAGGCAATGCTGTGTAGAAACGCGGTGGAGGTGGGTGTGGGGGGAGATGTGGCTGGGCCACCCCCTTGGCACAGCTCGTGGGCCGTGCAGGGGGTGTGTAGGAGCATCTGTCCAGGTGATGTCCCTCCCTGCGATGAGCGCTGCCTGCCCTGTTTGCTCCTGCCTCTGCTCCCAGGCTCGAGCTGATGTTCCTACCCCATCCAATTACTCCAATTAGTGCTGTGGTTTGTTTTTCTTTATTAAGATTGCTTGAGACCTGCCTGTTTTTGAGTCCAGCTCCCTTTAATCTGTCCCTACCATCATTGAGGTTAACTAAGTCTCCTGCCCAGCAGCTCCTTTGGCAAATTAGAGAGAACCAGCGAGACACGGCCAATAAGCTTTCCACCGTATAGATTTTGTCCAGTGGAGCCTGAATAAATCAGGTCATGCTGCCATATGCAATCCATGTACTTGAGGTTTGACCTAGCTTCTGTGAAAACTAATGGGCAGGGACATCTCTGAAAGCTGGACCGGAGCTATGGCTGAGACAGCTGAATTTTGAAAGAGCTGGGGTGGAGCCCTGCCCTTCATTTCTGTGGACCAGTTTCATTTGTAGAGGAAGAAGATTGATGTCTTCCCCACAGGAGCTTTTGTCTGTGGTGGAGCGTGTCTCGAACAACATTGCCAAGATACCTTGGGGCTAGGCCCTTGTTTATTTGATTTCAGCATCTAATCACAAAATAAGTTCATCATTTTACAAGTTCAGAGAAAATATACCTGAGAATTCTTCTCAACGGCTGTGCATAACACTGCCATCTTCTGCATGACATTGGCCTTTGGTCTTACAATTTCCCACCGAATGACTCGCTCTCTTCCTATGGCCCCGGTGATGCAAAGTCACCCGTTTAGGAGGAGGCAGGTTTATTCTGCTTAGCTCTTTTGGGCAATCGGATGTCAACCCTGCAAGCAGTGGTGATGGGCCAACACGGCTACTGCCATATCACAATTCATACTTGCTGCACAGAAGATTAGTGCACTAACAGGGGAGACTCCTCTTTTGAAAAGAGGCTTTAAATGATGTCAAGAACCACCACAATGATATGGTTTTTACATAAATAATAATTAATTACATGTAAATCAGACTTTTCCCCACCCCTTCCATTAGTATCGTCTTTGCTAAGCTCTCTGTCTTGTTTCTGTTCGCTCACTTTGACTAGTTGAATGGCAGCAGACATCATTTGCAATGCTAACGTCAGATACGGGTCAAAATGGACAAGGAAAACACAACCCGGCGTTTTATCAATGCAATAACAACCAATTCTGTCTAGAGATGGCAGCGTACTGGGGTTTAACCTCTTCAGTGCCACACTGCAAGAACCACCAGGAATTTACTTTTCTCGTCTCCTCTTCTGCTATTTCTAACTTATTTTCCACCCTTTCCTTCTCCTGGCCGCTCTCTTTTTCCCCTCTCTCCCCTTCCTGATGTTTACTAGAGCATCTGGTAGTGTTTATCTCCCCAGACACAGGAGACTGCTGTTTTCATAGATATGTAACTAGAGTAAAAGCTTTAATCTTTGTTGATGTTGGACTTTTGGATTTAAAAAAGTCATAATAGTGCAAAAATTAAGATGAAATAATATTTCAGCACAGTGCACTTTTGAGGCAGCATCAACAGAAAATCCTTCATGAAGAAAGTGGCAATTACTGCATTGCCTTTACCGCGTAGCTCTGGGAAGGGTTGCTTAACTCATGGGGAGAGCGGGGCAGGGAGTGAGGGGACCATCCCGTTGAGATGGGGCTGGTCGTCCCGCTAGAAGCTAAAAAGAGCAGCGTGTCCTCGTGGGGATTTCTGTGCGCGCACCGCAGCAGGAGTTTGAGCAGTCCCAGAAATGCCAGCAAGATGGGAGAAACCTGTTTCCTTCCCTGCTTGCTTCCAATACTGCCTTCCAGCAAGGGCAGGGAAGGAGCTGGTCTGACCTTCAGCAGAGTCAGACGACGGATGACCGGGTTTTGAAGCCCCTGTGGAGTAAAGGCTGTCCTGGAAGTCAGAGGGAGGAGATGGTGTTTTGAATTGGGTCTCTTGCTCTAGAGAAGTACACTGGTTTTGTGCAGAAGCTTCAAAGATGCTGAGACTGGGTTAATTAGAAGTTGTCAAGATACAGCAAGAAGCGGTGCTGTCACCAGAGAGATGTAGAAAGCGTTACAGAAATCTGGTAGCAAAAGGCAGGTAGGTGTCTGTTATCTGCAGAAGTGATTGCAGGCCTACGGTGCTCACAGCAAAGATCTTATTTTTTGCCTTCCCTGGGGACTAGGCACTGTCCCAAACCTGCAGCAAAGTCAGCTATGCTGGAAGCAGGCACGCAAAATCCGGACGGCTGCTAGTTTCATGGAAAGAATATATTCGGTTGCTAATATTGTAAATGCTTCGTGGTAAATTTTTATAGTAATAGCATTTTATGTGATTCAGAGACTTTAAACTAAATGCCATAGTTCAAGTGCTATATATTCCTATTTCCACGGCTGCCCTCCTGCTTGGTAAGTTGTAAACCTGACTGAAACCTCTCCAAACTTCGCTGGAGAAAATGTATTTGGAAAACCCTCGCTTTGGGAAGGCAGCGAGCCGCTGAAAGGGAGCTTAGCCTGCAACTTTGGTACGGCTGTAATGAACCAGGCTAATAAATTACCTAATGTCACCTTAGAATAGGTCCGCGGCAGCCTGTCACACGGCAGCGCGTCAAGCCGGAGATGCACAGTCGGTCTCTCCTAACCTTTGTACCTCTTCCCGCTAACTGCGGGGCTGGTTCTGGAAAAGACGAGGCCTGCCAAGTCCTGCAAACCGAACGGTAAAATATTAATAAGCCAAAGAGGAGCCGAGAGGTGTCAGCGAGGCTCCGCCGGAGCGCAGCCGTCGGGGAGAGCGCTGCTGGCCTCCGCACAAAGGCGACCGCAAACGGGGCTTCTGCGCAGAAAAAAATTTGCCCGACCATTTTTTGCATGCAAAAATGCAGATTCAGCAGCACCAAAACGGTTTGTGCACACATGCCAAACTTGTCATTTATAAAAACTCAAAAAAGCTCTGACAAATGCTGAAGCTGTTAGTTTTGACACTTCTGACATGAAACACTTTGATTTTTCATTTTGAAACTACTTTGTGTTCAAAATGTCCTTTAATTTTATTTTCAAGCAAGGGGGTGTATGTCTTTTTTCTTATTCCCCCAAAAAAATCAAAATTGAAATGAAATCTTCGGATTGACTCAAAATGAAATTGTTCTTGGATTTTTGGTTTCACCAGTTTTTTTTTTCTTAGATGTTTGTGTTTGGCTTTGAGTCACTTTTCCCCTCCCCCCCCCAAAAAAAAAAGAATGTGCCATTTGGTTTATCAGGAGCCACAGCGACCATCAGCCCCTTTGAAGGGGCACAGCTGGCACAATAGAGGATTTTTTTTTTCATGGCTGTCAGTTGCAAAAAAAAAACAAAACCCAAACCAAGGAGCCTCGCTTTTGCTTTCCAGGAGATTGACTTCATTTTCTATCTGACTGGGATAAATAATAAACAGTGGTTTTTTGGGTGGGTTTGGTTTTTTTTTTCTGTGAAGGATTTGGTTATGTTATCTGTTTAAACATTCCGTTATGTTTTAGTAATGTGAATAATGATTATTCCTGTGCTTCTCAGCTCTCCCTCTTGGCTTGGGCGCCGGAGGTTCAGGAGACACCTGGCATTGTTGACAGAGCGCTGAACTTGAACGCCTCTCACTGTGACAGGGCAAGCCCAAATATTTTGGGAAGAGTCCTTGTTATGTTACGACAGGGGTTGGTAGCACTGATGCTGGGGACGGGTTTTGCTTCAGTGCTGAGCTGATTACTGCTTTATTATTGGAGGAACAGCGTGAACTTTGGCAGGCAGGCTGCTGTGAGGAAGGAGGCTTGGACTTGGGCATTTCTTACTTGTAGGATGTGCTGAAGGTCATCTGAAAGATGCCGGGCCTCAAGTGGGACCAGGAACAGGAGGCCATGAAAAATGTTTTTCTATGGGTGAGAAAGGGAACAATTAAAGCTTTTTTGCAAGAGAATACGAATGTTTAGGGTAGTCCCTCTCTGTATACAAATACCTGGGGAAGAGGTTGTATTAAAGTACCTTTTAAATCATATTTTCCATCTCGAAAAGCATTGTTTGCTTTCCACAGCGTACATCTTCCCTCTTTCATTAGCTGCTTCTCCAGCCCATCTCCTCTCCCGAAGTCAGGCTGCATCTTGGTAGCGCTTTGTGCATCTTCAGCACTGCAAGAGTGTCCAGCTTGTGGAGGTTCACGTTAATTGGTCATAGACTTTCAACAAGATTGGATGTCTTGTGGTGTTTGCCAATTCACGTACAGCACGTAATTATATTCAGGAAGCAATAGGAATTAAATGACATTAATTCCCATGAATATTCATTTAAGAATCTCTACCAAATTCAGGCAGATTAATGGTCCAACGCAAATACAATGGCTATTCATTGCCCCCACAGGAATAGGAAATATGTATTGGCTGGCAGCTCAGGACAAATGGAAATGTGCTACAGAAAAGTTACCTCTGGGTGGCTTCTGGTACAGCGGCGGTTGGAGGGACACCTTGAAGTAAAGGAGATTAGCGTGGGTAGGGACGTGGGGAGCCTTTCCCATCTGCTGAGGAACCCCGAGGACTCTGGGGTGAATCTGAAACTCATGTCTCTGCTCTACCTACACAAATCCAAAGCAACTCCGACTGCCGCGGAGCTCCCCTGGACTCACAATAGAGTAAAAAGCAGTTTATTTTGTGCCTGACTCCTGCTGCCGGGTGTGTGAAGCCAGCCTCCAGCCTGCTCCCCCCCCGATGCTGCTGCTGTGGGGCAGAACAGCAATTTGTTTTCCATGCAAGCAGCAGTAGGCAGGCTGTGCTGCTCACCGCCGCGGCCCGCCCGGCACCGACCCTCGGTTCTGCTCCAGCTCGTCCTCCCGGCGCAGGCCAGGACGTGGCTTCCACCGTGACCAGGGGAATCAAGGAAGTCTAATAGTAAAAGCAGACGAGGGGTGCGAATGCGCTTGCAAAGCAGGCATCAGAGTTTGGATGCTGAAAAAAAACCTCAACTTTTTTTTCACAGAGATGATATAAAACAATATTTACTTTAAAAAGTTATCCGCATCTGGTTACAGTCCTCGTTTGGGAGGACTTATTTATACATTTCCTTTCGTCAGACAAGCCAACTCAGGACCTTAGCTGTGGCACTTTGTGGGATTTCCCCAGTTGGACAACAGGCCCTCCTTCCACTAAAGTTGGTGCAAGCGTGGCCGCTAGTGCTGGGCTCAGCCTCTAAGCTGGATGCTTATGCCTTTTAAAATTCCCCCTCATCACCAAGTCAACCCTTTCAATTGTTAAAGTTATCTGGGAAAAAGAAACGTCCGGTGTTATCCACCTCGCGGGCGTACCGTGGGACGGGCGGAGCTGCATCTTTGAGGGGTGCCTGTTGCCAGGCCGACCCGCCTCGCCCCGACTCCAAACACCAAGCGAGGGAAGGTGGAGAGCAGCATCCGCCGGCTTCCCGGAGCCGTGTTTGCCACGAGGTGCACTACGAGGGTATTTGTGGGTTCTCCTCTCCGACAAAGCGCTGTGAGAATGTTGGACTTATATGAAAGTCAGAAACACACCAGTCCTCTTTAATATGTCCACTGACTTTTTGGGGCAGTACATTGGATATCTCAACTTTTCACACCTAATGTAAAAGGTAGAATAATAACCGAGTACCCACACGGGGTTTTGCACCTACGCAGGAGCAACGTGGCCTGGGAACCAGCCGCGCAGCCTGGTGAGCTGTTCTGCAAAGCCTCATAACCCAGTGACTAAAGAGGAAAGGACTCCAAGGCCTGGCTCCTGGGACATCAGAGGTGTGGTATTGCAGTAGCTTGGAAAACATCCTGACTTTAAAACAAGTAACACCTATAATTACAGAGGCGTCGTCACCTTCATAATTTTTTTTTTAAATTTTTTTTTTTTTTTAGCTAACAAGCTGCAGTCGTAGCCCATGTGCACCCTCGCCAAAATCCGCCAAGCATTTGCTCTTGGGATGGTTCTGCCGGTGGTGGGAATATCGAGCATCTTTCTCCAGGCACTTGTAAAACAATACAGCAGTAAACAATTCAAGTGCAATTAGCAGCTATGCTGGTGGAGGGGGAGGGAGAAGTCCCACCGCTGGTATTGTCTATGGAATTAATCATGTTTTACAGGGTTGATGTACTGGTTTAGATTTGCAAAGTCAAAAACAGGAGATGAAGAAGTTTCCAATAAACAATGTCTATTCCAGGGTGAAATGTAAAGCGAATAGTTTTTAGAACAGTAAGGGGGGGCTGTGGTGTGTGCGTGTTTAAAAAAAACGCTCCTTCAGTAGGTTCATTTCCTTTTTCTTCCTAATGAAGAAACAGATGAACCAAAAAATTTAGGATGAACCAAGAAATTTAAACAACAGGAGTTTAAGATGACGGTGAGCGTTTGTGTTTAAAGCCGGTGGTCCCTCTCAGTGCCCCAAATCCCGGCGTTTTCTGCAGGGAAGACCGGGATGCACAAGTCGTGCCATTCCCAGAGCTTTTTCACTCCCGGTGGTGCCACCGAGGCGCAACCCCTGACGACCTGCGAGGACTGCTCTGAAAGTACGGCGCAAACATCATCATCGCAAATATTTATTTGCAGCGATTTTTTCCCCCCTCCCCTCCTCTTAATTATTTAAAATATAATGAATTAGGCATAAGTACCTCGCCATTACTGTAATTTAAGGTGTTAATTGCTACCGGAGCGCTTCTGCCGAGAGGTGGCGCCGCGCTCCCGGCCCTGCTGCCGGAGCCCCCGGGGCGGGACGGGGCCGGGGCGGGGGGCTCCGCCGCTCATCCCCGCCCGGTAGCACGGGGTTTAATCCACCCCCCCCCAGAACGGCCCGCGGGATTTGTGTCGGTCCTGCGGGGAGGGCAAAGGCGATGGCCAAAAAACAAAACCTAAAAAAAACCCAACCCGAACCAAACAAAAAAAAAACAAAGGAGGGGAAGAAAATCGGGTCCCCGCGGTCGAAAGGAAAAAAGAGTTTTTTTCCCCCCGAACAAAGTCGGTCGCTCAGTGCGGCCGCCCGGTAACTCCCGCCTTGCAGCGGGGGGGGGTCCCTCCCCGCGGGGCGCCCCTCGACGGACCGGCCCCGCTCCCGGCCCCATCCCCGGCCCCTCTCGTCGCCGTCCCCCGGCCGGTGCCGGCCCGCGTGGAGCCGGGCAGTGGGTCGGGATGCTGCCCGCTCCCCCCCCGCGCAACCTCCGCCGGTCCGCCCGCCGCCGGCGGTGATGTTCAACCTCTCGGTGCCGAGTGCGGGAGCCGCGGGGTTTGGGGGGGTATGTTTGTGTGTCCTCTCCCCCCTGCGCGGGCGCGGCCACCGGCCCCTCCACGGGAGTCCCGACGGCGCGGCAGCTCCGCGGGTCCACTCCGCGCCGCCCCGGGGGGAGGGGGCCGTGGGCCAGCGCAGCCCCCCGCGGAGCGGAGCCACTCTCAGCCCGGCCCCCGGGCCGGTCACTCCCGCAGAGCGGCCGGTGCGCGCCGCTGCGCACCCGCGCAGTCTTTCTAAAAGCAGTCTTTGCGCTAAGAGCGGCGTGCGCTGCCGGGGGGGGGGGGGGGAGCGCAGGCTGCGCCCGGCGCGCCGCTCCGCGCAGGTAAGGCGGACTCCGCGGGCACCCGCGGAAGGCCCAGCGAGGTTCTTCACCCCCCCCCCCGGCCCCCCGCGGGGGGCGGCTGCGGAAAAGTTGCTCGGGGGGCGCGGCACTGCCCTCCGCCAACGGGGCGGCCCCGGTCCGCCTGCCCCCGCGCTGAACTCACCCGGGCGGCGCGCAAGGGCTGCGCAGGGGCGCGCAAGGCTGCGCAGCGCGCTCCGCCGCCACTTTCGCTTCACCCGCGGGGTCCGCCCCGCCTTCCCGCGGCCGCTCCTCCGCGGAGCTCCGCGCCGGCGGGGCCTCCGCCCCCCTCCCCCCCGCCCCCCAGCGCCCCCAAAGCTTTTATTATTTAATTTTATTTTTTTTATTATTATTTTTCCCTTGCACCGAGCCTTGTTTACCCAGCAGGTGGATGTGACGTCAGAGACTGACAACAGCAAAAAATAACAACATCTCCCTCCGCGGGGGTGTCGCGGGACGCCCCCGGCCCGCCCGGGCGGGCGGCGGCGCGGGGCTGCGCGGGGCGGGGAGGGGGCGCGGGCGGCGGCGCGGGGCGGGGGCGCGGCGGGGCGGCGTGCGGGGCCCCGCGGGCGCGGCGCCGAGCGGAGGGCTCTATTGTTATTTACCGAGCGGCGGAGCACGCCGCCGCCGCGCCGCCCGGGCTCGGCGTGCCGGAGGGACGGGAGGGAGGGAGGGGACGGGACGGAGAGGCAAACCCGCGCCGCTCCGCGCCGCCGCCCGCCCGCGCCGGGGCCGCGCCGTGCTGGGCAGCGGCAGGCCGAGTCCTGCGGGTGAGTCCGGCCCCCCCCCGACACTTTCCCCGCTCCTCCGGGGCTGTTGCACTTTTCCTCCCCCCCTCCCCAACCCCGCCGGCCCCACGTGCCAGGGGTCCCCCACCCCCTCCTCCACCCCATCCCGGCCGGCGCGGGAGCGGGGGGAGCGGGGGGGTGTGGGGTGGGCGGCGGTGCGCGGGTGCAGACCCCCCCCCCCCCCCTCCGCTGCCCGCATCCCTTATCCGCCCAGTTTGGAAACTTCCCCCCCTCCCCCCCACTCTACGCGTACCCTCCGCGGAGAGTGGGATGCGGCGTCCCCCCTCCTTGCACCCCCCCCCCTCGCGCTTTCCTCGTGTTTTCCGCCGGGTCCCCCCGCGCAAGGGGCGCGGAAGCCCCAACTTCAGCGCTCGGGGCAAGAAGTTGCGGCGGGGCCGAGCCCCCCCCCCCCTCCTCCCCCCACGCTCCCTCCACGCCGGGCCCGGCCGCCCCGCTCCCCCCCCCGCCCCTCCCGCAACCCTTCCCCGGCACCTGCTGCGGCTTTCCGCTCGCGCAGCCCCTTCCGCAGGCGCGGAGCTCCGCGCCGCGCATCCTCCCCCCACCCTCCGCGTCCCTGGGGCTCGCTGAGCCCATCCCCCCCCCCTTTTTTTTTTTGGGGGGGGGGGGAGAGACGAAGTGTCTGAATAAACATCCGCGCGTCCCCAGCCCGGCGCAACTTCTTGCTGCGCGGGTGCGGACCGCGCATCCCTCGCGTGTCCCGCCCCCCCCACCCCGCGCAGACCCGCGGTGCGGAGCCTCGGGACGGAGCGGCGGTTCGCTGCGGGCCGGGGGCGGCCGCCGGTGCCCGGTAAGTAGGGCCGCGCCGCGCACCTGCCGCCCCGCGCATCTCTCTCCGCGCAGCGCCCGCGCATCCCGCCTCCCCCGGGCAGCGGGAGGGTGCGCGCCGCAGGCGGCGTCCGAGCGGCGTGTCCGCGCCTTTCTCCTCCCCCCGCCCCGTGGGGCTGGTTTGGTTTTTTTTTTTTTTTTCGGGGGGTGGTTTTAAATTTTTTTTTTTTTTGCCTTTTTTTTTTTTTTTCCCTTGAAAAAGAAAACCCCAGCCGCGGCGCGGGGCGCGGGCAGGGGCGCGGGGCGGCCCCCTCCCCACCGCCCCCCAACTATTAATTATCCGGCGGCCCCGGCGCGGAGAGCATCGCCGGGCTGGCTGCGGAGCGCCTCGATTTTAGCGAGTCTTCCTTCTGCCACTTCGCTGTAATGATTTTAATTGCGTGTTTTTTTGCTTTGAGCCAACTAAGCCGAGTGAGATTACTCCTATTTATTTTTTTTCTTCCCCTTTTCCCCCCCGATTTCCCCCAAAGGCTGGCAGCAGCAGCGCTCAGACCTCCCGTACCTACCCGAGGTATCTGCCGCCTGCGAGCGCTCTCAGAGCCGCTTCTCTAGAGAAGCTGGAGCCCAACTTCTGTGCTCAGAAGTTTTAAGGTTTCATTTTTAGTAACTGTTCTTTGAGTGAGTAATGTATGTATACTGCTTGTAGCGTGTCGTCTACACAATGTAGCCTGCTGATTTCTAGGGTGCTGGACGATCCTAAATATTAAAGCGATTCTCTAAACTGCGTTTCCTTTCCATATAGTTTTTCTGAACTTGCGTTTTACCTGCTTTGGGCAAATATTGATGTCACTAATGACGGTTTCTTAATTAGACAAAGTTTCAAGAATGTCGTCGAAGAAACTTGCTGCTTGTGCTGTTGAGCCACGGTTTGCTTTAATATTTTGGCGGAGGGAGAATAGGCATTTCACTCGGTTTAGGATTATTTTTACAGTTTCTGTTACTGCTGAGAAGCTCCTACTTTTTGTGAGTTTGAGAGAGCCTGAAATAATGCAAGTTCTCAGAGAAGGGAATGTGGGCAAGGAGGGACCGTGCATCTTTGCAGCTAGGTTTGGGGGAAGGAGGGGAGATCAGGGCTACCGGTTTCAATTTCTCTCCTCTGAATGTTTTTCCCCTGCACATTTTATTTGAACTATCTCACAACCGTGCTGAGTGGACCGGGGCGCTGGGGTAGGAAGCTCTTCGCTAGTTACCATTCAAAAGGTGTCGGCTAAAATCTCATTGCAAAAAGGTATTGTAGCTTTAACATCTCGCATTGGCAGCATTCTTCCCCCTTAGTCTTTGGATTAGTCATTGTATGAGAGACAGAAAAAAAAAAAAATCACTTTTTTTTTTTTTTTTCCCCTGGAAAAAGTAAAGTAAACAGCCTCCAACAAGTGAACCTTGACAACCCAGATTAAGGAAGGCAGGAGAGATCAAACAAAGCTGCTGCTGGGCTGTTGTCAGGAGCTGCCTCACTGAAAGCTCTGGACTATTCGATCAGGCAGCAAGGCTATATGTTCACTTATGCAGAAATGGACCATTACAAATGCTGATCTTTGTTGTGAAACCAAAGGATAACTCTGAGAAAAATAACTACTATTTCAAGGGAGGCTTTCTGCTGCTTACGATTGTGATTGCAAAGTTAGGGGTTTTTTTGTGCATGGGCTGGGTTTTGGGTTGGTTGGTTGTTGTTTTTTTTTTTTTCTCTTGAGTGATAGTGGTTTGGGGCGCGTTGTGTACACTTTCAGAGAGACTTAGGATTTGATTTTATTTATGCTGTCTAGAGCTGCAGAGGAGAAGGCGTTTCAGTAGCGTAATGTTGAAAACCATAAAAGTTCTGTGGAATTCAGCTTTTATTTCTGGATCTCTGAATTGTAAGGAAACATGGATTTTTTTTTTTTCCCTCTGTCTGTGAGTGCTGTGCTGATGGATAATAGAGGAGTTTGGTTGTGATTAAGCGTTGTATGTTGTATGTCTGCATTCCTAGAGTTTAGAAAACTTGTAATATCTTTCCTTCGAATGTGTCACCAATCAGGCAGGGTCGCACCTTATTTTTGATATGCCAAGATTTTTGCAAAGCTGTGTATAACTTGGCTTCATGGCTGTATTTGGGAGACTCTTTTACCGTGTAGTTTTTTAGTGGAAATAGTAGTAGGGAATATTAAGAGATACTTGATTTTACTTTAATAAACATTTTGGATTTAAGTATTAATCAAACTTAACCGGGGCAAGTTAGGTTATTTCTGTTGCTTGACAGTTTCATGTTTGTATTCAAGCACTTCGCTGCAAACTCTACGCGTATGCCCCCTCTTTCATTTCTTTAAAGTATTCCAAAACAATGGAAATATCTATTAAAAAAAAAAAATCTGAGGAGAAGGCTGTTACCCTAATGTATATTAATCAGGAGGCAGACCAAGTGCACATCTACTGAAGAATTAAGAAATCCAAAACCTTTTAGCATAAGCATTTCTTTAATTAGCAGTGCAGATCACACAATAAGTACTTTATACTTTTTATAAGGTAAGGTTTCATAACCATCCTGCATAACTTATTATAAAGCCTCTAGATTTTTATGGTATATGCTTTAATTAGACAATAAAAAGTATGTGTGTTAAACATGCACATGTATGCTCTTAAGCAATTTTGGGTAACGTGTAATGTTTTTTAACATCTATAACCGGTTTCTCCTTAAATCAGTTCCACCAGTAATCGTAACGCAGCTAGTTTTTGTACTGGTGAGGGAAGGAGCAGGAAAGTTGAGCAGAGAATTATGCATTGGACGTTATTGCACAGCATATGCTGCAATATGCTTTTCTCTTGGAGTGCATCACCTTTTTTGAAGAGCTAAAATTTGCGGTATTGTCCTTGGTATGATATACTGTAAACATTTGTAGCTCCAGAATTATTCCTGTTTCACGGCATTGTAAAAATTAGGAAAAAGGGCTGGTAGTAAAAAGGCAAATTTATGGAATGCAGCTTAGCGTTTAGTATTCGTACCGCTTGTGGTCATTTATGGGGAGAGATTGAACTGGATAATGTAATTCCTTTTGTGAAATATCTGTTGAGCATGTGTTTGTATATCAAATGAAATAACATATGCACACACATATGTAGGATATGTATGTAAAATAGTTATTTCTGCAAGGCTGTCCGGTTATTTATAGGGCATAATGATACCTCTGTCATCTTAAATTTTCTCTGAGAAGCTTTAATAAATTTAAATAGATTATATGCTGTCAGAAAATAGTATAAATTTTGTTTACGATTCACTTGCTTTAAGGTACTTACACTAAAGAAGCTCATTTAACCCCAAGACTGAGTAGCATTAAGTGGTGAGAGGAGTCTGCTGAAGAGCTGCTACTGCCCTTTGCTCTTGTGATAATCTTAAATTACTACAGTTTAATTGCAACTTCAAGGCACTGAGCTGAAATATTTTTATGCAGCTGAGACAGGGCTGAAGAAGATGTAGTGAGCTTTTCGCAGGTAGCTGGACTTCTCTTTGGGGGCACTGTGTTTGTCCAGGCCTTGCCTGCCTTTCCGAGCGCATCCGGCACCGCATCGTGCGTGTGCATGGACGCGGCGCCGGCGCCCCGGCAGGGAGCTTTGCAGGGGATTCCCACCCCGGTGGGAGCAGGATCGGGCCCCGCCGTAGTCAGGCAGCTTGGGTGCACATGCGTTTTGTTTGCTGTTAGAATTCAAGCTTGCGTTTGAACTAAGTAGCGTGTTGTAATGATTCCTCAAATGAACCTTGCTATCGGGTCGCTTCCCGGCGAGCCTCCGCTGGGGAGGCAGGGTGGGAAGGGGCTGGCAGCTGGAGGCAAGGACCAGGGGGTGGTCAGCAGCGCGGGGGCACGGGTGACACCCTGCTCGGAACATAGAGCTTGTGGGTATGACGTGGTCTCCGTGCCCCCAAAGACGAGTTCAGGGTCAGTCAGCCCCCCTGGCCGCACAGGGCCTGATCCAGAGCACGCTGGCATCAACCGGGGCTTCTGCTCGCGTTGCTGCCTTTGGGCTTGGCTTCAGGTCTGTGCAACTAACCCGTATCGCTGAAACTTTTTCTCCCTGCACCCCGCCTCCCGTGTACAGTAGCGGGTTTTCACACCCGGCGAGCGGTTCAGCGGAGGTACGATATGCGATAGGAGCCAGAAAGCATTTGCTAAGTGCAATTTAAGAGACGTTGTGCACTAGAGACCAGCAGCGTCTTCGCGACTGTTCTTAGAGGTCCTGGCAACCAAACTTTACTGAAATGCTTAGAAAGGTATGGCCGGGCTCGGAGTCCTTGACTTCATGCCATTAAGACATGCATAAGTGCTCGGCCGTGCTAAAGCACAGCGGTTTCTAAATCGTGAGTCTGATTGTTTTTGCGTTGGCCAAATCCTTGTCAAATGTCTTGTTGCAATAAGAAATGAAGATCTTGTGTTTGCTAGAACTGCTTGCTGTTGCGCTGACAGAAACGCTGCTCGCAGCCTGCTGCTCGCACAAACTACTGTGCCGATTGATTCCCGCAGCTCGCGGTGCGTTGGGAATTGCAGCTACCGTAGGTAACAAGGTGAGGCCAATGTATATAGAGGGGAAAAAAAAAAAAAGTAGGCTAGAATAAATCAAGTAGTCATTAGAGGAAAGACTTGATTGTGGGAACTCTGCAGTCTCTTAATTTAAAAAAATAATATATTTTGGGCTGTAGAGGAATCAGCTGTTCTATTTTTAGGAGATCAGATATTTGTTGGTCGGGATGTCTGGAGTGTTTTAACATGTGCTCTTTTTTCTTACTTCAGCTTTGGAGCTACCAAGTCAGAGAAGCTGCTGGCTCTGTTCGCGTGCAGCCTTCTTTGCAAATATGCTCTAGGGTTTTGTCTTTCTATTCTCCTGGCACTGATCTCTTCCATGCATGCAAGTGAGCAGGCTTATGTGTAATGGCTGTTTGTGTGTGGCAAGTATCCAGAATAATCTTGATAACTTTTTGTTCAGCGCCATCCTGAAAGTGAAGATAGCATTCTATGGAAAATGAGCAAAGAGAAGAGCATGGGCAAAATCAATTTCTCTCCAAGCAGCGTCTGGTACCTGAAGAGGACTAAATAATTTTTCTCCTCTCGTTGACCCTCCCTGTGCTGTTTTAAAAACATCTCCATTTTAGTGCCTTGAAATTGCAATTAAGTTGTAGTAATTTAAGATTATTGCGAGAGTGCAAAGGGCAGTTGAAGCTCTTTAGAAGTCTCATCTCAACACTTAATGCTACTCAGTCGGGGGGTTAAATGAGTTTCCTCAATGTGAGTACTTAAAGTAACTAAATCGTAAACAAAATTTATACTATATTCTGACAACTAATAATCTATTTAAATTACATTAAAGTATGTGTGTGAAAATTTAATTAAAGACAGAAATACTGTCAAGCCCTGTAAATATCCTGACAGATCTACTGAAATGGAACCCATATCGTAAAATATTTACATATATCTGATAGGCTACAGCGTTTCTGGGAGTGCTATCCTGAAACTAATTGTGGGCTTTTTTCCTCCCAGTTTCCCGTTCAGTTGCAACGGTCTCGGAAAGCAACACAAATACCCAAAACATTTTATTCGGATGATTCTCCAGTGTATTGTTTACTGCTAATCGCGCTCTGTACAATACTTGTCACTGTTGTGTTTTTATTAGAAGTGCCTATTTCCTCAATAAGTTAGTTTGGCACTGCTGTTAATTCAGACGCACACTGAAAACGCAGGCTGCTTGTGTGGCGGGATGGGGTCGTGTAGTATTTGCAGCGTGGCAGCGCTGCATGTGCAATCTGTAAGTCAACCTTCTTCTGGATGCCTGGCCCAGAGCACGGTGCTGCAGGGTCTCTTGCACTGTTGGGACTGTTGATTTAATAGATATTTTTTTTTTAGGTAGAAAGCACTTACGGCCTTTTTTCCAAATTTTTGAAATACATATGAAAGTGTTTCCCAAAGCGCTGGTGTGTGCGTTGGCTGCGCAGGACCCTTCTTGCTGGCGCAGCCACGGTGCGTCTCCTTTGCGGTGCGTGGTCCAGGCTGCTCTCAGGGTGAGGAATGTTTTGCCCTGGGTGAAACTGGGTCTGGCTGAAACTTCAGCCAAACTTTGGTCCTTCGTAAAACCCACCTGCTGGGATTCTGCCTGTGGCCAAAGGCAGGTGGTTTTGCTGGGAAGGTGAAGGATGAGCCGTGCTTTCTCATCGCCCGATGATGGGTCTGGGCAAACTCCTAGCTCTCCTCGGCTGGGGTGTACGTCCCCGGAGCCGCAGGGTCGCTGGAGGAGGATGAGGATTTGGGCATGGAGAGAAGGATGCGATGGGAGCGTGGCGCTGGGGAGCCCTGGCCGGGCCAGGCGCTTGGGTGCTGAGCACCGACAGCCTGACAGAAGGTGGCACAGTTCAGCAGGTTGGCTGGAGCCTCTAATGGCACTGTTAGTTTTCCCCTCTTTGCCAGACATTTCCCTTCATGTTGGATCGGAGTTTTAGCTGTACTTCCCGATCGGTCTTGTCGTCTTGTTGCTAACAGTTAGGGTCAGGTGTCTTTCCTTAGGCTCTCCGCAGTCTTGGTGTTGGTGTCCCTCCCCCAGCTCCTAGCCTAAGCTGTTTGTTCATTAATTAGTAGATCGGGCATATTAACACATCAGTAAACCGGAGCAGTCAGACTTCCCAAGGCATCTCGGGAAGCCCTCTCCGGTTTTATGTGACCGGACATGCACTATTGCTGATTTAGATAGCGGAGCTGATGATGCCAAAGTGTTGTTAAGAGAGAGATAAATAGAGAGCGCCCAGCAGTAAGCAGAATGTCATGTCTCTATTAAAAAGCTTGTGATAAAGGAAGATAAAATGGTGAGGGGGAATTGCTGGTATGTTCAGAGGAGCCGCTAAACATCTGATCACAAAAATCAATGCCAAATTCCCTTTCCTGCAAAACGCTTGCCCTCAGAATTAATGTCTGAGCCTGGGTTTGATTGCAGCGAGCGCTGGAGCCCTGAAAGGACTTTTGTTCTTGCCAAAAAGGCGGCCGGGGGTTCTCAGGGATTCAGGAGCTGTCTGAGCCGGGACTCAAACATCCCTCCCCGGTTCCCTTTGAAGTGACTGCCCCTCTTCCGCAGCAGCACGGTGTTCCCGGGATGCTGATCAAGTTGTTCCAGGCTCAGGCTGGGGCTCGTCGCTCCGTGCTGCCTCGTACCTTGATTTCCCCGGCGCTGTGGCCACCTGCGTTTCTGTTGGTTCCCGTCCAGAGCTTGGTCCTTGGCTTCACGGCAGAATAACAACGATGCAGGTTTTTATATATCTGAGCCTTTTTTTTCCCCTCTGCTGGGTGCAGAGGCTTCTCTGCAGAAGTGAAAAATGTAACTGATTATAAAGAAATGAGTGGTCGCAGCAGACGAGAGGGGAGTGGTATTAATTTTACCGGCTCTGTAATGAAACATGCAGTAAAACGTTAAATCATCACAGCCTTGTTTGCTGAAAGGATGTTAATCATTCCATTAAGAAGGATTAAGTAATTAACTGATATTTCTTCAGAGTTAACTGATACTTCTTCAGAAACTAATCTCAATTTTAAAAAGCATCCTTCCTGGTGTTGCGCAGTGAATGCAAAGTTTGTGTTTGTCGTTCTGCCTCTGGAGAGCTGGGAGGTGAGCGTGAGCGGGACACCTCTTCCCAAGAAACTTCTGGGAATGCCAAGGGAGCAGAAATAGGGTGGGGCTTTTTTTTTTTTTTTTTTTTTGCAACTGAAATGCAGTATTCTAAAGGCCTTTTGATTGCAAGGTTGTCTTTTATGACTTTTGTCAGCTGGGCCCGTTGCAAGCCTTACTTCAGGAGTAGTCTGTTTGGGATTAAGAAGTTAAAACCGTCTTGAAGTGTTCATCTTGGTGCTTGCATTTTTACTTTTTTTTTTTTTTAATAATAGCTTTTATGTTGTAATAGTAAGCTTGCTGACGGTGAGTCATGAACTCTATCTCCCATGAACCTCATGACAAATTTTTGTTAGCTGGTCAGCCAGCTCACTTAGCTTCTCCAGCCCCGTTCCCACGTTTCATACTTGTGCTGCAAAGAAAAATTCCATTAAAATCAGTGGTGTAAATCCTCCTTTCCACCTGTGGCAGAAATCCCCTCAAAAGCAGCGGCAGCTCAGGGGCTGCGGGGCGTCACGGAGCAGCTTCCGACGTTGGGCTGTTCGGAGGACATCGAAGCTGGATTCGGCAGGGAAGAGCCAGGACCAGGGCAGGATGCGGCCGGCAAGGCTTTTGACGGTGGCTGATGCTCAGTAAGGTCAAAAGTGCATTTTGGAGGGGGTGCAGATGGAGGAGCAGGTGGGCAGAGGAGAACAATGACAATATTTTTCATTGTTTTGTTTTTGAAGGATCAGATTCAGGCCCCCGGCCGGTGAGAGGTGCAGGGGCTGGGGAAGCATCTGTGTTAGCGCTTCTGCATCCTGTGCTCCCGAGCTCCCTGCCTTTCTTCCAGGGCTTGAGCCGTTTTTTGCTTCGATGGGGAACGTGGAATTTGGCATTAACCTCACCAAGTTGCTGCCATTTCTCATATAATGGCCCCAACTTCTAATATCGTAGTTAGTGATACCGAAACTATACCCAAACCGAGATTTTCTAAGTGATATGAATTCTGCCTGGCAAATAGCGTAATACAGTGGCACTGATTGCGTTAGTATTGATACTTTTCTGCTTTCATAACTGCTCTACTTTTCAAATAGGGCTCCTTCAGACAGTCTCATGCAAACTCCGTTGATCAGTGTACTGCAAATTATTCCTCCCCCTCAGGTGAATTTCATAGATGGGTGTATTTCCATGTGTAGTATGTGAGACAGACAGATTTTGCTCTGGTTATGTGGCCTAAACCCCAGATACCTCTGTTGAAGTCATGGGAGCTTCCTTGGGTGGACCGAGTTAAAAACAAAAAATCAGTTTGGCTCAGAGAATAAAATTTTTGAATGTTCATGCATGTAACATAGTAAGAATCTATCTGGATGTTGGTACAGATCATCGTAGCCTATATCTACTTTAGCAGATTTAGAGGAGAGATTTTTCTCAGTAAGTTTTGCAATAGTAATGATGTGTTAACAAATTTGGTAATATATTTTAATCAGAGAGTTGTGTCAGGGACCCCGTCCTGGTTGAATTAAATGAGTGCTGGGAGAAGGAGGCTGTGAAATAGCTTGTCGGAAATTGTTTGTGTTAGTTTTAAATGATACGCCTGTGTGTCGATGTTCAGGTGATGTATGTTAGGTTCATAAAGCTCCCGAGCTGTACGTTTGGAAAAGTGAAAATGTATTTTTCAGTGATAAATTACTTGATACTTGAAAGGCTTTGAAGGAGGAATGTCCAAAGTATGCAGCAAAATTACTGTTTGTACAAGTATTTTAAAGTTACTCTCTGGCTAACCCACCTGAGTTTTCTGAAGGCCAGTAGTGTAAGGAATGGTGGTCTTATGCAGGAAACCTTCCTAATCTGTCATTTCAGTTACAGGATTTAACTGAGAATGGGAGAAACCCATCTTCCTACATTTTAGCTGATGTCCTACCGTGCACATTTGTCCTGTTTTTTTTTCTACACTGCTATAAAGGCAGTGTCTACAGCACACAAAAAATACTGTTTCATAAAAGTTGAAATGGCACGTTACCTGTGAATTAAACTACAATATCTTAAGCCTATCCAGCATATTCCTAGCATTAAACAGCCGGAGAATGGCTATTTCCTATTTATTCTTCAGATTGGCTGCAGTACAGTCTTTCTGGAAAAGGGTCCTTGGCCGGTTGAAGGGGAAATGTGATTTTTGTTTTTTGTTTTTTTTTTTTTTTTCAGCGAGTGCTTTCTGTTTGCCGAGGAATTGTGATCGTGCAGAAGCATATTGTACAGAAATGGAAATTGATTAACTAGGATTTTTAAGCATTATAATAGATGCTGTTAGATAGAGGCACGCTCGTAGAGAGGTAAACTAGTAAATCTGAGCAAACTGAAAAATAGTAGCTATAGGCGTCTGGCTCTGTTATCAAACTTGCTGCATAAGCCAGAGTTTATGCACTGTGATAATGCTAATGACCAGCAGAGCCAATGATGCATGACTGGAGGACATCAGTGGTATAATCGGAGAAAGTTATCAGGTTTTTGTCATTAAATATTAGTGATAAATAATACACTTCATTTTGAGTAGACAGGACGTATTTAATTCTGATGTGGAGAGTTTCAATTTAATAAGGGGCATTGCTGAGCAAAATGATAATCTTTTGTAATTTAAAGGGAAAAATAAAACTGCATTTGTTTCAGCATAATCTCCTGGCGGCCACCCTCCACTGCTCTTTGTCTTCACTGGTGTCTGATGGCGAGGAATATCTTTGCAGCTGTTTGAGATGGCTGTTTATAGAAGGGTGTTTTATCTAAGTTATTAGTTGTGGAACACAGAACTAATCACCTGAGACCAGGATCAAAGGGAATCTGTTTTGTATAAAGTAGATATCTGCTTTCTTTTTCTGCTTAAAAATGTGAATATTGCAGCAAATCTAAACTGTGTGCTCCATGCAGTGGTTCCCCTAGAAAACAGTCCACCTGTCCAGGCGGTAACGGGAGGGAAGGGACAAGGACAAAAGATAGAGAAAAATTAGATCTTGCTTTGCAAGTTATCTTTTAAGTCTGTGGGAGAACAGGGAAGAGAAGTGTAGCTTAAACTGAAGAAAGAGAGATATTAATAGTCTCTATAAAGGACAGTTTGCACCAGAAGAAAAAAAAAAAAAACAACTCTGGTTGGCTTTTTTTAGTGGAACAGGCTAACACCCAGTGTAAATCTGTGTCATTAACTGAAGCAGTGCGTGATATTTAGAGCATTGCTTTTCCTCTTGTGAACCTTTGCCTGCGGAGGCTCGTCCCCTGGGCTAGAGGCAGATGCGGTACAGCATCCTCCTTACGGAGACCTCGCTCACCAGCTGCAGGACTTCTGCCTGTGTCAGCCCCCGGCCCCGTTTAAGCAGATACCTCCAGTTTTGCCCAGCGCGTGGCTTTGTAACGTGGCCAGGATCTTCCCACCACCCCTCGGAGTCGTGTTCGAACGCAAAATCTCAGCTTGAGTTTCCAGAATTAGATGGCACAGCGAGTAAACACAGCGTACTTGCCAGTTCTCACATCCTCTTTTGCAGCGAGTATTGCAGCAAATCCTGCAGGTTTGACTCATCTCTGAAGTTCTTCACTGATTTGAAGCAAATCTTGTCTGACTTTTGAGAAAGAGCTGGAAGTCTGGCCGCGGCTCCTGGGCACACAGTCCTTCCGTGCATGAATGCAGTATGCTCGAGCCAGCCTCTGTGTAAACTTGGGCAGCTCTGAGCAACTTTAGCTGGAGTTATATGCCTGTATCTAAGGGTGAAATTTGGCCTGCAGTCATCCTTTATTGAAAGCTTTATGGAAATACTTTGTTCTTGCTATGCACAAATATTTACATTCTGGTGGGAACATTTTTTTTCTCTCCATTTCTTCCCCCCCGCCCCCCCCTCAGCTCTATGCCATAAGCACAAGGAGGGGGTGGAAGGTATTATACATAATGCCCTGTTGGTTAAAAAATAATATTCAGGTTTTCAACTGGTATTTCTCATAGGTCCAAAAGGAAAAATAAGTATTTGCCTGTATTGGAAGCACTGTCTACTCGCCTGATAGCAGCGAGCTATCTGGGGTAGGGTGGGGTTTCTGTTTAATGCCATGGGTGAGTTGGAAGGGAAGGGCATACAGAGCAGAAAACTTTCCCAGGTAAATAAAAGTAGTGTCAGGTACAGCCTCTGTTTTAAGAACCGTGTGTCTTAATGTTTCTGTTCCTCGGCGTTGAATCACCTCCGCGTGTCAACCTCTGCCTGGTGGATGCTCTCAGCAGATTGAGGAGGAGGACACATCGCTCTGCAAGTGCATTACAATGGTCCACACGTGTGCCGTGACTCAAGCGTGCTCACAACTTCATGACATGTATCAAATGAGAATTGTTTCCTTGGAAAGCCGTTATCTTCTTTGTTTTTTTTTTTTAATCAGATGAAGGCTGACGCTGCTTTCACGGGCTATTTGACAGTGTGCTTGGTGCTGTATAGAATGAGGGCTTGGTTACGTTGCAGCTTAAGTAGGTTGAGATCTGTCTGCTTGTCCCTGGACACTTCCCATCGTGTCCCCTGCGCTTCACCTGATTCTGCCTGACCACAGGGTGAGACCGCGTGGGAAGCTAGACCAGCAGAAAACCCACTTAAGCAGGAAAAAAATGTTTTCTGCCAGTTGAGCATCCTCATTGGGCTCTCTGGATTCAGGGCCACCCCCTTGGTAAGTGTCTGGCCTCTTGCTTGGCTTTGCTGCAACATGAAACCTCTGGCAGAGGCTCTTTGCCTGGACCTGCTCTTCGCCTCTGGGCAGAGGGGTCCTCTTTGCCCAGCCGCCCTGGGGCATGCTCCCAGCAGTGCTGCTGATGGGACCAGCCCGCCAAAGCTAATGCAAGTATGGGTTTTCATTTCATTGTTAATTTAACGGTGCTCTTGTGTGCACCTGGCATTGTGTTTTCTTTGGGTTTTCTTCTTCTTTGTTAGCAGGAGATGATGAGCTGGTCCAGAGGCTGGCGATTTTTGATAAGGGCACTAGCTGCTGTTGTTTCGTGTTTTTTATAATAACTTATCTGTGCAATAAGGAAACACAGCTGCATATAAAACTCGGATAAAACTGCATCTGGCCTGCTAGCTAACTTTTGACTTAAGGAACAGAAGCTGGTAAGGAAATGTATGGCCTGAGCTCAGTGACGCCACACGGCTTTACACCAAAAAGGGTCTGACCAGTAGCCTCTCTTCCCTCAGCGTCACTCAAGATGTACGTGTCGGGTATGTTGTGGTCTGAAGGTGGCCGGGAAGCGCGGGTGCCAGCGCCTGCCCGTGCAGGGACAGCCGGGCGCAGAGCCGCAGGCTCCGGCTGCGGAGGGGCCGCCTGCGAGCCCAGGTGGTGGGAGCCGGGCATGGACGGTCGTTAGCGTGGCGCGGGGCCCGCTCAGGCTTATACTGGGGGTTTGAGTAAAGCTTTAAATACGGTTTATGCTTTTATTGCTTCTGAAATGGGTGCAGGTGCATGTTAGCAGGAAGTGAAACTGGAGGAGCCCTGAGGGAGCCTCGCTCCAGCCGTGCCAAGCAGGTACGGCCTATGAGTGTTATCACCTTACTGATAATCTGGCATGGTGTTGGCGTTCGCACGTGTCCCGGGGATTATGGGGGTGAAGTCATGCCGCAGTTTGGCAGGGACCTAATCCCTCTTACCAGGCGGTACGGGCGGGCTGTGCCGCTCGAGGTCCGTCTCCCTCCCCACACTGGGGCAGCTTCTTGCCCGTGAGAGCTCGGCTTGCTTGGCCGTCCCCGTGCGCCGACGGGAGGGGATCGGTGGAGTGTTTCGGGAAGGGTTAGCACCATTGCGGGGTGTCCCTGACTCTCCTAACCGGTGCCTGCCGATGGGGTGGGGTGAGGCTGCTCCGTGCCACGTGTGTTTTCCTTCAGACCTGATGGATAACTTTGGCTGGAAGCAGCGGGAATGTCGGCGGTGCGAGGAGAGGCCCGGTGCCCGCTGGACGGGGCTGCACCCGCGCGGCTCTCGCCGCCGATGGCGAGCAGCCCCACGCGCCGGAGGAGGAGGCTGGCTGCGTCGCGCCTGGGGAAGCGAGACCGAGACCAGCACCCAGCTGCCCGCCCTGGTGTTGCACAAAGTCGTCTGCCTTCTTCAGCTGACGGCCCCGTAACTACCCGTTTTTGCATTGTCTTGTTGAGGAATTTGAATGTGCAGTCTGTGAAGCGAGGCATCAAAGCATTCACCCTCACTTTTAATTATTACCTTTAATTTTGGAAAGGTGTAGCAGTCAGAATAAAATACTTTGTAGGAATAAAATACTTATTATCCACTTTTCTTTCTCCTTGGTTTGTGCCCGACGTGAGTTGCCAGGTCTCCCCAGGGGTGCCTGATGTGCAGGTGAGCAGAGCTGCGGTCCTGAACCGCTCCCGTTCTCGCTCCGTCTCTTCGCCGAGTGCTGAGGTTTCATATTCTGCATGTGCAATTATACGTACTCCTAAATATTGCTCACCTGGTGTTAGGGTTATTCACCGTTCGTTCTTATGTGTCAACACCACATCTGATAGGAGCCTTAATGGCTCTCCGTGTTTCTATATTTTTCCCTCTCCTCCTCGACCCGTTGGAGGGTTTGTTGAAGGGAGAGCCCGAGGCAGCACAGTGCTACCAGGGTATGGGCACTCCCGCTTAGCAGGCTGCGCACACAGCGGGTGCCTGGAAAATGCCCCTCCGAGTCATTATGAATTAAGCATCGCAGACAAAAGCAGAGATGAAGCTCTGTGAGAAGACCTATGACTTGATCCAAGAACTATGTGTTGTGCAAAGACGGAGGGAGAAGCAAACTCCTCACCCGAGGCATGGAGGCTGTGGTGCTCCTGCCCCGGGGCGCTCTGGTGCAGCCCTCTGAAGGCTGCGGAGATCCCACCCGTGCCCCAGCCAGTGCCTGTCACTGCAGTGCTGCAGCCCAGAGACCCCGTGCAAGCTCAGGCTGTTGGCGGTGAACTTGCCCGTGGTGGGTAGCAGCTGAATCTGGCTGTACAAGCAGTGAATTTCCCAGCAACTAGCTAGCAAGAAAATATTGTGGGTCTGCATGTATTCCCCACACCTGGATGTGCTACGTTTGTTACCATCAAGGTAAGTGAGGTAAACCCCGTTTTTCTCTAGTATGGCAGAGCACTCTTTACAAGTGAACTCAAGTTTTACTCCATTTTTCAAAGCAAGGCGGCAGCAGCACCTGTGAAGGTGTAGCTGTGATGACAGCTGCTACTGCCGCAAGACACCGCAGGGCTTGTGGGTTAGCGGGGTTTTGGTAGGTGGCCTGGAGCTCTGCTGTGCAGCGGTGGCAGCACGGCTCTGCCCGCGCACCCCGTGCACTGTGCTGGAGTGCTTGCGTCGCGATGAGAGTTACTTCATGGGACCCCATCGATAAATGAAGCGCTCCCTGGAGACCCCGAGGGTCCTGCCTCTCACCCCACTGTCCCTGGGGACTCGACGTGCACCGTGTGCCTCTGAATATGTCTGCTGCGTGAGCGGGAATGTGCAGGAGGGGTTTGAGACTTCTGGATGGCAGAAACTAGTCTGAGGAGGAGAAATTAATAGGAGAAGGCAAATGCAGAAATCTTGGGTCTGCACGGCTCGTTATCCAAACCCACCATCACGGCAAAGAAATGGGAGAAGCCTCCATCGGTAGCTGGGATGCCCGATGCTAATGGTGTAGGGTGCGTCTTCCAGTCTGCACTGGAAAAAAAAACAACCCCAAACCATTAGGCAGTGGTTGATTACTTCATGGTTTTAAATAAGTGTTGTATTGAGCGCAAATTAAAAACAACCTTGAAACTTCACAGATTCGTAAAACTGTACACTGGGATTTTAAAAATTACCTCCATTGGAATCCTGGAAGCATCTGTTACATAATTAATGCACTTTAAAATATATTCTATTTATGATTAATCCAGGAATGTAGCGTGTGCTAGTTAAATGTCTGGATCCCAGGGTGCAATGCGAGGAAAGAAATGTAGTTGTAATCTATTTGACAGTTATAGGAAAGGACATTTGCTACAAATAAATACATTTTCCTTAGTCTTTTTATTTGTCGGGGCCAAGTTATGTCTGTTGTGCTGGGTTTGTTGACTGGTAAATGTTTTGAGATTTATGCTGATAATTTTGTAGATTTACTGGAAAAAATAACTCAAGAATAATTAGGGAGATTGACCATACAGTAATGTACCGCATGTGTGACAGCATTACTGGGTTGATGATCTTGAGTATGGTATATGCAATTAAAAGTGCTAAGGCTCAGTACTGTGAAGCTTCTCAAACACTCTCCGAGATACACAAATGCTTTAGGCGATGCATGTTTCCCAAAGGATAACTTGCCAAAGTTACTGGATGCCTTGAGTCTCCTCTCCCGATAAGTATTTCAGGCTGAGACCTCCTGGATGAGAGTGGTGGAGCAGGCACAGCAAGCACAGGTACGACTTGACAGATGTCAGCCTGCACAGGATTTTTTTTATAAAGAAGGTTTTGGGGACTCTGTAGCCTTATTTTTTTTTTTTTTTTGGAGGCTCTTGAGTTGGCATCCGGCCACCGGGTCCTGGAACAGTTTCTGGCATCGCATTTCCTCTGACAGATTTTTTCTCTCTGCCCTCTGTTTCTGTTCCCCCTTTTTTTTTTTTCCCCTCCCCTTCATCTGACCACTGTCTTGTCAGGTTGGTGCAGGATCAAGCCGTGTAAACCTCTTTTATTCTTCCATCTTATTTTCCTTAGTGTTTTGTAAAAGTCTGCAAGCTGTTACGATTGCCCATCGCGCTGTAGTGCTCCAGGGCGGCAGTCCCACGTTGTGGTGGGCTGTGGGTGGCCGCGGGTCCTGCGTTCCCCTGCTCGCCTTGGGCTGGCTGAGCATTGTGGCTGCAGCCGCGAGAGCTGCACGGTGCCGTGGAAGCCTGTAAAAAGGTCCCTTTCCAAATGACTATGTCTTTAAGCAAACAATCCTCGTGTGTGTTGGCTCAGGAAGCATTTTGAGATTGAGGGCTGGAGGTCCCGTTGCACCTGGTCTATCCTGTATCGCTGCTGGGTTATTAAAGGGGTTACCCGTATTGGAACCGTACGTGCGGTTTGACGTACCTGCCTGCCATGCTGCCGGCGGCGTGCCGAGACACAGCGCGGTGTGGAGGTTGGCACCTGTACCTGTTGGGCTCTGCCCTAGCACCCTAGACCTGCAGTGGAGACAAGATAGGGATGGGGAGGGAGCAACAGTTGTCTCCCACTTGCCTTCGATGCCTCCGTGCCCGGCTGCGTGGTATTTCGGCACCGTAGCCGGCGTGGGTGCTGGAGGCAACGCTGCAGATCGCCTGTTGCAGAGACGTGCGGGGCGTACGGCAGCCTGACTCTGCTCCGGCATCCTCTCCCCGAGGCCGTCGCGTTGCCAATACTGGGAGCGAGTTACTAATGAACTCGGCTTTCCACTTAACTATCGGTTGTGCTAAATTCTTTCTGCACTTCAGAGTCCCTCACGTCCCTTCAAAATGTAATGAGGGAGGAGCGAGCCTGGTTTTGTGAAAGACGGAGGCTCTGTAGCCTGTGTCGAGAAAACTCTTACCCGTGGACTGTGCTCTTGGCTCTTCCTCGCCATTAATCTCGATGGCAACGTTACTCCTGACTTTTCCAACCGCATAATGCGAACCCTTGTTATCTTTGCAGTATAAAAGCGTACTCAGCGTGGGGTTTTCCTTTAGTCCTGAAGAGAGATGGATGTTGAGATATGTGTGTGCAGACTTTTTGTATTTCTAGCAAATTGGGACCAAAAAAATTGATTACTATTGGTAACTTAATTTTCTGCAAACTAAAGAGCCCCAGAGAGTAACCTTAATTTCAGAAGCTCTTTGTTTCTTTTTTTTTTTTTTTTTAAACAAAGAATACATTCTAGCTGTATTTCAGTGGTCTAGGGTTTCAGCCACTTTCTTTGATACCAATTTGTGTGAAAGCAGTTGTGTCGGACAGAAGGAAATGATAAAATCTACGAATTAAGGCAAAGGATGAGAAGGGCAGTGGGTAGCATGAAGTGGGGATGTGTTCGGGTCCAATGAGTGTTCCTGTGAGCGGACCCCGGTTCCTCTGCTCGTTACAGGCCAGGCTGGCGATGTTTGGCAAGTTTAATGGATTCGGGTGGGTGGCTGATTAAAAGCAAAGACTAAGATTTTAGGGAGAAGCAGAATCTGGTGACGACAGTAGTGCAAGTTTATTTTTAGTACTCGATTGCATTTGAGTCGCTAGCATTAGAGAAACTTCTTAGCTCACATTATACTGCGAATTTCTTTAATTTATTTTTAAAGTGGAAATTTTGCAAGCTGACGTTTTGCAGCATGCGTAGTACGATTTGGCTGACAGCATTGTCTGGCAAAAGAAATAACCAAATTATTATTCAGTCATGGGTTTTTAACAGCCGCAAAGCAAGTGGATGTTAACTAAATGATGCAATTTATTCCCTTCCTGCTTATTGCCAGCTTGCCTATTACAGAGAGACTGCCAGCTTTAAATAAGTGGTACCCAGATGGTAGTCGCATGACGCCCACTTGGTTACAGAGCCTAAGCAGGGAATAACTCGGCAGCCACTACAAGCTGTGGGTCAATTGAGGGGGAATGCCTGTTGCTTCACAGTTTTGCATATGTAAATCTGTTAATGTTATGTCAGTATTGTGCGGTCTAAACACAAGCATTGCCTTTCTCTGGGGCCCAGATGAACTTGGATCGCCGCCCAGTTAATGAGGAGCCGAGTGCGGAGCGGCAGTCGGAGGCTGCCGCCGCCGTTCGCTTCCGCGGCGTGAACTCGCCGCTTCCCGGATGCTCTCCTCCGGCAGCGCTGCCCGGGGCTGGCCAGGCCGGCCGGAGCGGCGGGGCGGACGCCCCCTCTATTTTTAGCCCCGGCACGGAAGAGGGTTGGCTTGGCCCGGCTGACGTTTTCTTTCTGTCTGCCACACTTCTGCGCTCGCCTTCATCGACTGCAGATGTGGCGCGCAGCCGCCTCCGAGAAGTCATGAACTGTGTCGTCTGCGCCCTTTAACAGCCAACATCTGCTGCGGCCGCCTGATGGAAGCGGCATGGAAACAATTTTGGGGAGAGCGCTGAAGTTTGGCCCTACAGATGATTACTTTATATTAATTGCATCGAGATAGTTACTGTACGAGTCGGGTTTGAAGCTGAATTCCACCCGCTCCCCCCCTCCTTTTTTTTTTTTTTTATTATTGTTTTAAAAGCAGTAGTTAAAATTGTTTGACATGGGAATGCTTTTTATTGTTGATCATTTCTGGTTCTGAAAAGTTTATTACAATGGGTGAAAACAACAACCAAAAAGAACCTGTAAAAAGCTGGGGCTGTAATATGCTTAGAGGCTAAAAAAGTACCAATAGTGTTGATTTAACCAAAGAAAATGTTCCTGGAGGTATTGTAAATTTTATGTGCCAGATGAAAAGCATTAAGTGTGTTATTTTTCACGAAGGAAAAACATTCTGATTTTTAACCATTTTGTAAATTATATTAATGCCGTGATACGGCTTTAAAAGTCTTGGGTCTGTTCCAAGAGCGCTCGCCCCATGAGCAGGTCCCGTGGGGGCGTGGGTCGGGGGCCCTGCCTGGAGCAGGGTTGGGTGCAGGGACTCAGCGGGCAAAAATCAGTCTTTTTGCCCAAAAAGTGCTCTGTCGTCCATTTTTTTTTTCTTCCCCCTTTTCTTCTTTTTTTGGAAGTTACAAGTGAGCATTTTAAATGCAGCAAGAATAAAACTGAGGGAGAAAATAAGCTGCTTTGGAATGTAGTGGAAAGCTGAGACGCTTCAGTATTTTATCTTTATTTTGCTAATTATTTGTCATGGAGATCTGAGTTGATTCCCTGAGATTTCTTTTAAGCCTCTTAAGAGTCATTTTTTTTGGATAATGGTAATTTTCCTCTGCGTGCTGTTCCCCAGCGAGAGTGTTGCAGTGCTGTTTGCTGGCACGGCCGGGGAGATACGCTCGAGGTTCGCAATATGGACTGGAAAGGGGAAAAGTGATGAGGGAAAAACCAAAGGGTGTGTAAGCACCGTGGGGATTGCGTGGAGGGTTTATAACTTAGAGGCAAGTCTGTCATCCCCATCACTTGGGCTGGGGTGGGAATTTTTCCAGCAATTGTCCTTTTTCATGGAAATTTAGTTAGTGGTTGTTGAAGAGCCTGTAGCAAATTCTTATACAATAAAGGTAAATCAAGCTAGGCATTGGTTTATACGTGATTTTTCAGTTCCCTATATTAGCATGAGAACTATAGCTTACCCTACTGAAAACTTAATTAGGCAAACAGAATGCTATGTTAGCAGACACTTAGAAACCCAATGTGCTCAGGACTTGATTCAAATCAGTTAATAAGGGTTACATTAGGTGTTTCTAATGGTACTTTCCGATTTTTAAAATAAATGCTGTCTCTGGTAATAAGCCACCCACACCTTTTTGGGTAGTAATTTAATTGAAAGGCTTGATTGTGCCCATTTGGTCGCAGAGGATCCCTTCTGCTGTGAGGTGTGTTAATGCAAGTGTCTCCATACCCCTTGTATTTGGATGCCTGATGTAAAGCCCCTATAGGAGAAAACTGGGATGAGAGAAGGAAACAATCTGTTGTGGAGTATACTCAGAAGAGCCAGCAGACACAAGCAGAACAAATCTTCAGAGTTAGTGTGGGTGTAGGGGTGCGTGCATGTTTGTATGTAATGTATTTAAAATGCCAATAGCTTATGCCTTTTGAAGGCTCCAAATCATAGCTGTCATATTAGCTATACCATTTCCAAAAATAATGCCAGGAACAGACTGATACTGATTGTTCAAAAAAGCATCATTATTCTGTGATACTTTTTTGGGCTTCTAACATCCCCACTTAAAACAGGTGTTCCCATGCAGTGTTCCTCAAAAATCGTTTGCTGAAAGGATTTTGATTCCAAATTAAAGGTATTTTCTTAGTGTTTTTCCTTACAGAGCACAGAATGACAATGGGAGGGGGGAGGAACCTTCTTATTTTCTTTCTTACTCATTTCAGCAAATAATCTTTTGGAGAAAGGACATTAATGCAAAGCCTGTGAATTTAAGCTGCCCGTTGGAAGTTTGGGACTTGGTTATTCCATACCTGATGTTACACCGTCTCCTCCACGTCTGTGCGCTTCTGTCTACAAAGTGGGAATAGGAAAAGTTGCCGTGTTAAGAGGCTGCTGGAGGATTTAAATAATGCTTGTGAAGTGCTGAGGTCATCTAATAAAGGACATTTTGATAATAAAAAGAATCAGTGTCTTCAGCCACTCTCAGCCTCAGAGCGAGGGCTCTGTTGGTGTGATGTAGGGGGTCTGTGGTATTTCTTAACAGCGATTTTGTACCGTTCTAGCTGAACACAGCTGGTTTTGTGCCACCAAGCAGAAGTGTCAGTGGTTGCAGACTTTACATTGTTTTTTGAATCTGGTAAAGCAGCATTTATTTGTTTTTGGTGTTGATACTGATCATGGAACGTATGCCTTCTTAAAATTTATTTTAGGCTGGTGTTCATGTGACAGGCCAGTAAAAGTGTGTGTCTGTGTTGGGTATGGCAACCTTTATTTGGCAAAGACAGCGGAGACTGGTTACCCGGTACAGGTAGTCTTGCCAGAAAATAAGTGGTGCAGCAGTGTGTGTGGCGGGGGAAAAAACAACCCAAACAAAAACCCAAAACAGAGGAGAGTGCATAAAAACGCTGTTAGCCTGTCGTAGTTTTTCGCCTATCCCTAAACAACGGAAACGTTCAGCACTAAGAAGCGCTCAGAGTAGAGCTTGAGAGGTCCTTTCGAAGCAGAAACGTTAGGGGGATTCCCTGAGAGAAGATCAGATAAGATAGTAAGTGGAGGATTTAGGCGGAAAAGTGGTTTGGAATTGCAAATCAGTGGTTTGCCCATAAGTGCTTTGGGTTGGCTGTGGTGTTTTCTGATCATATATATATATTTTTTTTCCAAAGATCTTGAGTAATTTTTCAACCCTGTCTTTAAGCTCTCTCAAAAAGGTCCTGATTTTCAAAGGCTGAGGATGGTTGTTCACTCCAGAGCTCTGCAGGCTGATGTGAAATCAGTGCCTGCTCTCTCCAAGCTCCTGATCTCTGTCTCTGATAGAGCTCCTCACTTTCAAATGCTTTAGCATAATTCGTTACTTTCTTGAACACTGTAGGAGGTTGAATAAATACAATTTCTGCACTATGTATACATAGATATATGTATGTATATATAAAGCAATGAAACTTGGACATGCTGGGTGTTAAGCAGCTCGCCAAAAGCAACAGGAGGAACCAATGTCAGAACAGGACTTAAATTTTTATCAGTTGCTCACTGGTGATCCCACAGCTGGGCAGGATCCAGCTGAGCAAACTGTGATGTGGTGACTGTTCTGTCTCTTCCCACACAATGTACTTATATTGTAAAATATATATTAAAATATTTAGGGAGTTGGACATATTTCATGTAATGACTGGAGGATGGTAGCTTGTAGTGTGTCATTCGGATCAAGCCTTCTAGACCATAGCCAGTTCTTTCCTGATGTGAAATGTGAAGTCTCCATCTAGGAAGAAAAAACCCCCATTTTCTAAGTTCAATAAATCTACCAACACCTGGCTGCAAGAGAGGTAAGTGGGGTTTCGGGGGTTTTGTTTTTCTTACCTATTGGTTTAGCTTGGAGGAAGCAGCTGATCTGCGCAGGGTAGGAACAGAGTGGTTTTACAGACAGCACCAGTATCCAGCTGACGTGTTTGCCCTGCATCCCCAAATCACCTTCAACACCTACTGTCCTCTTTCTAGTGGCCGAAAACCTACAGCTTCATTTCATCCATGAGGCAGTCAAGCTATCTCAAAGCATTGGCACTCTCAAGACTGAAGATACTGTTGGCATAACACAAGTATAATTACTGTCAGTATAATCAACAAGGATTACTGGATTGATCTATCTTTTTTTGTTGTTGTTTTTTTTTTTTTCCCTTCAGATGTTTAAGAAACCCCAAACTTGCATAAGAGTACATAACTTGGTAGAGTTCCCCATTGCTGGAGGCATCCTTCTGAGCTGGAGCTTGGCTTCCCCTGGAAGATGTAGGATCTTGCATGCTGTCAGTCTAGATTACGGATATGGTGTTGCCAAACCATAGGTATAATTACAAGGAAAAGATGCCATTGATCACGCCGTCTTGTCCAGCAAGGCGCTCCCGCAGCTGAGCACGGCGTGTTGGCTGGGGAGCAGGCAGAGAGCTGCCGGCAGCGGGTGCGACAGGAGCAGGGGAAGAGAGCGTCAGCAGCAAGGAGGATGCTATGAAACAGTGGTAGTGATCTGGGGCTCGGGAGATGCTTCTCGTGAATCCTCCCTCCGTGCTAACTTCGCTGCAGTTAAAAGCTGAAGAAGGTTTGGTCTCCTTGGTGATTTGGGTGAGGGTGAAACCAGCTTTAATCTTTTTGGCTAGAGTCTAAAATGAAGGTACAACCTTCTCAATGCACTTGGCAAAGAAACATGTTTCTTACAGGTGTAGTTTTGTTCTTTGTCCTGTGTTCTCTTGCAAATGAGCATCCCCCCCCCCCCCCTTTTTTTTTTCTTTTCAGTTTTAACACGCATATGCCTCCTTTTGGAAATCCTTTTTTCCACCCAGGCACCTGCATTTCAAGCCTCTATCATGCAGATTCATTCTTCTCTTTAGACCTGTGCCACGCTGACAGGCCTAAGGCTAGAATGTGCTTTTTATCTGTGAAGGTTTTCTCTTGCACTTTCACTTTGAGTAGGTGATACTTTGAGGTGAAGGTGAGGGGCTGTGGCATGCTGTTGAGAGCCAAAACCTGGTTGAAAGTCAGACTGTTCCAGATTCGGGCGTACCAAAAGGTTTGCATGTCTGGATGAAAGGAAGAGAGGTGTGGATTCGGAAAAGGGTTTTGCTTGAAGAGAGACTTTTGAGCTTAATTTCTGCCTTTGCTTTTGTTTATGGAAATGCACAAAATCTCAAGAGAAAGGTTGAATTTTGGGGTTGTCTCCTCATAGTCTGTGTTCTGGGTTGTTTTTTTTTTTATGCTGGGCTAGTGTACAAACAGTGGTCCTGAACATCACAGGAATCCAGATGAGAAGAGGAGCCTAAAAGTCATTGGTTATGCATGCACCAAGGTTGCATCAAAAGTTCTTTTTGAGAAATACGGCCTTTTTATCAAATCCTTACGGCACAGGCACTATGCCTTGCCATCTTCTGGACTGCCCCAGGAGCATGTTCATTAACTCCCACCGTCTTCTGCATTAGCGTTGGCTTCTGTGCTCCATTTAGATTTTCTTTAAAGCATTACATAAACAACTGTCGTGTAAATACAGGCATTTGTAATGGTGCTTTTAAATTAAAAAGACTCTTGGATTCATGCAAGTAGACACATGCTTGCACAAAATAACTTTTGGCTTTCCCCTAACACTTTTCAGAATAATTTAAAGGAAGAAAAGATTTGCAAACAGTTGTAAAAGAGCCATAAAAAACTGTCAAATACCAGACCTTCAGCTAATTGTAAACTGTTTTGCACTTGGAAGTCATACAACATTGATCTCATAGCTGCTTCATTAAGAAGGTGCTTCTCTGTAGCACAGGAGCTGCTTGCTCAGGTAGCCATGAGCAAAAATAGCAAGAGATATTGGGCTTCTGCTATGAATGCCCAGTATAAACTAGAATAGCTCCAGGCAACTGAAGCATTCTGTACCAAAAAGGAAGGCAAGCATTGCAGCAAGCTGAACAGCAAAAACCTACAGAGCTGAAAACTTCTTTTTCTCTTCTCCCAACAGCTTCACCCTAGAAAAGGCACAACAATTCCAGCCCTTCGTGGGCAGGCATGGCGGAGGTGGGGCGTGTTTCGGGAGGACCCGTTGGCACAAGAGGATGCAGGGGATGGGTGATGAGTGCAGTAGTGCCTGTGGGCTTGCTCTCTGACTGACTGGCCTTATGGAATATGTGCTAATCTTCAATTTTCAAAGGGAGACATGGAGGAAAAAAATCTTTCCTGGACAGCGAATTGGCTGACATTCCTGTCCAGCTGGTTAGTTGCATCTTTTTTTTTCAGTGTACCAAGGAAGACGAGCACGGTCAGCTTTTTCTGGTTGGGATTAAAAAAAAAAAAAAGGTCCTTTAGACTAGATTGGTGGAAAAACTTTTCTCTGGACTTGGCTCTAATTCTGCAGTTGGGTGATGTTTTGCCTGAAGAACATGCCTAGCTCTTTGAATTTTGTCCTTCCGGTGCTGCAAACTGGGGTGTCTGCCTCAGGGAGATATTAATAGCAACCTACTGGGTCTCATCTGTAGCGTGTTCACTCTCAGTCTCTCACCTTTAACCAGTTCCTAAAGCTCTGTCATTAAATCTCTTTAAGAAGGGAAATTCTTGCCTTTGTGTGTTGGTTGAGGTGATGAGCGGTTGCCTACCATCTGCTTGGTCCATGACTGAGTCAGGCTGTCAGAGAGACAGAGCTGAAGTCAAAGGGACTTTATTTCAGGCTTCTCTGCCTCCTCTGGGTTAGCCATGGAGTGGATTCTCTTCCCATCTGTTCCTGAACCAGAAACATCCAAGAGGGAGGACTGGGGATTTTATCTGGCCCAGCCATTTCCTTCTTGATTTCCCACTTTCCTTCCCCTGCAGCGATCCCATTCTGATCCCTCACCTACAGCCATGGGTATGGGATGTAGCTCCCTTTGCAGTGATTCTCCCAGCTGCTTAACAAGGGGAGAGAAACCAAAGTGTCGTTGCTTGTCCCTGGTGAATTTGGACATCACCTGTACACGCCCAGTTGCTGGAAGTTCAAGTCCATACTGGCGGTTGAACGTCTTGGTTTGTAAGCGTTGATGTGCTACGTGGGAGCCGTGGGGACGGTTAAAATCCTGCATTTGCCTCAAAAATAGCATCAGCTTTTCTGTGAAAAACTCACATGTGAGTTACCTGGCAGCAGGTCTCTGTGCTTACAGAGTCTGGCTTGGGTGCACTCATTAGCACAAAGGTGCACGTACATGACTGTTCAGACTGGTTTCGGTAAATGATATATATTGGGTTATTGGGTAATGCAGCTTAAGCATACAGGCAGGATGGTGTCTTCTCCCACCCCAGAAGTAACTGCAAGCAGGGAGCGAGTTGCCAAACCTTAATCGGGGTTGTTTTGCTTATTATTTAATATCTACTAGATGCTGAATTCCTGGCTGAGAGAGATTATGGGGTGGCAGAGTCTTCCTGAGAGTGGATTGCTTTGGCTAGTCAGAACTGGATATAAGGACAGCTTTCAGGACAACCAGTTAACCTCAGTTTTGTTGCCGAGTAGGTGTGAGCCAGGCTGCAGGCTTCTGGATTTTTGGAGCGTGCCGGCACCTTGGTGGCCTGTTTAGCTGGGAAGGATGAGCACCGAGAGGGGGACCCGGGAGAGGACAGGGTGTGCAGGAGATGGCCTATAGCACTACTGTTGAGGTGCACAGCAAATGGTCAGGGAATAGCACAGCACTTAACAATTCAAGAAGAAATTCCTGGGCACACAAATGAAACAATATCAAATGAAAATATAAATGTGAAAAATATAAAATGAAATAAATTATAGAAATAAAAAGAAGATATTATATAAATGATATAAAAAGAAAAAAACAACAGCCAGAAAATCATCTGTGTGCCCAGATCCATACCACGTGCCATCGCCCAGGCGATGGTTTGGTGGTCTGATGCACCGCTGTCCTTGCTAGCTTAGGTGTGACTTACTTTTCTGATCTTATTCACGTTCCTCATCAGAAGCATGTCAGAGAGTCATTGAACCATCCAGTAGATTTTGGCCTGGTTGACTGTAATAACTCTCAACTTTGTATTTTATGTATGGTATGCTTAAATGATTTTGAAAGCATTAGGGAAGGAAGGGGGGACTATCTGCTGTAGAGCTTGGTCAAGGGAGCCCTGGTGAGTGATTCCCCTGTGACTCTGCAGGTGGTAACACCAGTTGCTGGCCCCTGCTTGAAGTCTCACAATCCTGCCCTTCCCTGACTCGACTGGTGCTAAAAGTGAGTTTTCTTGCATCTTCTTGCCTCCTTTTTTTTTTTTTTTTTTTTTTAATAATTTTTTATTGCATGTGTCTTTACTTCCAGTGCTTCCGCCATTGCAAGGACCATTGGGTGTGCAGCTGCTAAGCACTGCTTTGGCTTGAGACTGCTTTCGCATCCCTTCATGGCTTTGTTCTGCCTTGCAGAAACAACCACAAAGTTTATCCCTGCTTTTCTAGCCCTCCTCAGTGTTGCCCCATTTTAACCACCTTCCGATACCCCAGAGTCATCAGTACCTCTTCACTGCACCAGTGCAGCAAAGCTCAAATAGTCCCTGTCTCCCAGGAACGCTTTGCTGCTTGTTTCCCAACTACTGCCCTCTCGGGTATGAGGGGGACTCTCTCAGTGAGAAAGCACACCTTATTTTTGTGTTTGAGCTCCCTGGCATGGGCTCTCGTCTGCTTTTATTGCACCTGGCAGTCTCCTGGGCACCGGCAGCCATTGTAACAGGGCACTGGAGACTAACGCGTTGTTCCCTGCGGGGTAGCAGGAGAATACAAGATCTTCATCCCAGGCCTGGGCGGGCAGAGGTACAAGTCGATGCGTAACTTGGCAGAAAGTCCATGAAGGAGTGGAGAACGGAGCGCGGACCTCTCGATGAAATCTCAAGCTGGTGGCTGAACTCCAGGGCTGTTTTTCCCCACAGTGGCAGCCTTAGTTGGTTGGTCTCCAGATGCTTCCACTATATGAATATTCAGTGCCAATAAAATATGCACAATACCGTAAGCCTTGCCAGGGTGAGGATCTTGAGGACTCGATGAACTTTGTAACAGCATTACTCAGTTGTAGGGGCACGACTGATGCAGCAATTGATTTCTCAGTTCAGGCTTCACCTTCTTTTGAGCAGAGTTCATCCCTGTTTGCTTTTCATAATAGCGTTATTACACCTTGCTGGCAGCCAGACAAGGGAGAAGCGACCGTGCAGCTTTTCATTCCTCGTGTATTCCTGTGCAATAATCAGCGGTGGTGAACACCAGTCTGTCAGGCTTGAATTTTGCATATCTGATATGTTATCAGCTGACTATCACGGTATTAAGACTAACGTAAAAGACTCCTGTTTTAACTCAGAATTTTCCAACAGCTACAGAACAAAGGCCTGAAGAGTTTCAATATTAAAGAAAAAAGCAAAGGGGGCGGGGAAGCAAAGCTATGCTGCAGTAGCAAGAATACAAAAAAAATTGCATCTTTAAACTTTTTTTTCTGCTGATCTACTTTCTGTATGACTCACGAGCCAGGCTCTAAAATGGCCTCCAAACATGCATGCATAATTTTGCACATCCAAGTGTCTGCATATGCAGTGCTCTTAAATATCCCCGAGGTGTTGGCTTTGCTGCTGGGGTGGAGTGGGGAAGGGGCAAAGGAGTTCATCCCCAGAAGGGCCCTAGCTTGTGTTAGCATCGCTTCCCTGATGGCCTTATCCCAGCCTTCGGCGTGCACTGGTCAACCGCCAGCATCCATGCAACTTGCTTCTCTCCACAGGTTTATGCTGGGCAGGTTAGCTTGGAGAACATCTGTTTTTGTTTGTTCTTTTTTGTTTTGTTTTGTTCCTCTCCTCCTATGAAAGGTATAGCCTGTGAAAGAAGACGTGGGCTTTCTGAGTACCAGCTCTGTTCCAGGAACTGGACAAGGGAGGCTGAGGGAGAGCCAGACTTCAGAAGAAGTTACACATGAAGCTATAGAAATGGGGCTGAGACCACCTTTGGGACGATGGCGTTGCTCTTCGGTCGTAGGGCAGTGGGATGTGCCACCCCTGCTCATGGAATCAACAAATAAGTATACTAAAAATTAAGTCCACTTACCTGTTTGTTTTTTCTTTCAGTGATTCCTGACAGGACCCCTTTTAAAGCAGGCATCTCATCTGTGCTTCTTATAGCTTCTGTAAGACAGTTAAGTGTTCTTAAATGAAAAGCCATCTCAGAGACATGCTCGCTGGTGTCAGAGCAGGGTTTTCGCCCCTCAGGAGGGGAGGTACCAAGTGTTTTCAGCTGAAGGAATGGAGGCCAGTTAACAGCCGGATTCGTGGGTGGCTCTTTCAATGGCTTGTGATAATAAACCCCAATTTTAGGGGTTTGATGCGCAGATGACATCCCCTTTCCTGGATGTGGCCTGTGTGTGCAGCGATACTCGGCGTGTGTTTCAGGTGTGTTCTGTCGGTCAGGGTAGGGCGAGCGTACCTGACAGAGCACAGACGTGTTGATTTGATTAAAGTCTGGCTCTATTGTCTGGCAGAAGCCCTGAATCCCCCTTTTACCCTTTCTGCAAGCAGAAAGAAGTGCAATTTTCATTCAGCATAGATGTTTCCCTTTCATCCCTGAAGCTAATTTTTTTTTTCCTGCAGCAGTTTTGGTGAAATTATGTATCGCTTGTGATAATTCATTTTAAAAATTCCTGAGCTGTGTGGCGTACTTTCATGAAAATTCATTTAGATAAAATTAGATATTATTGTTTAATGAGGTGGCATTTCAATTTAGACCTTGCATCATGCATATACCAAGAGTTTTTTATGGAATAGTTAGGTTCATTTGAGTAATAAAGGCTGAATCATGGGGGCTTTAATTCTTAATCGCTGTGAGGATTGTTATCTGTGGGATGTGAGCTGTCTTAGTGGTATTCAATCAAGTGTCCACTTAGCCGTGACCAGAAGTAATTGCTCCCAAGTGGGTTGCACAATGACCTGTTAATACTTGCTTTGACCCTCTGACCTTGTCTGCCCCATTGTTTAGGATTTTATAGTGAGCGAGTCTGCATTTCTGTGGGGTCAAGTAGATATCTGAGGTCAAACATTTTCTGATTACTCCATAGTGTACACTGTAAGTCTGCGGAGTTGTTGCATAGCAATAGTCGCCGCTTCAGAGCAGGACGTGAAGGGTTGGGAAATTGTCTTCCTGAATGCATGTAAACAGTTTAATATTTTACTGAAAGAAGTTCATCTTGTAAATTAGGTATGAATAATACATTTGTAATTACTACTCATGTCTTTAAACACTTGTGTCTTAATTGGCTTGGGTATTTTTTTAATGTATTTGCATTTTGTCAGGGAAATTAATTTTAACTTGCATAGACGGAAGGCGAGTTGTGTGTACTGGGGATGGCTTCGTCCTGCATCCCTTTAGCACCTGCGCTTGTGTCGGTGCTTCTAGATGAGTTCAAGCGGGAATTGCTTCATCCCTGCCTCGGACTGCTGCCGTATACTATTTTATGTGCCTCTCTCAGCCTTCCAGAATTAATTTGACCTACTTGTTGATGACTGTGACCCACAGACAGTTGGGATGTCCTGTATTAATTTATTGGCTGCGATTAAATGTTGCTGAAAGTATGGTCATATTGTGCAGTAATTTGCAGGGGGACTTGCCGTGTTGTGTAGCTGAAATGCGGTATTTTCGTAGTAGTATATCTGGCAAAATAGTGCTGTTGTACAAACAAAGCCTTGGTATTGTTCGTAGCGCTACTCCCTCCTCTCATGTTGTGTTACTAGAGTTCACTAGCCACAACACTTCCCTGCGCTCTTCAGTCTTGTAGGTCAGCTTTGCTCTAAAATAACATATATGCCCATCTCTCGGCATCGCATCCTAGGGAAAATATTTTGATCGTCATTCCCCAAGCGGGGCTGGTGGGATGACACAAAGCAGTTGGATCACGATGCAGTTTGGGGACAAACACAGCTAGCGTTCCTGTGAGAGAAGCAGACTATAGTCAACTGAGTAAGCAAGAAACGAGTGCTAGAGGGAAAACTATATAGCATATGTGGGGGAGAAAAAACAAAACAGTGACTCTCTTTCCACTGCCAGAATATTTAAAAACAAACAAACAAGAAAGCAAAGCAAAGCATGCCTTGCAGTGAAGGGAACCTGTGGGTTTTTCTTGCAATGCACGAGGCCATGTGTGGATCTCCTCTTGCCAGAATGTCCTCAGGGGGGTTGAACTGTCCATTCTTTGAGACCATGTCGTGGCTGGTGCAGGAACTCATGAGGTCACATGTGGGTTGGCCACAGAGACCCTTGAGAGCTCTTTATTGATTTGCATCTTTATCTTTTAAAACTGCACGAAAACTGTGACCTCGTGTGCCAAACCATCTCTGATTCTCTGTTGTAAGGGTTCAGGCAGGGCTGAATTTAAGGAGAGGCCTTCCTTTGCAGGTGTTGGTATTTCATCACCCAGCAGAGCCCCGTCGTCCTCCAAGGGTCGGTGCCATGTAGGCCCCAGCACAGGTGTGCGGTCTCGTTTCCCCTTTCAGACTCTGATCTGGAGTCACTCTTGACCAAAACCAGCCCCGACGGTATGGCTGTCTTTCTCTCGACCATCCACCTCTGCCTCCCTAGCCCAGCTTGCCTTAGGAGGGAGCATCTCCTCGAACCTCCTCATCCTCTCTGGAAAATGCAAGCCAGGGAGACGGTGCAGGATATGAAGGGATTTTTGTCTTGTGTTGCTCAAGGTCTGGTTGCTTCATTGGATGGAGCAATCTCTTCTTCGGGGGGCCTGCAGGGACCCCAGGTAAGGTGGACCAGGAATCCAGAGCTTTAGCCTCCTTGCGCCACAGAGCAAGAAGGGTGGTGAGACTGAGGGGGGAAGGCACCAGAAATGCAGAAGTTCTTACCAGGTGGATATTTTAGGGCTGATGGTAATGAAACAAGTGTATCATCGTTCTCTCTTAACAATTTAGTCAGGACTGGGGCATTTCTCATAAAGACCCCATGACTAATGTTGCCGTGGGAAGTCCAGAGGGCTTCATGAACTTGATTTTGAGGTTTTCACTGTGTTTGTTGAGATAGATACAGTTTTCACAAGAAAATGGTGCGCTCGTTACTCCCCTTTCTAAAACAAAAAAAAATGTGCAGCTTGAAAAGCTGCGTACACAGCATCTCTAATTTGATACTCGTTGCTTTTTACCGAGCCCGGACGCTCTGGGTCCCTTTTCCGCTGGCAATGTCTGCAGCAGAGCACTAGGAGGAACTTGCTTTTGGTGGAAAGATCTTGTGCCGAGTCCAGAATAAACAGTATATTTCTTAACTTTCAAAAGGAATGCAAGCGGATGACACGGAAATGAAAGATTCCTTTTAACACTGATGCTGCAACCTTGATCTATTTTTCAAAATATTTTTTTTTTTTTTGCAATTGAAATGTGGGAAAACATCTAAGATGTTGCAGAGGGGTTTTGGAAAGCCCGCATTTCCCACATGCTCGGGTCTGTGCAGTGCCTTTGTAGGTGGTGTGTGGTTTGTGTCAGTCATCGGTCAGGTGCTAATGGTGACAGAGCCGCGTTCAGCCTCTGAACCCGACGCACTGATCTTTGCAAACACGTTTATACAAGCTGGGGGAGCTGCAGGCTTGTAGCCACAGTTTTCAGCCATCTCCAGAGTTTCCTTTTGTAGCTCAGGAGAAGGCAGAATCCCACTTCTGCAGCAGGCTCAGATGTTGCAACAAGCCCTTCCTTTGCCTTGATATCTATTTAGCCATTTCATCTTTTCCCCAGCAGACTAAGCAGCAGCAGCACAGATTGGCCATTATAATTAATTTTGTGCAGGAAGCAAGAGCTGAATGTTCCAGCATCTCCTGCTTTTCACTCTGGTTGAAGAGGGCACTCCTTGGCCCTGCTGCTCTTCCAGTTGCAGTCCTTTCAATGAAAGTATGACACTTTTCATGGACTGGGTATGGGTTTGGTGATGAAGTTTTTAGGGGATCAGTGGAGCATCCTTGTTGGATGCAGATTGGGGCAGCTGTTGACCCAAGTGAACAAAAGGATTAAAAAAAAATATGACCGTCATTGGGGCAATTTGTGCCTGTGGCCTTTTGAGCTCTTCCTGTTATGACTGGTTGCATCTTGCTGCTTTTCTGAATCCACCACCAAGAGCGCATCATAAGAAAGTGAAACTCCCATGTCAGCCCAGTCATGTCAGTGTGTGATAATAGTGCTGTGCACTCTCGGGGCTGTAGGCCTTCTCTCATTAGTTTGCCTTTTGAAAAGGGTTTTTTTTTTTTTTACCAGAAATGCTACGTACCTATTAACGTGGACCTAGGACGCTTTGCAGAGCTGCTCCTGCCAAGCACTGAACAGCCCTGAGAGTTGTTAAAACTTTAACTGAGAAGCAGAGGCACTCAGCAATTCTCAGAAGCGCTCGGCACCTTCCAGGATAAAGCAATTTAAAAAAGAAAAAAACAGAAAAAAAAAAAACACACAACAAAAAACATGAGATGTAGTTATGCAAATTATGACCTTTAAATGCATTTTATATTTGGATTGAAGTTGCTAATGCATTCTTTCCAAGTTCTGTTTTTCCAGTACGATTCTCCTTCGGGTACTTCTCTTTGTATTGGTGGAGCGGAGCGGTGCCGGCCCCGTGGAGGGAGCGCGGGACATGATGGCTTGGAAAAGCAGCCACCGCGCTCCAGGATGGGCAGCGCATCAGTTAGTGAGAGCCTAAATAGGTGGATTTTAATTTCTCTGTAGGGTCTGAGCACGTTAACGAGATGGCAGATTCCTCATTAGCTAGATGGATTAAAATTTGTATCATGGCTGACGCCTATCCTGACTAATACATGTAAGTAACAGCTCGTTCTACTAGAGCTATTGGACGTGGCTTGGGTGGAAGAGAGGAATTGGCTTCTGCGGAGGATATTTGCAGAAAGTCACATTTCCACCATATGTTAGCAGGAGTCTCTTTGGATGCAGGTTTTGGATGGAGTCCTCCGTGTTGCTGTAATCTGGTTTGTCCTTTTTCTACCACTAGTTCTGAATCATACCAACTACTTGGACTCTTCTGCATGTTTCCTGAAGGACAGTGGGAACATTTCTGCTGGCTCAGCTGCTTTTCACCTCTTACTTCATCTTGATGAAAAAAGTAAGGTCTGGAGAACTGAAGGAGAAATTTCGTGTCAGTCAGGAGTGAGAAGGGCTGCAGAGAAATGTGAGAATTCTGCCAAATTCGAAAAACAAAAGAAAGAAAAAGGAAGGTACCACGAACCTCATCAGTCCTGATTTAGGTCTGGCTTGTGACAAATCATTATGTAGGAAGGGAAATATCTCTTTAATTTTTAATAGCTTTGCAGTGAAGTTTTATTAGGCAATAATCTGGTTCCGAGCGGATAAAAGATAAGGGTGAGGGCCAAGTAATTTTTTCCCCTCCCATGCAGCTGGGAAAGGGAAAGAGGGGTCATGGCGAGATGGCTGTCTTCTGAAGCTCAAAGCAGCATCCTTCTCTGTGCCACAAGCATACCAAAAGCTTCCAAATGGATATTTACAACATAAATATGTTCAGGATGTGGGTAGCGAGAGAAGTGTGGGAATAGACGCGAAGGTGCATGGGAGCGGGGATGCGAAGGGGGAGGTGTGAAGAGAGCCAGGAGAGTGTGATGCACATTTTGCAGATAACTTCTCTTTGGGTACCTCCTTCAAAGGCTGGGTGCAGACTTTTCTGCTCCTACCAGTGTGTCCTGGGGCTCTATGTTCACTGCAAAGAGGTTCTCCTGCGTCACCAGTTTCTTATTTCCAGGGAACAGCAGCTGATAATAAGCCTGGATTGGTCAAGTAGCTTCATTTGTAGTTTGGTGGTTGGTGGTTGGCGTTTCTTACAGTATTTCGCAGGCACCGAGTGCAGTAGACATTTCAGTGGTACTTAATAAAGCAATGTAAGGCACTCCTCGATAATATAATCCTTATGCCAGCCTGGTTGCTAAACCCACGAGTCCCTCAGGCAGTAGTAGACAACTACGCTTGGCGTTGCTGCTTGTTTTACTGTTGTCTCAGATGACTAGGCAGCATTTCTGCGATTTTAAGGCAGCGTGTTATTGCAGTATCTGGGATGAAATTACCACTTACAGATGTATAGGTGACAATCTGACTCCCTTCGGCTGTTGAGCTTCAGTGACTTGGGGAGGCTTGTGGTGCCGGGCACCTTTGGTGCACTGTGCCGAGTACCAGAAATCAGCATCTGGCCCTCTCTTGTCATGGTTTTTTTTCGTTCTTTTTGGAACATCTGCTCGCCTGATTGTTTTCTGGTTTTTTTTTCTTTTTTTTTTTTTCCTGTGGCTCTTTTAATTTGTGGTGAATGTGTATTTAATGTAAGTAAGATGTTAGCTTCTGTCTAGTTTTTCAGCAAGCATTCCAGTAATTACTGGAGTACCTTTGAATGCTACAGCTGCTATTTCTAAGTTAAGGAATCACATTTTCCAAGCATTTATAACTGAATTCACATGGGTAAAGCTTGGCATTCAGATTGCCGGCCCACATATCTTATTTTGTCTTGATCCTTTAAGTTAGCATATCAGCTTTGTGTTTGATTAAAATGGTAAAAATGGCTTCTCGCTGCTTTGGGTAGGCTTGTAGTAGTATTGTTTTATGAAATTGTTTTAATGTTTAAAAAATTGTATTGGTTTGGGCCCTGAAATTATTGCTTTGTAGTTACTACTGTGGGCTGGTGTCTTTTTTTTTTTTTAATTTTCCCCCCCTCTGTCCTCCTTAACCCTTATTACTGTGAAGCAGTCACTATTATTGTAATATTACTTGTTGGTACATCTCTGAGGAGCTTTTCAGAATGTGGTTTGATCCTTTCTCTGCTCATGGAAGGCAACGCCTTCGTGCCAAAGGATGCTGGCTAAGGCCAGGCTTACCCCCTGTACCCTCAGCGATGTTAACTTGCCTTTTCCAGATCCTCCTGGAGTGTGATGCACCCAGTTCATGTTGATTTTAGAAAACTAAACAAGAACCATGGTTTTCAATTCACCTTATCTTTTCACCACAAATAGTCGCGTTACGTCTGCAGGGCTGGGGTGACCTGTGGATCGGCTGCCTTGGTGGCAGTGCTTTGCTTTGCATTATTTGAATGCGGCGTGGTTTTGAGCGTGTCCCAGCTCTGTCATCGCAGCTCCAGCCCCGTGGCTCTCTCTTCTCTCTCTCTGAGCTGTGAAGTCTGGTCCAGAGGAAATGTGATTTTTGCATTTCCCTGCCCAGAGAGGTACTTGTTTAATTTTCAAAACTTTTCTGGCACTTACAAGTTGAAAGGTAACAAGGAAAAACAAAACAAACCAAAAAAAAAAACCCAAACCAAAAAAAAAAAGGGGGGAAAAAAGGAAGAGATCTGAAATTTGACCTGCAAATATACTTAGTAGATATGGTGATAATTACAGAGCTTTTTTTTCAGGGGAAATAAGGTACAATGTGTGGTTTGTTTCTATGGGGCAGGTATGCTAAATGTAGGGCAGATGAGTTGAACAATAACTACTAAACTGATGGATCTGGTAGAGCTAAGTACTTAAGTAAATGGTATTATTTTGTAACACAAATTTTGTGAAAAAGCCTCGGTCTTCCGATAAAAGTCTGGGAATACCACCAGACTTAATTATCTACCAATATTAATGTATGTCATTGCTATCAGCAGTAGTTTTACTCACATTTTGACATTTGAGCTGCTTAAGTCTTCTTTGGGGTAAATGTCCCTTTAACAGGACATAGAAATTGATGTTTCAATCATAATCATACTTTAATTACATATATTCAGGAGAGAAACACATCAAAACTTTGAGGACAGATGATGGATTTTGTCTTGAACCCTGGTTTTCTTTGCATATTATAGGAAGCTGACATTTACAGGCTCTGCAATACTTGGTGCTCCATGCCTCTCGCTTGCCCTGGGATGCAGATACGGGTGCATGAGCGTGAAGGAGCACCCATTTCTTGCCCAGGTCCATGTGCGGTCGATGCAGGGAGTGACTGTCCCGTGAGCCGTCCGCAGGGCTGCCCGCGGAGAGCATGGTCAGAAAATGACCCAAAATACCCTTCCTGCTCCTCTGCACGGCGCCGGTGGGTGCGCTCCGGGGCGGACTCCCCCACACCATGCCGTCCTCTCGCCCCAGCGCTGGGACCTGCGGGGAGAGCATCCAGACGGGACTGTGGGTTTTGGCTCAGCGGCATTTCAAGAATCGCTTAAACTCCGAGGAATTCATAACTTTGGAATTCAGCAAATTTGCACAACCCCGTGCTTCTGTCACTCCGTCAGCACGCGCCGGCTTTCTGCCTTCCTCACCCTGTGCATCTCGCGCTAAATATCTTGTGATTAACGACCCAACTCCTAGGTTTGTACTCGCGAGCATCTTAGCAGCAGCCCTGCAAAATCCGCCGCCGCGCAGGGAGCGTGCCGGCGAGGGAACTGCAGTGCTGGGCGAGCTCAGGCCCGGCCGGGGCGGCTGCTCTGTGGTTTGTTGTGTCTGGTTTGGTTCCTACTTTTAAAGTTGCAGTTGCATTTGGTCATTCGAAGCTTATTTTCCTAGTCTGGCCAAGCCAGCAGGATCCCCATGCACTGCAGGGGAACATAAAACATCAGCCTTTAAGCTGGAGTGCTCAGCAGATAAGGATTTTAAGACTCTTGCATCATGCGCTGTGTCTTATGGGCTTACTTAGTATACTCCATTTGATTTAATTTAGATATTGAATAAGGAGAAACACTTTAATAGCCAGAAAAATTACTGTAGGTTGTAGTACCTCTTCTTTCCCCGTTGCCTTAAAGACAAGATGGCTGGGAGGGCTGACTTAGGCTGCAATTGCATTTATTTAATTGTAGGAAGTAACAGGGTATTTTCAAACGGCTTAAAAATCATGTTACGCCTTTTCTGTACTATGAAGTGTTTCAAAAAGCCAACAAGAATTCATTGGGCGTTTGTTTTAGTTCTTCTTTTCTGTGACTAAACGTAAAGAATAACTTTTCAACCTTGGCAAAGGTTAGGAAATGTGCAAAAATAGTGGATTATGTCAGTCGGGTGGGTTGGGGAGGGCGTGAAAAGTCAGTGGGTGGCTCTGCCAGTGGTTTCCCCCTTTCTTTTCCCATCCTATAAACACAAATAAAAAACTGTAACCGAGTTGCTACAAACATTAGCTTGCACGCTGATAGGTAGCCATTTATCTTGCTAAAAGGTTTAGGTTGCTGCTTGTTTGTCTTGGCAGGACTGGGGATGGCTGGGGAGCAGGAGGTGCTGTTGGACGGCGTTCCTGGGAGATAAGGAAAACCTGGGGGGATGCGGTTTGCTGGGCGTGGGGCGGCAGCGCTGCCTGCCTGGGGGGTCGGCCTCGGCGGCCGGGCTCGTGTCGCTGCTTCGCAGGAGGCCACGGCAAGGGGCTGCTCTCTGCCCCCGCTGTCGATTAGAAGGATAAGAAATAGCAAACCTGCCACGTAAGATTTTAGCGTAGCGGTGGATGGCGGGGGGCTGGCAGGAGAAATGAAATATTTGCGAGTCGTAAAGGCAGCGGGTTCAGAACTTCTGAGGTGGGATTGGGGTTGTTTGCAGAGATCCCTCGGCCGGCCAAGGTGCACACCCTGGATTTTGGCACTGTAACAGGCTTGTGTACCTTATACTAAACACCACAAAGTAGTGCGTTTGGATTATAATAAATTTGCATTTATTTATATATCTGCAGTTATTATTTTATATTTTTATATATTATATAATATAGATTTGCATTTATTAATTATTTATAGATAACCTTTCATTTGAGAATATTAATCATTGGATGAGTCTGCACCACCCTGCAGTAATCAGGGCTGGGTATTCTCTCTCAGTGAGAGCCCAGAGGATCTTCAGAGTGGGTGAAAATCATCCCAGACGTAGGTTTAAAAAAAGAAAGGGAGGAAAAAAAAAAGAAAAAAAGCAAAGCAGGCCTCCCAAAAGCTGTGGTGGAACCCGGTATTAGCAAATGCTTCGAGGAAGTTTGACTGAGAGCCATATGGCAATGTGGGGAGTATTATCCATCGCTCCAAAAGCTGGTCTCTGAATCAGCCTATTGACTTCAGCAGCACTTAACCATGTGTTTTAGTTCTTCTTTGAAAAGGCTTGCATTCCTGAATCATGTCCTCTGATTTTAACCGCTAGACAGTACTTTGTTTTGTGGTAGCAGACAAGTCCAGTCATATTTCTGTGACTAACTTTGCAAGTTTTGACTACATCACTAGTGAAGTATGCTGATGAATATTCCTCCTCTTATCAAAATCCAAACATTTGCCGCTGTCCTTGAATTTTAGGGTGAAACCGAGTGCCTTCCTGGGATGGAATTGGTGGGATGCTGCAGGATGCTCTGTGATTTCGTATGCTCATCTGCAGTGTTGGGGATGCTACGATGGAAATAAACAGGAGTGAAACCAGTGATCTCAAAATACCGCCCTGAATTCTGCTTTCAAAAGCCCGGCGTGTTGGTGGTGATTGAACCTATACATAAAAACAAGAACCAGTTGCGCCAGTCCAAATTCGGATTGTACTCGGGTGCTGAAGCGCATCCTGGAGCCTCACACGTGGCTCTGCCGTGTCAGGGATGATTTGGACTCTCTGGTGAAGGAAAACGGTGGTTTGCGCATCTTTTTCGGATGCGCTGGTTTGTGTCGGTTGCACCCGCGAGTCCCCCCCGTGCTATCGCACCGGTGACGTTACCGGGTCCCGACGGCGGGTTGCAGGGCTGCAGGGCGTGGGTGCCACGGCATCGGAAGCGCAGGGAACGTGCGCTCCCCTCCCTCCTGAGAGAGTCCCCAGGAATTTCTGCTCTGCTCTGTCCCTTACTAAAAGGAAACTCCAGGCAAACCCCCGTGCCGCTACCTGGTTTGGCACACAAAGGGGAAAAATCCTGTCCCACCCCGTTCCTGGGGCGGGGGTGCATGGGCTTCGCTTTCATCCCTAAGAATCATTATATTTCAGCAGAATTTTTTGTCTCACCTTTCGGTGTTTTTACAGCTAAAGCAGTTTTTACTTCCCAACTTTCAACATCTGGAATTCGGTTTCAGTTTATTAAAAAAAAAAAAAAAAAATTCAAAATCCGCAGTCTGGATGAAACACCAATGCCTTTGTATTTGCCCGCAATTTTTAGCTTTAATTTTGTGTCCTTGGCAAATGCCAGAAGTCCCAAGTAGTTGTATGTTCAGTAGCTGCCGTTTTCTGCTGTATCTTAGTCTTAACCCCCCCCTTTTTTTATTATTATTATTTTTCCTGTTAGACACTTTTCTAATTGGGGATAATGCTGAAATGATTAATCAAATTAAGCATGAGAGCAAAGTGGCTGATGCACAAAGCTGCGTATAGCTGCTGTCTTCTGCAGTGAGGTTGTCTCCTTGTAGCTGAAGTTGCTTAATGGGCCTCTTGGGCTCGGTCCTTTTTTAAATTTTTTATTTTTAAATAAGGTAGTGTGTAGATCCCATTGACTTCAATTGTTGATTGGGATGCGTGACAGCCAAGAAATTAAGCCCCTTCTTTGTGACCGAGCTGAAGGCCAGATTTTCAAGGATTTTCGAATGCTTAGCAGCCATAATTGGTGTTAGGGGTTTTTTTGGTTGGTTTTTTTTTTAATGTTAGGCTTTTCTGGTGTTTTTTTTTTTTTGTTTGTTTGTTTTTTAAAAGTTCAGCTCTCATTTGTACATCTAAATAGAAGTGACAGATTATGATACTTGTAGCGATGGTATTACTGGGATATGATGAGCTTTTTTAGAAGAAACTGGCATCTAACGAGCTGGTTACTTTACTGTCCAAATAAGAGCTTTTTTCTCCTGGATTTCTGCTTTGTTCACAGACACTGAGCGTTTCTGCAAATTCTGGTCTTGGAGGAGAAGCTTCCTTGCTTCTGCCTTATTTTTCTGTGTTTTCTGTAGCGACTGGGAGGGGGAAGGGGGTGCAAAATGAGTTGAGTAAATTAGACAACTGTTGGAAAAAAAGGGGGACATGCGAAATCAAGTGTTCTACTTGTGTAATCTGTTTAACACCAGCGAGGCACAGAGCCTTGTGGGACGTGGGAATAAAAGGAACATCTGTGCAGGCCACATGGCATGCTCTGGAGGAGCCCTCCGTCCCAAGCAGCTCGGCTCTATTTGCAAATAAAAGCTCCACCAACATCAAAAAGTTGAGGTGGATCCCAGCTGAAAGGGGAGAACAAATGTTACCTCTCGGTGCAGTGAAATTCACCCTGCAAGCAGCCTTCATGGTCTTTTTAAGGATGCTTTGGACATGTGTTTCTAATGGCAATCTATTTAAAGAAGAAAAAAAGAAAAAAAAAAGAAAAAAAGGAAAAAAAGAACAAAAAATAAAGGAAAGAAAAAGGTTACTTATTTTGGAAGAATTATCTCTGTATTGAAAGATTTTAGGAAATTGCTGAGCATCTCAAGATACTATCAAATGCAGTTATATGAGGTAGAAATAAGAATAAGGGTGGCTTTCTTTTGGGGGGGTTGTTTGATTGGGTTTTGGGTGTGTTTTCGGTTTTTTGGGGGGGTGGGATATGATGTCTTTTTATTTTTCTTTTTAACCTGGACGTCCTGAGACATCCTGAGATCCCAGTGCTTTCCAGGCTGGTATTACTCTTATTTTGCTGCTGGTGGTGGTGGCTGGTAAACAGGTCCATCCTTAGGCAGGACCTTGGGGAGCTGCAGCTGCTCCAGCCCTCCTCCCCCAGGACACTTGCTGGAAGGGAGGATAAACAAAACAGCAGTATGTTTAATTTCCACTTAGAACCTGTTAGAGTGCAGTAATTCTTGCAAGGGCACATCTAGTTTGGGGCTTTGCATTTTGTAAACAGGCTGTATTGTGTTTAACAGAGTTATGTATCCGCAAGCTGGGTCGTCTGTATCAAGAAGGCACGGATTTTTTAATATGTAAATAGAAAAGGGTGGCATTTCATCTTTAATCCAATGTACCCAGGGTGGCAATAACACTTTTTAAATCCCTGTGAAACAGATTGTATATGGCAAAATTAATGTCTCAACTCTCCAAGTATTTTCTCTAAAATATTTGGATTTTTGCATTTATTATGCTGCTTGTTTAAAATGGTGAACGGTGCATTCAAAGCTTAATTGGTGGAACACAGATTTATTCTAATTTAAAACAGTCACTTAAAAACAGTTTTGTATATATGTATACATGGGCACAACTTTTCATACAGTTGTCTGTTTTGGAGCGGTCTCTTAGGCACTGATGTACAAGTTGAACCTGTTTTCTTTTGTGCAACATGGCTTTGAGAAATCAGTAGTTAAAGCAGTATTTTGTAGTTTCATTGGAGTCAGTAAACAGCCGAATGCAAGTGGTGCGTAAGATGATTGACTTTCTGCCTTTGATCAGGCTTTGAAATGTATTGTGCCAAATACAGTCCCAAGGTGTATGTGTGTCTACGTATGTATGCATGTAAATGGTGGTGAAAGCTGCTTTACTGAAAAATCTGGCCAAGTTACAAAACAACGTGTCCGTCAGCCATTGCCACCGCGGGGCAGCGATGGAAGAGCATCAGCAGAACCGCAGCCCTGTGTTCATCCGTGTCACTCACCCAGGCAGGGCATGGGGACCTGGAGATGCTTTGGGTCGTTTTCCTCTTTCAGTCACATTTGTCACTTCTTGTTATTTCCTCAGCCACTTCCCATTTTGTCTCGCTCCTTGCCATCGTTTCGTAAGGGCTGTTCCTCTGCCACCCATTTTCTCCTTGAAACAGGGCTCTGTTAGATGCCACATCTGGTAGCAGCGGGGTGTTCTGCAGCTCACTGCCATGGCTTGGAGGGGGTTCGCTGCACTGATGAGGGCCAGGCGCAGGTACCCCGTGCCAGATCCACTCTGGTGGAGAACGGGAATTTCAGATACTTTCTTGTTTTGCAGCCGCTTGCCTTTGTCTCCCACTGCACCTCTTCTCATTCCTCTGAACACATGGTCAGGTATCTGCCACCCATCAGGTTTGTTGCAGAAAGCTCACTTGAACCCCCGCAGCCCTTTGCGTGGGGTGGCGTTTCCAGCCTGTGTCACCCAAGCACCGCTGGATGTGATGCGCTGCTTAGGTCACAGCATAAACTCTTGACAACCCTTTAATTGCATCAAGTGCTGCAGCCGGTTTTGCAGTTTGATGTATGAAACGATGCTCTCGGGTTGCTTCAAGAGCCCTGGGAGCAGCTGGACCCTGGGGTGGAGATGCATGAAGAGGGCTGGAAACGTTAGGGAAAGGTGAGGGTGGTAGGGCTGACCTCATGCTCATGAGATGAAGTCCATTGTGGTTCACCAGATCATCTTGGCTGTGTGCCTCTGCCTTTGAGATTTCAGTAGTGAAATATTAAAACTTGTCTTTCAAATCTGTTCAGTATTACGAAGATTAATTTTTGTTGGGGGCAGATTAATAGGTTTCCTATTCTGATTAATACAGTGATAATAAAAACGTTGTGATTGCTGGAATTAATGAAGCCCAGATTCCTGTTTCAAGATTTGATTGACTTTGTACTTCAGTTATGCTAAAGCTGCTGCATCTTACTGCCCCTTGTTTGGCTGCAGCCTTCGGAGAATCTGGATGGGAGCAAGGCAGCGCAGGAGGAGGTCTGTGTTGGAGGTCTGCATTGGAGGTCGCATCAAAGAATCTGTTGGGGGAGAAGTTTTGTCAAAGAGCGGTCAAGAGTTTTGCTCAAGTTGCAGCGTTATTAGAGTTTCGCTGTAGGCTATTTTTGTGAAAGTTGTAGAAGAGGAGTGTCCAATTCAAATGTGTGGGCGCATCATTAAAAGCTTCCATTCGTCAATGCCAGATCGAACTCAAGCGCGTGGGTAGATCATTAAAGGCTTCAGTTTATCAGAACCGATCTATTATCTGTTACTCTCCCTCCTCCACCCTTCCCCTCAGCGCTACGTGTGGTTTCCACAGGCTCTCCAGTGTTGAGGTCCATGGAGGTGCCTGAGCTGCCTCTGGGCCACACTGGACTCTCCTCCTGGCAGGGCTCAGCCTGGAGCCGGCGGGGTGGTGGTGAGCCAGCTGGCTGTCGGAGACAGCTGATCATATGGTTTTGGAGGCCTCCAGTGGTGCAAGCCCCAGACTTAGTGCCATAAAAATTAATGTCTTTGGGAGCTCTCTGCTCCTGTTAATCCCAAGGGATTCAAAAGATGCAGGTGGGGCTGGGCACAGAAGGTCCATGGTCCTCACGTAAGCCTTGTAATCCCTTGGGAAATGTGGCTGAAGAGATGCTTTTTGGTGAGGTCAGTTTTTGATGGCATAAGAAACATCTGTTTTTCCAGGTGCACCGTCAGAGTTCAGGCTGGGATGGGATGTCTGTACCTACTCCCAACACTGTTTCTTGTTCCTTGTGTAGAAGTTCTCGCAGCTTTCAAATCTGCTTGTTAGTACAAAGATGCTAAAGTATTCCTTACGCTTGGGGAGGGGTGAGAAGAGTGATCTGGAGGTGAGGACAGTGCTTCTGTACACTGTAGCCCTCGTCTGCTGCAGACCAAATATATTATTTAGACAAGTCATTTGCCTCAGAAGTCTTAGAAGAACATGAAATCTTTTGAGCGAGCATTAGCCAAAATGAGCCTCAATTCCTCATCTTCTAAACAGGGCTAATGATGCTTTCCTGTTCTACAGACTTAAGCATAAAGATTACTAAGCATTTGAGTACTGTGGTGCAGCAGGTCAGCTGGAGAAATCTTGCCCCAGCACGTGTAGACGCAGCTTTGTGCTCGGCTACATACCCATCTGCATATCTGTCATCAAACGCAGCAATAAAGCGAGCCTCGGATGTGTGTTTCCGACACTGCTCAGCTGCTTCTCTCAAGTGCTCTGCTCCTCATGAATAAAATGCAACTGATGCAAGACGCGGGTCACTTGGTTTGGAGGTATTTCAGAGTCTCTGAGCAAGAAGTCATGTTTAACATAAATGCTGATTAAAAACCCCTTTTGGATCTATTTTTATTGTCTAGCACAGTTTTATAATAGGATCGCATAATCCCTATATTTAGATTTCTGAACTCTTGGGATCTTCTTTGAGCCGTTGCATTGCATTCAGCAAAGAATGGGAGAAAGCCCTAGGGCCAGAGAAGTACCTGTTTTTTGTCTTATGAAATTTCATACAGTTGTTGCTAAGACAGAAACTTCCAGATGTTCCTCAGGAGCAGTAGGCTGCCAAAATAATTAACTCCACAAGGTTAATTTGAAGGTAGCGGCTCTTGCCAAAGTGCTGGTAGATGTGGAAAGGCTGGGAGCAGCCGCTGCATTGGGGATGCTATGGAGGGAGAGGACTGGGGAATGAAGAGGTCAGAAGCACCACCCGTTATTTTTGCCATCACATTTCTTCTTACCCCAGTCCCTCAGGACACTTTAATGTGTTGCAAAGCTTTTCTCCTCTGGGGTTTATTGCTGCCAGTCCCTGTTGCAGAGTGGTCCAGGGAGCAGAGGCTCTCCCGGGTGTTGGTGCATCTGTCAGGCAGCGAGTGCTCTGTTCCAACTTGGGCAGGCGCCGGAGCTGCTCTTTAAATCATGGGTGCAATGTTCGTGCACCACAGCCCCAGGAACACTTCTGTTCTTATTTCTGAATAGGAGTTTTTACTCGGTGTGGATACTTTGCCAGTGAAGAAATTACACATCTTGTTTTAAAATACCCTTATTAGTAAAATGGATGTTTCATTTGTACAGTGAGCAGCTTCCTCTGAGCTAAGCTTAAACTCAATCTGTGTTACTAATAGCTGGAGAAAAAAACCTACTAATTGGTATTTCTTAACTGATGTTTGCAAATTTTGCCTTTTCACCCTGAACATCAAATAGTTTTTATATGTGTATATATTCCTCCTTATCTCAGAGGAAAGATTATTGCTAACAAGAGATGCTACATTTTGTTAAGGTTTTATCAGGATACAGTGAGTGAAGGCAGAGAGTAAATATTTCAGAAATTCAAAGACTTATATTTTGATAATGCAAAGTAGGTTAAAGTATCTGGATTTTGTGCACAGTGCTGTGTTTTTGAGCAGAATATGGATTTGGATTGTGACACGTTTTGGTATTTAGAAGGAACATAAGCTTGCCTGTCGGAGGAGCACATTGCAAATGCGAAATAAGTGTGTCTTAAAAAATGTTTCTTAATATTGTAAGTTTCAGTTTTATTTAAAGCCAAATAAAGTCTGCTGTGTGGTAATGTTTGATATGTAGAAATACTCCTGTAATGCTCCCTTCACCTCCAGCGTTTATAACCACCTTTTATTTTCAAAGGAAAATGGTAGGCTTTGATACGATTCTAACTGAGTGAAGTTTTAAAACATGTTTTTGTCTTTCAGTCTCCTGAGAACATTTTTGCTGAGTGACTCCGGCTTCCAGACACATTTGCCATGATAAGGGTTTCGATCCTTTCCCCTGTTTGCCCTGAGTCATGAGTGGATATGTGTGATGCCTGCAAGTAAAACTGGTGAGTTGTCAAACCTGGGTTTGCAGTAACTCTCACTTATTCTTTCTTACAATGTCTTTTTCCCTCACCCTTTTCTCCCCTTTCTAATTTGGTGGGGGTTTGGGTTTCTTTCTTTTTTTCTTTTTTTACTCTCTGTGCTTAAAAGCAAGTCACCACTATTCTTTAAAAAAGAATCATCACCTTCCTTGTAATGAAATAGCAGTGATAACAAATATTACCATTTGAGAAAAAAAATACTCCTTTCCTTCCTTTCTTCTCTCCAACTCCTCAAATCCTATGCGCTATGAAGTCTTTGGTGCTGAAACTGGAGTTCAGTGAAGCTCCTGCCCAAAACTGAAGCCTTGCAGATAGACAGGGTTTAAACATGCTTATGTGGGCAATTTGTGTTAGCGATTAAATATGAATACGGAGAGGTCTCCTCTCCATCGTGTGTCAGATGACGGACTCTCAAAGGAACCATTGCCAACAAATAATTAGCTCCACCGCTTGCTTCACTTGCATCCCAGTGACAAAATGGTGTCACCGGTACACAGGAGAGCTGTCTCTTCGCTTGCGCTTGCCCGATTCAGCGTGGCGTTGGTGCTGCCCTGCGTGGCCTGGAGGGGCACAGGGTCAGAGAATTCGATGGCCAATTTTGGCCAGGGTGCACTTGGTCAAGCTCGAGAGGGTGGTGTGGGGCGACCCCTTCTCAGTTAGGTTGCAGTTGCCGTTTCCCTGCGGCGTTAGCCAGCCGAGAAGCCTGTTGGTCCCGTTTGTGCCAAACGAGTGGTGGCAGTGCCTTCCCCGGCTGTCCCTGTCCCCCAGCAGCTGGGCATGGGGAGCCTTCCCGTGTCCTCTCTTCTTGCCTGCCTGCTCCTGATTGCCTCGCTTATTAACTGGGGGAAGAGGAGAGGCAATATTTCTTCATTAATCAGAAGGGGTTGGGAAAACAAGAATCATCTGATTTTGCAGGAAGTTGGAAGGTCTATGTAAGAAATCTTTCAAAACTAAGAGATCTGCATAATTAAATTGAGTAGGAAATGGGAGCATAAGTTGTTTTTTAAAATAAATTCAGGTTTCTATTATATATTTAATACCCCTCTGTGTGTTAGAAAGTGCATTTCAATTCAAAGATTATAAAACCTGAGAAATTCACACATCAGTGAATTGTGATTTTTTTTTTTTAAGTTTCTATTTTTTCTTTCTTTTTTTTTTTTTTTTCCAGAGGTAGCATAATTACCATGTCATTTAGTAAAGATTATAATAGCTGTTCAGTTTTTACCGACTGGTGTAGTAAACAGTTGAATAAACCCATATGGCAGCTCAAAGTGTGCATGCAGGAGAGATTCTTACCATTTCCTTCATGTCTGAATTACCAGCCTCGCTGATATGACTGAGATCCCCAAACAGGGACCAATTCCAGCTTCTCCAGTGATGCAAAAATTTCTCACCGCTCTATCACATATGAATCAATTGCTTTTAATCACGGTGGTTAGCTAATTGTTTCTTTGTGCCTATGAAATATGCATTGAAAACTTGGGGTTATATGCAAGGTACATGTCTCTATTTTGAGCAGTCTGTGCATTTGCTTAATATTTCTTTAATAACTGAAAATAATGCCTGGACTCCTAATTGTACTGTCCAAGTCACTATTAAAGATCAAGGCCCAGCTAAGGCTGGGATAGGTTAGGTGGGACAACAGGGGGTATTGTGATAGCCCCGTGGCACTGCCTGTAACGGGACTTTATGTCTGGTCCAGTGGTGGCAGATGGAAGGACCAGGGTGTTTTGAAGCATCTCCTTGACATACCAGGTTGAGGTACGGAGGTGTGGAGCTGTGGCCAACCGGCGTCTGGAATAAAGACAAAGTGTTTGAGTAGTATGCCCTCTGGATAGCTTCAGTATTAAAAAATAAAAGCACCAAAAAGAAGGATTGTTAACTCTCTCCAAATGCTGGCTTGAACAAAGAAAAAGATTTGTGCTATTCCTTAGATTCACTTACTTCCAGTTATCTTAAAATTTTCATGTCACATAATAGCTTTAAAATACCTCCTGAATGCGTTAGACCCTGTAGGTGCCTAGAAAATATTGCAAAATAACAATGGGAAATGACCAAGCGTTGAGCAGTCCCACTGGAAAGGAGCAGTTGGCCAAAACCGGTGCTTGTGTTCATCTTAACCCTGATGTACGACCAGCCCTCCACCATAATTCTGTCAAGAGATGGTAAGTTGCCTAGCAATGTGCTGACTGCAGAGGGTACGTGTTGAGCTAATTCAGTTTTTGTTCTCGTTTTCCTTGAGAGTTCAGCTTAAAGGAGTGATCCTTTCTCCGGCTGCAGCAAGAACCACTTCTTGGCGGTCTCTCTTGTTCCCCACTCGAGTGTCCCTGGTGATGGCAGGAATTCATTCACTGCTGTACGCGTTTTAGAAGTTTCCAGCTTATTGAGTAACCAAATGTGGTTCTGCTGATTGTGTTGACTGAATACGTAGGGCCTTTCGAAGAGGCAAGGGTTTTATTTAAAGCAGAGCGTTTAGTTGTATACCATTTTATGGCAGGCAAAGGTCATCTAGGGTAAGCAGCCAGAACAGTGAATTGCCTCATTGCAGCACCTAGGAAAATGAGACAGAAAGATACGGTAAAAGGTTTTAACAAATTGCTCATCGTTATAAATTTTTTGAAGTCGAGGAACTGGAGCTGTGTACATTTTTAAATTGGAGATAACCATGCTTGTACGATAAATTGAGTTAAGAACGGAACAAATCAAAATAATGGGGTGGTACTAAAGACCTGGTCGTGCAGCGAGTTGCTGGCACAGCGCGCTGCCGGCGGGGCTCGGCGCTGTGCGTGCCAAGCTAACGCAATGTTAGAAACCTGCCGTCTCCCTGCATGGCCGGAGGCGTTTCCACCGGGCTTCGTGGTGACCTTCTTCGTGCAGGGATGCCCCGCTCCTGCTGCAGTCCTCTCCTCTGGTGGACGGGCTCCTGGTTACGCAGAGGACTTTATCTGCCCGTGGTGGTTCTTAGAATCTCCAGGAAGCAAAAGCCGAAGGGGTTTGTCCACGGCCGTGGGTTCCCCCAGGTCGGCGGGCTGTGCTGACCCAGACGTGTGCCGGTGGGATGGGGGGAATGGGGCAGAGCTCCAGGGGCCGGGTCCGGCGACCCCGGCTGAGCTGCACGGCGGGAGAGGCGGCAGCAGCCTGGAGACGGCACGTCTGTCCTCGCAGGATCTCCCTTGCTCCCTAAAGCATCAGTGGCTACAGAAAGACTTTGTTTTTCTGAAACTTTTCTGTCCGTGGAACTTTCTCTGTGGCAGCGGGGGGGAGGAGAGAAGTAATTTTAACAATTTAATATACTACATAATATGTTTTATAAGCTGGTGTGAATGCTCCTAAGTATTTTGGTCTTTTTTCATAACACAATGAACCTAATATTGGTAAAAATACAGATCTTAGCTGCCACCATAAAGAGAGGGTAGATTTAATAAACAGTTATGAATGTTGGCAGCTGCCTATCAGATTGTATAACATCGGCTATAGCACATGAAGACAGTGTCAACTTACATTTTATCTCAGAAGTATTTTCAAAGCATTTATTTTGCTTTCTCTTGAGTCCTTAACCTAATTCAAGTTATATAATTGGCGGAATATTTTTCCACACCGCTAATTGGCTGGGTGCCAGCGTGGAAACCATTGTCTGACTTGATGATGATCAGGAATTAACATGACATTTGCGTGGTGGTAATGGAATACATTAGTAATGTAATTCATGACTGTAAGAAAGAGACCATCATCTCCCACCTCTGATCAGCAGGAGGGGCTGGGAGGATGATGAAATGCTCCCAGCAGGCACCTCACAGCAGTGGCTGGCCAATCTCGATGTCAAATTTAGTTTTAAATTCTTCAGACAAAGCTGTAATGCTTACCAATTAATTACTACAAATGTCAATTAAAAATCTACCAAATAATACAGTAAGATTAAATTTCAATTAAAAAAATAACATTTAACAAGGAAGATACAACATTATTTTAATGAATTCTGCTGAAGGTGACAGTTTATCTAGATATATTTATACCGTGTAGGTGGATCTAAATTCATTGGATGATGTTAACCATGTTACTTCGTGTACATATTGGTTTTGAAAATTATTTCCACTTTGGCTATGTCCCGGAGGAGATGGGGCATCAAGGGGCATTTCTCGTCACCAGGAGAAGGGGGCATTTCATGCCTTGTAAGTACAAAAATCTTCTCACACCTAAAACAAGGGCTTTATTGTAGACTCTTATCCTGGCCGAATTAGTGGTATTTTTCATTGCTTTATATTTATGAAACCAAGTACAGAATTTTTGTTGTGGTAGTAGAACAAGCCCTGACTTTGCTATGCCTGTAATGATTGCTTGGGACAATTTTTCAAGTAATCTGTTATACAAATAATATCGGTTATTCCGATGAATTGCTTAACAAGAAAAGCTTTTGCTGTTTGGAAGTGGTGAACTGTAAGTCCTGAGCAGAGCTTTGATCTGCAGCGCTTCGGCTTGGTCTAGTAGAGTTTTTGATGCTTAGAATTAATGTCTTAGTTTATACTATGGATGCTTAAAGATACGTTTTGAACGAGAAGTGGCACAGCGGAGGTGTCACGTAGCTCGACGAAGTGCTGAGTTTGTGCGGGCCGCAAGCGCGTGTACCACAAACTCTTCCTGTGAAACACTGGCACCCCATCGGATGCAGAGTGTTAACAGAGCAGAGTGGATTTGGTACCTGGAGTTTCGTCTCGCAGTTACTGTGTTTTTGTCGAACAGGGCGGTTCTTACGCTGCTGGAGATGGAGATGCTGGTGCTTTGGGACGGCAGGAGGGCCTGCACTCACTGGCGTGGTGCAGGGGCAGAGCTGGGGTCTGCAAGCAGCTATCCTCCTGGTATTAATGCATTCGTGAGCCAAGGCCTCTAAATTTGGTCTGAAGAATACTTTCTCAGCTTCCTTGAATGTTTTTGCTATGAGCTTTTACTATGTTTTCACACCATCACATCTAAAATAGGTAAGAGGGAAGACATAATTGAAGAAACAGATTTTATGTGTCAAGCCAGCGCTGAGAAAAGTCGCTCTTGGGGACCAGAGGCTCCTTTTCCTTGGCACTGCTCTGTCTGGAGCCATTGAATTTCAGCAGGTTTTAACTTAAAATAAGATATAAAAAAATACAATGCACATGCAGAAAATCAGAAAAGCCGTACAACTACTCATGGCAGGTTAAAGTAATGATATGCTCTTTAGTAGACAGGCTTTGCTGGTCCCTTGGTTGCTGTTTGGGCTTTGCCCATGGGTGGGTGTACGCAACGAGCATGATCTCTGCCTTGCTGCTGCTATTCAGATACCTTTGGGTACTGGGAACAGCTTTACGGGATCATTCCTGCTTTGCGCTATTATATGATAAAGCTATCATCATCAGGAGATGGGAGACAGCCTTTTTTTTTCCATAAGGGCCTCAGGAAATGGATGCTGTGGAAGTGTAAGAGCAGCTGAAACATTTTCTCACCAGTCCTCACAGACAGCAAGGTGATGGAGAGAAAGGTAGAGCAAGGCAGACTCATTTCCTCACCAGCAGCCAGAAAGCTTTAAACAAGGAGGCAGGGAGGGAAGAGTGGGAGCACGTAACATCTTTCTGCCAGGAGATAATGGCATGAGGAGGTTGTGGGTTTGGGGCACCCACTGGTCAGACAATTAAGTGGCAGCTGGAGCTGCTGCTCTTAAAAACCCATCTTCACAGGGGCTTTCAGCTCTGCGCAGGACCAGTCATTTTCCGATTTGAGCCCTGGGATGAAGCTCTTGGCCAGGTGGTTGTTTGAGAAGTGGTGTGTGCGTGTGGCGTATGTGTGAAGGAACTGAACGCCCTCTGTATCGCAAGCGCTGGTCCCGTGTGAGCCTTGTGTCCATCCCGAGCACCCCTGGTGGTGTCTGGTCTCCTCGTTGGGGCGTCCCACACGCAGCCTGTGCCCATCCTGAGCACTCGGGGTGGTGTCCCATCTCCTCCTAGGTTCTTACAGGTGAAGATTTCTGCCTTCAGTAGAGGAGCGCTTTTCTCTTTCTGTAAGAGTTGGCCAAATATCTTGAAGGAAGAGTGTCTCTAACTTTGAGGGAAATACTTATATCTCTTTGGGTTGGGGTTTTTCTTTTTTTCTTTCGTGTAGGGTTATGTCAGCTGTATCACACTGAGAGAACACTGAGCTGGGGGAGGAAACTTCAGTAAGCTGCCCTCGTATTGCCAGTTTATTCCTAGCTTTCATCCACTGATTTACATCCCATCTGAAGTAAAAATACCCAGACTTCAGTAGTTTGTTTACCTTTGCTTATATCACTCTGGGGCGACCCGAGGAGATGTAAAAACTGTTCTCACTCTGACATTTGCATGAGCCGCGAGGTAGGGTGAGAGGAGACAGACGCTGTGCAAAGTGAAAAGGCAACAGGGTTTTTTAAGTCTTCGTCGTACTGTGGTTTATAATATTTAGACAAAAGCAAACATCTCCAGGGAGGGCTTATGACATGAGAGACTGGAGAAAGCTCTCCGAGCTGATGGCAGATCCCATCCTCTTCAGGCAGTTGTGGGATGGTGGGATGCTGGCTGTGGGGAGGGGGCTGTGAGGGCTGTCGCGTGGAGTGTGTGTATAGGGGGGTCCTGAAGAGCTGCTTCAGGAGGAGGATGTGGACTTAAAGTACTCGCGTAGGACAAAGTCATTATATTGTCATTGCGATAATGCTCCTGGGGGAAATAGCCTGAAATACTCTTTGTCTTCATTAATACTCCTTCCCAGCAGAGCTTTAAGAGATCATTCTCACTTTTAGATATACAAGGAAACTGAATACAGGGTTGTTTGTCATGAAAATCCCATTTATATACAGCGGCTGTAAAATCCCAGATGCCGAGCGTAGAGAGGCTGCTCTGTCATCAGCCAGTTGAGGGGAGAGTCGACTATAAAACTGAGCTGTAACTCCCTCTTGACAGGGGAGCAGTGGTTGTGTCTTCAAACAACTTCAAGAGTCTGCCATGCCAAGCCTTTATGGATTTTGTTCTCACAAGCTAGGTAGTAGATAAGTCTGAGCAAGGAGAAGTGTATATATATATATGAAAGGAAGACCTTTGCTCTAGGAAAATATCTATCATTGCTTTTTACAACACGGTTCAGGATTGTATTGCAGAGTGTCTGAAGCATTTGGGGTCCTTGTGTTGTGAAGGAGGTGCCACGGGACTGAGGCTGCTCTTGACGTCTCGCAAGCATTCAATATCCCCTTGACTCTGGGGCAGTAGGGTGTGACCCTCGCAGAAAGGCAGATGGCCTTTGGGGGTTTGATGCTTATTGTTTTCAGCAGAGCTCTACTGGAACCAATATAGCTGCTGCCACTGCTGCTTGGAGCAAAAGCGACTACGGCTGAACAAGAGAGACAAAATTATCAATTAAAAAAGCCAACGCCAAGCCCATTATTTTACTCTTGAAAAAACATCTTGCTTTCTAGTCTGTCTTTTTTTTTTTGTTTTCCTCACATGGAGTGAGTCTTTGGGATATTAATGTTCCGCTGTCATGTTTGTTTAACATATTTTTTTGACAATGCCTTTTTAGGGTCAAAGCCTGAAGTTTTTCTCCATGTGTTTCAGCTAGGCAAAACTCCCAGTGTCTCAACAGGGCCTCTTCCGAAATAAGTGAAGACTAATTCGGCTCAGCTTAATTGGGAATTTAATCTGAATAAACAGAGAAAAGGTCCAGGCTCTGTTGGGGTTTTTTTTGTTGTTGTTTTCTTTTTCAAAATACCATACAGTGGCGTCCTGCTGAACAGCTAAGTTGCTGCGGGTGGGCTGGCTCTCGCCCGCAAATTCAGTGGCCAGAGCCCTGCACGGTGCTGACCCGATGCCCAGGACCACCATGACCCCACGGCCGCCTGCCTTCAGCCCAGCCCTGCCCCATCCCTCGCTTTGCCCGGACCACCGCAAGCCCTCGAGCACGGCTCGGCGAGCTAAAGACAGTGTCATTTTTGGAGATTTGGCCTTAACCTGGAATTTCCATGTTTTTGTGGGTTTAAGTCAAACCTTAATACTACCTCAGCGTAATGTTTTCGTGGTTTAATGTTCTTACAGTTTTTTACAGTGTTTCTTTTAAATTCTGTCACTGAAGTGTATGAGAGTTGACAAGTGTAAATATGTAGTTAGACAATTTCAAAAGTGTATTATTTACTGATCGACCATAATGGCTCCAAAGGAGCCATTATACTCAATCATATCATGTCACTCTGTGGCACTTATTATGATGGTAATATGGATATGCATATTATTTTTTTTTTTTAAGCATGAGAAGCGTATTGTGCATGTGTAAAAGCTGTTTTTAATTGTCAGTAATGCGCTGAGCTTTTTTTTAATATCAAGAATTTAAACCACCTATGGCTACCAGCCTGCAAATTGCGGTAGCAAAAATCCATGTCTATCGGAGGATGGAAAAAGCCACGCTTGATATTTACAGCAATGTGACTGTGCATCTACTTAATATGGCTCTTTCATAGCTTTATTAGATCCGAGGGTAACCTAGAACCCTAACCTGAGAGCTTGGCAGGTAAAAGCTTTCCATTTTATCTCTGCAGCTTTCATCTGCTCCTGTAAGCTCTTTCCCTGACTTCCTAATTGTGTTTGTGACATTAGCAAATGGCTGGTCTGAACATACCATGCAGTGCAAGTCATGTTAATTCAGTGATCTTTTTTTTTTTAAGGTGTCACCGAAGATGTCTTTTTGTAGCGCCAGGGTAGAGAAAGAAGGAGAGAAGGCAGAATGAGAACACTGAACCATGTAAAATAAAAGAAAGAGACAAGCAGAGAGCTGGGAGTGCTAAATAAGCTTCGGTAGAGCTGGTTTCGGTAGAGAAAGAGGTAAGAGAGCGTAAGCAGTAGCTTGCTTGCTAGAAAATGTCTTTTGTGGAGGAGATGGGAGGAGAGTTTGAGTTTTAATGAGTAGAGGTGAGGAGCTAAGGTGCGAATCTGGCATGGGGTATGGCAAATTGATTGTGGAACAATAATTAGAGAGAGGAGGAGGAATCAGAAGTGTTTCTTAACTTAGAAACAAGGATGTGACTGGCTGCTGGCTGTTGCTACTCAGAGGTAGGTAAAGACGAAGGGAATCTGTTGGGCCAAGTCCTCGCCGCAGAAGAGACAACCCAGGTGAAATCCAGTTTGTGGCCGTCGAAGAGAGATGCGGAAGAGGAAAACCTAACGCTGCCAAAGAGCTCGCCGCCGTTCGGCAGGGCAGCGGTCCGTCTGCGGGAGCTGCAGGGCTGGTCCGGGGGCCGAGTCCTCCCGGCGTGCGTCAGTAGGAGAGGTTCTCCCTGGCGTGGAGCTTGGGCAGGGGAAAGCAAGAAGGTCATTGTTGCCTGTGTCTTTATTTTGGTTGCAGAGTGTCAGAGCGGATGACTGCTTCGTATTTTCTGTTCAGACTTTAGGACTGATTCTGCTTTGTTGCTCTGTTATCAGAGGAGTTATTTACCCTGCTCTGAATAAAACTGGGCTAATTACTGAATTATGATTTTTTTCCCCCCTTATTCTAGCGAAACTTCTGTTGGAAATACATTTGCTTTAAATACAGAAGATTAACCCTAAGATGCTAGAATGAGCCAATTTTGAGTAGTTCAGGAGTGGAAGGACACGTATATGTAATTTTGCAGATCTTGAACTGATGACAGTCAGATTTCCTTGCAACAGTTTTTAAATTAATAACAGTGACAAGGGTTTTTTTAGCCAATTCTGCTTCAATTCTAACTTGTCTCGCTCTCCGAAATTGTATTAAAACCATTTGTCCTCTTTTGAGATACTGAACAAGAACATAAAAGTGAGTAAATACGCTCTTACTGTTTCTGTCCTTGACCTACATAAACAACTGTATATTCAGGCTCAGGATTGAGTCTTGTATGTGTGAAAAGGCTAGGGCAAGTTAAGCTTGATTATTTTTTTGAGATGCTTCCTAGTTAGAGAAGTTACTTGTTGGAAGTCTCATCACCCAAAATAAGAAATATCAGTGCTATTTCTGCTGGGATCATTAGTTTAATATTCCGAATAAATTGTATAACTGCTCATTTGTATAAGGGGATGGGATTTATGAAGCTACAGTGCATTTGTACACACACACGCACTAGCACACAACACTTGTTGATGATTCAGAGAAGGAGTAGAGTAATTCAGCTCTTGGACTGCCTCATGTGTGATTGGCTTCCTTTCTGGGGGACTTATTTTAGGGAAAAATCAATGTCAACTGAAAAACATTCCATTCTGAAAAGACAAAAATTCCCCTACTTGTGAAAATGTGTCTTGGCAGCTGATTTAACTTATGATACACGATTTAACACTTTTCACTAAACATGAATATTTACCATGGCAACAGCTACGTTACGGGCCACATGTTGGAGACTTGCACGTTGTTCCAGAAACTTGTAGCTCGCCACATTTAGCCGGCAGTTCCCACCAGCAGAAGGAGCCCACTCCTGCAGCTGTTTCGGGCACAGACCTCCCGACGGGGTCGGTGGGCAGCCTGCGTACCTCCAGCAAGGTACAGCCAATCGCTCCGTCAGGCATTTGCTGGTGATCAGCACTGTGGTGGTACTTACAGGCAAAACACTCGATGACAGAATAACCCGATAAAAAGCATGCGTTCGCCTCTGGTTTGCCTTTCCAGCGGTGGGGTGGGAAGAGCTTTCTAAAAGTCTCTTTTTCTCCCCCCCTGCATCCTTCCCCATCACCCCCCCCAGACGCAGGCAGATCAAACCCATTTTGGCCACGCGGAGTAATAGGTCTGCCGTGTCCTCAGGCTGGTCTGCCCTCTGCCATGGCCCCCTGCTACCGTCTCAACTCCTTGTCACCTTTCATTTGCGGTGTAGTGGCTTTTCAGGCGACGCTAATTGAATCACGCTCATCAGGGACTTAATAAAAGCGTGACGGCCAGGACGGGGCCCTGGCAGATGGCAGCTCTGGCTGACAAGCGGGATGCGTGGCCGGGGCTGTACCGGCGCACCGGAGGCGATGGGCTGGCTCTTCTGCAGGGGCAGAAAGTTTGCGGCTTTGGAATTGTGAGAAGAGGAAGCCAACACAAACGAAGTAAAAGATGGCTTTGGATGATTTAGGTTGCAATTAAGTGGTTTTTTTTTTTTCCCTGAAAGAGGACTAGATAACGATTCAATAAAATTGTAAATTCTAGCTATGCTGGACTAGGTGTGAAACAATAAGAGGATTTAACTTTATAGGTAATCACAAACATCTGCAGCTACCTTGAGTGGGAGCAGTTTTATTTTATTTAATTTTACAAGTTAGGAGGAATATAAATTCTCTTGCTTTAGGACAAAGCTAGCAAAGGGTTAGGCAGAAACTTATTTTCCCAGAGGTGAAAACTCTCAATTTAAATGTTTCTTGTACCTTTCTCTGAAGCATCTGGTCTTGGCCATGGTTAAGGAAAAGGCCTTGGTCTGGAGGGCCTCAAACCTTTCCTCTTCTGGGCAGTGAATGGGACCTTTGCCCTTTTTCTTTCATTTAAAATACCCCAATTTAAATGAAACCAGCTCTGCAAAGCAGAAGCTAAGCATGCAGCCAGGACCGTAGCCTGCAGCAGGCAGAGTCCTGGTGGAGCGATGGTTGGGCTGGCGATACTGGTCCCCTTCCATCAGCGCTGGGCTGCGGTGGCACGGTGCGGGGCGTCCCCTGCCCGGCGGCTGTCGCTGGTACAGTGGTCCTCTGGTGCAGCTGCTGCTCTCGGCTGTAAGGCTGGTTTAAACCTTGGCCTTTACTTGGTGTGAATTTGCCAAGCTGCGCTGATCCAGAACTTAAATAATTTGCTTCTCGTTTTAGCATCGTGTCTTTTAAAGGTGTTATATTTGTTTCCATTTTGCGTTAAATTAAAATTAAATGGTTCTGCTTTGTAGATTTAATAGTGTACAAATATATATATTTTTAAATCCTTTTGGCCTGTGTATATGTGACTAAGAAAAAAGGCAACAGAGTAGGGACCTCCAATTTTTGTTTTACTTGAATCAAATACCCTATTGGGATTTCAATTATAAGTGAACGTTACACTTGTTTGTTACTAAGGTGACTACAGTGTCAAGGTTATGTGGATGTTGTAGTATTATAAATGCAAAGATAATGCAAAAAAGAAAAATAGTTGTGTTGGCTAAAATCATCCTATTCCTATAGCATGAAGTTGCACGCTGTCCTACATTTCAATTCTCGTTCTATTAAATTACCTGTTTAATAATTTGAATCCAGTGTTATTTTTATATTATATTGCAAATGTGTGACTGTGAGGTTATTTTTAAGATATATTTATTAAGGGAATGAATACAATAAGACAAGTCATTGCAGCCCACATACAGTTCCTTGACTTCTCATTTTATGATGCTTCAATTGCATATGATTACCGAATGTAAGTTTTAACTTTTATGGGGGTTCATTAGAGATGCAGCTGTGTAGAGAGAAATTCAATAGAATTTGATATTTTTTTTTTAAAGCTCTAAAAGTGTAGTGAGATGGAGCAACTTGATGGAGCATAGTTTCAAGCTTCTTGCTTTGAGCTTGGATGCACAGTTGTGGGGCCTTCAAGGGCTTAGCTGGGTTGCAGTGGAAATTTGCTGATGATGGGGAGAGGAAGGGCACTAGCACGAGGTCTGTGTGCTCGGGGTGCGGGAGACTGCAGCATCTCAAATCAACGGCATTCGCCTTTTTTTCTGGGTAGGGCACAGAGAAGAGGTGGTGTCCTTGGCTGGGGCCAGGACTGGCATGAAGTGCTTCTTGCTCTCATGTGATGAATCAACATTCTGGTGGAGAAACAGGGCTTCAGTGAATCCGTGGTGTTCTCTTCTAATAGGGAGTAAAATGAACTCCCCAGAAGCCAATATTGAAAGCAGTCTTAGTGAGCAAGTGCTGAGAAAACAAATTTTGGGGCACATTTAAAGGGATGGATGTAGTAAATGAGTAAATCTACCCTGCGGTTAAATGCCGTGGTGCTTTGTGTGAATACTAAACAGGAGCGTATCCCATCGAGTGTAGGTTAGTTGCATAATTTATTAGCTTAATATGTTTGTTTTTAATGTATAGGAATGTAAACATCTATGAATGATCATGTCTTTTAGTAGGAGGAGCCCCATATTCAAAACTAATTGTAACATTAGCTGTTTCTAGAAAACTTCTTCCACAACATAGACTCTTTATTTCCAAACATCGACGTCTCATAAGGTTGCAAACCAAGGTCCAAAGCAAAGACATCCTTCTCTGGGCATAAGAAGGGGAAGCATTTTTGTCCTCGAATTTTACTTGGTGATTCTCAGCCTTTGATGTGCTGATGCATTGCTCCGCAGCCCTTCCTGCTATCCCAGCTGGCTCAGTCCAGGGCAAGCGTCTCATCGCCGCTTCTGCTGCAGGATTCTCTCCAATAGCTCCAGCAGCACGCGCATATCGTCTTAGCAGTATGTTTTTTCTCTTTGTTTTCCTTCCTTATGGGAAGGGGGAAGACTGAATGGTAACTCCTGGGGTGCGATCTTGCCAGGATGAAACCCACTGAATGACAAGAGAAGCGGAAGAAGCGGGTGGGAGAGTATATTTCTGCTTTTGGTTTTAATTGGGAGCTTTCAGGGAATCTCCTGAACCCGTGGGCAAACAGCTCTGCAAGTGCAGGCGTGTGGAGCCCTCCTAGGAGACGGCTTTGCCTGCGTGGCGGCCGTGGTGGTGCGGGGCTCCTGCGCCCACCCCGCTTGCTGCCGCCCATGTCCGTGAGATGCTCGGGGCGTGTGTGGGAGCAAGGGTCATGGGTGACCCGAATGCAGGACTGCGAAAATCTCTTCTCTGGTGATTAAACCCGCTGCTGTGCATGGTGTCCTCGCTTGCTTTAAGTACTTACTGCTGATGGCCTTTCTGAGTAGCGACACGCCTTGTGGGGTGGAAAAGCTGGATTTGCCTTGCCTCAGACTGCAGACTGTCAGCTTATCGGGAGTCTGGTCCTCAGCTGTGGGGAGCAGAGGGGAGGGCGGGGTGGCGGCACTGCATCCGAGCAGAGCGCGGGTGGGTCGGTTTCATTCTGCCCTTAGAACATCATCCCCAGAGAAGTGGTATTTCTGGGCTGTGCCGCCTCCCACAACAAGGAAAATCAGATGAGAAGCAATGGAGCACACAATTACATAATGAAAAACAATAAAATGCGTCTTCTAATATGTACTACTAGTGACCATATGACTTTATTAGAAAAACTAAACATGATTACACTTCCAGGTACGGTGCTGTGTGATAAACTCCTGGAAAAAGTGAAGAACAACTTAGAAGGAGAAGACTTCTTGTTTAATATAAACCTCAGACTTTGAAGTGACACATAGCAGGGAATAAATGTCCATCATCTATCAAATGAGGTTTGAGCGGTTTAGGTCACACTAGACAAACACTTCTCACCCTAAACCCTTCTTTTCATCTTCATTCATCAACAACACCTTAAGCTTGCGCCCCTCTTTTTCTTTTCCACTCTCTCAAAAAATAATAATCTACTTGATGCCTACAAATCACTTCTGGCTGGCATTCGTTAGGTGAGTTATGAGCTACGGCTGCTGCTGCTCCCATCGGCGCTGCCTCCTGTACAGAGAGAAAAGGGGGCTGGAAGTTTGTGAAGAGGCTGAGGAGGGCGAAGTGCTGCCGAAACAGTGGTTGTAGACATGGGAGGCGGAGAGCGGAAAGAGGTGAGAGAGGTAAGAGGAGGATAGGAGCAGCAAGGAGGATTTCTGGGTGGCAGATCCCTTTGTTGAACTGCGCTGTGCAGTTTGCGTAGGTCATGTCTCGTTTCTCGCGGTGGTTTGCGCTTGCGGGGTGTAGAGCCGTGCGAGGCAGTGCAACCCAACCCCTGCAGACGGGAGCGAACGCATCCTCTGACCGTCGTGCTGCCGTACGTGCAAATCCCAACAGCCAGGTTTGGAGCTTTAAAACACAAGGGCAAACCTTCTGCAGATCCCTCAGGGTGGCCTGGGCTGCCCTGGTGGGTGCTCAGACCCAGAAGCTTAACTTTAAGTTGCTTGCATAGTCTGCAGGCTAACCTACACTGTCGTGCCATGTAATTTCTTCCTGCCGCCTCCGCTGAGGTCCTCGGCTGTGCTGTGCATGAGCCATTCAATCCCCATTTCCTGGTAGGAAAGTACCTCTCTTACACTAATCCTTGTCCAATAACTCCTAATTCTTATCCTTTTGCAATTTATGGGACCCCTCTTGGATTAACTTCCCTACCGTACAGGTTTTTCCCCTTGCATTTCTTGCTTGTTGCTTTCTCACCGATTCTTCCTTTTTTTTTCAAAGATACTTTTCTGGCTTCATCCCCAACTGCCTGGAAGTATTTGTTCAGCAGCGCAGTCCCTGGTTTTCAAAGGCCACAGACTCTTTTTCCCTCGTTTTTCTGCCTGCCTTCCTTTTTTCTGGGAAACGGGCTGACAGACACAGCTTCTTCGCAGCCACCAATTAATGTTAATCTCTGTGACTGCAACAGGCATGGGTCGCAGCAAAGCTCTGTTTGAAGGTAGAATTTTGTCTGTACATCTGGCAAGGAGAACTTGTTGGGAGGGTTACAGACAGGCGGGGGGAGAGAAGTCAGCGTTTTAATTGCAATATAAAAGCTGATTTTTTTTTTCCCCACCTCCATTTTAAACGTTGCTTCGTCTCGTTCTAATGTGGGGTTTGGAGGGTGTCACCATCCATGGCGACGTGGGCCAGCATCAGGGAGCGTGGCGGGTCTCTCGCTGGCATTTTGGAGGCGCCGCCCCGGGCTCAGTACCCCCTCGAGGTATTTTCAAGGGAGCTTTGGGTATTGTTACCCTTTGAAATTCGGCACAGCGATGTAAGATCGTGAGGGTGCCGTCGGCGGTGGGGTGGGCTCCCTGTGCCTCGCTGGGCAGCGGGGAGCTCTGGCTGGGCAGGGGGGCACTGGCAAAACCGCAGCCTCATTAACGGGGGAAAGAGGATTCACCCGTTTGTGGGAACTGGTCACACATCAGGGAGTATCACGAGGTAAGCCAATTTCCTACCCCAATACCTTCCTCTTTTCCACTTCTCTCCTTCACAGTTTGAAAACCATAAATCACTTATTTGAAATGTATTTAAGGAGAAGAATATTTTCCCCTGCATTCCCACTTAATGCTTTGTAGCGAGTACAGTTGGGATCATTCATGTGCTAAAGCAAGAGAAATATTCTTCTTTGATACTGTGTCTTCATTTTAGTCGGTTCCCTCTTTTACTCAGTTCCTAGATGATAATTCCGAGTCCTTAGATGCTGTTCATTCTGCCACAAAAAAGAAAATGCAAAACAAGGTATTTTAATATTATTAGTAATGAATGTTTACATAATTAGCTCAATTACTTTGTTCACTTTGACATTTTGTGATTGTGGACCTGTCTTTTAAAGCACGTTAGTAGTGATGGGAGGCGCAGGGGTGGTGCTGGGATCCTGGTCGTGCTGAGCATCTCTCTGTAAGGATGTGGGCGTCTCCCCACCTCGCAGCACCCGTTGCCTCAGGCAGACTTACCAACGTGTGCCCTTGCCCTGTTCTCTTGGGGACATTCATTTGAACCTCACTAGAATACAAGTCTCTCCAAGAAGTTTCACCCTAAAAATATGTATTTTTGCATGTAAAATGAAGATCGTGCTTTTCACCTGTGGCCCTTAAGGTCTGTATGAGGTTGGGGCATTTGCTGGTCTAGAAATTCTCCTTTGTGAATCAACACTATGTCGTAAGGGCGAGGTATTCATCCAACCTGTAATTGCCGTTGTCTGACATGTTTATTTTATGGATTTTGGGTGTGCGTAGTTAGGAGAAACGCTGTTCTGCAAAGATGTTTTTTGGCCAAAAAGAGAGCGTGGAGGTTCTGGCGATATTGGGAAAAACTAAGAGGGTTTTGGTGGTGGTGGTTTTTCTTAAAAGAAGCAGCAAGGATAGCTGTGTTAAACAGCAGGGTGCCACTGAATGATGGAGAAGCTGAAGGAATGGCTCGTTTTCCTGTTATGTCACTGCTTTGGCTTTCTCATTCTTGTTCCTCTGTTTCTTCAGAAAGGCCCTGCAGCCTGCAGATAACAGAAATTAAATTAGTATTGATATAACGTTAGACACTCCTATTAATATTGACAGTCTGTCGATACTGTTGTGCTACTTTTGTAATACGGGATGTTAACGGATAATACTTTAAATAAAAACACACTAATCTTATAATCACTGAACATGTAGCGGGGTCTCGACTCGGCTCACTCCTCCCCCGAGCTCCCCCATCCCTGTGCTGCCGCCGTGCCTGCCTGCAGCCGCGAGGGTTAGGCACGTCGCTCCCTCCGGGCTTGAGCCTGCGGACGGGGAGGTGTGCTGGGGCCGAGCTGGGGGCTGGAAGCGGCCAAAGGCAGGAGGAGCAACGGGGATCTCCCCACGGCTGCGATAGTGGTGGGGCTGGGCCTGAAGGCAGCCGTGTCCATTGCACCGAGCTCGGGGAAGCCCGCTGGGGCTGTGGGTGGATGCAGACCTGGGGTTGGTCCCTGGGGTTTTACTCCCGTGGTTGCTCATGGCTTTTGATGGGGTGCTGCGCGCCCTCGTTGCGTGTATCCGCAAAGTTTGGTGCGGGAAGCAGAGCAAGGGCGGCTTCAAGTGCTGGTGCAAGCCAGCAAGCCGCCAAATCCCTGTTGGACCATGTTGGCTGAGCATGCATGGGGTGAGAACATGTGAGGTCAGAGCAGCGCCTTTAATCTGCGGTGCTGGTCTTGATACTTAGCGCACATTAGCAGCTCCACGTTTCTTATGAACTTTTTTCCTTTTATGTCTATCATGAAAACCACCATGTTCATCAGAGCTAAAGTTATTTGTTAAATGGTGTAAAAAATATGCATTAAACAATAATGATTACTTTGGTAAACACAGATGTCTTTGTATTATCCAGTGGGTTTTGTACGCGAATTTGTACATGTCTGTGAAACAGAATTTGCCATCTACCTTGAAAAATGGGAAACACAATACATGTTAATTGCTTCTCCCTTAGCTCCCCGCTCCACCTGCTGTGCTGCTGCAATCTGTTGATGTAGTGCTGAAATCCACGGCGCGCGAGGACGGGCTCGGCAGCGAGCAGGTTGGCACTTGCAGATGTGTGCCCGTTGTAGGAGGCGGCAGGCAACAGCCTTAACTTCTGCCTCTTTGTTTTCTAACTAGGAGGATGTTTTTAAAAGGGGATGGGAAAAACCTTTATCTTGCTGAAAACCATCCAGTGATGATCAGTTATTCACTGCATTATTAATGCTTATTTGGACGTTGCTTGGACTGCTGGATTAAACAGCTTTCCCATTATGTATTGAATAAAATGAAATACATGTCACAACAGCAGTGCAATGATGCTGACAACCGTCCTTGGCTGTGCATCTCATTAGAAAGATATACATTTTTCTTTGTTGTGTATATGTGAATGACAGAAGTTGACAAACAATCTTTTAAGAAGTTGCGGTTTGGAGAAAGTTACATTTGTGGTGTAGAAACCAGCAAGAAACTGCTTGTTATGAAGGTAAATAGTTATTTCCTACACATGCTTCTTACAAATCTCCCTCTTCTGCCATAATAATGACTTTTTACTTTATTATTGCATATATGTTGAAGGAGATCCTCATCTGAATCGCTTACTCTGAGAAAGAAATCCCAGAAGGTTCAAAGTTTAGTTTCTGTTGAAACTTGCACTTAAAAGATGATTAAAATCCTTATATTTCATGGTTTTAAAGACTGAATTGATTCTCCAAATGTCCCACATGAACTCCCAGGGGACAACTGAATTTTTCCATAATGTTGGGTTTTTTGGTGCCTAAGAGTTATCGTCTTTGACAGAGGAAGGATACTTGGGAGGAGAAGTACCAGGTAGGGGCTCAGCTTGCTGTCAGCTGAGCAGTGACGCTGTACTTTAAAACACTCATTTTCTGGCTGCGTGATGTATTTGCATAATTTCTGCCGATCAGCCTGCATTTCTGCAGGTTGCTGGTATTGGCCCGATTTAGTCCTTGCCTAACTTGAGAGCAGGAGCAATGACTCTGCTTGCAGCAGTCGTGTGCGTGTGCATAGGGATCTTTGGACCATTACCTGGAGAACTGAGGAGCAATAAGAAGTTGAGATTATTTTTTTTAAAGAATATTTTCCGAAGTTAAGAATGCAGATGTTCACCATCCTGGCTGAAATGGCTTCTGCCTATTCATAATGAATCAGAAAAGAAGGCATTGCATATTCAGCTACATTTGCATGACTCCCTGGATTTCGCAGGTGTTCTACGGGTGCCAAATAGGTGCCGTGTTGACCCACAGAAACCTGAGAACACAGTTGAGAAACCAGTGGGGAGAGGCAAGTGCGGACTTGTGGCAGGGAGAAGAGGGGGGAGGAAGCAGGCTGGAATCCCCTTTTCCCACTGTCCCTCCATCTCCAGCGTGTGATGGAGCCGTGATCGCACAGCCCGCTCTTGGGAGCCTCTGTACGTGGTGCAAGGAAACTGCTGATGCTGGGGCCCGGTTGGTGGTGCATGCTTTAATTTTGGGTTCTTCTTCCCCTTTTTTCATCCAGACCCATTTACCTTTCAGCATCCTGGCACAGAGAACATAATCTCTGCAAGAAGTCGTCATTTGAGGAAAAGTCTGTATTCAAGGAGTTCTCAGCTTACACTCAGCCTTGTGTCTGAAATTGTTTTACCTCTGTTACAAGCAGCACCTAAAATTGCCACTTAACCTTGCAGGCACTTTGTTAAGTCCGTATTTTTGATTGCAGCAGCTGGGGTGGAGTTTCCTCTGGGAATTCAAGGAGTAGGAAGTGTTGTTTGTAGTTTTTTGTTGGGTTTTTTGCTGACTGGTGCTAATGTGTAGGTGGGGATGTGCTACTGTTTTTGTAATACTTTTATTGTTTATGGAATTGTTAGTTAATTGATGGTAACAATGCCTGGAGCCTGGGAGAGGTATTCTTTTATGTTTGCTCAGATCAGAACAAGTAAATAATTTTATAACTTAAAAGGAGATTCACGATTATTCTCCTTAGTTTATTTACCTTGCAGGTTTGCATCTACTATTTCTATACCTTGTTACCAAGTTTCCCCAAATTAATTTGTATTATTTATAACGAATCAACAGATGAGAAGGATTTTTTTTTTTTTTTTTCAGGATTCAGTAGGGTGTAGCTGGAGCCCCCCCAGACAGACCTGGGAGCTCAGGAGCAGGTGCTGCACCTGAACTTGCTCCCACCTAGTTGGTATGGACGTGGTGAGGACTCAGGTAGACGGTGTCCCTTTCTCACTTGCAGTAACTTCCATGTGAAATCTAGAAGGCAGTAGGGTATCTGATGGATGAAACTGCATCTTTGAACTCCTGTTAATTGCTTCACGGTTTACTCAGACTAAAACCTACTTGGTAACTTTGTCTTCCACATTTATCCAATGAAATAAAATTCAAACCAGCCCACAAACTAGAGAATGTTTTTTATTTATATGCGGTGTAGTTCCATCTGGTCCGCGTTAAGGACCCCAAAAATATATGTGATTAGCTTTATAGTTCACTGCTAAAGGTAGCGAAGCTGGCTTTTAACATTTTTCAAATTTTCAGCTAGCATCTCAAAACATTTGCTGGCATTTCCTGACTATGATTACCAACCAAAGATTTTCCTGGTTGTCTTTTCACTTTTTAAACTATGTTGCATAGTTTTTCTACTTAAAATATCACTGAAGCCTATGCTGTTCCCTTTATAACTCTTATGCAAACTATCCGTCTCTGTCAAGACCGGTCAGTCTCAAATCCCAAAGCTCAGCGTTAGGAAACGTCAGATAACATACACTATTAAATGAGTAAAATTTATGGCTATCGCCAACACTGAGCTCATGCTCAATAAAATGAAATGCCACGCATTAGAAATAATACGAAAGGTGAGCTGTGCTGCTTCACAACAATTAAGGAGAGGGTTTAATGTATTTGCCACAAGCCAGCTCAGAGATGCCCGCTGAGAGTACAAGGAAGGCTTAAGACCAACTTACCCCACTTGAAGTTTCAGGCGTTTGCTAATCAAAGTGCTGTATTCCCACTAAATGAGTGGTTGAGACCTTGGAGGAAAAAAAATACCAACAGTCTCTTTCTCCTGCATTTAAGCCACGTTGTCTCCTTCGGCGGCCCTCTTGCAAGAAATGCATGTTTATACCTGGAGTTACTCCGCACTGCAAAGCACCCCAGTGCTCCCAGGGGGTTTTGGTGCAGCCTCAGCATCACCACAACCCCCTCCAAAAAGGTCAAGAGCCCCAAACTAATGCACTCACAGGATTTTTCTGCCCAAGGCTCCATGGCTGCCCATTTCTGAAATACAGTTTTAATAACAATTTTAGGGGCTGAAAGTTCTTCTTTTGGTGCTTAGTTCTCCTTCACCCGCTCATTTGGCAAACCTGTGCTGTCAGCTGGCCCTGAAGGCCTAGAAAACCACCCTGCATCCTGCAGAGAGGCAAGGTATTACTTTAATGCTCTACTCGTTTGCTGCACGCTAATGCAGGGTGGTTTCCATGTGCATTTTTCCCTGTGCGTAGTAGTAATTTGGGGAATTTTTCCTAAAAGTGCAGTATTTGGACCTCGAGGAGGCTGCCTCTTAACCTCAAGTATGTCCAGAAGTGCGTAGCAAGAAGTGCCAAGGATTTTCAGGAGTTGAGCTGAAGGTGTTGTTTGAAGTTAACCATATTTTATTTTCTCAAACCCTTTCTTGGGACTTAATTTATATAGCGCTGTGATGGGCACGTATAAACATTGTGATCAGGTTACAGCATGAGTGAAAAAGGTGGACTCATTTTCTTTTTCTTTTCTCACAATAAAAATCTAAGAAATCCAGTTGCTTACCCTATAAAATGCACATTTCTGTTACGGATTAGTCTTATTTTTTATGAGGCTGTTACTTATACAGTAGTACATTAGCAAAGTGTCCTTTGATTTTTATGTAGTGAATGTTTACGCACCAATTCGGAGAGGCCTGAGTGTTCTTCCCCCCCAACTCAGTGCTTAAGCCGGGGTATTTGGGTCAAAAAGCTGTCGATATGAGACTGGGACGTTTCCAGGTCGCTCACGCGGGTGCCGGTGAGTCGGGGGGTCGGGGAGCGGGTGCGTGCTTGGCCATTCGGGGACCTTGGTGCCGCATCCCAGCTGCTCCGCGGCAGCAAAGCGTGGGGGCTGTCCCCAGGCCGCTGGGTGCAGGGGGCAAATCCTGCACAGACCCACGGTGTAAAGAGGTTTCCGAAGTTGCTGGTACCCTTTTATTGCACTTTTCCTGGAGGAAAGCGGGCGGCAGCGGTACAGCGAAGCAGAAAGCCCGGCGGCGGGATGAAGACATCCTCTGTCCATCTCTGCCTCTGAAGCTGAACTGAAGCTTTCCTGCGCTGCTTAAAATTGTAATTTTGGATAAAAGGCTGTGTAATAACTTGAGAAATATGTGAGAAGATCTCATGTTAATACTGTATAAACCTTCTTTAACTTCAGGAAGCTTAAAATCAAATTTGGCAGAGCTTACAAGGGCAGTGAACGCGGAGCCACTTGGCTCCGGTAACCGAGAGAATCGGCTGACAAACCTGCAGTATTTGATGTTTTTACAACGCTGCCTGAATTCTTGACCCTATTTACTTCGTTGTGAATGCGTATAAAAATATATATGTGATTTTACCTATTTGTTAAAAATTCAGTCTCATGTTCCAGGCAAAGATTTTTCCCATCTCTTTGGGAAGACGGGGAGGAGAGTATTACACTGCAATTTAGGTTCTCTGGGTTTCAGGTTTTTAAAAAAAGAGGTAATAAGGTAAGTTAATTGTGGAACTAGGAGGCTCCACTGACTCATCTTCTGAATAAAGAAATTCAGATGTGTTGTGACCTCAAGAAAGTGAATTTTTAGAGCAGTTGAAGTTAGAAATCTGGGATAAATTCGGGTATTTGAAAGTCATGGTAACAACCATTTGTAAGAGTGTATCATGCTCTGTAGTAAGATTGCGTAAGGGCACAGGATGAAGCATCTGATTTTTTAAATTTTTTTTTCCCTTTTGGCATTCTGTTTGTGACAATTACATGACTCTCTATTAACTGTGTGTGGAAGAAAGCAGTGTTATGAAATGAGGAGAGATTTCCTTCATCTGTTACTCTGTAGGTAATTTTTGTGCTTTTTCCAGTATTTAAGTACCTCTTAACTGCTTGCTGTCCATCTGTATACCATTCATAGTACTGTAAACTAGTATATGTAGCATGACCTTGTAACTTGCTTTGTTTGTGCATCTGCCAGTACAATATGTTGTCTTTCCTTAAAATGCAAATACGCTCCACGCAGTACAGAGCTCCTTAGTCAATAAATAAATGGAGGTAAAAAACTGTACCTAATACCCATTTAATTTAAATTCATTTTATAAACATAAAGACGCCTTTTAAGAGAAGCTTTAATTCAGACTAGCACCTTGATTTGTGGTTGCCATGGAGAATCAAATCTGTCATTTGACAAGAAAAGTCACCCATTTATGACAGCACTTTATCTTGTCTCTCCAGGGGAAGAAAATGTCAAAAGTGAGAGCAGAAAAAAATAAAGCCTTGAAACACCAGAATTTCTTGATTTCATTTTTATTATTCAGCTATCATATCCTTTCTGATAATAGCAAGTTGGTGAAAATAAATAATGTTCCTACAGTAAAATCAAATATTTCCTATTGGAATGGACAGGGCTCTTTGTGATTGTCAGTGCTGTGAAGTCTGGCAAGAAATAGTGTTATTAGATAAACCCACAGTGCCCAAATCCCATTTTCTTTTCATTATAGTGTCAAAATAATTATACCTGTGTAATTTGGGTAAGAAATTGTAGAATAAGTAAAATGGTCCATTGGAAGAGATTGCTTTAAGCTTGTGTTCATTATAGGGTGGGGTTTTTACATGCTGAATAATAATAATAAAAAAAGATAAAAAATTTGTATAATTTCATTTGAATAAAGACGTCTGGTTACTCTTTCATGTTCTTTGCAACCAGAGGAGACGGCAAGTGCTGTGTTCTGTTGGGGTTTTTACATCCATGCATCTTGTACAAATGAGAGTTAAGAAGCAGGAGTTTTAACACTTTTTGATTCTTAGGTGAAAATCTCTGAAGAGTTTCAAAGACATTAGATAAAATTGATTATTATCTGAAATTTTTTTGAAGTGTTTTTGTTTTGTAGGATTAAGAAATGGTAAGAATCGGGTGTTTTCAGGAATATAATTAGCTATTGCAAGTGTTTACGCGTGTACATTTAATCCTTATAGACACTAAGTTGCCCCCAGGGGAGAAGCACTTACTGTAGCATTGCATTACTTTTTACGTAAATCTAAAAAGTGCCGTTGAAATAACGAGACTAAAATAATCCACTCTGCGCCTCTTTCTTGAGACGGCGTTTGTGCCTTTCACAGTATTGCAGGGTTTGATGTGGTTCAGGAGTAATCTCGTATCAATGAGATAGCATTATAATAGAAAGTCCTTTAGTGGTTTAGTGTAAATATTGGGCTGGTAGGGGAGCTGCTTGCTGGAGCGGTTGTGCCTGCAAGAGATTACAAAAAGGGAGAGAAAGGAAAGGGTCGGAGGCTCCTTCTTTATTTTTTTTTTTCCTTGAAATTGGCTGGCGGTGCCAGATCCATAGCCAAAGCTAGTTGGGATCTGCTGTGAGAAAACAGGCAGCACAATAGTTCCCTACTCCTGCCTTCATGCAGAGTCTGAAGCCAAATCCTGCTCTTAAATACTTCTGTGTAACTCTGCTTGCCTTCACCAGGCACTCACCATGCCCGTCCGGTGGAAGGGAGTGATGTGCGGTATCCTGGGGTTCTTTAAAAATGTGTGCTGTTGCAAACGTCACCTTAGTGGGGGAAGACTTGCAATTTGGATTTTTAAAATTTTTTTTTCTCTTTTAATTTTGTGTGTTAACACATATTAACGTCATGCCATAGGATGGGTGTTAGCACGGGCTACCAGAATGTCATAACTTAGGGTTTTTTTTTTTTGTGAGACCATCTGGAATAAAAGAGGGTGAATTAAAGATTCTCTCTGGGGTTATGGAATCTTGAAAGGTATTAAAGGGTTTGATTTCCATAATGTCTGCCTCTCCTTTTGCCCAACTGTTGATATAATCTGCTTTAAAATCGATTTGCTGTCATCACGTAATCAAAGCATTAACTGCATCATCATTGACTTCAGTATTTTTTGCTGATAGATTTGTGCGACTGATGGTGAAAATGTTGTGAAAAAAGAAACAGTGTTTGAAATAATCTCGCTGGATGTGCTGGCTCTTGCATAGGGACAACAATTTTCACAAGTCCCCAAGTAATCCATGAGTCCCTGAATTTTAGAGATGCGAAAAGGTTTTCCTCTGTTCACAACCTGGAGGCTTGATGCCACAAAGATTTTGCTCAAGTTGAGACTATTCAAAGGAGTAATAAAAGACTAACATGTAGCATGGCCTTGCCAAAACTGTGCTTTACAGTATTTACTCCACTTCAAATTGTAACTTTCTAAAAATTGTTCTTAAAAAAACAGTTAAAAAACAAAGGGGTGGTGGGGGTAAAGCTGCTTTTTTGCTGCGAGGTTGTTCCCTGAAGCACTCCCATAAGCTCTGTCCGAGGGGAGATCGAATAGAGTTTAAATATTTTTATAAAACAAAAAAAAAATGTGAGAAACTTGCCTCTCTAGTTTCCAACGGATGCCGTCTGAAATGGCTGATACCCTGTCCTGAAAATCACAGATGGAAACTTCATCTCAGCACAGTGCTATGGCAATAATGAAATGAAAGTAGCAGAGTCTCATTTACATTTCAGAAATAGTTCTCTGTAGTTTCCTGTTCAATCTACCAGATTTTCTTGTGTACCTGATGTTGGTTGTCACCCACATTTAAAGGGCAGCGCTTTAGGTTTGACCCTTGGAGAATTGCGAGTACGTAGGTGATGCTCTTCCGTTACCGAGGGATGCTGTTTGCTGCAGCAAGTCCCGGTACAGCAATAACTGAAGCAGCAGCGACTGTTTGATGCTGTTTCGACAAAGGTTAACTCCTTCCTTTTGGCTTTCGCAGTTCTCTTTAGTCAGAGCAACTGCAGTGCAAGCTTTTCTCAAATGAAATTTTTTTTTTTGCTGATTTATTTAAATTGCGTTTTTGTTTTAATAACCTGTTTCAGAAACGTGCTCGACTCTGAAAGTCTGTGGTATAAAATGGCAACAGGCGCGTGTTGTTTCTGTAAGGGGGAAGTCAAAGTAAACGCATACTTTGTAAAAGCGAATCACATGCTTTGTAAAAGAGAATATATACCAGGTGCTAATAAGACCGTGTATTGACTGTAAATGCCTTTTATGGGAATCTTTGAAAGAGAAGAAAGTGCAAATTACCGGGGAGGATGGAGAGCGCTGTAGATCAGGGTAAAAGTGTGGTACTTGGCAGTTTCCCTGTATTAGCGCAGCCCCTTCCCCAGCACAATAAATCCCATTTGAGTATTTAGCAAAACTGAGATATGCCACTCCTTCTGAACAACACCTGTGACTTTCTCTACAATTTAGAGGGCCGGAAATTAAGCTCCTGGGCTTTTGGTAGGTCTTGTGAGAGCACCCATTGATCTCACCAAGTCTCTGAGGCTGCCCGAGCAAACCCAAACGGGCACATAATGGACAGGAATGACAGCACAGCTCGTCGCCGTATAAAGAATTCTTCTTTTTTAACGTATGGATGCATATGTATGTGCATATGTATTTTTAACAGAGCTGCAGTGTCTCCGTGCAGGCGATGTGCAGGAGTTGTCACTAGTGAGGGGAAGCCAGGGCAGCCGTATGGCACTGCCGAGCGCGGGGGGTCCTGCCGAAGTGCGGTGGGGGGAGGACAAGTCCCACAACGCCCGAGCGTCCTCCTTGTGCAGTGCCAGGCTGGGTACCGGGGACTTTGGTGCCACCCCTTACGCTACCCCCGTCGCGCAAAGGGGAAGGCCTTGCTGGCAGAAAGATTTCTGGCAGGCATCAGGGTTTTTGTAGTGGTGATGGTGATGCCGCTGGTTGGCCACCTTAGCGGCAGGTACCCCGGGGAGCAGTGGGGGCTCCTGGTTTCTCACTGAGCCACACATTGCTTTGGAGCCACTGGAGTCCTCAAGCACTTGGGAGTTGTTTGAGGGCACTAGAGTACTCCCTGAGGTCTCATCGTGGGAGAATCTCAGACTTACGATCTTCTCTTCAGAATTTGGGGTGGATGGACCCTGCCTTACCATCAGCAGCCCGCGGTGCCAACCAGCAGCGTGGTGCAGCGGCTGGTTATGCTGTTAGTTCTGGTGGTGGAGCCTTGGGGCGTGCATCTCTTGTTGGCCAAAGCTGCGTCGTGTTGTCTCCCTATTGCGCTTTCTGGTTATAGCTGCTTCTTACTGTTGTTTCATTTCTCACTTGTTAAAAATAAAGCAAAAAATTCTCAAGAAATGACATATATTAAAAACAGCTGTATGTGAAAACAACCTTCAAGATGGTATAATCTGGCAGATGAGATTTGGGAAATGGTAGCGATAAGGTGGCATAGGCCACCTTAACCAAGCTGTATATGTTGTGAAACTCTCTTGACGTGATCATGTAGTTTTGGGGGGATTTTTTGTTTTATTTTTTTCTTCCCAAGGAGCTTTGTTTGGGCTTTGGCATGTCATCTGAACCCAAGTGCTCCAAGCTTGCCATGTGGTTCCCTGTTCCTCATTTCTGCGTGCCCACCAGGAGACACCTGGGACCAGTTTTGCAGAAGTGATCTTGGGTTTGCAACCACAGCTGAGGCCAGTTGGGGCTGTCCGTAACACATGGGGTTGTTAGTATCCATAAAGACCGTGAGTCATGGTGGGTTCAGATTGGTGCCTGGGGTTATTGGGTAACTCAAACCAGCAGCCATCAATAGCCTCCCTTTTGATTTGTCTCCGTTTCCTCCCAGTGAGATGGTTGTGATGCCATCAAACGTCTCTGCAAGTGGAGGTGAGGAGACTTTCATTAATGTCACAACCCCTGATGCTGCAATGAGGGAACTGGGGATGTGGTCAAGAAGAGCTTGGTAATTCTGTATTCATCTCCAGGTTTGGATAGTATGTGCTAAGTAAGTAGTGCGTGCTACTGGGAGTATGGACTTTATAAGGGTAAAAAGAAATGCTTGGTAACTGCACATTAGACGGGAGTTCCGTGGAAGAAATACGATTGTGTAAGTGAAGACTTGATCGTAATACTCGTTCCAAAGGTGTAAATCAAGATTGCATGTTGATGTTGCCAACTTTGTTGCCTAGTTTTTGCAACCTTAACGTTATTTTAATATAGCTTTGGATGCAATTCCATAAAGGATGTACAGCAATATGTTAACATGCTGTGCCATCCTACATTTAGGGCTTGTAATAAGTCTTTTCTTTCTTCTTTTTTTTTTTTTTTTGTATTGTCTTTGCCAAAAAAAATAGTGACTTTTGAGCACTGACGTATGTGTTCATATTGCTGCATTTTTATTTGATTCTGGGTCCTGTGTGCCCTGTCTTATCGCAAGATCTCAAGGCTGTTACTCTGCTCCGTTTGTATCTAGGAGAAGCAGTCAGGGTAGTCCACGCGCTTCACTGAGATTTCTGCTCAGGGCAGGGTATGTGATGGTGGTGGGAAGGGCTGCAGGCAGAAGACCAAGTGCACAAGGGGTTATAATCTTAAGGCAGACTCCAGAAACTAAAAGAGCTAAAATATAAATATTTGCTGGGGGTGAGGGGAGACATCCCAGGATTAGATATTTGTGCCTAGATGTTATAGATCTGTTTTTTGAGGGGAAGCCTTGTGAAGCTTTATTTTTTTATGTCTGAGGGAAACAGCAATTCTCATGCTATGTGAAAAGTTTCTGATGATAGGGATTTTTTCAGTAATTGGTATGATTACATGCATCGAATAGATTTTATTTTTTTTTCCTCCCATTGATGGGCATAGCTACACTAGTCTCATCCAAACTGAAATGAAGATGGGAAGAAGCGTAGAATTAATTTCTCTTACTTTGATGTCCAAATATACTGCTTCAAGTGGACCTACAGGTGACAAAATTGATCATATTAGCAGTTTGTGCGCCTGGCTTTCAGCATGACGGGAGATTGGTCTTATTACTGATGTTCTCACCGGTGCTCTGCACATCTTGGGACAACGCATTTCAACTGTCTCCGTCTAAACTTCACCAGATATAAAATTAGATAACCTTTACTGACTTTACAGGTTTTGCAACTATTATGTATGTGTTCAGGTGTTCCCGGAGTACCAGCACATGGCCCTGCTTTCCTTCTTCCCCCTTGTTCCAGCTCTGCCAGCTGGATGTGAGCCATTCCTGAGGATTGGGCAATCCTGATCTTAGTTTTTGTAATGAATTGGTTAGTGGCCCTGACTGAACAAGTAGGAGCCCTCAGTGTCTGGGGAGGTGTTTTCAAGGGTGCTTCAGGGGTATGCTCGCTTCCGTAGAAGCTCCCTGACCCCCTCGGACGCGGCGGTGTCTCCCAGGGCAGCAGCTGGCACTCCCCTCGCACCCTGGGACGTGCCCGCTCAGGGCTGCCCACCCTTCTGCTCTTGCAGCCTCAGGGCCTCCTCTGGGTTTCTTATGCTCCTCTCCATGTGAGGCTGAATTTAATTATCAGGGATAAGGTCCTCCAGAGCAGACCTTTAAAAGTCCTATATAAAGATGCTGCTCTTAAGTAATTCAATATTTCAACTGCTCTCTGCTGGATTGATTGATTGATTAATGGAGGAGTTCATTTAATTAATCTAGGGCTTCACTAAGTCACATGTGTTACAGTAAATACTGCGATGGTGGTGATAAAGGGGGCGGTTGGGAGCTGTGGCTCCTCGCTTGCCTCTGTCATCCCTTTGGCTTCACAGCGAAGCTACGGGCGCAAAGTCACCGTGAATGACTGGGTGCGTGTTGCTGCGCCGGGGCTCGCGCGAGATGAATCTCGTTGGTTTGCTATCTATAGGCTGCTAAATATATTTCGGATGGCAGGCAGACGTGATACTTTGTCACTTCCTACAAGTGTGCATGTGGAGTGAGACGGTTTTTCCCCCTCTAGCCCCAGCACACTCTCGAGGGGTTTGCCTCAGATTTTGGATTCTGTAATGTTGATATGTCATTGCATATTGACAGGGACAATATCTGCTGTTTCTGAGCGGGATCCCTCTGCCAAGTGCCTGCTTATGTTTTCTTTGCACGTTGCTGGCCAAGTTTGGCCCTTGAGGGGGCCCAGGGACATCCCTGTCCCGGGGGCTGGTGGGTGTGTGCACATGCGTGCTGTCGTGGTACATGTGCATCCCTGGGGAGCTGTGATACTGGCTAAAAAATAGCCCAACACTGCAGGTTTCAGCCCAAAGCCTGGTGCCCTGGCCATGGAAGAGCTGCGCAAACCTGGTCTGCAGGCTGATGGAGGTTTCACTGCTCCTCACCCGCCTTCCCCGGCCAAAACACTTGCTCGTCCCCCTTGGTATCCTTAATAGATAGAGGTTGTGCTTTCCTCTAAGGGTTTTCAGTGTCATCTCTGAGTACGCAAGGTGTTTGGGGACAGGGCTGTCACGGGGAGCCATGCAGGAACTCCTTTGGGGCTTTGGTGCTCCCATAACCCCATCCTCCTCTCATGCAGAAGCATTAATCTTGAGCAGAAAGATGTCTTCGGATTCGGATGGGAAGAGGGTGCCTAGATGGCTGTGATCTTGGCACCCTAAGATGCGGTACAGATGTGCCCAAATCCATCGTTGTACCACCAGAACCTAAATAGATGGATATATGAGGCATGAGACCAGGGTTGGCTGGCCTGCTGCAAACCCTTGGCAGGGGCGGGAACTCAAAGCTGCATCTCGCGGGCTGTATCCCAGTGCCTCTGTACTGGAGAAGAAGCAGTTGGTGACTCCAGGATCAGTCACCACTGTCACACTTCCACATTTCCCTGTCCAGGCTTTGTCCAAGTAGATGTAGGAATAGATTAACAAACACGCGTGTGATGCACACGCAATAATCCACACTACTTTTGAATGAAGGCTATTAAAAGCCCAGATGCTAGACAGCTTCAGGACTGGGTTTGCTCCTACATAAGCATCATGTGGACAGTTGCGCAGCAGCTGGGCGCGCCTTTTTTTTTTTCTTTCTCTGTTTTTTTTGAAAAAGGAGTGAGGCCTTGATTCACGGACAAGCAGTTTAGTGCTGCTGTCATAGGTCGGCGGTTTGTTGTGTGGTTAGCTTGGTTCTCAGACCTGTGTGTTGAAAGGTAACAGGGTTCATCTCGAAGAGAGCTTTTTCTCGGCAGGATGTCTAAATATGTGATGCCTCTGTTTTCTGACTTGCTAGTCTTACAGAATTTAGTCATGGTAGAATATTTGATGAATAGCCTTTGATAAAAGGCTTTTTTTTTTCTTTTCTTTTGATTTCGGTCACTGTTGTAATACTGTGAAATGCTGATGGAAAGCCAAGTGAAAATGATCGCGAAACGCTAACGTGCTGGGCGATGCATTAACCTGTAGCAGCGTCTGTCGCGTTGCTCGTGCCGCCGGCGGAATTTCGCGTGTGCTGAGAAGGATGCTGCCGCCGGCCGTGGGGGTTTGGGCGAGCCTGCCGGTACCTGGCTGGGCAGCGGGCGGGGGGACCCCTTCCCTTCGCTTCCCAGCCCTGCTTCTAGCACAGGAGGGAGCCTCTTGACACTTTATTTTCCTCTAGTCCCCAGGAGCGTTGGGTGGAAATCCTGCCCGGTTCTGATGCTGTCTCTCCCTCCAGCCAGGCTGTACAGGAGCTAGCGCTAGCAGGAGTTTTTAAGCTATTGCATTTGGAGTCAGCGCGTTGTTCATCTGATTAAATTGTATTTAATTAGCATTGTGTTTTGTCCTTTTGTTTTATGCGAAGGCTATGGAGGGGAGGGAAGAAAAGAGGAAAATTGTCTAAATGAAGCTTCATCATTTAAAACACACAAAAACTCTGCGAGATGCCATTTATTCCTCAGTCCTTTATCTTCCCTCGCAAGCTTTCTGAGAATGAGTAGAGCATGTTGAGGTTTATCTTTGCTTTTATGTGCAGTAGCCACATGCTTAACATCGAGCACGTTTGAGTTGCATTTCATAGGGCTTTCGCAATCCCTTTATAAAGGGACTGATCTGCTAACATCACCCTCTTTAGATCTAGCAGGCAGGATGTTCCTCCATACAATGAAGTGCTCACAGTCTCTCTTGCCAGACCAGTAAGTGAATGATTTCAAGCCTGGTGGGCAATACTTGTGTCCATGCGTAACACAGACAGACCACAGTAGTAGGCAGCTGCATGTAATTTTGAACTCCACTCATTGAACTGTAATAAAACAATATAAGCACTGCTTGGGGGAAAGATTGGATGCAGTTATCCTTACACAGGGCTTGGGCATATGAAAGCAGCGCTGGCTGACAAGAGGATTTTGAGATTTGATTTTGATTGAATTGCAGAATTGAACAGGCCAGGAATGTCAGTGGAAGGCTAAATGCCTGTAGTGCCATAAAGTTTTATTCATGTGAGGCTTTCCAATATAAAGTAGATGGATTATTGGAGAAGGTGTCAAGGGACATGAAATAGAAGTGCCCAAAACATAAAATGTGGGTATAAGGATAAAATTACTTCTTGCTTAGTACATAATTAGCTCACAAAAATGTTTTGGGTAGTTGTTTGTTTATTGTTCAACCTTTTTAGAGCTAATTCATTACACAATATGAAATAATAGTCTTTGGTTTTTACTTCAGATCTCTCTGTGGCTGGAATTCATATTGCTTTTAAAAACCGGTGGTTTTTTTTTTTAAAAAGGAATACTGCCTTAATTTCATTTTTTTAATTAGAAAAGGAGGAGTCTCATTAAAAAAAAAGGGGGGGGGGGATGGGATGGGGAGGAAAAGTCCACATGATAGAAAGGAAAAGGGGAGGAAAAAAGCCGAAAAGTCCACAGGATATGAACACTCAGCAGACACTGAAAACTATTATGCTCAAAAACAAGAGTGGGATGGGTATTCGCATACCACAACACACTGACTTATTTCATAGCTCAGTAATGCATATGTAATTAGAGTCAAATTTGCATGGGACAGCTGATATCCAAATTTGTATGGCATTAGAGACAGCTTCACTCATTTTCAGTGAACTACGAACAGTAAATGAAGTTGCACAGAAGACTGGATGGGGGTTAGCAGAAGTGTGCTCCATTTCTGTGCCTGAATTCTGTTTACAGACCTCTGTCTCAGTTAACGTTTTCCTTAAACATACTCTAAATCACAGATATTATGACTGCAGGAAAATAATCATAGCTTTATGCTACATCCATTCGCTTAAAATTAGAAAATAAACAGTAAAATGGCCTTCTTATTACAACCCCTTTTTTCTGTTTTAAATTGCATTTTTTGGAAAAGGGGTTGTTCTGTTAATCTGGTTTTAACCAAGAACACGAATACCCTTCTATATGTGTATTTTCCAGGGAGGTAGTGTGTGGTGCATACAAGACTGTCAAACTGGGATCTCAAATTACCATAAACTATAAACTTAAGAAATTATATTTAAAGGTGTATTTAAAGAACAGCATGTAAATATATTTTCTGAACTAGTTTCCTGAGCGCTGCATGTTCTTCCATTTCAGTTCCTCCTGATTGAGTTCACATGTATGTTTAGGTAGTATTTATATGTAATTCTCTCTGCTTTTTTTAAAAAGTCCAAAGGAAACACCCAAATGGTCGTTACTGTGCGGATTTTAATTATTCTTTTTAAAATCTTATCTTGAGAATGTGGATTTGTAAATATTTTTTTTTCCAGGAAAGAAATGACACATTCAGTGTTCGTGGTAACTCTCCAGGGATTTGTTAAACTTCTATTTTCTATATGTTCTATGTATCATTCCTACACAGTATTCTGGGTTATTTTGTTATTTAGGTTTACCAAAAGTACCTGTGCTGAGGATTGGCCTAATTGAATAGCAGTTTATTTCTGATGAGTTTCTTTGAAGGAAAAGCTCCCTTGCCCCCCCATCCCCGGTTCACACCGACTGTAGCCCTTGAATTATACGTGGTAGAGATGCTGTAGTCAATAGAGTGACTTCTCTTCCTCCCCCTCCCTCTTCCCCTCTAGCTTAATTTTAAAATTTTTTTAAAAATAGGGTTTCACAGCAGACTGTAATGCAAGGCGTTGGTTTTGGGGTGGGCTGTGTGTGGGTGTCACGGGATCCCGGCTGCGAGGGTGCCGTGGCCTTTTTGGAGCTGATGCAGAAGTTGAGAGAGCACTCCCGGTCCCCCATCCCGGTCCCCTGTCCCCCACCCCCGAATAACGCCCTTACCCAGCTCTCAGTCCTTAGTTAAAGTAACTCGGAGCAAACTCTGGCACCTCTTCAGAACGAGGAATGACTCACGTGGCCTCATGAGTTCGGGTTTTTTACCTGTGGGCTTTCTGGTTTATTTTGCCTAAATGGCAGCCTTCACGGGCAGGCGCAGGCGGTCGCGGTGGCTCAGCCCCTGCGATGGGGCTGCCCGGGCTCGCGCCGCCCCGTGCAGCAAAGCCGAAATATTTAGTCACCCAGCAGCAGAGAACCAAGAACTTTGAACCCAAGATGCTAAATCAGCTTTTCTGATTTTTTCAGATAATATCCTGACTTCTAGTTGTTTCTTAAAGTTTGAGGAGGAAGTGGGGTTTTGTTCTCTCCTGTTTGTTTTTTTGCATTTTATTGATGGTGCTAATTATCTCCTGCTTAATATTTAGGCAGTTGTAAATTATGTAGACCTGCAGGTTAAATAAGCAAGACAAAATGGGTGAGGTTTAGATGGCTTTAAAATATTAATTTTATTTAAATTGTGATGTTTCATTTAAAAATCTTAAAATACCATTTTAAAAAGGTAATACTGAAATCTTTGACAAATGTATTGTTTTAAAAGGTTAAATACAAAATAATAATTAAATACATTTTTCTGTTGACATTTTAAAGAAAATCAGCCCAAAGACCTAACTGAAGTTAGCTCTTTCAGTTATGGTGGAGTATGTGAAAACTGATAAGCCTTGACCTCTTCTGTAGATGAGGAGTTTGGCTTTGGTTTTCATTGGGATGGGGCTGAACAGTTAGTTTGAGTAATTCCTTTGGTGATTCAATAAAAGACTGAGAAACTAGTATGGAGCTGAAAAGAGGAAACCTTGTTCTCCTTTTCCAATCTAGGAATAAAATAAAGGTGCGAGAGGATGAGACCTAGTACTGCTAAGGACCTAACTTATTGAGTTTTCTTACAACAGATCACGTTCAATAAATGTTTTACATGCATAAATGCATAAACTTATTACGTATCCGGCATATTTAAGTAACTTCCATTTAATAAATAAAAATGTTTTCTCAATTTGTTGCAGTTTCACTTTTCAACCAAATGAAGATCGATACAAATAACAAAATTGCTAACTAATATAAATAGTAATTGTTTCTAACATAGTCATAACTTAGGGATATAAATGCAAGTGAAAATAACCTATTCACTTTTTTAGCAGGGAGAAAAGTTAAGCTTAATGAAAAGGTCGTATTTTATTAAGTTGCTAACCAATTAGAATCAATCTTTCATTAAGAAAATAAGCATAAATGTAAAACAAGATTAAAACCAGTGATTTAAACCATGTTTCCTGCTTTCTGATATAAACCATGATTAAAATCAGTGACAAAAATCGCTTTGATTTAAATCAAGCTCATGCTCGGGGTGGATTAACTTGTGGTCACCAACGTCATCTCTCTGAAGATAAAGGCAGCGAGTCCAAAGTGCCTCCCTGGTCACTCGGCCTCGGCTGTGTACAAGAGATCCATGCTCAGTTAAATAGTCAGGAGTCCCATTATTGTCCCGTGCAGCCCTCGGCTCCTTGCCGAGAGGATCTGTCTGAGTTTGAGGGTTGTGGCAGGTAAGGTGGAGCCAAGTCCCCTTCTAGGGTGGCCTTAGCTATTTGGTTATGGAAATGCAGGAGCTCAGACCCCTTCTCCGTGTGCATCACATACTGTTCCATGCAGGCAGCATCCTTACTGCTTCCTGGCCTCCCTGCTTGCTCCGGAGGGATTTTCTTGCTGTCCCCAGTTGTGCTCACCTTTCCCTGGCGGCTTGGCGCTCCCCGTGTCCCTCAAGCCTGTTTGAGGACTTGACACAGGCACTGACTTGCATTAGGTCCCAGAAAGTATTTGTGGCAAATCAGTTTTCCCATGTAAAGAACAAGTATTAGGGCTTCTGTTATCCCTTCCTAAAAACTCTGATGCCAAGGCTGTGTCCCTCGCAATTAGCGCTTTTTTTTTTTTTGCATGGGAGCCATGGTCACACTCTCATTCAGGCCGTGGTGAAGTCTGACCCTTCCCACCAGCCGTATCACCAGCTGTTTCTGGGTTGCCTTCTAGGCACCCTGCAGGAGAGGTAGGAAAAGAGAGAGCTTGGCTACAAGAAATCCTCAGGAAGACCAAAATAGGCATTTTTTGGCAGGGGGGCAGCAGTGGGGATCGGTAGAGCCCTGCTGTGATGGCTGTGGGAGAGGAGCTCATCTCGTAACAGCATAGATCACATCTTCTCTTGACAGGGTCTGGATGTTAAAGAAACCCAGCGTAAACCTCGATATGCTTAGGGTCAGAGATGTCAAGTAGAGCAGATTGCATTCAAGTTGGACATAAATTATTTAAAATGCCCATAAAGATGGGTCAACGGTCCTTGCATCGGCAGAAGTCCGTTTAAGCTTGCGTGCTGTAATTGTTTCCATACGATGGCCTTTTTGAACACACAGAGTGGAAATCCTTTGCAATGTGTAGAAGTTGAGAGAAACGTGTGGAATTTATTGTAATAATGTTTCTAGTTGGAAGTTCTCAAAATAATTAGCTTGATTTAGCTCTCATTTCTGCCTGTATTCCAGACTACGTCCAAGCCTTTTATGGAGCATAAATAATTCCTTTGAGTAGTACTGGCAGCCAAATATTCGTGCTGTAAGAATAAGGCAGACAGAGACCTTCCACCAGTGCTGGATGAAGTCAGCTCTCCTGAAGGAGGCAGATGTTTTGGCAAAAGAACATGCCATGTGTTTCTCGAGTCAACCATCGTAAATTTGCAAGCCGTTGGTTCTTAAATAGAAAGGTTGGGGTTTTTTTCCTTATATTTAGGGATAAATAGTAATGCACTGATCCTATTAGTTAATGGTGTTTAGACCATATGACTTATTAAGCTGCGCAATTACGAGTGACTGAAGTTAGTGTCAGTACGTGTATTTTAACATAGTCAAGTTTCCTCAGCAGGTTTTCCCAGGTTTAATCCACACTAATTTATTCTTCTTACATTCTGACTGTAGCGACTATCTTGAGACAAATCAGATGAACAGGCTTGGATTTTTAGCTGGTCTAAAGTGACGAGGGTTCCTTAATTCTCCTGCAGTCGGTGGAGCCGTGCTGATTTACACCAGTTGGGAGTCAAGGCTGGGGTGCCTGCATGGATGTCTGCCCCTTAACTAAACCTGGTGCTAGCTGGTAATGAAGTGGGAAAATCAAATACGTTTGTACTTGTCATATGCTGCAACAGGAAAGCATCCAGGGAAATACTCAAAAACATAGGATAAGGGGGCCCAGGCCTATGTGGGACAGAAGCTGTAAGGACTGCAGGATGCAGCGATGTAGGAGTGAGTCCCAGGGAAGTGTAATTTATAGAGCTATATTTTGCAACTGGAAATCATGCCCTGCTTGGAAGTATTAGTGCATCCAGTAAGGTATCCACAGCTGAAACGTCAGGTTTACTCCAAAACATTTAAGATCTTTGCATTAAGAATGAGCATTGCTTGAGGGAGAAGACGCCCGTTTGTGTTGCAATGTGACGATCCTGTTCTTCGAGCAGGTGGTGTCGCCTGCTTGGCCAGGTCTGCAAATCACCCTCCAGCAGAGCCTGGCTGGGCCCTGGGAGCCTGGAGCCTCTTCTGGCTTTCTGGCTTGGCTGATATCTGCTGATTTGTTCTTAGTCTTTTTGGTTCTTCCTTTGCAGATGGTTTTGTGTGGTTCGGTCCTAGCAATGAACCACTGCTAACTGTTGGGATGTTCTTATTGTAATATCTGTTATCTCCTGGGGTTTGGGGTTTTTTTTAGGGGTTTGGTTTTTTTATTGGTTGGTTGATGTAAAGTTTGAAACAAAGCTGGGCAGTGTCATGGAGACCATTCGCAGTTCAGCTCCGGTAAGATGTGAAGTAACATCAGCCTCATCAGAGCCATAACTTTATCGTGGTTGCTTTAGGAGGCAGGCCACTAGCTAATTCATGTGCACTGTGAAGGATGGGGTGTGCGCGTGTGGGTAGTAAGTGATTTTGGCATTTGCTCTTTGCTTTTGAAGTTAGCCCACTTCAGTTCCAAGTTCAGAAGTTATACACCTAAAAATAAATAACCGCACTAAAACCAGAGATCATCTGAAGAAAAATAAGGTGGCAAACCACACCAGGTAGACTTCGCAAAAGGCACTGCAGAAGTTTTAGTGCCGCTCTTTAATATTCAAGATTTTATCTTGAAGAGTTATCTTTAGAAAAATAAACGTTCTCTTGGAACCAGCGGTATGAAACCTGCAGTACTGGCTGCAGTACGCTTATTTCTCCAGAGAGATTGTAGAGAAAGAGGGTGATGATCATCTGAGCAGCTTGAGACCCCCACAGCGTATGGAGGTCTGATGCTGGTCCATTTGTTAAAACAAGCTGGAAACTGCATCAGAGGAAAGCCCTGTCTGGAACAAGATTTCTTTTTTAAAAAAAAAAAAAGAAAAAAAGAAAAAAAGCGCAAACTTCCCCTTTGTGATTTATGATCCCTCTAACAATGCCACTTTCTCAAAGCCATGCATCATACACAAACAATGGGCCACATAGAAAAGCGTGCTCCCCGGAGTATTACCAAGCATGTAATTTTGTCTTTAAATTCTTCGGAATGGATTGTAAGAACATGACTTCATAGGAACCTTTGAGACATTACGGCTTTTAATAATGCTTTGCTGCTACATGTAATACTTCATTTTTACTTTTATTAATTAAATTGCTCCTTGCGTGCGTGTGCAGCGGGGAGGGGATCCCGTGCATCCCGGCACGCCCAGGCGGGCTGTGGCTGCCAAGGTCTTTTCTCCCCTCCTCAAGGCGAGGGGGCTGCGCTCTGCTTTGGTCCGATGGAGGTTCGGGAGGGTTTCCCCCCAGTTTCTGGCTCCTGGCAAGCGCACCCTTGCAGATGACCCTGTGCCTCCATCCCTGGGTGCCTGCGGGTGCCGGTTGGCGTGCCCACGAGGGGGTGCGCACGAGAGGCAGCTCCTCTTCTTCTCCGTCAGCTTGTTCGAAATACCGTGGGGTGTGTGCAACGTTCCCAACCCTTGCAGGGCTCACGTGAACAGGCCGAGTTACCTCCTGCTTGCGCTCTCCTGCTCGGGATTGCTATTCTCTCACATCTTTTGATCTTTCCAAATTTATATATATGTTTTTGTAAGTTTTCAGGAAAATTGAGGTCAAACTTATTTCATCCTATAATCCCTTCGCTGCCCACCCTGCCACGTACGCTTTATTTTTTTTTTTATTACATCTTGCATTATGTAAAACATAGGTGAAGAAACATCTTTGGTAAATCTGAGTTGCCTTTCTGTCTGCAGCAGCAGGGTTTGGATCTGGCTGCTTATCTAATAAAGGGTGGAAGCTGCACTTTTTACAGCTTTTTGTAGCACAGTTTGTGGGCTTGCCCATAATAATACAATTATGAAGGTTAACAGGAAAAAACTGGGTCCAGGAGTGATTCCAGGCAGCTGGCAATGCCGACGAATTGGAAGCGCACCACCAATGAAAACTGCAGTGAAAAGCAAATTAAACCTCATATCTGCCATCTCACTCGCTTTTCTCTGCTTTCCTGTTTGGACTTGAAAGGTGATTGGAGCCAAGGCAGTGACAGTTGACGGAAGTGCTGCAAGGAGAGAGTATTTATTTACAGTGAATCGTGGTGATGCTTGTTCAGGATGCGGTTTCACGCAGGATGTTCTGTCCCCACCCCCGGTTTGATCATTTCTCCAAAAAAAAAAAAAAAAAAAAAAGGCAAAAAAAAAAAAAAGCTCCTTGATTGTTTGAGGCTGCAGCTAATGCTTGGAGAAATGTTGTGCAGCATGCCTGTACTTGGAGCGTGCGGTAATGTGCCATCGGAGGAAGTTCCTGTATTGGGCACAGAGGCAGCTCGGGACTAACTCCTGCCCAGCTGTGTTCAAACACAGTGATGGCCTTATGCATTTAAACAGGGAAGTGGGCTGCGTTGGGACCCTGTGCTGCGAGTGATGGCTAATGCGGGCCACCCACTTCATTGCCAGCAGTACTGCCAGCTGTAAATTTATTTTTTTTTTTTGGGGGGGGGGGGAAGGAGAGAGCAGAAGTCATCCCCCCCCTTTGTAAGTTTTAATATAGCAGATAAATGTTAACGTAGAATTCTGTTTGCAGAAAGTTACTGGGGTTTGGGATATGTTTAGCATTTGGATGGGGGTTTCTCCCTGTTCTTTTTCTACCATAATCAAGACTTTTACCCCGCAGCAGGTGAAGTAACACTTCGGAAGATCCCTGTCTTGGTGGGTGAATTCCTCATCGGTAAATAACAAGCACCGTGCTGCTCCAAGGACGCCAAGGGCAGGGTTTACCTGAAGTCCTCTTGCCGTCCCAGCGTGGGAGAAGAGGCTCGCAATGCCCGGCTCACCGGGAGCAGGCAGCCCCCCGGGGATGTTTGCTCGGGGTGGGTGCTCGCCGGGGCTCATCCCAGGCCGCGCAGAGCTGTCTAACGAAGCTGCTGGCCGGCTTTGCAGCCCTTGTACCTCTTGCTCTTCTATCAGCCCCGGCCACCGATTGGTTTCGTACAGCTCCTGACAGGCAGGCAGAGATAGTAACTTCTGTTACTACCAGACGGGGCTGGTGATTAGATAGGGAGAGTTCCTCTATCTCGTTTTTTTCCAGATAGAGTATAGGGCTTAGGGACGTGCTCTAGCGTATACGTTTCCTTCACGGGCACTGAGCGGGGAAGCTATTGGAAACTTGAGGGGCTGGGGGAGGAGTGAATATGGTTTTTTTTATTTATTTACTTTGACATTTTCTTTTAAACTATTTTTAAGAAGTACATTTTTACCAGTTTTTCTGTCTGGAAGAAGGAACCTAATGGGTTTTTTTTCCACTCAGAGCTTTTAATTACATCATTGCCATCATCAGGCCCTTTCTACAACTCCCACATTGTTCAGCAGACACAGTGAAATGTTTTTAGGAACCTATAAAAGCCAGTAATTTGCATCCAGAGGCCATGGTTGTAGTCGGCATTCAGGCAAGCGAAGCGACTGCCTGGATAACTTTATGGCCGCTACATGTGCTGCATTGTGTAGTGCACTGCCGTGCCGCAGCCGGAGAGGAGCGAGAGCGTGGCTGCTGCATGCCTGTGCCTCCCGCACAGATTGCATTGCGTGTACCATTTAATTAAGTAATGAAGTTGTTGGGGCTCGTAGCTGGGAGTCAAGCTCCCTAAAGGTCCATTGTACCAGGGAGCTGAGCTGGAGCCAGCTACCCGCTGCTTGCTGCCGAGCCTGCCTCCTTCCCTGGGTCCGCGCTGCCTTTTCTCAGCCCTCTCCCCAGCTTTTGCAGCCCAGGGACGTGGTTTGTGCCTCCTTTCCGTGTTGGCCTCCCCTTAGTTATAGTGAGGCGTTCGGATTTGAACCTCAAGATAAGTCATGTCGTTCTTGGTGCGGGATGGACCTTGCAGAGTCATGTGCAGTGGTTCGTGCTGTGGGTGACAACTGACTTGGCTTGGGGCATCGAGGGCTCCCGTGTGTCCACAGCTTTCGGAAACTGTCTGTTTCTGAGGCTAACGAGGGCCTCGTGTTGCTGAAATACGTTAAGATTTAGGTTGAGATTTGCAAAATTGCCAAGGAGACTTTTTTCGTATCTGTTTGAATTTGGGCAGTCAAAACATCTTAAGTAGCTCTGAAAATGTCACTGTGGAAGATCCTGCTCATGGCTGGTCTAGTTGAATAAAAAAAGGCTAAGATGCTCCAGAAAGGAGAAAACATTCTCTTTTTTTAAAGGTGATAGGATGGCTGTGGTTTGGTATTTGCTGTGTAAAAAAATTTTAAGTAATGTCTTAGCAAGAAAGAAAGAGCTGCCTGTTGTTGTGGGCTGTGAAGCCACGAGTTACGGGACCTCAGAGCATTCAGGGGCCAGGGCAGAGTTCTTTAAGAAGTAGCTAAAAAGTCAGAAATATTCACCTGAAAAAAAAAAAAGGAAAGAAGAAAAAAAAAGAGCAAAAAGACATTTTCACTGAGCTGGATTTTTGGGGGGAGGGGGCAGGCCACTTGTTCTCGCTAGGCTGAATTAAACCTGAAATTCCCATCCAGGCAGGACTTGCATGCATTTTTATTTTAATGTCACATGTGTGTATCTTTCAGACTGCCAGTCTTTTCAGTCAGGAGCACGACGTTGTTCTTTCGATAGCGCTTGGTACACTTGTGCTTCCCGACCACCATATATTCTGCCCATGTGAAAGCATAAAGCGCCGCTCCGTTCCTTGAGTGGAAAATAACAGTAAGGATGGCGCGGGGGGTGTGGGATGCCTCTGCCCCCCACGCGGGTCTTCTATTCCCAAGATTTCCCAGATTCATCTATTTCTGCTCCTTAAGTTATATCAATGTCAACAAAGAAATAAAGCCAGGTCCTTACTTTTAGTACAGACACCATGAACAGACTATTCAGTGTGTGCTCGGCTCCCAGCAGGCGCGTTTCTGCCAGACAGAGGACTTTTTGATTCCCTGTTTTCTTCCTCCATCTGAATAGGCTCTGGCTGGGGGTGAGATGTCTGTTGTCAGATGAGGGGGACCGGATGCCCAGTGGGTGCAGGGTCTTCAACACTCATTGATACTCACGTAACCTGGGGAAGAGAAGGCGGTTTGGGCGGGGGGGGGGGAAAATGTTTGTCTCTGGGAGGGTTGTCCCATCCCTCTGGGCACCCCAAATTTAGGGGGATGTAGTGCTGTGGCCACGTCCACCCCACAGGGCAGCCAGGGGAAGATGATCCCTTGGGAGGAAGGGAGATGGGGGAGACAGTATTCCCTCTGGCCTCAGAAAGCTGTCTGGGAGTCAGAAATGTGCAGGGCTTGTACGTAACCCAGCAGCATCGTGCTGAAACACGCTCCCTGAAACGGGGCCGGGGTGAGCCGCAGTGACTGACAGTGCCTTCTCCTGCTCAGAGCCTGAATCAAACTGCTTTTCATGGCCTCAAGTGTTTGCCGAAGTGGTTCCCAGCCAAGACAGGAAACTATTTGACTTAGGGTGCTAGAGAACTCCTCTCATGGTATTTACAGATAAAAGGGGAGGAGTTGAAAACTGTAGTCCATATTCAGCCCAATCTGATAACCTCCAGGGATTTCATTAGTTCAAAGAAATTTTGGATAGCAAACTTGCGTGCTTAACTGGAGCTGAAGCCCTAACCCTTGGAGGCATCCAATCCTTAGTAAAACCTTAAAATAACAAATGCTGCTTGTAACTCTTTTTTTTTTTTTCTTTTTTTTTTTTTTCTTCTTGTTAGTGTTTTAAAACCACTAGGCCATTCTAGAAGTTAATACTTTGGCAAGAATACGTCCCTGACCTTTAAAATTTAGCGTCTCTCCTGAGCATTGATGGCACAGAAACCGATTTTGTTCAACAAACTTCGGTCTGTGAGGGGCTAAAAATAAGAAAGGTGAATTATATTCAGTAACTAGATGGGCAGAATGGGTTTTACAGGATTAGATTAGCAAAGCAATAGTAAAATGACTGTTTTCTAAGGTCCTTTACCAGGTTATCAGATAGCTTAATGCTGTGTCCTCTTGTTGACTGGAGATCTCTTTGCAAGTGATGGTTGTCTTGTAGACGGAGACATCTAAAGCATGCAAGAAGAGGAACCCTGTGCAGTTCCTCTGCCCCGGGGTTAGGTACATCCTGGCAGCTCTCCTGCTGTTGGGTCGGGGCTGCTCTTTGGACAAGTCGTGTCTGTTGAGCAGAGCTATCTCCTACCCTTTCAAATCAGATGGAAACTCTTTCATGCCCTGCTCCTTTCTACTTCCTCCTAGCTCTTAACTTTCTCCTTTTCCCTGGATTTTTATTTCATCACCACCACCGGCAGTTAGAGACCTTGGGCAAGGTACAGGCTCTGTTGGAGGCAGTGAAGAGGGTCTGGTAGGACCGTGAGTGCGTTGCCAGGTTTCCAGCTTTTTTTTTTTTCTGGAGACTTTGCTCATTTCTTTGCAAGCCTAGAGCTACCTTCCGCTTCAAACAGGCAGATTCACTTGCTGATTAAAAAGCATTGTTAATTTAGAAGGAAGGCCACATTCTTTCTCAACGCCATCATTAATTAAAGACTAGGAAATTGCCAATTCACCCAACATTCACATCCTTACCAACCTATGCTCACATAATTTATTGCCCGAATATCTTAATGCCCAAGTACATGCTGAGGCCCGTACGCAAAACCTGAACTCCAATCTCATGTATTTTTCCTATGCATAATTAAGATGATTGCCTCTTAAAACCTTGAGTATTTTTGGTAAAACACTTTGTTTTTCTGAGGTTGGATTTCTAGATTGTGCCCAAACATGGGCACTGGCTGTGGCCGCAGCTTTATGAAACTATGTATAATCCTGTGTGTATGGGTGTGAATCATAACCCCCAGATGAAAATAGCTCCTGCGGAGCCCCGTCTCTGGGAGGAGCTAAAAAAAAAAATGCAAAGATGCCCAACAGTCCTTTAAGTCTCACAATTATAAACTGTTGCAGGTTGAACATAATAAGAAAACAGAGTTTTTATGTCGGTAAGGGTAATGTAACTATGCAAAACCCACTTACAGCTTAGACACATCATTCATGAGTTACACCATGGCTTCTAACTCATGGCAACGACGAGTGTCTGGCAATCCCCACCATCTGGTGAACTCTGATGTGTATTTGAACAGCACACTGTGTTAGTGTGCCTATATACAAGACATATTCGCACACAACATATAGTGGCAGGGGAAAGAGAGAGAAATTATGTTTCAGCTGTGAATGACTTATATTTACTCAAGCAGCAAAGAAATAGCTGATAGCTCACGAGTGATCAAAGCTCGTGGTGAGTTATAGAGGTCTTTCCTCACCAGTGAGGAAGATATAGCACATTTCAACCTGCTGTATATCCTTTTAGTCCAACACACACATTTTAATGCTTATTTTTATTTTGGTTTAGAGGCCTTTCTACTTTGCCCAGCAAGTGATATTTTTTCCTTTTTTTTTTTTTTTATTATTATGTTTTTTTGCAATCTCTTCTGCCTCTTCTCTGTCTGCTGCTGATGCCAGAGACAGAGCAGATTGGGAAGCCTTTGAACACATTACTGGTTGAACTCGAATGAGATTTTTGCATTGCTTGGTTGCAAGCTCTTGTGATGAGCATAAGGAATTTAGTTTTGATTGACATGATGTAGTCTTAAAGCAAAAGTGATCTATCAGCATTCAGGCACCCACAACTTGTTTTTTTCTTTCATGACAGAGTATAGTTATGTTGCAGTTGTGCTACAGCAATGAAGGTTGAATTGCAGTTTCCCTTTGAATCCTCTGATGGAGGAGGTAGAGAAGAGTGAGTCAAAATGGGGCCATTTTAGGTCACTCCTAACAAGCCAGGCTTGAGGATCTTCTCAGTTTCTGTTGCTCTGACTGTTTTGTGTTCAGCCAGATCTCCCTCTGGTACACCAGTGTTCTCATTCCAGTACAGAATATTTGTACAGATGACACAACCTTATTATCTTCAGCTTCGGTCGCTTTAAAATGAGTTTTTACAGTTAACACACCCGTGATCTTATACCACAAAGAGAACTGGTTTGGAGAAAAGATATGATATATCTTGAGACGGAGTCTGAATGTGAGACATCCTCCCTCTTTCCTCCTTGTGCTCATCGCTAAATGTGAAACCTCTTCGAAATAAGTTGCTCTCCAAATGAGTTGTTTGGCCTATGGTCGGTATAGAAGACACGTGAGCATCCTCTGGGAGGAAATATAATTTTATAAATTAACCTTCGAACTCGGGAGAGCTGGATTGTGGATTTATTTGGCCGCTTTGTAGGGCACTGGGCAGGATATTTGGCCTGCCTTTTCCAGGTCTGGGAAATGGGGACAGTGCTCCTTACCCCCACCGCTGCCTCGTAAGCATATTGCCTTCTGTGTGGGGGCCTGGGACACCAGTGTGTGAAGAGCCATCAGGATAAAACTATTTGTTACTAGTGATTTTATTACTATTTGTAAGCATTTGAATCTGCACAGAACCTTTTGAGGGAGAGAGGAGAGATTCAAACAAGGATTAAAGCAGTTTAAAGAAACTTCACGAAAGGCTGAAGCTTTTTAGGAGTTTGTAGGTTGCTGAGGCACGGTGCTGAGCATCCTTGTAACTCGCCTGTGCCTCCTTTTTCCAACTAGCAAAGCCCCCTGAATAGGTTGTTACCGGATGAATGTTGCAGTTCCCACGTGAAGCTTGTATGGCTTGTAATGCCTGTGTAAGGGAGATTCAGGAATGAGCTGGTGAGAAATCAGAAAGGCTCCTTATCCCCAGGGTGGGCTTTCTGCCTCTGCGGTCGTCGTGGCAGGCCCGTCTGGGGGAGCCTGTCATTCCCATTCCAGTGCCCTGCCTGGTGAGGAGGATAACCAAGGGAACGGGCTGGCCTCAGTCACAAGTTCTGTAGCTTCTCAGGTACAGAAGCAGTACTGTGCAGGAATTCCAGATTTTTAAAAAAATTTTTTCCCCCAGAAAAGTAGGTGTGTTGGGTACTGACCATAGATATCAGGCTTTAAAGCTTAAAATGAATGATGAAATAATTTTGTCATTAATGTAGTGAGTGTGAAAATAAACATGTGAAGATGGTAATTCTCAGGCAGTTCTTTTAAGACCTTTGGTTTTACGTTTTCCATGTATTTGGGAGGATTTTGCCAATTGTTATAGGAGGAAAAAAAAGTTGCATTTTCATAGGCAGCAAATGCCTCTCTGCTGGGCACGTCCTTGGTTATCCAAGTCTCCTTTGAATCATTCTGAACATGTTAATTAAATATCCCTCTCTTTGTCGTCCTGCTCCTGCATTATTTTTTCTTCCCAGGTTCCACTCCTGGCACTCTGCAGCTTCCCATTTCTATTTCAGTGTTTCAGGCACTGCTCAGAAACAGATGGATGGCTAGATTTCAACCCCACCTCCCAACTTCCACATACAGTCCGCATCTCGCACTGCATTCATGAGCACATACAAGCAACAGGGCGCTCGGTGTTTGCTTTTTAATAAGTTCATCCCCAAATCAGAGCGTCCCCATTTCGGTCAGGTGCTCTACTGTGAGCAATTCCCCCTTCCCACCCCGCCTAAAAAATAGCAAAAAGGGGATATTAATGTGTTTGAAGCAGGGGAGGGTGGGGCACATGTGCTTTTCGGAAACGCGCTGTTTCCCAATGCCTATTTTGATGACTTTGAGCAGATTTTGTTTGCAGGTATGCCTGGTACCGTGTGATCACCCAGGGAGCGATGCGATACGATGAACAAAACCTCAGCTCTACATTTGCTTTTCCTCCTTTGCTTTGTGGCGCCCGGGTTTTGATGTCTTGCTTCTCAGAAGGCTTGACGGTAGTAATAACGGAAACAGCAAAAAATGTCAGCTTGACTACTGTCTGCGTGTCGGCACTAGTCCAGGGAGTTTCAAAGGGATGTTTTATTGATTCTGTAATTGCACAGTAGAATGGACAAACTGAACTGTACCTCAGGGCAAGGAAAGCCCCTGTCTGAACGGCATCTGTTGGATGTATGCGCTGCTGTAATTTGGGCAGGGAGTGCTCGCTGGGCGGTTTGAACCAGGGGACTGAAATCTTGCCTTAACCCTTTCATTGTAGGTGATGAAAACTCCTGGCTTTGACTACTGGTCCCAGCCTGGGAGAAAGATCCGCTTTGGGGGGGTTCCTTTCAGCACTAAAGTGACTCTTTGGGGATCTGCTGGTATTTACGCCAGCGTCGCTTTTAAAGCGAAATTTGGCCCGTGATCTTTTTTTCCTGGCATTATCCCTTCAAGTACTCCCCTCCTCTAAGATCTTGAGCCCTTAGTGTTATAACTTGCAGCATTGCCTCACTTGCAATATCCACGTCTTAACTGAAAAACTGGTCTTAATCTCTTATGAAATAAGCCTGCATTAAAATGCTCGTGCCTGGGAGCTGGTAACTTCCTCTAGCACGAGCTGATTACTTTCCAAAACTGAAGGAGTGGACTGAGCTGTTTTGCTAAAACAATTGCAAATTAAATTTGTAAACTTTTGCTGTTGCCATATTTTTTCACTGGCATGCTGTCTGTGTGCTGTGTCTTTAATTTGGTGAGAACACAAATCAATTAGGCTAACCTACGGCAATTCAAAACCGGCGGGGAAAAAAATAAAATACACTGTCTTGACTTGATACGTGGGTGCCCAGGGTTTCCGTCCCAATTATTTTCTCTTATTTCTTTTAGCCAGCTAGAGCTGGGCATCCTGCAAAGAGCAGTGCTTCGTCCCCAGGGCAGAGCTCGCAAAAGCAAGGGGTAGAAAGGCAGCGCGGGAGGAAACACTGTCCAGCCTCCCTCCCTCGGAAGGACTGTAAGTTTGGCTTCTGGGTTTCATGGTTTCAGGATTAAGGGAAGAAGGAGCCAGGGATGGGGACGTGCTGGGATGGGAGGGTGGCAGCGCACCCAGGGGAACCCAGCTGCAGCTGAAGCTCCGCAGGCATTTCGGGGGATGCTGGCAGCTTATGAACCAAACCCCGATCTTGGAGTTTCCACTGCTCTTAGTTATGGCCACGAGTAGGTCATTGTCTTCCCAAAGCTGAATAGGCAGATGGGCCTGAGTTTAGAGGGTGAGGTGCTGTTTATTTTTGGAAGTTGTGCAAACCTTTAGTGTGTTGTTTTGAAATCTTGTTTTTAAAAAGTTGTCCCTTCAAAGCAACTCGCTGGGGAAAACTTGCAGTGCAGTGTTATCCTGTACTGGATTTTAGTAGTTTTTACAAGAAAATGCTTTATTAAAAGTGTGCACTTTATAATATTTTTTGTTGACTCTGCTGAACTTCTTGATCTGGAGCCTTGCATGTTGCAATAACATTCATAGACAAAAATAGGCACTTAATATTAAGGATGTGGAGTGCTCTGCTAGTTCCACAGAATGAAAAGTTAAGCCCATCTTCAGTAATGTGCACTGCAGAAATCAGCTGGGGACGATCCTGCACCTGGGATCTGCTCAGTTTCCTTCTGTGGTTCAGAGGAGTGTAAATTGTATACTAGTAGCAACAGCTGTACTTTATTGCTTTTGCCAGAGGAGGAGCAGCTTTATTCTGCATTGGGAAGAGAATGCCAGAGATTTGCTCATCAGTAGGGGAGGGCAGCACTGCCCAGCGCAGCCGATACAGGGGTCTTGATACATAATTGATCGCAAGTGCACTTCGATCAAGTCTAAAACCCGCAGTCTTGTGAAAGGAGCGGCGAGAACTTGATTTGTCATATTTGGCGGTACGAGCTTTAATTGGTAGGTGAAAGATAGCTTATCTTTCTCTAATTTTATATTAAATTCACAGCCAAGGTATCAAAAGTCACCAAGATTAGTCTGGACCTGCCATGGTGTAAGGTGAAGGGCTGGCGAGCGCAGGTAGCATCGCTGCAAGGCTTGTTCTACATCAAGCTCCCAATTTGGAGGCAGATTTAATAAGAGCTGAATGGAAATTAAAATATCAGACTGTGAACTAATAGTTTAACATGTGGCTGAGTCTTTATCACCCTCCTCCTCCAACTCTGACTTTTGTCAGATTGCTCATAATTTCAGTCTCAGTGATCTGACTCTCTGTTGTCTTTTTTTTTTTTATAAAAATGGTGAGGTGAGTGTGACTGAAAACACAGAATATGCACTAATATTTCCTGTGCCACATCAGATCACCAAAATGACTAAAGAACATCCTGAAAGCTAAAATTCTCAGCATGTATTTTCTGTCAACACTAATGCTGAAGTGGAATTGCCCCAGCCAATCAGACATGGGAAAAACACTGACTTACTGACCCAGAAAAAGCTGAATTTCCCAGTGTTTGCAGCATCTCCACTCTGGTTGGCAAGGAAGGGTGGCCAGAGTCGGGATCCACGGTAGCACCATGCATGGAAATCCCAAGGGCGCTCTAAGCACATTGATGAGCACATCAGGAGAACCAGTGCAGAGTCCTAAGGGTAGTAGCCATGGGAAGCAGGCGTTTTGCCAAAGCTCTGCTGAATATCTCTCTGCCTTGCTGATACAAATTGTCCGTGCTTTTTGGCAAGGAGTGTTGCAATGGTATCTGTAGCTGGTTCTGTGTTGCTCTGAGACCACTGATGACTGCTTGCAAAAAAATAAAAGAATATAAAAGGCTTGTGGAGTTTACAAAGTAATTGCTTGCTGGGCGCTGAACAGCTGCTCAGTAACGTTTTCAAGAGCATCCCAGTCTTGCCTTCAGAAAGATCTTTGATGGAGACGGAGTCCTCTGGAGTTGTAATTAACTGTGGGCTCCCGACAGCCTGTGACACTTCTAAAAACTCTGCTTGGATGCCCAGAAGGGCTGTGGCTGAGAGCAGCCCATGGTGTCAGGAGAGCTGCCCAGGGCAGGAGCAGGCCCGCGGGAGCGGGCGCGCAGTAAGAGGGCGTCACGAGCTCGGGCGGGCTAAAGCGGGCAGGAGTCCAGCAAAAAGGAGACCCTGTGCAGTTCCCCAGTTCTCAGCTCTCCTGTTTTCCCTTCTTTATTCCCTTCTCCCTCAGGACCAGCACTGCCAGGCGGCCGGCTGTGCGCGCCTTAGTGCAAGGAGGGGTTTGGGTGCTGTGAGCCATCCTTCCCCTGAAACCAGAGGTGACCTTAGAGCGCGTCTTCATGCAGTCGCCTTAGCACCCTCATCGCGAGGCATGAGCATCTCCCTCATTGCATGATCAGGTAGATTGCCAGGCAGCTGGAAAGGTGCCAGCTGCCTTCGTGGGCAACATCACCAAAAGCAGCAGGAAAGAATCGGTTCTGGGCCAGGCACCGAGGGTGGTGCTGGACCCTGCCCGTGGCACAGCCGCAGGTGTCTGTCAGCATCTCTCAATGCACAGACCTCAGGTAGCTGTTTGAGCTTGCTGCTCTTCTGTTTCGCTGGTTGGTTTTTTTTTTTATTAAACCCACATTAATTTAATCACTCCTGTTCCTGGAAATTTCTGTCCAGGATTTGATTGTAAGAGCTGGGTGTCTGGAAGATTAATATATCCTTTTGGACTGCAGATGGACCATTACTATTTTATACTCATCGACAGTGGTTGTAAGGAGTGAGGAAGGACGCAGTAAAATACAGCGATGCTGACCGTGTAAAAACAGTGCATCTTCTTGCTGCTTGATATTTTGATAGAAACCTTTTATCACTTTAAAAACTGGCTGTGTATCAATACGATATGTTAAAAACAGAAGTAGGAAACTACAGGCTTTTAATTTGTGCCATTTGAACCCTCTTACCTTGGATGAATGCGGCGTGTAAATTATAGTTCCCATGAGGTAAAAATCAGTCAAATGCTACTTAACCTTTACTCTGCCGTGTTTCGTGTTCCATTTGTGCTTAAGAGAATATGTGCATACGCTTTCATCTCGCTACCAGGTGAAATCATCCTTAAGGTTCCTGTAATGACACAAAATGTCTTTAAATTTGGATTTAAGGTGAGCAAAACTGCTGTCTTCTTAAGAGATCTTACAGCTGAAGTGGTTTCAGAAATTTTGTTTACTCTTCAAAGGTGAGGAGGTGGAAGAGGTTATTTTTCGTTCAGCACAGCCGCAGCGATTGCTGCTGTTGACGCTATACCTGGCCGATAAGTTAATACCATGGTTTTCATTATAACTGGTTTATTTGCATGGTTATGCTTATGCTGGGTATTCATGTCTTCGGTATTTCCTCAAGTTAGTCTCCTGCAAAATATGTTTGGTTTTTTTGCTTAATTGTTTCAGGAAAAAATATTCAGCTACTCAAGTTCTTTAGTATAGAAAGCAACTTCTCTCCATGATAATTTCCTAGTAAAAGTCTCGGAAATTTGTCAACTTTGATGCTCGACATGCAAAATACCTGACCCAGAACCCACTGTATTTCCTAGAAAAAGTTTTCTTTTGACTTATGTGTTTGGATCAGGTTTATGGTTCTCAATGAAGCTTGTGCCTAAGACTGCACTTACATAATTCACTAAATGATATTATTGAGAGTCTGAAAAATGTACCTTGGCACTATTTAGAGACATTTAACTTTTCTACTTTCGGAAGGGCAAGTTTTTCATAATAAAAAGCAGAAAAGAAATTCAAGATGTTTTCCCAGCGAGCATTGTAATTTGAAAAAAAACACAACAACCCACCAGCGAAGGAAGAAAATTGGGGAAATGAGAAATAGTTTTCTCAAAACACCAGACTTCAGAGTCTGTACAATATTTGCATTCAGTTAATTCAAGGGTTCCTGCAAAATACAAAAGAAAAAAAAAGAAAATAAGTGATCTCTTCATTGGTGAGCTGCAGTGATTACAGTGGAAACAGATGTGCTGCTGCGCTGGGAACCCGGCTCGCAGCAGACTGCCTCTAGCCAGACAGTAGCTGCAGCAAGAGATGGGTGTAAAGTCTCACCCCCGACACTCCTCGTTCTGCTCACCTACCTACAGTGGAGACTGCAAACTCTGAGTATTTAAAAGTAGTATTTTTAACACAGGCATTTTTAAAAATTTGGTTTTTTGAAAGGGAAAAAGGAAATTAAATTCTCACTAACATTACGTGGTTGGAAACGCGCAAGTTGGCGTGGTTTGTAATGCTGAAGTTGGCTGCACTGGATATCTTACATATTTAATTATCTACATTGGATACTGTATAGAAATATTATTAAATTTCACACTTAATAGGGACAAACAAATCGAAAAAATTTATTACATATGTTCAGTGTGGTAAAATAAGAGCTTGTGGAGGAAGTTTTTCCTTTAAACAAGCTTAGTTTTAATCATAATGATTCATGTGTACAGAATCAAATCCCATGTATTTATTTTAACTCCCTTTTTGCTCATTTATAAGGGAGAATTCCTGCTGATGTCCATGACGGGGAATCTGCAGGTGTTCACCTGAGCAGAGAGTGAGTAAAAATGGAGGAAAGACCATGAGAATTGCTTGCGTTTTTCTTGTCTTTTTTTTTTTTTTTTGTTTAAGTGTGTTTTGAACAAATAAAAAAGACTTTAAAACTTCAAACCACCTAGAAGCCGGGAGTGAGAAGAGTGTGCTGGATTGCATTTCTCCTCCACAGCCTTTGGATGATTTGGAGAGTTTTTGCAAACAGTCCGCCTGGTGTATTTTATCCCTAATATGGAGTGAGAGGGTTGATCAAACCGCACCCTCCTTCAGGCCAGAAACGTTTTGTTGCGGCCAAAAAAATAGAAAAAAGGGAGGAGAAGAAAATAGGGGAAGGAAGGGACATGGAAAGCCTGGAATATACTCGTATCACCTTGGGGAGCAGTGCTGAGATGAGTATTCTTATTTGTAGTGCTGAGAAGAAAAGTGAAAATTAAATGTAAATTGTTCAGAACCTCTTTGATTTGAAGAGGTTTAACTAAATGTGAGCTTTTTTAAAAAATACAAACAAACAAAACCCCAAACTCCCCAACAAAATAAAAAATGCTTGTAGAGTGTGTGTTTTCAGGGGTTATGTTAGAAGCAAAAGCCTAGCTGACTCCATGCGGTCGTCAGACGTGTAAATAATGAAACTACAAAGCATTACTTTCACTTGTGGACAGTCCCTAATTTTCCCCCAACCTCTCCAAAAGCCTAAACAAGAACAGAAAGAAGTTTCAAATGTGAAAAAATGAAACTTGGTATTTACTGATGCTTCAAATATGAAAACAGACAGCAGTACGGGGAAGCAGCTGGCTCTGGGGAACGGTGCGGGACAGAGTTGTCCCTTTCAAGGGCAGCAGCTCCGCGGACCCCTTTAGGCAGCGAGGATAAACCATTGCCATCGCCAGCCGGGTTGGTGCCTTCACAGCTCCGTCCAAGTCCTGTTCCGCACGGACTGGCGCAGCGCAGGGAGCATCGGATGATGCCATCGTCAGTGATTTTAATAAAGGACTTGGTAGTTATGGGAACTCCTTAATCACAGGGGAAGAGGCTGATTGAGGGACGGGTACCCAGAAGGTGACGCAAGCATCAGGACACGTGGAGATCCAGTCTGGGACCCTCAGTCTGTCTTTCTGCATTGCTGACAACACTTGCAAGTGAAATAATAATTGCTCACAAAAACTTGACAGTGAACCACTGAGCTTGTGGGGATGGGCTCCTTGAGGGGCTCCTGTACTGGGAGAAAGGTGGTCTTAAGAATGCAGTGGACTGGGAACCAAGTGCTCCAGGTTCCCTGCAAAACTGAATTTAAAAGTTTGCTGAAGGTTTTTAAGAACCTTTCGTTGGGGATGGTGTAAAAGCATAAAGCATTTTTGGAGGGAGAACTGTCAATAGATTTTTTGGAAGAAGCTATACAAGGAAAAATATTCTTGATTTTTATTTGTCACATGTCTGAAAATAACCCTGCAGCGAATGACTACTTTAAGCACAGATCAGCGATGAAGTGAACGACTTTACTTATGTTCTTTTTCTCCTGTAAACGTTTTGTTCCACATTGTTCGTTGGAGTACCGTTTCAGCTGAGGTTGTTTCTATGCACAGACTGGATAGTAGTGAAGTTGGGAAATCATTTGACCTTCTGATCTGTGTAATCACAGGCAGAGATATCGGTATGACATGGCTTTAGGTGGTTTAGTAACGTAAATGAGGCTGGTAACATGAGCTCACTGTATTTTTCAAATATGCTTATTTTCTCTAGCAGTTTCCTAAGTATTACACATAAGCCAGCTATGCAGCTGGACTGGAAATGCCTTCTGGAGCTTTGCAGTTGACTGTGGATTTTGTATGTTAGAAAGCTGAGAGACTGCGTTCCGAATAACTCACCCCCTGTGAAGGAATAAGTGTGCGCTAACATTTAAAGAGCCTTTCAATGGCTTGAAGAGAAAGGTTATGGTGATAAAATGACAAGTTCCATGGCCAGGGCAGTACCCCTTGGCAAAGGTATGTAGCCACGTATGTACAGTAAATGCAACAATCTTTAGGCATCTTGGTTATTTTGGGAAAATGTTCAGACAATACATCAGTCTAGTTTTGAAACAGCTTCAAACATTTTACCACTGAAACCTCTAAAGCAAATGTTACAGAACATGCAGCTTGTCTGTTTATCTTCTCTAAGACTATGTGAAGTCATATGTGAAAAGTGATAAGAATCACAGTATCTCCTTTGGTTGCTCAACATGAGAAGCTGATGAAGAGACAGTCATCTAGAAGACATTCTTCAGAATAGCTGCAGAACAGATAGATTTGCTAGTCTTGTCTCTGTAGAGAAACGAAGGTGGGATTGTAACCCAGGTAGGTAGGCACAGTCTTTCTTTTAAGCCTGGCCTAGCAAAGGTGAGGGCTTTGGTTTGGCTCAGCCATCAAACCCACGTTTCCACCGTTCCCCGAGTTTGATCTCTCCCCTGTGCTGATGTCTGTGCTGTTGCTCCTTTTTTAGTCGCCGTCCCAGGGGTTGGGCAGGTTGTGTTCCTTGCCGTGTGTCTGGCAGCGATGGGTGGGAACGCTCCCTGGTCCAGAGAGCGGTCCTGCTGGCGCTTCTCCCCACCCCCCCGGCAGCTCACCGGGCATGTGAAATCAAACACACGTAGAGAAAATCTACCAAAGGGTAAAGGAAAGTTGATTCCTACTCCTTACATGGTTCCCAAGGCAGACTTACCAGTAAAGTGGTTTTTGAGGATGAAGTGGGTTTTGCACAGGCCCCGTGGCAGAGCCTGGCAATAGGAGACCAACGCGTTATTCTCAGTCGCTGCCATTCCACCAGATACCATCATCTCCTCTCCTGGGGAGCTACAAGGATCCAGTGAATTCAAGTGGAAAAAGATCCCTTTGTTTCTTGGTTTTCCTACCCTTTATACAGTCATAAAGCATCTTTTGTATATGAACTCGCTTTACTCCTCCCTGTGAAGGTACAAATACTAAGGATGTGGATAAGACTGAAGTGGAAAAGAAGAGCATGTAAATCATTCTTCATAACAGAAATACAGAAAACAAATGTTCTCAAGTGCTTGAGTGTGAACTAAACTGAGGACAGAATTTAGGCATAAAGCTGTACTCTTCTTCCCAAGGCAGGGAGAGCCTTGAGGAATGGGGTTTCTTCATCCCGGGAGGTGCCTTGAGAAGCCGCGTGGTCCTGCGAGCTTTGCAGAGCACTGGCTGTGTGTGGAGCAAAGGTCCCTTCATTGTTCCAGGGACCCAAGGCCAGGCATTCAAATTCCCCTCACCTGATGTAACGAGAAGTGACTTATTGCCCTTATTATGTGTTTTAAATAATAATTTGAACTAGTTAGGCTGTTCATTACTGGACTTACCTTTTTTTGGATGCTTTTCAAGAGGTGGCATATAAAATATTTTAGTACCAACTACAGTATTGCTTTTTAAAATAATAATAATTATTTATTATGCTAAGTAAAAGTTGACCCAATTTAAAATTTACTTCTGCGCTACACAATCTGTATTCGTGCTCTTGGAGCGGTTGAAACCCCAGCTCGTTTTCCTGTGCATGAGTATGGTAGATTGCCGGGCGGCTGTACAGAACAGCGTTACGGAGGGGCGACGGTCAGCCCCGGCTGCGGGCGCTGGTACGGTTTTGTGTAATTTAGTGGTGGGGAAGAGGCGTTCGCTGCTCGGCTGCTCCCCTGCCCGGCAGGGACAAAAGAATGGTGATGGAGCTGAGGGTCTCCAGGAAGACCCTTGAAACATGGGGTAATGTGTGGGGTGGGATGTACACAGGCAGCGGGGAAAGAGTATAACTGAATGGGTGCAGTGAGACCGACAATCCTTGCAGGAGCATCCAGGTGACTGTGATCCTTGTCCTTATGGTTTAACCAGGGCTACGGTGCGCTAAGGCCAATGGGAAGTGCTTGCAAGGAGATTTTTCTTCAGTTGGGTTTGGGTTTTTTTCTTTCCCTTCTTTCTCTGGAAGTCTATTTCCCTGGTGTTTATGATCTGACAGCAGTAATGAGTCACTGTATCAAAGTCATGGCCAGGAAAGGAGAAAAAAAAAGTGTATATACCGAAAGCTGAATGTCGTGGACTGATGCTGCATATGGCAACACAAATAAAAGCGCTGTATGGTTAATGGTGTGAAATTTGGCTCAGTACCTGTATTCGCAGAACATACATGCTTTTAAAAATCTTAACGAGTAAGATGATCTGTTATTATTTCATTTGTAGGAGTAAAATGGGGGAGGGAATACTCTTGGTCTTATCCACACGTGTTTAAATTTGTAGTAACGCCCCAAATGATGGGTTGGGGAAAGACAAATGTTTTCCAGTTTCTGAAGTTCTTAAGTATTCCCTTAAATCATAGGTCTAAGAGTAGAGATGTCTTTTACTTTTTGTTGGCATGGCTGTGAATGTGGTCGCTGGGTTGGTTTTTTCTTTTTCCACTTCTCTGCCTTGTTGACAACCAGCTGGCAAAAGTGGATTCAAAATTGGAACAAATACTCCCAGGTGTTAAAGCTTCTCTGATCCCTTTGTCCATATTTAATCTAATCTCAAATTAAATGGATACTATTGATTAGATTCCTTTCAAATGTGTATGGGCTACTCAATAGTGAAATGTTATTCTTCTCCTGTGTGAGTGGAGCATAAAAGGTGAAAGTATACAATTAATTTTCCTGCACTTTCTTGAAAATTGTATGCTGGATTTCTGTGAACACGCTGTATGCAACAATATTTCAAGCAAATTATTGTTATTTACTGCGGATTTCACCTGAATATTTAAAGTCAACAATTATGTTTCCTTTTGGTACTTAATGGCTTTTTATTTTTAGAAACCTGGCAATTCTTTCTCTGAGCTGGTGGCCCTAATGCTGATCTTCAGAAAGCATTAAGTAGCACACAGAGTAGAACTTCATAGTGCTATTATTTTATGGTATCAATGACTATATATGGGAAGCTTAAAGCATTGTCAAATTCGGTGGGGACATTAGTAGTAGGTTGCAGAGGCCACAACACGGGTGAGAGTCTGTTGCAGGGTAGTTGCTGAAGCTGGATGGGTCAACAGCGACTTACATGAGCGATGTGGGTGGTGTTGGCTCCCTCCTTTGTGGGGGTATCTACTGCTCTCTGAGGAGAGCAAGGTTTCCAGCCTTGCAAGCAATCTGTTAAAAACCCCTGTAAACATAGCGATGTCCCCCCCTTTCCTCCCCACGAGGGCATGAAGAAAATCCTGAACTCTTTGCAGACATGCTGCTTTCTCAGGTCCCCCTTTCCTTTGCATTTTAATTCAGTAAGTGCCACCAGCTGGATGGTCCTTGAGCAACAAGGTGTTGCGTATTGTGTTAAGAAAATAGAGAGACTGGCACAGATGGGGTCCTTGCGTTTTCCTCTGCCTTGCCATTATCATGTGAATTGTCAGTCTCAGTCATCTTTGGATCTGAAGGGCACGTGCCTGCTCCAAGTACGTGTGAGCTGTAGTGGTGACCATCTCTGGGTAGATATTGACGCGACCTCCTTGAGGTCAGTGTTGGCCTCTGCTAGGTGCTGCCCCACCAAATTAAATTCCCTGAAAAAGCCACCAGAGTGGTTGTATTTTGGTGTTGCTATCAGGACGAGAATCTCTCACCTGTTTTCAAGACAAAAGATGCGTGAGAGAGGGTTATTAAGGAGGTGTGTGCATTATAATGGATGATTTATCTGCTTAGTACAGACCATCCCCATGGTCACTTAACTGCTGGTTCATTTAGGTTTTTGTTAAATGCGTTAATTGGATGAGGGAGTGTCCTTGATTCATTGCATTGGATTAGACAGGCAAACCTTGAGGTAGTCTTGTCTTTATTTCTTGATTACAGTTATATAATTAATATTGCAGTTTCCTTCCTGCAAAGAGTTCCTTTCAACATGAGCTCTCTTCTTCTGAAGTGCAGAACATTGTGTTTATGTTGAACTGCAAAACAAGATTCGGTAAGTGAAATCTTTTCTACCTGGAGACTTGATCGATATGTCAGAAACTGCTTTTCAAGGCAAGGAGTGGAACATCGGATGGTCCAGGAGCCTTGAAAAAGCTCAAGGTGTGTTGCAAGTCAACAAGTAAGAAATAAGCGCTGTCTTGAAAGACCTTGGGTTTCGGTTCCCTTTTGAAGGGTAAAACAGTACATGCAAGGTTGAAAAATGTCAGAGCAGTCACCTGTATCAGCAAGTAAATTGGAAACCAGTGGTGATAAGATACTCAAAGAAGCATGGAAGGTGCTGTCCTGGGCATAATGTAGTTTATCTGACCTGTCAGTCAGGTTCACCGGGCAGTTTCAGTCGTGAGGTGGGACTAGCTAAACAGAGAACAGATTTTCTGTGAGAATGAGACCTTCATTTGAATTCTTCAGCGAAGCCTGGCAAGCGTTACAAGCATTAGTGATTCTGGCTGCTTCTGCAAAAAACAAAAGATGGTTCCTGGGGGTTGGAGTCTGGGCTGAGAAGGAGCTTGGATGTGGCCTTCTGGAGTTCTCTTCTATAGAAGTTTCTCATGCAAGATACCCAGAGCTCCTGTAGGCCCATGAACACCTTTGCTTCCTACTTCTTTCTTTAGTTGTGTTTGAGAAGCTACAGCACCCTGGATGAGCAGGCTGAGTCAATGTGGGTCTTCCCTGCAAAAGAGTGCAAGATATATTAAAGTATTTGAAGCTTGGGGTGGGGAGTCAGTCCAGGGAACACCATGGAGCTGTCTGTGCTCCTCACTTTGCACCTTCTCCCAGTACATCTCCTCGAGGTCCGGCCCATATTTGGGTTCCTAAGGTAAAAAGGAGGAAAAAGGGGCTTCTCAAAGGAGCAATGTTAAACTAGTAGTACTGGAAAATTCATAAACAATTTATTTTTCTGGGGGTAGTTCTAAGCGGGCTTTCCTTAGCTGCACGCACATGCTTTTAATTGACGGCCGTGGCATTTTTGGAAATCATCTACAGCTTTGCGCTCCAGGTCATTCAGGCTGCCGTGCCAGGTCAAACAAAAGCCCGTCTTCTCACTTTTTGAAAGTGCCTAAATGTAAGTAAAAGGTCCCCGTAACCCTTGCTAAGGATAAAAAAATCCAGCCCGTGTTTTCCTGTGGAGGCATGTTTCTAACCGCTTTATTGGTAACTTAAAGCCGTTTGTCTTGAAATCTTCCTGTTTTGTCCAGTAGTGACTGTTTGCTCACTTCATATTTTTCCAGACAAGACGTTTGTAGGTGGTTCAGAGCAGAACAGGCAGTTTGATCGCTGCTTCTCTGCTTTCACATGCCGTTAGTTCTATTGATGTTTGCAAAAAATGGAAGAATTAAGGCAGGGGGAAGAACAAAATGGGGTTAAGAACTCTCCCCCTTTTTTTGCCCCTCATGTTTTAGGAGAAAGACTTTGAAAGAGTAATTCCTCAGTGCCTTTCTTCCACCCTTCTTCTAGACCTGTGGGAGATGGGCCCTACCTATGTGCTCTGTCCATCAGCAGCACGTGATGCAAGTGCACAAGATCTCCTCTGCAGCCAAGCGCTGCTCCCAGGTAGGCAGCAGCAAGGTTCGCTGATGTCAGACTACTGAATTTCTCTATTAGTCCACCCCCCTGGTTTCTCTCCTCTCCTGTCTTGCCTCAATCCTTTTTTCAACCTTGGAACTGCTTATTGCCAAGCCTTGGGATGGTGAGATCCCTAGGAGGTAAGGGTTAATGTTGTTTGTTTGTAGAAGAAGGGTGGGGAGTGCTGCAGCTAGGCTGAGATAAAAGGTACCACCGGGAAGTGGTTTTCTTGGCTGGGGAAGGTAGAAATGCTTTTAGCCTTGTGACCCAGTTGACTAGCTCCAAGCTCCATGCTGCTGTGAGGCAGCAAGCCCGAGGGCAAGGGCTTATTCTGTGGTTTTTGGTGTGGAAGAGTTTCCTAGGAGCTAGCGTAGAATTTTCTCGCAAAGGCTCGTCTTCGTTGTTCGTACAAAGTAAGTTCTTTTGTTCTGGCCCCTCATCAACAGCCCTTATCTGAAGTTTCCCCACAGTGCCCGGCCAGGGCTGCTTGTTTCTGTGGGCTTGTGTCTGGCACCATAAAACTTGCTTGATTTGAAGTTTCTCTCCAAATAAGAGTAATTATTTTTGTCTGGGTAAGCACTATGCAGTGTCACATATTCCTTTTCCTTTGGCCAGAGGCATAATTTTTCCTCCTGGGATTCTGCAAAATTGCAGTACTGAATGGGTTTTCACTGCACAGCACTTGGCGTGAACACAAAGTGAGCGAGAGATCACCTAAAGCACTAACTCGGGGTATTTTGGTGGTATAGGAATTGAACTGGGCCTTCTTTATATTCGACTGCGTGCTGTCGGGCCTGGCCGTAGCTCTCCTATCCAGCCTGTCCCAGAGCAGGCATTTAATCCAGGATGTATCTGCAACCATTGGTAGCGTCTCTGCTGCATAACGATCCACTGTAAGAGGGATGGTTTGGTGGAAGCTTTGCTTCCTCCAGGTTATGCTATCAGCAAGCTACGTGGTCTCTCTAGCATGAATTTTGCCCTGCTGGAGGTACCTCGGCCAGGTAAGGAGTGGAGCGATGCTCACCGGGATGACGGCTAGAAGTAGGTGAAGTTCTGTAGTCATGGTTAACAGGAAACGGTGGAGACTGTAACAAACCAAGAACGAAAGCAGGAGTGGGTGTTTGGATATCTTGAGAGATGGCTTTCCTTTGGCGGGATGAGGGGGTGGGGAATACACCAGGTAGAAGAAGGCTCAAAGATTCTGAGAGAAACTTTCCAGAGTGGCACCTGCACTAATGTGGGGCACCGTAGCCCTGGCTGTGTAGAAGAGCTGATGCGATGGTGCTGCGTGTTCATTCGGTGCCGTTCTTTGGGGTCCTTTGTGCAACTGGCTTTCACAAACGCAGAAGGGAAATCGGGCCTCTCTTTCGGGTAATACAATAACACTTTCTGAAACACACTTGTGTTACAGGTGCTCGAGGAGCCTCACATTCATTTTGCACCCCAGGGATTCAGAGAGCTGGTTGCCAAAATACGGCAACCTGCTGGAATTTGTGTTTTTCTGAAAAGTGCGCAAACCTGTGCTTGCTCCTGGGGGGACAACCTCACTTCTTGTTGGAGGGGAGAATAATACGAAAGCGTATGTTGCAAAACGGAGTGATGTGTTTGGAAACCTAAATAAATCTCATGACTGTATTGGTTACACAAATGTAAAGCAATCGGCAATAGAAACGAGCATCCTTTTGGGTGGTTTGCAGCTTTCCTGAGCTACGTCTACGTTCCTCAGCAATGGCAAAAGCAGTGGGTCTGCAGAGGGAAGCAGCTGGTGCCGTAGGCCACCCTGTGAGCTGTCCCAGGGGTTTTACACTGGTCAAGGTTTGACCCAGTCCTGTGGATTGAGAGCCCGTTAGCTGCAGGGGCTCAGAGGGATGCTCCTGGAGCCGGTCTGGTTCGCTCAGAGAAGAATCCAGTTGATGCTTGCTGGGACTGCCCTGTCATGTGAATTAAAGTGCATTAAGTGAAGCCTAATGCACTTTGTCCCAGAAGCACTCTCTGGATTTGAATTGAAATGGTAAAGGCACCTTTGGAGCCCATCACTGCAGTCAGACTCCAGTCACTCTTCACGTGTGAATATTCCAGCATCTGAGCGGGTTCAAATGACACCTTTGTTCTGGGTGAACTCTTAAACTTTCCATGTTTATACTTTAATTGCTTTTAGAAAATTCCTAAATGGTAGAAGAGCTATTTCTATTTGTGGCGTGCTGGTTTCCAAGCCATACGGGGTACAGAGATGATGAGTTTCCGAAGTTCTTTCCAATACCAAAGTTTCTTCCTCACTTTTTCTTTGCTAGTGTAAGTTTTCTTCTCTGAGATCTTTGATGACATAATATGTACTTACATTTCAGAAAGAATCACTTTCATGAAAAGTTAAAAAAAATAAATATTATAATCAGTGAAGCATCATAAATAACTTTTATGTCTAAATCAAGCTATTAAAAGCTTTTTTATTTTTAAGTAGATAGGGGATAAAATAGCTGCATAGTTCATAAAGTGGTATACTATTACTGCCTGCTGTGCCCATGAATTATGCCAGCTTTTTACACTTGTGAAGTAAAAAGCGGATTAGAACTGTGATCAATGTATTATCCTATATTTCTTATTGTGCATTATATTTCCTTTTTGAGAACCTTTGTAGACTAAATGGCTACTAATGACATAATTACAATTGTTTGTCACCACCATAATGTGTGATTTCCTATCTCATCATGAAGATGTAAGTTAGATAAAGGAGGAGTTTTGGCAGGAAGACAAAGTGCAGTGATTTATTAAAGACCAGATGTGGTAGTTAAAAGCTTTTCTGCAGAAGGCTGAATTGAGTGATGTGAAATAGGAACGAAAGCTCCGAACACCACAGTCAGTGGTTCTTGGTGTGAGTGGCACAGTTGCTCATAGGAGCATGACAAATTAGCGGCATGTTTTATTGTTGTGTACAAATTTATGTTTGAATTTAAACAGCGTAAAAAGTTCAAAATTGCTTATGCCATCAAAGTGGGTGTTTAAAGGAAATAATTATGCTGAAATGGAGTGGATGGCTTGAAACCCTTGAATTCCATGAAAACAGCTCAAGATCACATTAAGTCAAAGAATCTCAGGTTTTTGAAAGGAGAGGGTTACTGAGGCGATTGACAACAACAAAAGCACGCCTGTTAATAAGCCTTGTTTTGATGCAGGCAAAATATCGGTGTAAATGAGCATAACTCCATCAAAGTCAAGCTGAGGACTGGGTTGCCTGCATCGTCCCACAGAGGCTGGTCTTCCCTTATCCTTCCAGAATGGGTGGATGCTCCTTAGGAAGGAGGAGCACGCACAAAGCAGCTGCCAAGCACGGCCTTAGCACTGTGTGCTGGCTGCAGGGAAGTAAGGGCCAAAGCCTAAGAAAAGGCAATTAAGGAGGAAATAATTTGCTCTTTAGCTCTGAACTTTTGCACTGAGCGGCTCGGGTGTGTTTGCAGAGGAGCCGTGGCCAGCCCCTGTCCCACGGGAACGTTATGACAATGCTTTTCCCGGTCCTTATGCAGCGCTGTCTCTTTGCTTTTTTCATTTTCGTGTCTTGTTGTGCAGTCGGCTGTGGCTATGGCTGTTTTCCACCGTCGTGTCGGCAGCGTGCAGACCTCCCACTAACGCAGGTCCTCCTCAGGACCTCGTGCTTGCAGGAGCTGTTTCAGACTGCTTGTGCTGTTGTTTCAGACCTGGGGCCTGCCTCCGGTTGATCGTCTATTCTAGCTTATTACGTGTTTTGAGGTGTGACTGGTTTTGGTCGAGTTGCAACTGAAATAGTGGTGTACCTCTGTTGGTGTTAGATGTAATACTGTTAATTATTGGTAGTGATTGACGTTAATAATTGTGAAGACCTCAATAGGAATGGAGGACTTCTGGAGGCAGAACAACACCTTTCCTTGTCTCTTGTTGCTCCGCGCTATTACTCTGATCTAAACTCACAGAGATATTCAGTCTGGAAGATGAAATGATAGCTTCAATATCTCTTTTGCCCTTCTTTATTTTAGGGGTTTCACGCTTACTTTGTCTTTTTGTCTCCTGCTTAGACATGTCTTGTGTCTTGCTTGCTAGACATGGCAGGTGGTAGGGAGGGAACAAGAGAAACGTTCAGAGGACAGCTTCTGATAAGCATCTGAAATGCTTATGTACGTGTCTTGCGGTCTGGGAATTCTGCTGACATTTCATGGAATTGGTGTTATTTGAAGAGACCAGTGCTGCTCTTGGTTAGGCACTTTCCTGGTTTTGCAGCATGCTGTGGTGCTGGTTTCCACTGAGGCCGGTACAGCACAGGAAGTTCGGAAAGAATATTAAAATAGAATAAAACATAATGTAGCCTTTTGGTGAATCTCTCATCAGCTTTTGGCCGAAGATTTTTTGAATTTTTTAAATCGTTATTTTATCTGAACTGGTAAGCCCACCCCCTTTTATGAATAGAGTTTAAGCTAACTGAATTTCCTGTCTTCCTGTTTAATCCAGACCTTTATCATTGCTAGCAGGCTAGGAAAAGTACTATTGTCTCAGTCTGGGATAACCAAAAGTCCGGTTTGGACACATTCAATTTAATGACTTTAAAGCAGCATTTTTCAAATGATTTTTTTGTTTTCTTGTGTCCCTTTGTGTGTGTGTTTTTTCCCCCCACTCCCAACACAATCAGAATGTTGTAATTTTCCAAATGAAATGCCTTTTTCCTGTTCTCCTGCATCCTCTTTTAAACGCCTCTTGCTTTCCTCTCCTGCAGAAATACATCACATTGCTACAGACAACACAGATTCATTGTCAGAACTCAATACTTGGCATTTTTGTGATAGAAATCAAGCTGAAATGCCAGATCTGGATTGCCTTGCCCTGTTGAGCAATGGCAGGCAAACTGATTAGTGTGGAGAAGTCTACGCTAAGAGAGTACAACTAATATTTCTTTGTTACCTGTGAGACTTCTGCCTCCTTCACTTTGCTGTCCTTAGGTGAATGAGCAACCAGAGCAACTGACTTGAAGACGTGGAGGTCAAGGCAGCAATGTGGAAGGTCTCTGGTGGCTTCTGTATTGCATGTCTTGGGTGTTGCTGTATCTTCTAGCACAGTCAGCTGGAGGCATCTCAGCCCTTGGATTCAGAAGGGCAGGGGTCAGACAAACCTTCGTCTCTTTTTAGTCAGGTTCACCAGAAAATGTCTCCTGGAGGGAATGGAGATCCTCGAATGAGAGAAGTTCCTTTTGACATGAAAGATAGCAGAAAGGAGTCCGTGGTATTTGGGAAGCTGTCAATGAGGAAAAGGAGTGAGGTGAACAGAAAAAAGTGGATTGTCTTTTTGGATATAGCTATCCTGTAGTCAGCAAGGCATTGCCCCTCGCTGGAGGTGGAGACTACCTACCCGAGGAGATGCAACTGGAAGCTCTTGCCTCAGTGGTGTAGGGAAGGCTGTTAGACTACCTTATGTTGCTGGAAGAGCCCAAGAGGTTGTGATGCTCCCCTAAGCAGAGGGACCAGGGATGAGTAACACAGGGGGAGGTGTGGTCCTCTCTTTGGGCAGGACTAAGGGAAGTAGTTGTTTTGGTACCTCCAGCAGAACTTCCTAATGGAACAGAAATTCTCACTCTTGTAGTGCCATGTGTTATCGCTGGGGTGGGTGGATGGGTTTGGGTAGGGTATCCCAGGCCTCCTGGACAAACCCCAGTTCTCAAAAATTTTATTAGTTCTGTAAAAAAGATGGGTTTTGTGACTGTTGGCGCTCCTTCCAGTGTTACAGAACTTTCACCTTTCTTATTTCACCTGATGTGAGAAGAGACGGTAAGAAAATGGTGCAAGTGGGAGGTGTGGGGCTGCTGCAGCTGGAAACGCAGCATTGCAGACACCACCGAAACATTTAACCCTGAATAATAGCTGCATAGAATTAATAAGGCTGGGCAAAATTTCCCAGAGAGTGGTCATCTGTAGTATTCTCACAGCTTGTTTTTGCCTTTTTTTTTTTGGTGTCCGCTTCTGTGAATTTGGTAACATGCTTTGTGTGTAGAGCTTCTCAGCCGCACTGAAGTGATTTTGTATAATTTGTATTCATTGTTAATTTTAGTAACTGCACTGAGATTTGAATTACACTAATCAACTTTTCTTGTAATTTGTATAATTTACATACTGTACACACACTGCAAAAGCAGGACTCTGATGCAAAACAAAGTTTAATTAGTGTAACAGGGCTACATCAGCTTTCCAAGTGATTGATTTCTGAGCATGGAAGAGATCTGTAGCAACAGATCAGAGCTCTAACATGTCCAATGTTAGCGTTGGCTCCTGATGGGCTTGAGACAAGTATAATAACCAAGACAATTGTTTGTAACCAGTACTGTTAATGCATCAGTTGATCTGCCTTCCCCAAATATTTGGCTTGTACATAAGGAAGCACTGAGAAGCTTATGGATGTCTTCGTTTCTCTGGTGGCTTATATAGTGCTCAATTGATAAGAGAAAGGGTCAGAGGATGCTTCTCCTTGAGCGTAGTGTCCATGCTCTGCTCTGGTCCTCTTGCCCAGTCTCCACCAGTGTACTCTGCCTTAGAGATGTTTCTCTTGCTCAGTGGAACTGAGTTCCCCTTCTGAAGTACTCACGGCCATTGATGTTCAAGATATGGCTGTGAACAGAGTACCCTTTTAGAGGCCGCATTTGAAATCTGTTCATTTTTATAGCATGGAGTTATTTGTGGTTCCTACCTTTTAGCTTAAAATCACTCGCTCAGTACTTTTGATTTTACTTTTTAAATTTCAAGTCTGTTTCTTTCTCTGGTTGTCCAATGGAGAGGTCTCTGCAGTGAAATGAAGAGGGCACAGACTGGTTACGTAAAGGCAACGAAACTGTTAATTGGCAAAATTTTGACAGATCTAGAAAACAAAACTTGGGGCAAGAACAACATAATTTTGCTTTTGGTTGAATGTGCTTCAGTTCTTGCAATCTTGGATGGCAGCTGTGGCAAATGAGAATCTATTGAGCTTTACATTGAGTTCTGATTATTTTTTTTAAAGAGTATTGATCCTTTAGAGCAAATAGGTTTTCCTTAAATAAGTCCTTAGCTGAATTAACAGACGCAAAAATGGTGAGGGAATAATAAATCTGAGAAAATGCGTGAGCTGGGGTGAGAATCACTGTCAGTTGATACCTGGCTATAGACTCATTTCTACAGTTTGTTGCCAACTAGGAAGCCTCATCTCTGTGCTTGCTTTATCTTTCTGCAGTAGTTGAGCTCCATGAGGCTGTCTCCAGGTGTAAAGCCCAGCCTGCTTGTAAATCTCTGCAGACCTGGGGCTTTATTTCATATCTGCTCAGGCGCTGTGGGTCTCTCCTCCCGAGGAACGCTCTCACCGTGTTGGTTATGACTTGGGAGCTCGGCTCTGTCATCCTTTCAGGGCTGTTAATAGCAGGGATAGGTTTTAATGTCGACTTTTGTAGGCATTATGTTAATACCATTGTTACCTAATTAGCATCCGTCGTACGTTTGTATATGACATTGGACGGGCAAGTGTAAATGAAATGGACTCTGAACGTTTTATGAGGTGTTACTGCGAAACTACTTCACTCATCATTACTTAAAAGCCAGAGATTTGGCCTTAGGTATTACATCATGTGAAAACCAGTAGACAAAAATGGTGATCAATTTTTTATTATAATAAAGTTTTAATATGAGGCATTTTTAGATATGTGTCATGAATATGAGTCATGTATTTCACACCAAACCTATTATGATTATATTTCTACTTCAAGGGGTTTTCGGTATTTAAATACTAAATTTAATTCTATGGTTAAAAATGATTCATATTCAAATCTATTTTTATGCTTTATAATTAAATAAGAAAATATTGCTTGTACCTACACTTTTACTATTCTGGGTCGTATTATAATTATTTCTTTAATTTGACCCATAAAAACAGTCCATTTCTTCATTAGTAAATTACAAGGATATCGCAACAGAAAAATGAGTTTTGAAGGTGTCTTACCATATCTAATGGGAATTTCAGTTTGGGATTTTCTCATTTCTTTCATTTGTTCCTTTTGTAAAACATGAAGATACTTTCTAGGTAAATTAATCCCTTCAAAGGAGCAAAATAACTTCCTTTTCGGAAAGGGTTATTAGAGACTTATTCTTTATAATCTTAAATACCACTTGTGTTAGGCTGAACAATGCATGAAAAAATTACAGTGCTTTAAAAAAAAACAGGAAAAAAAAAAAAGAAAAAGGGGGGGAAGAATGATTACCAACCTAAGCTGAGTATATTACAATTATGCGATCATGGAAAAGTGAGCTTTCTACTGGGAAAAACATGATCTAGATTCCCATGAAATTTCTAAGTTTAAGTATTTTTGTAAATTAGGTTGTTCCTAGTTAAACAGGTGGCTTTAAAGGCTGGTTTCACTGTTGTTTTAATCATAGTTTAGTTACCATGGAGAAATATGCAAGTTAGCATTTATACACAGAAGTGAAATTTATGCTGCATAGATAATAGCCTAAATTTAGCGTGACTTAAGTTTACCACTTCCTTAAGAAAAAAGATATACATGTTTTATTATTATACTATCACGCTATCAAGAAGTTAATTTCTTTAAAATATCTTAAGATGTAAAAGTCAATTTTTTTTTTTTTTGTCCTGAAATGAATAGTGTTGCTGTTTTCTCATTTTTTGAGCTCTAGATGGAATTCACTTTTTTTCTTCCCATTTTTTGGTTGATTTCTCAATTTTTAGTTTTAGATTAGTTCAGTGCGTGGCGTAGAGCCGGTTTTAATTGCGCAATTGATGCGCTGCGCTTCAGCGAGGGACTTTGGGGAGGGAAATCTTTGTTGTACAATTTATTGAGGCATTTCAGCTGTTTGACCCAGAGTTTATCAGAATGGAGATTTCTGTTACTGAACTGAAACAATACTGGGAGAGGGAAGAAAGTGGCGAGAAATCATAACATTGTGTCTCAGAGAATAAACCGTGTCCTGGCTTAGCTGAGCCTCGTGAGCAAGCGGAGATGCCGAGTGTCTTTGGCTGACCGGGAGAGCTTTTTCCTCTCACCCAGCCGCCCTTCCTAATTCAACATTTATTTTTTTGCCCTGTGTTTTTTAAGTCGAACAGTCCTGTCTGTAGGACCTCGCGGCAGAGCTAAGTTTTCAAGGACAAATGTAGTAAGAGTAGCGTGATCCAACAGGAGGTCCCCCAGCACACCGAGTGCAGCAGATCCCTTTCAACACCAGCTGTTCTCACAGATATAGATTGCTGCAGTGAAATTTTCTTAATATAATTCAGGAAGCTCTAGAGAATTCTCCAAAACAACTGTGCCAACAAGGAAAATGTTGAATTTTTCATCAGCTGCCCAACGCTGAGAGTTAGTGGGCAATCCGTTCATTCATGACCAGATGTTCAGTGTAGTAACGCTCTGCAGTTAACTTGAACCTTGTGGCCTGTTTACTGTCGGTTGCAAGGACATTGGCAGCAGCCCGGCGCTGGAGGGTTGTGGCCTGAGAAGGTGCGAGATCCGCCTGCGTGTCTGTGGCTGCTTGGTTTTCCACCAGCGACCAGAGAAGGTAGGGAGCGATGGAGGAGGGAGACAATGCAACATCAATCATCGCAGGGGCCTGGCGAGAAGCATCTTTTATTTTGCAGCTCTGTTATTGGAGAAGAGCTGACAAATTTTTATCTTTCCTTCTTCAAAAGGAAAAACTAGCTTTTTCCTTCCATGCGCGGGGGGCTAATGCTTAATGTTGTGTGTTGTAACTTCTTTTTTTTTTATTTTTACCCTTTTTTTTGGTGGCAAAATTATAGGAAGGCAGGTGACTGCTAACTTTGTGCAGCTGCACGTGTGCATTGAGGTGGGTAAGGTCACGGTGGTGGTAATTCCACGTCAGCCTTGTCCTGAGCTCAGCTGAAGCATGAGAGTTGACTCCTGAGTAGACTCGTCCATTCGCTCAAGCTCATGGTTTCTTTCATAAAGATGCGTTTGTGCCTTATGCCATTTCAGAGTGTTGTGTTAGGCACTAGTACACAGAAAAAAATAGTATTGAGTAGGAGTTCTGGAATAAACAGTGTGATTTTCTACTTTGAAAAGGATTCTTCCTTTAAATGATTAGCTGTGTTTGATTCTGGGTATGCCAGCTGGCTAGAAGAGGGAAGGCAGGATTTGATAATGTTTAGTTTTTTCTTAGATGTTACAAGAATCTTAATTCCTTCCTTCATTGTATTTCAAAATAATATAGCTATTGATTTCAAAGTGGAATCGTCGATGAAACTGCTATTATCTTATGCTGTCACAATAGCCGCACTTTCTCAGGTTTCTTTTATGAGCAAGGGGAAAAATCCCTTTTCTGTAAATGCAGTAGTTCAGGCTTTTAACTTTCAGGCATACTCTCGAGGAAGAAAAATCTCATATACATATTTTTGAAAATGATAGCACTTCTAATATTGTGTGCAGCAGGCAGACCAGATGGGGATGCCGCTACCTGCACTTACTCTGAAGAAACAGTTGTTTCCCAGCTCTGCACAGGCGCTCGTGTGAGCAAAAGCACACCCGTCTTGCGTAACAGTAGCGTGACCGTCACCGGCCATGGTAGGACACCCATCTAACTGTCATCTTCGTTAGAGCTGAGCCCTCCCAGTAATTGTGTTTGCTTTGGCACAGCTTTCTGGCTCTAATTTGTCAAGTTGCAGCGAAACCCTCCCTTTGCATTTCCTGCTCGGGGAGAGGAACCTTGTTGCATATTGTGTTCAGCCCTGGAAATTCATCTTTATTGTGCTTATGAAGTTGAGCTTGACCTGTCCTCTGAAAGGGCAGGGGAAAGTCTTGCAAACAAGCCCCTGGGCTTGTCCACTTAGAAACAGTAACAAGAAAATACCCTGAACTAGAGGATTAAAGCGAGGGTAAATAAAAGTTCGTTTCTCTCTCTCTCTATTTTTTTTTTTTAAAGGAAGGATGGCAGAATAATAGTCTTGTTTCCATTGATGATAACTTGCTGATAGAAAAATGAGAACAAGTTTACAGTAGCTTTGACATTAGTTACCTTTATTCAGCATGCTCCAGCTGCATTGAGCCCTCAGGAAGCCTTCGCCATGCACACAGTTTGTTCTTGGGTGTGAAAGCAAACAGTATTTGAGTTGGCAGTAACTTCCCTTTTAGAGAAGTTTGCTGCCTCGGCAAGAAACCGCAGCGTGAGCTTTCTGCTGTTGAATGTTTCCACTGGCAGGATGGCCTTTTTCCACATTTCCTTGGTTTAAGGAAACAGATTTTGAACTTTTTTTTAAGACAAAATGCCAACATTTAACAGCTGGAGTTAGCATATAATTTATGGTTTTCACTTTTATGCTCTTTCAGATGTATAAAAATTAAAAATCCACAATTATTCTCAAGTTATGCAAGTTACTGCAAAAGAGTGATTAAAAAGTCGAACCTCTGTTACAAGGATTTCAAGAAAGGCATTGTTACCTAAACAGTTATTCTTAATTACTCTCTTTAATGACTTTTAATTGTTATAATTTACTTATGTTATTCCACTTACCATATAGGTAATATTTAAGGAAGTCCTTTGTTTTTCCCCCTTTGATTAACAAGGAGGAGTCTGTGCAGCTGAAGTGCTTTATACACACACACACACACACACACACACACACACACACACACACACACACACACATATATATTTTTAATTATTCTTGCAAGTGAGCTTGTTAATCTTCCCTCTCGTGTGCGAGCCTTCCCACTGCGGCAGCTCCTTTTGGAATATCGATGCAGGTACAGCAGACAGAGGCTTCAAAGCTGCACCTTGCCAAGTTGCTACTCGCTAGCAAGAAGGGCTCTTGAATCTGGCAATAAAGATATCCAGATGCTGAATGGACCCGGATTCACCTCCGTTTGCTCCCTTTTGAGATGGCCTCTTTTCTTCTGAGCTGAAATTCAGTGTATATTGCTCAAACTTTTTAAAATGCCTCGTATTGGGTAGAAATTTCAGATCCCAACCTCAGCAGCTAGAATTAGAAACAGATCAGATGCAGGAAATTAATGCAGTCAGCCAATAAATTATGGAGCAACAGTCGCCATAAGTACTGTGGTATTTGCGTGCTGTCAGTTCGGGGCTACTCATTGTGTTTTGCTGCACGTTGCTCGGCTAACATCTGTATAAACATGGAGAATACAGCACAGATCTTTAAAAAGCTAATCAGCCCAAAGGAGGCTTCGCTGAAGGAGTTTCCCTGGTTTTGCAAGCTAGAAAGGAGGGGAGGGGGGAAGGAGAGGGGGAAATGAGAAAGTAAATATATTATGTACAATGCTGTTCATATTAAAATCACTTAATTTGTATTTTAGATTTAGGGGCAAAAATATGTTGTAATGATGAACAGCAGCATTTGAGAAATGTATATTTTTTATTTTCAGAGACAGTAGCCGTTTGTCATTTTTATCTGTGCTAGTTGTAGACTTGATTGGATTTATTATGTATGCTGCATGTTTATGGCGTTTTTATTGTACGCTGTTAATTTGTTGTAACTGCTGCCACTTTCTTGCCAAGGACCCCTTGAAAGCAAGTATGTGTCAACAGTTACCTTCCAGTTTAATAAACTTAATGCTACTTCTCTTAAGTTTGGTAGAGGCCAGGGTTGTGCCGTGTTCACGGTGAGCTTTTTAACTCTGTTGTGGCTGAAGAAAGTTGATGCAACTCAGGCACAGTCCTGCAGCACGTGTGTTTGAAGCTAAAACACCGTCTCTTATTATCTTTATATTTTAAAACAATGAAGCGACTGTGGCCTACAGTTACAGTCACTGTAGTGTATGGCAAAGGGAGAGATGGGAAAAAAGATCTCAAGGTTGTTTTAAGTAAGCAGCTCAGTCTGCTTTTAAAATCAAATATATAATGACTGGTAAATATGATGCTAATGGTGGAAAAATAAGATGATACCTTTTTTATATTTTTCAAACCCAGAAACATTGATAAATTATCCAAACAGGATTAGAGTGTAGTTATTGGTAATAAACCAACATATTTATATGATGCGGATTAAGCAAGATGAGACTTCATTTTCCCTGAAAGGTGCAAAGACAAAAATAATCCCGAGAAAAAAATAATCTGCTCTGGATATATATTTAATGCACAACTGGAGGTAGAATTGAAACAGTGGATTAAAGGTGCTTTGTGGTACAATAATGGGTAAAGTTGATATATTTCACTTTCATTCTCTTTAATTTATTTGAGTTTATTATTGCCTGCTGATGAATCTCACTGGTGATGCCTATTCCGTGAGGTCAGCTGTGTTATTAACTTTCTTGATAACGAGGCGGAAACATGCTCTGGAGAAGGGGCATGGGCTCTCCAAAGGAAAGGAAACTGCTACATGCTTTTTTGTGTTGTAGGCATGGGGGTGTGGTTCTCAAGCCTATGACACAGGGCGACGGGTGATGTGTACCCCTCAAGGAGGGGTGCTCTTGGTGAGGCAGGGGGTATGTCTCGCCACGAGGGCGCTTGCTGTTGAGCGTTGTGATTTGGTGGGACCAGGTGAATTGGCTGAATTTCAGTGTCCATAAAAGCCATCATGAACCGGAATGTCACGCTGGAAGGCGGTGCAGTCTGTGTGTACGGCTGCAATGTCTCTTCAAACCTGCAGATTGTATCTTGTGCTGCAAGAGCCCTAAATCCTCCTCTCCTGGAAAGGTCATGCAAGTTTTGCTTTTGGCATTGATGAAACCTGCCTGTTTTCACTCTTCATGTCTAAAGACTGGTACGCTCAACAGTGCCATACAAGGCAAACTGAGATTTTGTTTGACTCGTTTCGTTTGTGGTACGAACTGGGTTTTGTTAGCTCTGCCCACGTTTTGTCTTGGCGTTATTGTATTCACCTCCCGTTCCACCTTGCCGATCACCGTGTGCGTATTTCACATTGTAATGGTTGCCCATATGCGTACTTGGAAATAGCACCTGCTTTTTCCAGAGTCACAGCACTACCAAGGGAGATACCTGATTTGTAGCCCTGGTTACATTAAAAGCTGATATAATGCTGATAGGCCATATAGCGTGGATTCAGAAAGAGGAAAACCCCCTCACTGATTTTTATATCCATTAAAAGTAGCCCATATTGCCGATATGTGAATTTGCACTAGCATGTGCGTGTCCATGCACACGTGCCCTCTGCCGTACTTTGACTAAGTTTTCTGCACTCATATACGAAGGGTGCCGTTTCACCTGTGACCAGTGTAGAAAATGGACTTTTTTTCTCCTTTCTTGCATTTTTTTTTTACCGTTTCCTTTAGCAGTGGTTGCAGTTCTGATCATTATAGGCACTCTTCTTGGGCACTGTTTGATAAAAGATGTGTTCTGCATTTTTAGTATGGGCAGAGATACTTCGGTGTGCTGTGATGAATCGGTGTGCTAACAGAAACACAGTTCCTTGACTAAACACATTACAAGAAATAGTTTATCTGAAGAGGGGATGTTCCTGGTGGGATGAGAGGACCTGAATCTGCTCAGCTTTAAAACATTGGGCTGTAATGTCTGCCTCTCTGCCCTGGTATGTACAGCAAAGTTAGGGCCTGACTTTGTACTTCCCTGGTTTGTATTGCAGTAGAAAAAAATACTTGTACAGCTCTGTGATTGCTTCCCCAATTAAGCTGTATTTTATGTGTAGGTGACTTGTTGCATACCTGGCTTTTTCCGTATTTTATTCCATGATTTGTGTTGGCAGGAGCATACCTTTTGAGTCTTTAGAAATGTCAGGTTATATAGGGGCAGGGCTGGAGCCCATCCTATGGAGGGAATTAAGGCACCCCCTTGCGCTTGGTGAGCTGGTGGTCAAGCCCACGTGGTTGAAAATGGCTCTTTCCTCTTAGGTTTGTTGTGTGAATCCATGATGGGCTGATCCCTCCTCCTGAGCTCCGTCTGGGCATTTGCGGCAGGATCCCCGTGCCTTGGCGGCATGGGTGCCCGCTCATGGCCAGCATCTCTCTTTCCCGGTGACAGACCCTACCAGGAGCTAATTCTCTGCTTCGTGACACGTTACCCCACCGAACCCAACCCAGGACAGATAAACTGAGAAAATAGGTCTCATGTAAAACATACAACTAGCAAACATTGTTTGTTTAGTGCTTCCCCACCCTCGTGTTTAATTGTATAAATTAAATGTCGCGTCAGTCTGCCTGAGGTGTTGGCATCCTATTCAAATTTCAATTACCACCATTAAAGTATATTTACGCAGCGCACGAATATAGGGAGAACGTATTTATAGCAATCTTTTATTGCTAGTTACGTCCTAGAAAAATAACAGTGAAGTGCTGAATAGCTAAGTTTAAGCAAGTTTTAAGTTGAAGGAAAATTTCTTTTCTCAGGCGGTACAAGTCCTAGGCGGAACGAAACAGCAATGAATTGTATCACCGCTCAGCTCATGTCTGTGAGACTGTACAGCAGTAATAATATATTGTTACTGGAACGACCTAAATAATTAATTGTAAGAAAACAACGTAGTTAAGCCTCAGGAGGGGAGCAAAGGGGAGAGGTGCAAGACTGAATTTTCTTGCTAACTGAAAACACCATTTGCAATGATTTAGCAAAACTCTCTTTAGCTACTGGTAGGAAGAATATAATTGAACAGAAGCTGAAATTATACTTCTGAAAGAATAAGCTTTTCTGTATATCAAACATTTCATACAGTAAAACAATGCTATACCTGACGAATAATTAAAGCACTGAAAAAAAAAAATTCTCCATGTATAACTTAATTATATGTGTGAAGCATTTTCACCCTTACGTGAGGAATGACTTTTGTTTTCATCTCTATTCATCATAATAGAGGCTCTTTCTGTAAAATACAAAGTGTTGTGGAGCGCCACGGACTTCTCAGTTGCTTTCCAGGATTGTCCTACATGATCCTTAAGGTGTTGGTGATAGATTCAAGTGTGGTGGTGGGTGGTGGTTTTTGGTTTTTTTTTTTTTGGACTAAAGCAATGAGTAAAAATATTTAAGAGAAGAGTGCAAATGGTAGTGCTGCTTCCGTGTGTATAGAAGACAGGGTTTGTGAGAGAGAGGATTAAAAGATTTCAGTATCTCATATAATGAGAAAATAGCATTTATTTTTAGATTTATGTGAGTGTACATGAACTTTCAGATAAAATTGCAGCTGCTCCAAAGTATTTTTCCTTACTCTCCTACATGAACGTGTTTTAATTAAGTTTTTCTAAATCTTGCTAAGATAGAAACTTTTCTAACTCGTCTCTTTAAGCTACGTTGGTCCCACCGTCCAATGAGCTCACGATGTTCTTGAGGCTCTTGCACCAGCGGTGCAAGTGCATCTGGACCAGAGGCAGGTGTCGACATTGCCTCCAGCAGCTCGGATTTGAGATTACTGTAAGTCACCAGTATGTCCATGTCGGGGAGTTGCGGGGAGCTCAGATTCACCGGCGTAGTGGTCTTATGGGTGTCCTGCTGTTACTGGGTGTTTCTTTCTCTCGTAGCAGGAGCGTGGGCTGGGAAGGATCCCAGCCCATCGTTGTGCTCCTGCATCCAGTGCTGCTGCACCTGGATGGCTTCCCCTGTCTGAGTAAGAGGTCGGCAGCTGCTCTGCTCAAGCAAGAGCCAAGACTTGTTAGCCTGTTGAATCATTCAAATGTGTATCCCTCACAGAAAGTACTCTTTTTCTTCCCTTATTTTCCCCCTTGCCCCATTTCAGTGAAATTTCGGGTTTTGTTTCTCACCTCCACATAATAAAATCAAAACTATTAGTAATAGAAGAACCTGTAGAAAGCAAAGGTTTTTCTCCCATTTGCCACTTCGTGCCTGGGTATGAAAGGAGCCAGGATCGTGTTTCTCCTGGCAGGTGCCTCGCTGGGGTCCTGGGCGCGGGGAGTGAGGAAGGAGGGGGGTGTACAAGGGTGAGTGGGGACACCCTCGGTGTGGCTTGGTCATGCTGATGAAACCCATGGTGTTGTCCATCAGTTTGTTGGGCAGGGAGGTGTGTTTGTGTCTCTAGCTGCACCTTGGAGCTGGGTAATGAGCCCTGCTGGTGCCCCACCGTGGCATCCAAGGATGCCCTAAACAAGTACTCTCTTGTGAAACAGGTAAGGAAACTGCAGGACAAACATCCTTGTGGATTTTTTTTTTTAGCCCATCTTCTCACAAGCACGTATGTCCCAATGTGAGTCTTGTCCTCTGCAGCAGAGGAATGAGCACTATGAAGTGGGTTGCATCTGGTAAGAAGAAATAGGTTAACGTTCTCTTAAGGGTTTCTTTGGGGGCCGCCTTCCTCTGAAAGTACTTCTCTAAATTTCTTTGAATTAAGGGTGGGAGGAGTTTTGTTTAGCTTTGATACTCCTTGGTACTTATCGTGCAAGCCTTCATCTTTGAGAGGATTTAAGAGTTTTTCTGGTGTGTGTGTAGTGGTTACTGCAATGGAAATACCTGTAGTACAGAGGCAGAGCTACTTAAAAATACCTTCAGCCAGCAGGTCCTTGCTGCATTTCCAAGGGTTCCTTTGGCAATGAAGATGATTTCAGAAAAGTGCCTGGGTTTTCTTGTTAAAAGGTTACTGAGAATACAGTCCACAAGCATAAGGATAGGGAATTCTTAAATATGGCATTACAGATTGGATACCTTTGTTTCTAAATCACTTGGGTTTGGTATGTGGATGGTTGTGGTGTTTTCTTACTTGCTTTACTTACTTACTCTTTCTTATAATAGACTTTCTGTAGAAATATTGTATTCAGGATTTTTTCAAACCATAAACTGTTTAGGACATTCTAATGAGCTGTAAGCAGGTATTAATCCTCCTGCTCGATAACTCTGGGAAGGTCTTGTTATAAACACTGAAAATTTTGGGTTTGATTTTTGAGCATTTCAGTCAAGAATGCAATTTCTTTTCCATAGGCCCAAGAACATGGTCTGAATGTATTCTGTACTTCAGAATATTTTACTTATTTAGCACTAATAATATTTACTATCTTTACTCTGTTCCTGTTACTTTGTATTTAGCTTTGCACATGGGTCTTTGCCTTCTCCTTTACGTCATTGCATGCTTGGATGGCTTCATCTAGAGACAAAGTCACCAGAGCATTTAAAGTGATTGAAAAATTTTGAGCATCTTCTCAGTGATGCTGCTGGTTTTCATTTTCCAAGAGCAGTGCAACCCTTCATTCCAGGTTGATATACCTGACACATTGGAGGGGAATTTCTGAAAAGAAAGGAGTTTTCAGGGACATTTTATTCTTGAGTGGTAAGCAAACATTGACATCAAAGTCTCAGGTGTTTCTAGCTGAGGTGTTAAAGATGTCTGCAAAGTTCTGTGCTGCTTCTGGAAGATGCTGCTCATTTTCTTTTATTACTTTTTAGAGTTCTCTGGTCCTGCTAGAGAATGTCTGTTGGGGCAGGAGTGTAGTTGAAGCTGAAGGTCAGTCCAGATACTTTCTAGATGAATACGCAGAGGTGGGAGTTTTCTATCCCGCTCCTTTTTTTTTTTATGAGCAGAACAGTTTGCTAAGCAGGCACATGTTTTAATGATAGCAAACTGAATTTACACATTGTACAGTGGTATTTTGCTACATTAATTACCTTGTCAAATGTAATAGGTAATTACCACATCAAATCACCTTCATATGTTACACAGAGGCATAACTCGCTAAATTATTTAAAAAAACAAACAAACAAAATCCCAGAAGCCCAGGGGCAACATCACCACAAACCTGTCTCTTCTAAAATAAAACACTTTTGTATGTGAAGGCAGGAGCTTCGCTAACTTCAGCCAGCGTCTGCTTCGGGTTATGGCAGACTCCTCCGTTCGTGCAGTGTGATGTTAGTCCTGGGGCTGGTCGCCAGGTATCCTGGTGCCCTCTGCCGTGGGGCTGTAGCCTGCCCACTCTCTTGGGGAAAACTAAGCAGCAGAGGAGTTTTGTCAGGCAGGGGAGACCCTCTTGTATAACTTCTGATCCTCTTGGGGAATGGGTATTCTGACTCTTCCTTTAAATGTGTTTGGTGTCTTTTGTCTGGTGGTGACTGAAGAAGGATGAGAAGAGGTGGCAAGTGGAGGTGATGCCTTTTGAAGAGGTATCAAGATGAGTCTTCTACCAATCTCTCTTTCTCTGACACCCTTAACACATATATACTCTTTAGTCCTTTTTTCCCCAAGGCATCTCTGTGGGATTTCGCAGGACCAGTAATCACCAGTTCCTTTCTTTACAGCTTGCTTGTTCAGATAAAGCAAACCTTTCTGCTCTTTTATCTAGTTGCCATCTTGCAGTTGTACTTTGTCTCCTTCACCAGGCTGTGATCCGGCAGTCGGTGCCTGGAAGGACGAGCAGAGGGTTGTGAGTGATTGCTGATTGTTCGGATCAGTGCAGTGAAACCATTACTTACTTTATTTTACCCAGCCTGAAGCTAGTCTTTTTAGTGAATTCATACATAGAGGTTTTTTTTTTCTTTTTTGCCCAGTCTAGGCCACGCTGGAAGGAGCGCTTCTTCCATGTGACCAACCGTGGTATGAGAGAAGGAAGAAAAAATAGTAAGCTTTGGTTATTCTTTCTTATCAATAGTTAGCGAAATGGTATTTCTGATAAAACTCTGCAATAAATTTGTGAAACTATTTTAGTGCTTTATGTGCACAGAGCGTGTGCCACAGAGAGGTACCCACAAGGACCAGAAGCTGAGTGATGCAAGTCCTTGTATCTTCATGCCATAGCAGAAGAGGGAGGTGGGGGGCATGGGGGGGGGAAGAGGGGAAAGGCTGCTTTAAAATGCACTTATGAGTGAGTAGAGAGACATGGAGGGTTGAACTAGTGGGGGCTGAGAGGACCTTTCCCAAACCACGTATTTACTTCAATCCTGGTTAATTAAGGTCCTGACAGCGCTTTTACCAACCTATACAACTTCACCGGTTTTAAAGACCTGAATAAGTCCCAGTCTGTTCCTGTGTGTTTCATCAAGTTCAGTTAGCGGCTGGCTTTGCAGGTAAGTTACAATGCTTAAGATCCTCCTCCCTTTGCCTTCTTTGACACCTAAGGAGGGTCTTTAAGGTGGGTTGGTGGGGCGAGCTGGTCGCAGAGAGCCCATGGCCCAAGGAGCCGTGTTGTGGTGATCCAGCCATCTCGTGCGGAAACCTTGCCAGAGCACGAGGATCCGGGAGGTTTGTGATCCAACTCCGTCCCAAGAGCCGCTCCTTGTCCTGACAGAGGGCGAGCCTCTCCTCTGTTTGTGCCCTCGTAGGGAACGGCATCCTTCGTGCCTCACCTACCTCTGAGTCATCTTCAGAGGCAGAGAGATGGCAGGGATAGGAGGGGACTTTCTCGCCGGTGCTCCTGGCCGCCCAGGCTGGCCTGGCACCCTCACCGCAGCTTCTCTCTAGCCTCGGGGCAGACCCCCGCCATCTGCAGTGGGACCTGTCGAGATTGCAGGGCTGCTGCCATCTTCCAGCTGCAAACCCGGCGGGGGCAGGCGGCAGGAGGGCTCCTGCCTCCTTTTCTGAAGTTGTGGGTGAGATTTACTTTTTTTTTTTTTTTAATTCTTTGGTGGTTGCTGCTTCCTCTTGCCCAAGATTTCTTAGCCAGCGCTCAGGGAGAACTTGCCTTAAACGGGAAGTGTAACCGAATCCATTGCAAATTAGCAGTTAAACTGACAGAAGGACGTTGGAGTTTTTAGTTGTTGCGTTTTAAAGTTGGCCAAGTCATGCTGTGGATATAAAAGGATTGTTCTTCACACTCCGGCATGCTGGGCGAGGAGGCTACTGCAGCGTGGCCGCACAACGTGGCTGAACGTGGCATAATCGGGTTTGAAATAAACTTGATGACTCTTCTCCTCCTCTATCTGAATTAATACTGAGGGTTTATGAGAACAGAGTGCAAAATGCATCATGTCTTCATTTTTCCAACAGCTGGCATATAGAGATGCTGTTGTTTAGGAGAAGGCCACTCACCAATCCATGCCCAGCCATGTGGAAAATGTTAGTGGTGCCGTATCTTGGATACAGTACCTCTATTTTCCAAAGAGATGAACGCTGTTAAGTGTATCTTTCTGTGGGAACTGAGCCTCCGTTTATGATTCTGGGATCTCTTTTTATTTTTTTTCTTTTCTTCTTTCCTGCTGGGTGCTGACTGAGGTATTTCTGGGGTAGGTGCCAGGGTTGTTCTCTCACTAATGATTCATGTGCCCTTCGCATGTTGCGCTGCAAAATGACATGTAACAGCGTGTACCCAGTATTTATGTTACATTGGTTTGGCTCTCCAAACATGTACTTTCGCTTTCATCTCGGAAGTTGTGCCATTCTGTAATAGATCTGTGGTGCTGCAGTTGGTAAAAGTTACTCAAAGATTAATTTCTGGAATATCTGGGGCCACGCGCGAGGTGCCCCGTGCTCTGTTGCGTCATGGTTTCTAAAGGTAGCACGTGCTGCTGGGGGACCTGCAGCGCTTTGCGAAGGGACCCCGGCGCCGGGCAGGGGGACACTGGGGTGCTTGGCTCTGGGTGGGATGGGCACGACCCGCTGCTCTCTGATGCTGCGCAGTAGCCCCTTTGCCATTGCTGCCCCCCAGCCCAGCAGAAAAAGGGGTGATGAACCGTACCACCACGAGAACTGTAGGCATCGGACTCTGCGTAAATGAAACCCCTCCTAAATACAGATAGTTATCTGTGCGAGTCAGCGATACGCACGCCGATGAGCAGCCAGGAGGGCGAAGGCAGGGGGAGGAGGTAGAGCCCCGGCCCCATGCGGAGGGGCTGGGGTTCAGCCCTGAGCCTGCTCAGGTCTGTGCTGCGGGATCCCCCCAACCGTAGCTCACCAGTACGCTCCTAACATAGTTGCGGCTTTTCCAGCGCAGATACAGCGTACAAGGGGAGACCACTGATTGAATTCCTGTAGACCACTAGAGAGCCATTAACTGGTAATGGCTTTCAAACTGTCCTGGGGTGGTAGTGGAGCGCGTGTCTCCTTCACCTTTGTGTATAACACTTTCGAGTTTATTACGTTTTTCTAAATGACTCAGTAGCGTGTGCTAGGCTTTGGGTGGCCCACTTGAAATGCTCTTAGAAGGGTTTGCTTTTCAGAAAGAGCTAAGTGTTATCCTTAGAAATTCAGGCTCTTCTACAGGGTAGTAACGTATCTTCAGTCCGTATGTTTAACATATGGCGTAGGCCGGTAAGTCCGTTGCCCTCTGTGATTGCAATTCTGCATTGCTGTAGAGGCTTTTGAAAATTACAGAATTGTAAACACAGTGTAGATACAAAGGTGAAGTACACCCTGTAGTCAGGATCTACAGGGTGTAGATCACCTAGGATCAGGACCTAAAGTGAGGAATAAATGTAGATTCTGGAAAACACCGTTCAACTTCTTTACTTTTTTTCCCCTGTTTCTATGTCCAGATCATCCAGCAATATGTAAAGTGCCCATGAGCTTTCAAAGTTCATACTGAGGAATCAGTTCTAACAATATAATCTAGAAAGAGCGGGCACTCTGGTACAAGTTTCTGTTCTAGAAAAAGTCATTTTTCCTAAGAGAAAGAAAAGAAAATACCTTCTGATCCACCCTTTGTCCACAGAATTTATGTCCTGACTGATGCAGACAGTAAAACCCCATGAAGATGTATATGTTGTTTAAGAAGTACTATTAAAAATTAATCCAATTTTCTATCCTTCTGGTGTAAATAAATGGCAAAAAAACCCAGCTTGAAACCAAAATGGCCACTTTCTGAGTTTTATGCAGAATAAAAGGCTGTTTATCCTTCCTGCTTTATTTTAAGCTGCGGTTTTACAATTCAAGAAACAAATTCTAATCAGCCACCGTATCAGACAAATGGGAGCTTTAGTGAGCGGTTCCTATCTTGGAAGGGAGCACTAAGATTCTCATTATAGAGCATGTCTGAATAATTAGTAAGACCACTCTGCACTTTTTTTTGGCAATAAGAAGAAACTTGCTTTTCAGGGCAGCGACAGGCTGACAGGAGCATCTAGCAGTTCGGTCATTAGCGTGTGCCTGCCATCAATGTCATGTTATGGTGTCAAATTAGTTAGTGCCCCCTCCGGACCCAAGCTGGACCTGCAAATTATCCTCCTACGTCCCAGGAAACAGTGTTGGCTAAACCTCAGATCAAGTGGGAACAAATGATTAACATGGCTCATAAATTAACTAGTTTACAGGCTTATAACTTTTTACAAGTAGATAATAAAGACAGAAGTTTTAGGTCTGCGTTATGCCTAGTTCAAAGCTGTGATGCTTTGGGGTTTTTCTCCCTTTGGTTATTTCTTGTAGATAGGTTTGCTTTTCTCCTACGGGGGAGGGGGGAAATTGTGTACAGCCGAGGAAATCATGTTTAGAAAATCTAGCGTCCTAAAGGAAGCAAATGTAAATCCACTGAAAACAATATAATTAAGTTTGTTATCTCATTGCCCGATAAGTCGCTGACAATAGTCTTTCTTCTTGTAGTGGCAGTTGTTCGTTAATGAGTTCACCAATTAAGTTTGAAAGATTACAGCCTTTGCCAAGAGGATTTATCTGTTAAAAGCATTATATTTTTTGTGATACATTCTTACCATATTGTAAGCTTCTTTGTTAAAGAGGTATAAGACTACCTCTTAAACACATTAAATCCTATTATAGGCCCAAAAATAATTTTACAATCTGTTTACACATTAGCATCTACAAAACTGTAACAAATCTGTCCAGAGATGTCTGTTTTGAGAATAGGATGCTAACAGATAGTGCACTCTCTTGAAGCTGGATTGCCCTTGTGAAACGAGTGCTTTTTTGCTGCAGAATAATTGTTTTATAATGATTTATGACTATGCAAATAATATTCTTTTTATATCTCCCCCTTTTTAAATCTCTCCTCAGCTGAGTTTTTCAACCAATGCAGAAATAGTACAGAATTTTTAGTGTTCTTTTACAGCTTTTGAATCTAAAAAGAGTGAGTTTTGTGCTTTCTATATATTAAAGTCTCATTCACCCACATGCAAGGTGCTGCTACCTTTCTTTTGTACCTTCAAGGGGGTGAGTAAGCCTGGATATCAGAGATCAAATCAGCATTTTGGAAAGGGCCTAGCATGCAAAAACATGCAAAATATATCTATTCATAAGAAAACGACTGAAAATGCCAGAGGTTATGCTCAGTTTATCTGTCAGCAAATTTAACTTAAAGTAGGTGGTAGTCAATTTAGTAAATACTTTACTAATATTGTAACTATAAAGAATCATGAATGCAGCCTCAGCATCCTGACCCATGCACGTTTTAATGACTTTGCTAGGGAAACACGCGCTGTATTGCAGATTAGCAATAACGTTTAAACTGCAAGTAATTTCTGCAAGAAGGTTTGCTTGTACACAGTCATATTGAAAAAAGGAGAGAAAATTGCGCTCTTTAGTTAATCCTGGGAAAGAAAACTTTTTTTGTTGTTTGTTATCTATCCAGTGCATTTGGGCAAATCCTGTTCTGAGTAACACTCGTGTAAATCTGTTAACTTTATCAGGGATAATACTGCAACATCAATTTTTCTGAAGTTTCAGTGTCTCTCTGCTGTGTCCTCCCCTTCGCCAGCCAGCGTGCTCATTTCAGTCTTTTATGTGCAACTGAAGAAAGGGGCAAGAGTGATTTCATACATCAGGGTTGCCTCAAAGTTCGTTAATCTGAATTCCCTGTTGCCACACGCCTGCAGACCCACTCCTAGCACAAAGCCCTCTCCCCCCAGCCTCGCCGATGCCCCGGCGGATGCCCCAGCCTCCAGCAGCAGCGGCAGTGCAGCAGAGCAGTACAGGCAGAGCAGCAGCACCTTTTTTTGTTTGTTTGTTTTTAAACTGGACATTTCTCTGCTATTTTGGCTTTCTCTGTGAAGTCGGGGCCCTAGGCAACACATTCCCCCTGGATGGTTTCCCAACCCCTCTTAGGAAACAGCGAGGCCGAGGCAAGGATATTTGCTAATACGATTAACCAAACGCATTCTTTGCATCCCTGGTTCAATCCTGCCTTAATGATTCTCATCACTTTCTTAAATACAAAGTGCCTGCCGTGAGCTGATAGCTCATAGCTGAACAGTTAATAAATGTAATATATCCCCAAAGCATTGCACCAGATGCCCAGCAGCTCTAAACCAGTAGGGTCACCCCAGATCTGGTAGTGGGGGCTCTGGTCCACATCACCTTGGAAAACTTAAACCTCTGAGGTTCCAGAAGCAGAGTTAAAGTTGGGACTTTGTATTTAACCAGCCACCTTATTGTGGTTTAGATATTACAGCACTGGAAATAAGACCACCCACTACCTCACACATGCTGTGTATGCTGCTGCCCTGCACGTGGCATTTAGAGAAATAATGAAATGATACACTGTGGGATAGTGCTACTCGGTGCCTGTTTAACAAGACAAAATTACACACCCAGTTGTGGAAAAAAAAAAAAGTGTGAATATACTATGAATTGCTTAATTGTTCAGAAAAACATACGAGGTTTTGTCATGGCTTTGGCCATGGTCAGAATCAAGCTTATATGGTACTTCTCAAAAAATATAGTGCTTTCTTTTCTCCCCCCCTTAGCGCAATTGCTACTTGTGAGAATCATTCCTGGATGTTTCTGTACGTTTTTGCTAACTGGAGGTTGATCTGGAGCGCAGTGGGATTTTGCCTGTTGCATCGGTGGCTGTTGTGTCCCGAGCAGCCCTCTTCACTCTGCAGTTTCTGAGGATGCTGCTGTAGTCCCTAATCAGATTTTCCCTTCAGTTCCCAAACCCCTTAACTACTGTCTTTGCTCCCTTCCTTACCTTCACCCAACCACATAATTGCTTTTATTACTTTAACACACTAGTCTGTGAAACTGCTCCATTTTCTCAGTTATTGGGCTATTTTCCTTGTTCTTTTGCGATAGAAATCCTTAGAGATTGTGCCTTTTGCACAATAGCAGATTTATACTTAAGGAGACTGGCAGTCTTTGGAGAATGGGAAGTCTCATGTCTTTATCCTCAGCTGATGATACTGAAGGGAGGATTTCTAGTACCAGTAGGCTTGGATGTAGGCATGTAAAAATGATGCCAAAAGCCTATTTGATCTAAATATATGTATTCACAAGTAGGGGGGAAAAAGTGCTGATTCTGATATTGAGCACTGCAGTCTGCTTTGTGTTCTAACCTAAGTGTAGCAAGCTGGCTTAAATCATCAAATATTTTTGAACTCTGCATGGAGGCGGATGTTGCCTTACAGAGTGAAGGGAAAGCTGACATGTACTGGCATGCTCAGAGCAGGCTTTATAGCACAGAATAAGGCTCGCACCGTATTTAAATCACAACAGGACAAACCACCCAACCTTGCCTACCCTTGGGAGCGGGAAACACCCCTGGCACTTCCTTTTGGGGTGGGAAAGCTCCCTTCCAGATACATCCCAGGTACTGATAAGGAACTTGGAAGCTTTAGTTAAAGTGAGTTAATCAGGTTTGTTTTCATTTTTATGGTACATGTTGATGTGTTTGCAGTGACACCCTCTATTTTTTTCTTTCCGTGCAGTTTAAAAAGAAAAACCAAGGAAACAATGTCCTGTTTGCAGTGAACAGGAGCTATAGGGTACAGCATGGAAAATGAGATAGAATGTCTATCTTGAGAAAAACATACAAATTTTGTGCTGTGATTTTTGATACTGAATGATCAGGTCCTGTTTTTAATAAAGCAAAATACATATATTGTACAAGAATAAGTGTTATATTTATAAACACTTGTCTGACTCTACGAGCTCTTGTTCACCTTACAAAAAACTCTGTTCGTGCTGCAATAAAAATACATACATTTAATTCTTAAGCACTGAGTTTGTGCATTTCACTCTTAATTCACAAAGTAAGTTTGGCTTAACAGAAACCTGCGGTTCCTTTCAAGGCAGCTGCATGAATTTACATAGAAAATACAGACTGGCATGGGGATAAACTCCTTAAGCCTGGAAAGGAGTCTGCTCAGGGTGCCTATGCAGGGATACCTCGTTCAGAGATGTTACAGTGTGAGCTTTCTGTATTTTTCTGTGCTGTCTTTTTTGTTTTTCTTGGACCAGTTTTAACTCTGCTTTTGGGAAGTTAAAGATGCAGCGAATGTGTCAGAAACGTCTCTGAGGGGAATGATGCTCTATCCAGCTTTGAGACTGCAGGCAGGCATGCCTCCTAGTTATGTAGTGGATAATGAATCCACTTGTTTGAAAATAGTATTTCTGTGTGAACATCCACAGGGAAGGGTTAAGGGAAATTCAGTAACGTTTCAGGTTTGACTTCCATGCTGGTGTGGGCTGGGGAGCCTGGTGCAGAAGGCTCTGTTTCTGCTGGTGTTGACGCGGCTCGTGCAGGTCAGGATTAGGGCTGGCTGGGACCCAGCTGCTATTTCAGGGGTAGGGTGAGGGAAAGGCGTGTTCTCGACTGAACCCTCTTCTCCCTGTGCTCTCCAGCTGGGTTTGGGCAGGGTGACAGCAAGGCTGCAGGTGGGCATGAAAAGGGTACTTTGTGCCAGGGGAAGCGGCGTGGTGTCCCCAGGCGGTGGGTGGGATCTGAGGTGGCCAAGAGGCCCCTGCCCAGCTCCTCTTGCTGACGGTTACGCATTTTCCAAAGGGCTGGTGGCAAACCTTTGGCTGCTGGCAAGCTGACGTGCTGCCTTTGCCACTAGCTCTGGTCTGACCACAGGCATGAAGAAAATGGAGGTCGGGGATGAGCCAACAGCTGGAGAAACCTTGGGTAATCCTTCTGTAACCAGGGGCAGGAGCGTGTGGCCCATGATTTGTGAATTCATCCGCTTTGAAAACATCCTGAATGTGACTGTGCCTATGTAAACGTGGGGATGTGCTTTCCAAGCCACTGAGTTAGCGTGACCTTTGATGGGCTCAACTGAATGAGTACCGAGATCACGAAGAAGCAAACCCTTTGCTAAATCAAATGTCTCAATTGAATAATCCTTCAGTGGGCATGTAGGTCTTGGACAGCCAGCAGCAAGGGAGCCTGTACCAAAAATTTTAGGCTAACTTACTTTGGGTTAACTGGTATGACAGAATGATGAATGCTGAGGTTTTGTGATGCAGCAGTTGCGTGAATGTTGAAATGTTAATTGTGTGGGCTCAGCTGCCTCGGGCTGGACTTGCTGTCCCTTGTATGCGGCTGCCCCAGCAGCTGCTGACCCAGGGATGGGAGCTTGGCAAAAGCAGCGTGGCTGTCGGGGAAGAGTTGAAGTATGTGCTCAAGGCTGCGTTGCCCCCTGGTAAAAATGGTTTCTAGCTTTCTTTTCTGTTCTTCGCATGCTGACGTGCCCCTGGGTAATCTGTCGTTGTTCTTGTACTAGTTTGTTGGCACCTCGCTCTGCATTCGCATGTGCCGTCTGAATGTGGAGGAGCAGGGTTACGTAGTCCCGTGCGTTTTGACCCAAGAGCCTTGACTTTGCAGATGAACACGCAGGGCCGTGCAGTGGTGCTGGGAGCGAGAGCTTACATTCCCCATCTCTGCAGTGGGGATAGTGTTTTGAACAGAGGTCGGGCCAGCTGCGTAAGAGGCATGTGCAATTTAATAAGTCAGCTATATGGGGTAGTGTTACATGCACTTTTCTGTGGGCTCCTGACTGTTCCCAGTTTTGAAAATCAAGTCCTGCGTAATCTGCCCAAAGAGATAAAGGATGGAAGCAGACCTCGGGCCTCCTGATTTCTCTGCATTTGCTTCAACCACAAGATCATGTTTCCCACCAATTTCACGCATATGAATGCATGGGCTTGAACACACAAAATTGTAGACACAAATTTAGATACTGTCTTGAGGCACCTCTGGTCCTTTTCTCTATTGTTTCCCACATTTGGGGCCTTAGGGGAGGTATGACGAGATCTGATTAGCAGTAAGACTGTTAATTGTAAGTCCTAAATTAGAGCATCAGTGCAGAAGCATCACTTTCTGATTTGGATTAAAAAGCCCTTCGTCTCAACAAAGCAGTCAGTGCAGATGATAGCAGAGTACACTGAAATATGTTAGATCAAAGTGATGCATTTCATGTGCGATGCCAAAATGGCTAATGAATTACTTTAGCCTAAGATTTATTACCCACGACTTATGCTTTTGCAACTTAGTACTCAAAGCTACGAATTCATGTGTAAACTCACCTGCTATTTTATCTTTCTGTTCCACCAAGAGGCTGCCTTTATGAGGTATCTAACCTTAAATTTAGTCCAGCCTGGTGTGGTCCTTCCTTGAATTCTGACCTTGGTGGAAGTTCATTCTCTGGGATGGAACTGGACTTGGGGGCTTCTGTCCAGGGAGCTCGTAGTTCCCTGGCTGTGTCCACTGCTGCCATCCCACATGTATTTGCAGAGGAGGGTAAAAGATAATGTCTCCCTCTCAGCTCCCCTCTCTTCTCCCCCTGCTCTGTCCTCCTTCAGCCGCTCTCCCACTTGGCTCCCTGCGTCAGGGACCTCTCCCAGAATACCTCTGGTTCATTTTTGCTTGTTGGAAGGTCTCTGTGTCCCCAGGATAATGGGGAGGGGTGAGGAGCATTGCACAGAGCTTGCTGAACAGCTTCTGGCTCTCTCTCCTGCGTCTGACAAGAGGCTTTGGGGGGCTGCAGGCCCATGATACGCACTAAGCTGTGGGCAGGATGGTTTTTACTGCTTTTGTTGCTCCTGTGACAAGGTTAGATTGTGCATGAACAAATCCAGGCTTCTGGAAAATGTTAAAGCTGTAGATTTAAGGGCAGGAGATGTTGAAAGAATCCACCTGATTTGTCATGAAACCGTGAGATATAGGAGGGCCATCTGAGAACTGAGTTATCGGGACTTCCTATGGTGTCCAAATTTCTTTGTGTCAGGGACTCACTAGCCAGTGTTATGGGTTTGTACGTAACACAGATTTCCACAGTTGTCTTTGGTGGCAAATTGTCACTCTAAAAATAGAGTAAGACGAGGCACCTAAGTCTACTGGGGTGGAAGTCTGATGCAGGTACATGAAGTGGCCTGGCTGTGTACAAAGACACAGGAACAACTATTTTTGCCTGTAGGGCTTGTTGGGCAGAAAATAACTCGGTCCTACCAAAGCTAGGACATCTGGTGCATGAAAGTGTGTAGTGTTTTGTAATGAATTGGAAATGGCATTACTGCAATATATATAATAACATGGAGATAGTGCAGTATGGTGTGAGGAACTTGTGTAGAATATATAAAATGTCATGGTTTTCATATACATTGTGGAAAAGAGAAAATAACTTCAAGTGTAAAGGATATGGAAATTCAGTGAATAAACATCAGTGCATTCGAGGATTTTTTCATGCAACAAGCTAGATTTATCTTTCACAGAAAAGAAATCTATAAACATCAATGACTGCAGTTACATGAGGAAGTCTGTGTGTGCAAGAAAAAAATCTACTTCTCAATAGATCTCCGTTTCCTTAAATTTAAACAATTTAAACAATTAAAATTTAAACAATTAAAAAAAAATTTAAACAATTGAACATTAGAAGATCTAAGATCTGATTCATTTCTCATTTGTATCAGTTTCATCCAGGACACCTCCTGAGATTTGAAAAGAGCTGTGCTGTTTAACACCTGAGTAAGCGAAAACCAGGTTCATTTTCCTGTTTGAGATCAACAACATTTCAACAGCTTGTTTCTTAACAGGCAAAATGAACTAGAACTATCGAAACACTGGGTTCACTTTGGGCAATAATTCACCAGGGCTGTGCAACTTGTAAACGCATTGAGAAATTGCCCTTCCAGACCTGACCGAGGCTGGGTTGGAAGTATGAAGGAAATCCAACATTTCTTGAAAAGCTAGGATTTCTTTTCTTTCTTTTTCAAGCAAAAAAGCTCTAGTGAAATGCAGGTGCAGCTCTAACTTACATCTAGGCAATGAATGACTCAACGAAAGAACAGTATCTCCTAGTTCAGAAGCAGATGTGATGCTCTTACCTTTCCCGTTGCATGGGCGAAGACTGGGAAGTCTGGAAGTGCAAGACCACCTTCATGGAATATCACATATTCCAGTATTTTTGTTAGCGCATGTGTTCACAAACCACGTCCACATGGTATAATACCCCAGAGACACATAGCAGAACATGATGCAGTTTACTTCTAAGTCAGGCCTCTGTTGTATGGCCTAAAAGCTTTGTAAGAATTCAGCAGCAATATCAGGAAAAACCAATATAAGTGGTCCATTAATGAATAGGTCCTTGAGTGTCAGGAAGCAGACGTTGTTGGAAACTTGGGTAATATTACTGTTGGGTTTTATTAATTAAATATAGCTATTAATATGACCTTGGGTTTAAACACAATGACCTCTTTTGTGAGTATGATTAGCAGATGTTTACCATAATTCTTGACTCTGTGAAAAATGCTTGTTGCACCCAATAAAAACAACCATATTTACTTTGCTAAATCAAATATTTGGAACTTGGGTCTTACTTTATATATCATGGCTCCAGTGTCTTAGACTTTCCAAGTTTAAGGTTGAGAGCCCTTGGAGTAACATATGTGGTAGATCTGTGAGTACAATGACCTATTGTATTAGCGAGTGCTTCCCCCCCCCCCCGCCCCCCAGCATTGTATCTCCTACAGTGAAACCAGTGTGCTCTACCAGCCTCTGGATTTTATTTTTACAGAAGTGCAGGGAGAATATTTTTGAATCCACAAGGCTTTCTATATTTTATCCGTTACTTGTGGGCAACTTCCTTTCCAGAAGAACTGCAGCAATGGAAGCAGGAAACACAATTCCAGTTCTTAAAATAAAGCTGGAAGTTATTTTCCTTTTCAATAGCATCTCACCTAATTTTAGACTCTAAAAAGTCTGCGTCCCGATAATTTTCCTTTACTCCTACCAAATCCAGAATTTACAAGCAATAAGTCTCATTAACAACCCAGATCATTCGCCCCCCAAATTGCCACCTGCCGCCCTCAAACTGCAGCAGGTATTTGCTGTAGGAGCATTGTTTCCTAGCTGCTGGGGTCAGTTTTAGTAGCGGGTCTGCTGCCGGCCTGCCTGCAGTGCCGAAAGGAAATAGCAAGGGAACAAAACTATGCTTTTCTTGGGAAACCACTCCCTTTGGAATGGAGAGATATGGCGTGCCACTTTTATTTTGTTCCCCCTCCAAAGTAAGCAACAACATTGCAAGCATCAGGGCCAGCGAGAAAAGAATATTATTTAAAAGGCGTCATCTATCTAGCCAGTGCGTTTCAGGAAAAGGAGTCTCCTGCTTCGTATTTTAAGGAGTGTAATAAAAATAGCAGTCGGCTTAAGAAAGGGGCTGATGGACCGGAGAAAGTGACAGCAGCAGCGCAGGGAAATAGTGCTCCATTTATCTGAGCAAGCTAGCACGTTGCTAACGCTCCTCTCGGCAGCAGGTAACTATCAACTCAGAGACAATTTGTATCCCTGGTGTGGCAGGTTACTTACATGGTAACAAGTCTCTCCGACGTTATTGCAGATCATCATTAACTAGCTACTGCTGTTTGTTTGCCGTTACCTGCTAGATGATGTTCGTGAGTCATGTTGTAGCATTTATATTTCGTGCCCAGTTTAGGGACCTACTTACTGCTTCTGAAAAGACACTCAGGCTGGGATCGCTCCCCTTGCTTCATGTTACGTGGGGAAGAAAGTAAGGAAAAACAATTACTGGTTGCAGCTTCGCTCTTGCTTTTTAACATAAGCAAAAGGAAGGCTGCGGTGGATAAGTTTTAACAGGCTGTGATGAGTAGCACCAGTGGGCATATGCAAAAGAAAGGGACAGAAGTAATAAGGAAGAAGGATGGGCTGCTCTTCTCGATCCTCAGATCTGATGTTGGCAGGGCTGTGGGTGTGTAAGGATCCAGATAAGGATTAACGGCTCTAGGTGGGATATCCTGCTTTCTGAAGATCTTTAATCAGTTGGGCTGGCGTCCTATAAGCACGTTTCTTACTTGATAATCTCTCTCGGCGTGTTTCGGTTTCCTTTTCCTTTGTTCAGTAATATTTGTAATTACTGTCCGTTTATTAAAACGTGAGATCCTTTTTGGCTCGCAACCTGAAGGCTCTTTTTTATTTTCACACTTTTTTGAAGTTCTATTTGGCTATTTTTTTTCCTCTAGCTTTTGTTTTCTTTCAGTAGTGTATTTCAGCCCTGTACTGAAAATACGGGGTCACATCATCACTTTACAAGTCTTAGGAAGCCAATTGCAAAATCTCCATCGAAGCCAGTGCATCTCTTGATTTGTAGTTGACAGTATGCCCCATTATATCTATCCTAAATAGTTACAGGTTAGGTCACTCGGGAGGAAAGGCTATAATTTTGTATGAAAGCGGTTTGGTGAAACTATGATATCAGCACAACTATTACAAGGCATGAAGTGCTTTGTCTTCTCCCTTATAAAATGTGTAATTTCTAGCCATTATCAGTAGTATTACAAGAGTTCTTGCAGTAAACTTGTCTTTTGATAGGCAGAAACTTGTCTTTGCTAGGAATGAATACAGTGAAGTGTAACTTCTCTTTTAAAGGAGAATAAATAACATGAATGAGGTTTACTAGAACACAATAAAGCTGTTTCCAGGAAAGCTGCTGCGGAGGCAGGTAGGACATGCTGAAGATTTATACTTGGGGTGAACATGTGCAAGTACCATAATGATGTTGTAAAGAACATTGGAGTAAAATATTTGATCAACAGATAAGTCTAAAGAAGATACATGGTTTGGTTTTCTTACTAGCGTTCAGATTACAGTAAGACAGTTAAACAAAGGTTCCTTTAAACCAAGGTACCAACAAATCACCGTGGCTGGGCAGAGGTCAGATCTAGCATGGGTTGCCTCTTCCTAGACAGAGCAAATTTTGACTGCCCACCGATCCACCGGATTATTCAGCCTGTGGATTTGGGGATGAGTACCAGGAGAAGGGACAAGCTGGGAAATGAAAGGTTGGTCTCAACAGCATTGTACAACTCACTGTGCAGCTGCTGCCATGAGAAGGGTTTTATAACCCAAGCATGGCTTATCCTGGCTAGGTGTGCAATTGTTTTGAGTTAATTCAATCAAGATTCAGGAGATTATAGTGGAATAAAGCAAAAAGAGGAAAAAGATCAATAAAAAGGGCGGAGTAGCTGCTGTGATTAAGAAAAAAGATTACTGTTGATTTATTGATTTGGTCTTCAGCTTCCCATCACAATCAGGATTTTTTTTTTTTTGGTTAATGTTATTAATATTTATACTTTAGTACCATGTGCCAATTAGAGTAGAATGTAATTAAGTCTCCAGGCCTGAAAATATTAAGCCCCACGTAGCACAAAGCCTTTGCTGGAAAGAGAAACTTAAGTCTGAAAATCTGGTGCAGAGCAGAAGCAGTTTTTGTGGTTGCCCTTCCTGGGAACGTCAGAGAAAGATGGTTGCAGAAGCCTGTTGCTAAGCTTTTGAGTTTTGAGGGAAGTCACTCTGGCAAAGCCAAACTTCTGCATCTAGTGAGAAATGTTCGTTGAGCTCACGTTGTAGCTCTTCTTTTTGCTGTAGAAAACTCGAGTTTTGGGGATCTTTGGTCTTCAGGCAGTGTTTTGTGGTGCTGGTGTCTGTTTGCTGGGTCTGGGCTCTAAGTTAGCCCCATGCCTTGGGGTAGGGTCTTACTCTGGAATGAGAAGCATGGATTATAGGAGCTCTCAAGGTCTCCCCTTCATCATGAGCTGGGAACGGGATACTTGAAGACTTTTTTTTTTTTTTCTGCGTAGAGGGAAACATGAGAACTCATTGTGAAGCGGCAGAACTGAGTCACCGAGGGTTTAGTCAAAGAAGAAACACATCTCATCAGTACAAACCAGAATAAAAAACGTGCTTTCTTCATTACTCATTATACCACAACGAGAATCAGAGTCACTCAAAAATTGTTGTAACAGCTATATGTTGCTTAGATAAAATAGTCTGGAAAGGATAGATTTTGTGGGAATCGCTTCTGATTTATGCAATGCAAGATGCGAAGCCAACTTGCTGTGATTTTTTTCCAGTTCTGTGCAATTATGTTAGATTTAATCAAAGAACTTTGAATTACTTATACCATTCCATAGCGCTTGCATGGTACCTCTGGGTGTCACCGAATGAGTTGTGGCCATTTAAGTGTACTTAAATTGCTTGTTGTGCAAACAACACAGTGGGAAAATTAATTCTAAAATTCCTTGTATATCTGGATGCTTAATTTTTAGAGCTGCACTATGTTCTGAATTGTTTTTCCGTATTTTAAGCATAAATCCTATTTTTTAAGGCAAACAGTAAGCAATTCTATTTTGCTTTTATAGTGTAGAAAGATTTACTGTACATTTTACTGGGGGTGTGGGGCTGAGTTTAACCTATTGTGTCAAACCCAGTCCTTCAACTTCCTTTCCTCTTCCCATATGGGTAGCCAATGTGGTTGAGATTTGGTCTTGAAATCAGTGTGGTATAACACATCACAGCACATATTACCCTCCTTCAAAAAACGGGCTGTGCCACCGTGCCCGCCAGCCTGTGGGACCGCGCCACGTCACCCTTAAGGTCCACAAGTGGCAGAGCCTCCCAGCCTCGGCTGGTTGGGATCGTGGGGACAAGTCGATGCGCACGTTGGCTGCCGGCTCTTGGAAGCACCTGAAGCTTTGACGTCAGGCACACGTATATAGTTTGGTAACCGGGTCTTCATGAACCCCCGCCTTGCAGGCCTCTGCAACGAGCTTTTTTGCCTGCGGAGCTGCACCAAGTGTGTCTTTTCTGTTCGGTCACTCACAAGCTGCACTTCAGTGTTATTAGAGGGAGGGATTTAATAGTTTCTCCTATTTAAGAAGGTTTAATAGGTTCCTGTAATATTTCACATCTGAAGTACAGGAAAAGCACAAAATGGCTCCTGAGGAAAATGGAGCCAGCTCAAAGGGAGAAGCCCTTCTCTGTACCATGAGAAACAAGCCTTTCCAAAGCAAAAAGAGGAGGACAGAAAAGCCTTGTCAGCTCTCTGTGCCTACCTGAACTTTATTTTTTCTTTCTCTCTTTTTTTTTTTTTTTTTTTTTTTGCATATAACAACTACCTCGCAGCAGTTGGAGTTGTGTATGAATTTTCTTGGTGCGAACCCGTGGGTAGGGCAACAAATATAACATGAACAGATCTTGGCCAGTTCTTTCTGCGAAAGGCAAAACCGTGTTGCATGCGTTGGTTTGTGCCGGGGCCGGTACTGGCAAGCCCTCCGCCGTTGCGTGGGTGCAGTGGCCAAAGCGCTCTTAGGCTGAGCATCGGGGGGAGTTTGGGAAGCTTTGCAGCCCCTGAGTAGTCAAATAATAGAAAGAATTTTTGTATTATTTATCAGAAAGACCTTAACTTTGTGCGCCATCAACTCAAGATATTTGAACTTAAAATTTAGTTAATCTTGCAATGGTTGTGAAAGAAGTGTACTTTATTTAGTAAATCTGTGTCTCAGAAAAGACAATAGTTGATATTTAATTATACAAAATAAATACCTATGTCAAAATGAGCTTCACCCCCTCCCCCAGAAAAAGCAACAGAACCTATAAAATTTATTATTTTTGTTAATCTTTGCCTGCTCTCCTGCAGTTGCTGGAAAAGTGGCTTTGCATTTGCAGAGCTTGGTGCACAAATAAAGGTGTAAATAAAAGGGTTTGACGCAAGCGTCGCGAGGGACGCGCAACACGTCAGTGGAAAACTGGTCAAATCGGCAAACAAAGCGATGTGCCGCCTTGAGTATCCCAGGCAAACCTAGGAGGGATGGAAAGCAGTGCTGATTTTTCTTTTTTTAGTGTGAATGTTTTTAAAACATTGCTGACTGTTAGTGTCAACAAAGCAGTACAGAGGAAGAAAAGCAGAAATAAATGCGTGACTGGAAAGGTGCATCAGAATACAGTAATTATATAAGCTTTATTTTTGTTGCCTTTGATGCCAGCGTAAGTATGTGAAAACTAATGCACTGCAGAGGACAGGTTTGTGGTTGAAATACACTTGATAGATTTTGACAAATTAAACAGTTGTAAAGATGTTTGGAAGTTTTCCAGATCTTTACTGTTATTTATGTCACCGAACTAAAAAATCAGTGGTTAATTTGCAGTTCTTATAATTTTTATGATACTTATGTTGTTGTAAATTTAGCAGCGTGCGGCATCAACTCAGCGGGATACATTTTATGTTGTCAGCTACCTTTTGACATCATAATAGATTTCAGTTGCCAAAGCTTCGGGGAGAGAGAGAGAGAATGAAATGTAAGAGCGTGCTGCACGAGCGCTTGGATCAAGCCCAGGTGGGAGAGGAGGAGCCAGTCTGCGGGGCGGCCGCTGAAGCCGGGCTTGGTCCTTGGGGGATGGCGGGGATGCTCCAGAGTCCTCATGCACATGGCGTGATACAGGTGTTTTGAGTGGTAAGAATGGTGAGGATGGATAAGATGCTGATAGGATTGGGCCCTGAGGTATCGTTGGCTGGCCTTTGAAGTCTGGGAGGCTGCTTGTGGCTGATAACGGTGGCAGTGCTGAGCTCCTCAGGTCTCGTCCCACCACGTGGACCTTCTCCTGACCCTGCGTCCCACCAGCACCGGGCGCAGGCTGTGGCTAAAGGGCGGCAGGTTGAGGTTTGGTCTTCCAGCAGTTGTTAAGCTTTGTGTCTGTCTCAGTGGGTAACCTGGTTTTGGGGACTATCCACCCCCAAATTATTTCTGCTAGTGACTTTCTGCACATGCAGTGGTCCACAGTATGTTTCCTGGGTAAATACAAGATAGAGAGAGGCCAAGTAAATCTCCAGCGTGCTGCGGTCAGACACAGGAGCAGCTTTTGTCCTGAGGGACGGCTTTGATCAAAAAGAGAAGGCCCAAACAGGAGTTTTAGGCTGCTTCTGATACCTAAATTCATACATTTTGCAAGCTTTTTTTTGTATAGACTTTTTGCAATATTTTTCTTTTTATAGAGGCTCTATTTATAGAGACTTTTCTTCTATTGTCTCCTATCCTGGAAGAGGGAGAGGCATCTTAACTTTAGGCAGCTTAAAGAAGAGATGTAGTTTCCCTCTTGGGAGGCTTATTTTAGTGGGTTAGAAATGATGTTCTTAATCTGAGGAGTGAGATCTGCCTCGGGAGCATGTGACACATGAAATGGACTTTTTATAAAGCGTAGCCGTGCCCTTCCCATCTTCCACTTCTTAGAACATTTGCCCTTTGCCTCCTAAGCCTGGAAATGGAAGAATTTATGAACGGTTGTTTCCTCAGTGTTTGTGGCATTAGCCATGTTTCATCAAGGGCATTTCACGTGCTCTTTCCACTCTAATGGGATTGTCCATTGAGTTCAGCTCCGGCACATTGGGGATCCATTTGCACAGATAGCTGATTAAGCTGAACCTTCCTCATCCGTAGGTAATCCCAAAATACGCAAATTGTTAGCGTGAGATTGGTTTTCTAACATTTTGGGGTTTATAATTAAGCGCTTTGTAGTTGTCCTCCCCCTCTACCTCCCTCCTCATCGGAGTCTTCAGCCGTGCTGACTGCAGCTCTCCCAGTCCTTTTCTACTTCTTGATCATCTTTTTTTGCTTTTTTTTTCTTTTTTCTTTTTTTCCCCCGGAGGTAGTTTCATGTCTGACTCTTTCTCTGGGTACTGCTTCAAAGCTGCATGACTCGGAGTAGATTTTGGGCACAAAGGAAATCCATGAAAAGAGCATTGCGCTTCTGCTTGGTTTTTGCTGGGTCTTGCTCACCAGGATCGCAGTGGCCAACGCTGGAGTGAGCGTGGACGTAGCGTTTGGGAAAAGGCACACGTTTACTCTTGACTTGTTCTTACAAACCCCATCTTTTGGCAAAGGAGAGATTGGAGACGGGACAACTGAGGGGGCTCCTTTTGCAAATAAGGTGATGAGGTGTGGTGTGAGCACCAGGGAGCTGGGCAGGAGCACGGGGTTTGCTCGGGCGGCCCCGCGCAGATGCCTGCCCGCGTTCCTTCGGTGCTCTTCAGGTGGAAGATGCTGCTTTTGTGTGTTGGAAGAACAGGAACAAATTTCCATTTTGCTTCTTAGCAGCAGACTAGTATGTTAGTCTGTGTTCCCTGGCTAGACTTATTCTGGCTAATGTTTGCCAGATTCTTCTATTACATATTAAAATAAGATCTTATGAGTGGGTTTTATTTTTTGTGCATGTTTCAAAAAACTAGGCCAGCCCTAACAAGCACATTTTTGTGTTTTTGTTTTTGCATTTTGTCATTTTACATATTGAAAAATGGAATGCAAAAAAAAAAAAAAAGTGCCTGTTAACATAAAAAAGAAATAAAGCTTTGCATTATTCTGCATAAGTGTTAAAATCTGACTGATAGTTTGTATACACAGACTTCGGGGGTTTTTTATGGTGTTTCCTTTCCCCACCCAAAGATTACAGATGCTACGATAAAAATTGATGCCCTTTTAGTAAATGCTTTTCTTTTCTGAACTTGGCCTAAAGAGGGTCATGTAGTGCTTTTTTTACTAATAGATGTGGTGAGATTTAGGTACAAATAATAGGCAGACATTAATTTGTCTGGGAGGAACTTCTAAAAGAAAATGCAGAGCATTTCTCCCTCCTTAAATCCAGCTATTTCAATATCATAAAGTTTTTATTTTAACCATCAGGAGAGCAGCCCTGTTTGAAGAATTCAGCTTTAAAAAATGTCTTTGTAAATTGAGATTTTAGGACTACCTATTTGGAGGACGTTCCGTATGATAAATGACCCTTATAAGACAAAAAAAAAGTAATTTTGCATGTCTGCTTCCTTGGATGTGTGATAATAATAAATGAACATTTTATATATCATTATATATATATCATGGCAGAACAAAAATCAGAAGATATATTATTCATTATTCCTGTTACTTTATATTTAAAAGGCAAAGGTTTTTGCTTCTTTGCCAAAACAACGGCTACAGAATATATTTGTAATAATCCCCACAAATACGAAGGGTGGAGAGATCTTCCAGGTCGTTAGCACTGCAGAAAACAGAGATGCCTCTAATTGTAATCATTTGAACATTAATACATTAATGCTGAGATTTAAGTACTGTTACTATTAAAAATTAAACTGGAGGGGCAGTGTGCAGATCATATGCTTTAGTGTAAGTTGTCAGGTGCAGTGTTTGCATATTTAGCCTGCCATTCCAATGCTAAGATGGATGTTTGAGACCAGATTTGGCTTTGAGGAACACCTTTTTTACACACACACGGTTTCATTTCTGGCAGTAGCATTTCTTTCCAGGATGCATTTGCACCACTGGAGCAAAAGTTGCACTGATTAAAATCAGAGGTGGCTGAGGAGTAACTTGTTTGCTGTCCTGAAGTCCTCTTGTTCTTCTCCCTGTCCTCCCCCCCGCCGTGTCCGCAGCTATTTTGCAATATGCAACCCCCTCGGAGCACTGCCTGCGGAACTGGAGTAGCTCTGGCGTGTAGATTTCCCAGTGGGAGAACTTGTGTGGATGGTAATTTTAATGAGACCTGATTTAAGCAGTAGAATAGATCCATAAAACTAATACAAGCAGACTTTCAAGAGCTCCACTATTTGTCAGGGCAGTGAATTTTAGAGGTGCATCCATTGGCTCGGTAAAGAATATTATAATCTTGAAAACCTAACCTGTATTAATTCAGATTGTTTCTATGCAAAGTACTACAGAGAACTTCTCGAATCCAGGGCAGGCCAAATATAGACTTATTTATTTCTGAGGCTCAACTTTCATCCAAAAATCATGCTGGAACCAGAGGACCTGAAAGCTGTGCTCTATATGAATGAATGCAAAGTCTGTACGAGTGCACACAGCTGTGCCTCTAAGCTGTGACAAACCCTTAGCTTTGCTTTTTTCCCCTACATTTAAGGTCACTGCTTGGTTCATATGTATTTCAACCTCTCCTGTGTTGTCACACCTTAGTTATATATGGCAGCACCACAGTTTTCTTTTGTCCTGGGGATACCGGCATTACATCCATCCCAGAACCTGAATCCCACTTTGTGTAATACACTTGGTCTGTGGCTTTTATTTTTCATCCTGGTCATCAGGAGCATCCCTTGCAGTTGTTGGAAATTGTGTAGTTCTGCTTGGCCTTTTTAATCCGTTTTCTTTCCCTCGGTCTCCTCCCCAGGCCCTTCCCTCCGTCCTGTTTCATTCCCCCCCACCTAGGTTTTTTTCCCACCACGGCTATGTCAAATGGCAGCGAGAAAGAGAGCAGGTGGGGGAAACTCAGGGCAGGAGCTCGAGGCGGGAATGGGAAGAGCTGGAGCATGTCGACAGAGGCTGCGGAGGCCCAGAAAGCGGCAGAGAACAAGGGGGAAAGAGGGCGGCAGAGCATCATGGTGGGGGGAAAGGAGGAACAGCTTGGAGGGAGGAGGGATGGAGGCAGAGGGCGAGGAGAGGGAGGCCAGGGGTTCAGCGTGCAGGCTGAGCGGAGGGATGCTCTGTGCTGCGGGAGGGGGACCCCGGCTCTCCCACCCCCTTCCCGGGCTCGGGCGAGCCACCGACTGCTCGAGTGCAGGCAGCAGGGAGAGGTGGCTTCTGCCAGAGCCAGCGGTAGTGACGATGTGCATTTAAATGGGGAAAAAGTTTATTTGCTTTTTCTCGTAGGATATGCTAAGTGATTTTGCAGTTTGAGTGGAGTGGCATTATTGCACTTAGCTCTGCATTTATTAAATAAATTTGTTCTCCAACTCAAGTGTTAAGTGTGTATTATGAAACCTCAGAGCCAATCTTAGTGACTGCAGTGTGCAAATATTTTTAAAATTATGTAATTAAACAGGGCTTGGGCTGCAATGTCCACTGAAGTGATTTATTAATTGAATGGTTTGATTAAATTTAATGTTATTTCAGTTTATACAGAAAAGGTTGGTATCTGTTTCACAGATAGGGACATCTTGTGGGGCTGTCAGTGACGGTTCAGAGGTCCTTAGGAGGAATCTTTAGCACCCAATTAAATATTAACCAAGAAGATGTGACTCGTTCTTTCTCTGTCCCTGAAACTGTGTTTTGACATCTAAGGCTGGGGATAAAAATTTGCTTGGCAGAATCACTTGCAATGCACTCTATTTATCACTAGATGATTTCTAAATTAATCACGCTAAAAATCTTTCCATTGTAATTGTGCTGGGGCTCAGTGCTGTATGATGTGTGTAAATAAAAAAATGCCCTTTTAATTTCACGTGAACTGTATCCAGCTGCCGTTGCAGCCGAACTCTATCTGTTTCGGTAGAATGTCATTTTAAAGGTATTGTGGTTACTGAGCGGCAGCTGTGATTGAAAAGTATGTAAACTAATCTTTAGTTGCTCGTGTCATTTTTATATTCTTATGTCAGAACACAAGAAGGCTGCTTTAAATTTGACTTTCACTGTGTATTAATTTTCAAGTCTAATTTTTCTTGGGTTAAAGCATATACGGCATTCTCTGCCACACATTACCATTCAGTGCCAAAGTAAATGGCTACTTGTGAAAAAGAACAAAATTAGTTCCTGCTTGATTACTGTAAAATACATATTTATTTTCGTAGGGAGAGTTTTTATTACCAGTGCATAAAGTACAATTATCCTGCGTGGTATCGGTGACTTAGAAGACGAAGTAATCAAGTACCATATATTTATTACTGTGACAAGCAATAAGTTTTAGGGCTGCGCATTGCTTTCCTAGAAGGAAAGCGCTGCTTCCAAGAAGGAAGGTGCAAGGCATTTTGTTTTGGGGTTTTTCTTCTTTGTTTTTTATTTTTTACTTTTTCTAGGCTTGCACGATGTGTTGTTCCGGCTCTTTTAAATGCAGACCATTTAAAATTAAATCCTTAGTTAATATGCCTGCATAAGAACTTCTTTGTCTCTTGATGCCCAACCATTGAAAATTAAATGTGGTTGCGGATAAGTATTTATTCATACCATACCTCACACCTGATCTTGTGTCAGTATGACATCATCTTTGCCACAAAGATTTCTAGTGGTTTAAAAATGTTCCGTTGTGAAATAAGTGGGAGAGGTAGAAAAGGGGCAAGGAAGGCAACAAAAATAAACTACTAGTGGGATTTGATGTTTTGCCAATTAAAAAAAAAAAAAAATCCTATTCCGAGGTCCACATGCTGCCTTTGATCCGTACACAGGACTTCCATTTGTGCCGGTGGCTGTTCAGCCTGCGGAGGGAAGGCTGTATATGACTTAATTTGTATGTTGTGGGAAGTACATTTTCCTAGCATGTGGTCTAGCTTACTTGAAGAATCTGAAATGCGTTATAAATGTAAATGCTGTGTTTAAGTAAAACTTCATTATGTTTTGGTGGTTTCCAAAAATGCACAGGATTTGACCTTAAAGTGTTATTTCAAGGTGTTATGATGTATGAGCTAGACTTTGTAGTCTTCTAAATTAAATCTTTGAACATGTTATTATTGTATTTTGGCATCGGCAAGATGTAGTTCTCAGCTATTTTCTGTCACAGCCTTCATTTTTCTAACAAGAGTAACGAGACGGGGCCAGATTCTTCTGTAAGAGGCGTGCGCGGGATGGGGATTACCCTGCAGTACCCGCGGTGTAACGGGGGACGGGTCTGCCGTTCGCGTCCAAGCCCAGGGTCGCGACTCCTCGCCAGCGCGATGGAGCCAGCGCTCCGGCAGAACCGTGGGCGCAGCCACCACCCGCCACCACTCCCCTTGACCATCGCAGAGCCCTGCATAGGATGTGGTGAAGGGTTTAGCATTTGGATCCAGATCTGGTTCATATATAAAAGGGGTTGTGTTTCTGTTTGGAAAATATGAGCCCCTTTTACGTAGCCCAGGTGTGGATTAGCGCTCTAAACCATTTGCCCATTCCTGTGTTTGTGGGAGACTGTTTTCAATTCTTACAAAGAGGCCGTACAAGTCAAGCCATAGAAACAACAGAAGCAATCCAGAAATGGATTTAAAAAAAAAATAATAAAAAAAAAATTAACAAAGTGTTTGTGATCTCAGGTTGATAGTCTGGATGTAGGAGCAGACATAACCACTATACATATGTTTTATTTCCAAAGAAAATAGTTGCAAAACATTTCCACCTATGCCATGAGCGCTCAGGGCTTGTATTTCTCCTTCCCTGTGTAACAACCATATGTTCGTGCTACGGGAGGGCAAGAAGCACTGCTGGCCGTGGGGCACCATCCACGCCACGGCGTGCACCCCCCCGGGCAGCTCCCAGGCACGGGGAGCGCGCAGCCAGCCAGACACGGCCACGGGGAAAGGCGGGGAGAGGCAGGGTTTGGGCCGGGGTATGTTGTTGCAGAAGAGTCGATTAAGAATAAGAGCTCTGAGTCAGCACCTGGGGCCGTGGCCGTCAGTCGCCGAAGCGCCGGAGAGAGACCGTCTTTGAAGTGTTGTTTTTGGTACCGGTTTCACGTCGCGCTCACAGTATGAATCACGATGGTTACGCGGGTGATTTTCCCTCCAGAACAAAGCCAACCCCAAACAATCGTGGGGCCGTCCTTTTGGTCACTTCGCATGGCTGTCTGGCTGTCTGTCCGTCCCGAGGTGGTCTCCCACCATGGCTTGGGGTGGGAAGGGAGAGAGCGGTCGTGCAGCCAACGCATGTTGGAGGCTCAGCCTCCATCCCCATCCAGGAGCTCCCCGTTCTCCTTATCCTTCACAAGCAGGCTGGCTCCCGGATGGGGGGTACCCTGAAATAATTGGTGCAAATATTCAAAATCCTAGATGGAAAAGACGTGTAGGATATCCCACTTCCCCTCCGTAATTCCCTCCCTGCATCCCAAATAGGGCAGCGCTTAGAAATGCGTCCAACCTCGAGTTCAAAATGGATCGCTTACCCGTGTTTCTTGAACAGCTAATTTTGCTGGCACATTATTATTCACCCGCTGCTATTTTCACACTGTGACACAAAACTAGAGAGAAGAAGAGACTGAAATTTTGACCGGTACGTTATCCTGATACCTGAGACGCCGTGTCGATATGAGAGTATCTTTACCACAAGGACTTTCTTGGTGGTTTTAGAGATCCCAGTGTGAATAAGTAGAAGAAGCAGAACTAATAGCTCAAGAAGCAAAAATTTTTTTTTCCTTAAAGAAATTGATTAACGTGCAAATGTGTACTGTATGCATATTAAATATCATTTCAAAATGTGATGGGCAGGAAGCATAAGTGATGCCATTTGGTTTTGTGGCATCAGTGTGGGTTGATTAAGGGGGTGGGGATAAATTTTGGGGATTATTGATATAGCATGAGTAGAGCCAGATGGTTGTATTACACATCTTTTGTGTTCTTGTTTGCTTCTTAAAGCAGTTGCAGAATTTTGCCCTGGGCAAAATTTACTCTTTGCTGGTATGTTCCCCTGTGAATTTACTTTTGACAAAGTACTTCTCAAAGAGGGGAAACGCTGTGCTTTTTGCCCGCAAACTCATCTCTTCCCTTTGCGTTTGTGAAGCCAACAGCCCTCTATTTATGAAATATTTTGTAACTTGTGAAATAAATTAGCAGTAAGTGCAAGTTCGGTGCGTGTGTGTTGTATATTGCTACCCCTCGGTATGTGATATTGATTTACAGAGCGTGTCGTTTTTTTAAATTTTCCTTGCAGTGTTTTGGAGAAAAAACTGTGGAAATGGCAACCAGTTAGTTTTAATGCGCTACTTATGTAGTATTCTTCCATTAAAGAAATGTTGTCTTAAAGATTAATGAGCTAATTTTTCCACTACTTTTTTTTTTTTTTTTTTAAGTTTTGAGATTGTGGTATACCTGATTCATGTGACCAAAAACACGTACTTTGTGGTATTCAGGTTGAGTGGGAGAAGGTTGTGCTAGGTAGGTGGTTCTTCACTTGGTGTTTGTGACACTTGTTGGAACTGCTTATCACCGGAACCACCAAAATTTACATGCATTTGTTATTTCCCTTTGAAAGCAATTTTTTATTTCCCATAAAAAGATGAGTTTTTGTAAAGGCTCTGTAAGAAACAATTTATGTCTTATTTGTGCCTCACACCAGTTTTCATGGGTGTAACTCCATTGACTCAGCTGAGGTTACTCCTAATTTACATTGCTGTAGGCTCCTGGATGACGAGGTCCCTCTACATCTAGCAATTATAGTGGAAACAGTCGTGCTTGTAAATATGTTTTGTTCTCTGCCTTTGTCCCCGTGTGAAATGGCGTGCTTGCAGAGGGCGAGGGGGCTCGCCTCGCTCGCGGCGGCAGGAGTTTTTCTGGGGACCCGTTCGTGCAGCCGCTGACTCGGCAGCCCCACCCACGCCTGCATCCCTCTCCAGGCAAAGCCGACCCCTGTATTTTGCCCAGGCTGCGAGCAGCAGCTTCAGGCCCTTTTTTTGGAACTGGTACTTGATGCAAAAACGGGGAGCGGGCAGCTCTGACCCTTCTGGAATCTCTAGTTTAGTTGCAAGTCTGAGACCGAAGCAACTCCTCATAATGATGCCATTGTGCTCATCCTATCTGATCAGTTCTTGAAATGTTTGAGTAAGTCTATCCTACAACATTATAAGAAGATAATCAGCTGCCTTAGAAGGTCCCCATCTGGAGTATAGAGTTCTTTTACTGAAAGATGTTTTGCCTTTCCGAGATAGCTCTCGCATTTCATCATCTGTTGTGCAGAGATGAAGTGCATATGAAAAGTCAGTGACTCTGAATCCATCTGTTGTTATTATTTTCCACTGATAATTGGCTTGAACAATGAAATGTCTGTGTCTGTAGCCTTTGAAACTGTACACCCTGTTTATTTTCTGGAGGTCTTGCTCTACTCTCACCACCACCCCCACCCCCACCCCTTTTTTCCTTTTTGTTTGTTTTGTTTGGGGTTTTTTTTTTTTTTTGCTTCATTTTTTCTCTCAAGCTCATAACTAGTGGAGCTTGCATGAAGATGACATCTTTGACTCTGTGCATCAGTATGTGTCACTCGGCATCTAAAGCTTGCCTGCCAATTTTAGTCAGGGTCCTATGTCGGTTCTGTGTGAGTATAGAGCAGGCTTACAGCGGGAAGGCTGGCAGATCCAGAGTTCGTAGATATCTTACCTGAAATGCCATATTTATTTCACTTTCTCTATTAAAATATTAATTTAGAGACCAGCATCTAATACCTATGGAATTAGATACTACCTGTAATTGTATAATACATTCAGTTGCATCCACTTTTGCACGATGCAGGGTATTAATATTGGATTCCACTAACAGCCGTTCCATTAGCTTGCTCAACCAGTATGAGATATATATGAGCAGGGAGGCATAACTACCAGCCAGAACTGCCAAAACAGTCATTAGAAGCTCCATTGGGATGGACAAAGGCTTTTACACAGTGATATACTGATTAAATTTTGCTCTATGGTTTATTTGCATCAAGGTTAGATCACCATGGTCTACGTGAACAGTACTATGTGACACCTTATTTTGGGAGGTTATTTCAGTGCAAAAAAAATAAATAGTGAATGATACAGGGGCTCTAAAATTTCTTGCAGGATTCTTTAGTGGAGGATTTTTATCCTGTTAGGCTGGACTAGCTCACGTTAGTCGTTTTACTGTGCTTTTAACGTGGTGAGTTTATCCACAGAAAAGTAAAAACTCCCTCCATACTGTGAGTGCTCAGTGGAACGGAACGCGCTTGATCTGCGTAAAAACCTGTGAATTATATCCAGTATCCTTTGAAATAATCTGTGGCACATGCTTGAGAATCCAGTAAACATGTGTTGCGTCTTCTAAAGCCCGAATCTGCCTGTGTCTGCCTGCGTGTAAGTGCTCTTTCAGAATGAAATTTCGGTGCTGGACGCAGTCGTGTCGTCCACGTTACCCTGTAGTCTGGAGCATAGGAGAGGAAGGCAGAGGAGTATAATCTTATTTGTGTTTCAATGGCAATCATTTAATACTGCAAGTTATTAAAAAATAATTAAATTACCAAAACCAACATGTAGCTAGGACTCACAATAAGAGGTCAATGTGATTTGACTCCTTAAGTTAGGAAGGGACACTGGTGAATTCCAATTGCTTTAAAATTGTGCTGCTTCATTCTATTTCTGGTATGGAAGGATAAACGAGACTGAAAAATAATCTATTTCTCTAGAAGCGAGAGTAAATTACAGTATATAATTATGTATATTCAATTATAATAATAAATGCTGAGAGGTGCGTGGTGGTTATCACAGTCTCTAATTTAGTTGGTTTTTTTTGAAGTAAATATAGTTTGGAGGGGTCATTTTATGAGAGTGGTATTTTGGAAATAATGTTTTTAAGGGAAACTTCAGAAATTTCTTCCTTTTCCCCAAATAAACTAGTAAATAGGTGTGTATTATGCGGTGATTCAGAACAGCGAAAACAGGTCTGTGTGTGGAATGTCTTTTATATAGAAAACAAAACAGGGTCAGTACAAGCAAATTCAGATTTAATCTGTCAACTCAACCAAAAGTCTCTGTATTAATTTTAAATCCTTGTTAAGAAAAGACCGGGCCAGGAATGTATTGGATTTCAGTGCAGTTAATGAAAATTAATTTTACAGGTGGTGTTTGGTTGTGTTTCTTCTCCTCTGGCAAGATGGGTGGCTGAGCCAAAGCGGGCATAGCGCACGATTCAGTTCTTTGCCAGAGCAATGCTTAGATTAGAAATGAACGTTTGGCGTTGAGTTGTTGGTGCTGCTGTTATTTACTATTATATGAGCAAAGCGTTTAGCGCTATGATTTGATATGATCTTGTAGCTCCTATCCCCTTAAACAAGCTGTGTAGCTTGTCAGAGATCAGGACAGGTAGAAGGCACAGCAGGCGTCTGATTTGAGCCAGTTACTCATTTGCTGAGTGTTTGTGTTTATGCAAAGGGGCCTCTTCCTGCATATTTAATCTAGAGTAAGGCAGTGGCTTTTGTTGTGTTTAGACCACATACCTTCAGTCCTTCCTTACACTGCAGCCAGTGTTGAAGCACAGAAAGGCTGGATAGTCAAAAGTGCTTTAGTGTTTTCAAACTCTCAACTTTTCTGCAGTTGGTTGGGAATTACTGTACAGCTCTAAGCCTTTTTCTTCCTCATTGATGGGTAAGTTTGCACTCCGGTAGAATAAGATACTTTTGTTTCTGTTCTACATTTTATAAACGTACAAAATGTTTGTTTTTAAATGTCCAAGCCTCTTCAAGCAAGCGTGTTCTGCTGTGGGAGTTTGTTGCAGGGAATTAGATCAAGAATACAGGTGTTTTCTGGAATATACTTCTGAATGAAGTACTAAATGCCATATTGCAATAGGCAGGTATTTGCGGGGGGCGGGGGGGTGGGGGGTGGGGGGTGGGGGTGGAATGAGTTCGGTGTTATTATTCTTTGTACTAACAAATCCTGTTTTGTAACTATCCTGAAGATAATGCTTCCATTGTTAGCTAAAGCTTTCAAACAGTGTGCAACGCAGAACTGCAAAAGCAGCAGCAAAAAAAAAAAAAAAAAAAAAAAAAAAAAGATGGGGGGGGAACCCAAACCCAACCCCTCTGGTCTTTATTGTTTCCTTAGCAAGGGTCCTCACTAGAACGTCTGCGCTGTAATGGGAAGGTTTTTCTTATGTGGAAATTGAATCGTCTCTTCATTGATATTAATAGCACACTAGAGACGTTAGCCATGATGCAGAGTACCAGAACTGTAGAGTAGGAAACCTGATATTGCAGGGGGGAAAAATGACAGTCCTATTGCTCCTCAGTGTGGGAGACGTCCCTCCCTGAGAGCAGAGTTTGCATAATGGCATCCTGGCTTAACTATTTACTTATAGGTATTTTAATCCCGGGCTCTTTCTTTTACTATAGGCGTAATTACTGTTGCTTGCTCTTGCACTTATTAACTGTGCGGCTCGGTTTCTGATTCAGTCTGGACAAATTAGTTTTAAAAATGACTTTCAAGAAAATCGGTGCGCCGTGCCTGCACAAAGGATATACGGTATATGTAACGTACGCTGTATTAGGAGAACCTCGGAGTCCAATGAGAGGGAATTGGTATCAAAAATTAAAGGAAAGATGACAAAGGGCACGTCTTCAAAGCAGACGGTTGGTTGTAGTACAGACAGCATTTGGAGAAATGTGGAAAATGTGCAGCGAGGCCAGAAGTAGTAGTTTTGGTTACCAATTAACTATTTCCTTCGTTTGAGTAACTCCTCTCAAACAGAAGAGTGTGCTGTTCCACCACATGTTGGAAAGTGTGAGAATCTGAATAAAATTTCATCAACCTTATTAAAATATGTAGGGACTTTGGTCTTCTTGGGTACAAATCAGCCTACAGACTCAGAGGCATTTATTAACAATAAGGCTGCTGAGGGTTTTTAATAACAAAATTACAAATACCATATCTAATTGTAAGTGTATTACTTTTATGCACCAGTTTAAAAAAAAAAAACAAAAACTTTTTATGAGGAAAAGTACCTCAGTCAAAGCACCTTGTGTGATTAGTGCTATTGTATTCTTAAATTTTGATTGATAGAGATAATAGTTTTCACTTAAAAATACAGACAGGTACTTTAACTTTCCATGACAATAGCTATTTGCATTTCTTTTATCTTTTTGTTTAACATTTGTGGGGGTTGGGACGGATTTGATTATTAACTCTTATTGCACAGCGAGGTAAATGCTAAAACAAAGCTTTTGTTAAAGCTTCAAAGGTAAAACAGCAAATATTGTTTTTAGGCTTCAATATTTAAAGGCTGTTAAAAGGATACCTCGAAAATATTTCCACATGACCATGACCAAGAGTATCACTTGCCTGTCAGGTAAGAGAGAGGAGCGCGGGGCGGCGGGCGGGAGCTGAGAGGGCTGCCTTCAGCCCAGGCGAAGGAGCCGGAGCGAGGCGCGGGTCACGGCGTGGGGGGGTGGAAATCCACGTTTGGGAACCGTGGGAGACCCGCCAGCCTCTCCCGAGGACCTCGCTTTGCCAGCCAGACCTAGGAGAGTGTTGTAGGAGTCCTGAAAAGTAACGGGTCTGGGGTCTTTGGCGTCGCAGGGATGCCAGCGAGCGATCCCCTCAGCCCCACGCCTACGGCGGTCGCTCCACGCTGCTCGGGGAAGGGATATTCCTCTCGTTGCTTTAATTAGGCGAGGTCAAGTTTCGAGATGAGAGTTGTAACGCAGACATAAAATGGTTAAGGCTGGCATTGAGGCACGGAGAGTTATTTTAAGAAACGGGGAAGATCTGGCGAGTATAAAACAGGCGGCAGCGTTTGATCTCCTGGCTCTCAGCGTCAGTGAGATGGCCTCTCATCATTTGATTGGGCATTTGACAGGTTTGATACTTGCTGGGAACGTGTTATGGTCTTTACGTCTGATGAATTTCAGTGAGGGCCAGCTCTGTTATGCAAAGCGATTCGTGTGAGGCAAATAACCAATCCATCATTAAAAGATGCAAGACTTAACAATCACGGTTCAAATTCTGTATGGGAAGCGAGCTGTTCTTAACTTGTCTATTAACCGTACCCGTATTTCCTATAAGAGCTATTAAAAAGCGGGGGAGGAATGGATTGTGATTAGTTTCGTAGCATTAGCTTACATCGAGCGATTCTTTTCCAAGGTTACAGTGGACTTGAAAGGTAATATTATTTTGAAAGAGAAAATGTGCTGTGCGTAGCTTGTCCTCGTGCTGTTATTTATTTTTATTTTATTTTATTTCTGTTTAGAATAAATAATAAGCACCAGCCAGAGATTCTGAACAGCCTGCTAATGACTGAAAAAGAAAATACAGTATGACTTGCTCCCTCCTTCCACCGAGAAGCAGCAAGGTAGCGAGCATATTATATCCCTGTGTTTTGGCCTGTACCAAATCCATTTCCCCCTCTTCAAAGCGAGGTGGAAGAAGTGCACTTAGTCTCTCGCAGCTTTACTGTTCACCTGCATTTTACTTTCTGAGGAGGTGATAATGACTCCTGGTATAGAAAAATCTCCTGTACCGTGCCTCCTGAGATTTAATAGATGCTGCACGATAAAAAGTAGCCACCTTGACAATGGTCAGAAAAAATATTTCTCTCTCACGTAATTTAAAATAGTTAGTTTAATGTATTTTTTTTAGGTTGCTGGATGCCTCTTTAAAAAAAAAAACCCAAAACACCAAACCAAAAAAACCCCAAACAAACAGGTAGAACAAAACTGAAGAGATGACTACTGACCATCCTGAAAGCGATTCTGTGTAGGATTTGTGTGTTAGTCCAGGTAACTCAACCGAGTGCACTGGGTGAGAAAAGTAACCTGTGCGCGGTGTCGGGCCCACAAGCGTGCCAGGTACCAGATGTTGCTCTTCCCGATCAGGGTGCATCCTCTCTCTTCAGGATTAGCAAAATACCAAATGAAAAATGTAGTGGGTTGGGTTTTTTTTTTTCTCTTACAAATGTACAGTTGACAAAATCATTGACTGCATCTATTCCTGCAAGGGACAGGAAAATAATAATTATGACAATAGTAGGACATATTTCATATTTCAGCCTGTGCTGAATGTGACTCAGGGAGTTCTGAAGGGAAAGAAGCAGCTGTATTAGATGGTTATGGTTCACTTTATTGAAGAGAAATTACTGCACAGAAGTGCTTATTAGATGATCAAGTTTTGATATTTTAAAGCTTTCAGGAAGCTTTGTAGTAAATATTTTAATCCGACACATTAAATACATTTCAGCTGGTCCTGTACAAGAAAAAGTGAATAAAAATAAAATTTCATAAAATTTTTTTTGCTGTGCTATCGTGCGTGTTTTCTCTCTCTCCTCCCCTCTCTCTCGCTCTCTCTTTTTTAAAATAAAAAGCGTGCTTTCTAGGTAGTAAAAGGGAGATTCCCTTGCTGCTTTAGGTTTCCAATAATGAATTGTAGGGTTCTCAAGGCTTGGAACACTGGCAAAAAAATGTACATGCGTAATTCTAAGCGGGAGAGCAGCTCAACTGGTGTTCTACTTTCCTGTGTAAAATTACTCACAGCCAGTTTGTGTGGGATCAAGGTCTTGGTGAATCTATTTTTGGCTACACCCAAGGCTCTTCTTATTTAGATATTAATAAAAATGATACCGTTTTAAGTAGAATTTCATTCTGCAATGCTCTCTATTTCTGCAAATTCGTTATATTATTAGTCAAAATTGGCTTCGTGGTAATCACTTGAGGTAGGGCTCCATCCTGCAGCCGTCCAGAAATGACCTGCCTGCCCGGAAGGAAGAGACCACTTAATCGCATAAGCGTTGTGGGATCAAGAGAGTTACAAGGTCCAACCCGACAGCAGGCATCATGGCAAGGCATCTCATCTTTTTGCCTGGTCCCTTGGCGCCAGCTAAATAGGTGGGACCTGATCCAGAGCAATACGGGGGACTTTCTGTTAAAGTCAACTGAAGAGGTTATGGCCCCGGCTCAGGTCGTGATCTTTTTAGCATTGTTACCAGTTGTCTTTCCAAAATCCTGCTGAAAACAGGTATTTTAAGAAGTATGTTTGTATTGGATCTAAAAATGTATTACAAAAGCGTTTACCCATCTCGCTGGTAGGTAAACTGAGGCACTTGGTGAGTAAACCCAATGTTTTCAGGATTATCCGGTAAGATCTCAGCAGGGCACGTGGTTTTGCACGGACCGTTCCCCATGTGGGATGCCAGCTGAGCCGGGGGGACAGTGTCACGGGCGCTTGGAGACCTTCCCTCTGCTTGTGAGACAGCAGGACCGCTGCTGCTCACAAAGTGGATTTTCGTTTGTGGTTTGGTTTTCTATTTTAATCATCTCCTTGAGGGAAAATATGAGTGTAGCAAAGTGTCTTGCTTTGGTAGGATGGGATTTTTTCTTTGTTTGCTCCACACGCACGCTTACAGTGTTGATGGTACTTTGTGTTTATGTTAAAGACAGCATGATGGAAGGAATGTGTGTTGCCTACATCAATTCGCTCAACCATATAAACATTTTCAGGAGGAAGGTCTGTATTTGTGTTTCTATGTTTTGAGATACTCAACTTTTTGACTATTAATGAGAAATGTTCACAGGTGAGAACAGCTGGCTCTGCTGCTCATTTTAACTTCAGTGGTACATTATCCAAATTTTTGAAAGCCAGGTAGCATACAGAGAGACTTGGGTAACCAGAAATGAAATCAGTTTGGGTTTCAATCAGGGAGTAATTTGTGCGACGAGCTGAAGTCCTCCTCAGGCCACCGTGTGTGTTGCCCTCGGTAGACCACGTTGGTCTTCCACCTGCTAACGGTGGGGCGGTGAGTTCAGTTCATATATGTCAAATGTGTTTAGAAAAACGTTACCTGCCTTCTACAGCTCTGCCGAAAGAGATATTGTATGCACATTTTATGCAAACGTGTGATTTTCAGCAGTTTCCTTAAAAAGGACATTTTAAGATGGCTCATTTGCTATCATGAAGACTCAGGGTAGAAATGAAGTCTGCTTGCAAAATACTGCCAAAATAAGGAACTGACTGCCAAATACCCAGAAATTTATAAAAGAGATAAATATGAAAAGAGGTTTAAAGTGTCAAATTCAAGATAACCCCCGCAGCAAAGCAGGATAAAAGCCTTTATTGTTGCTAATCTAAGAGCACATCGTGTGTCAAAGGTCATGTATTTTACATAAAAGATGTATTGTTTTACATACTCTCAGGAAGGTGAGACCTGACCTATTATGACAGAGTAGTGTTATGTCCTTTACAGTGCAGAATCCGGAATGTCTCATACATGTACCCCAGCAAAGTACACAGGCCTTCCTATACAGCAGACATGTACAAATTTTGGCCCCTGATCTTAAAAGAACGCTGAAAAGCTTCTCACTCGAAACATAAAAAATAAAAGAAAAAAGAAAACAAAATGCCAGTGAGCAACAGATAAAAGCAATATTTATTTCATCTCAGGGCAACCTTTTTTTTTTCTGGCTAAAAATAATCAGGTTTCAATGGTAAAGAGGTAATGCCTCATTCTTATTGTGAAAACATTTTTCCTTCCAAAATGAATGGCAAATGAGTATGTTTTCTTTTGAAAGAACTCAATGAAGATTCTGATTTTTTTCCCAGAGGTTGGTGTTCTACTGCTTCAGCACAAAGCTTCACCTGCTGGCGTGAACAGTGTAACTTACCATTTGCTGAGTTTCATTAACACCCCCAAAACTCCACATCACTCTGTGAATTTTATGAAATGGAGTTTCACGTAGCTCTGTCTTACACATCCACGTGTCACTGACTTTCCATTTCGTATGATGTCATCTGTGTCACCAAATTCTTGTGTATTTCTTTCTCTCTTTTATTACATCCTATTCTGCACCCCTGCAGGCAGAAGATCAACACTTCAGTGAAATTATGTTATAATTTTACTCTATTAAGGTATTTGGTCAATTGATGGGGAATTAATTCTGAATGCTGTTAGTGGTTTGAGTTAGTGACTTGATCTAAATTAATAAACAAATGTTTTTCTTTTCTCTTGTACCATATGTTGATCCCAATTACATGAACAGAAAGTGGCAGATTGTCATGTTTCTTAAAAGATTACATACTCTTTTGCATAAGAGAGAGTACACAAGATGCAGTAATATACAGGGTAAAAAAAAAACCCTACACGTGCTGTTTTCTCCCTCCTACTTTTTATAAAGATACACTTTAATTATTTCTCTTTTTAATACCCACTGCTCTTCCTACCGTGGCGTACTTGGTGTGCTCTTGGTAATGCTTAACAAGGAGATATCCCAAGACAGTAAACAACTTTCTGAATTAGGAGGGTGCAGCTAGTTTTAAAATCTCATCTAGGACTGTGTCTCTATGGAAAAGGATGAGAAAAAAAGAAAGGATCCAGAAGCTAAAATAGCAGTGGTTACAAATGGTCTTAAAGTGCCTTAAGTAAGGAGAACCCATTCAGACAATAGTCAGATTTCTGAAACAAAGGACTGAACTCATCTATTATTCAAATTGAAAATAGATTGATAGACATCAAGATTAAGGAAGTTTATGCTAGAGAACAAAGATGCCTCATCTCTACGGGTTTTTTTCTTCCTCCCAAAGACCAAGTCGCTTGTGCTGAACTGAAGAGCCGTACGCGGGCTGGTACTGATAAGCAGCAGTCCTGTGACTTGATTGTTTTTATTAACTCTTTCTGAAAGTCATTCACCATTAAACACGATTAGATTTGTTTGTTGCTTTATTTATGTTTGTACTTGCAAAAGTGCTGCCAATGGAAATGCTTTGGTGGTTGTTGCTGACGCTGACCCAGCAGTCACGTGTGTTACCTTCTTTCTCTGCAGGGTAAGAAGAGTGACCTTTTTGGGTGGCTGTAACTGAAGATTGCTTTACAGGAGCAACTGAAGAAGGTAAACACAAATAATATTTTGCACACAGTTTCTGAAGCAGATCTGAAGGAAGGGTCTGGCCCTGCAAACCCCAGGAGCGCGCCTTAGTTGCACAAGTAGAGGCTCATCTGGCAACATGGCTAAAGACTGCGGGATCGGGCTTGGAGCTAAGCTTCTGGAGCCACCGCTGTGCCTTAAACCCATGTTTTGCCTGGGAAGCCAATGGTTTAGGTGCCCGGTTGCATTTTAGGAGCAAGGCTACAAAGATGCGCTTTTTGGCTTTCAGCCATGTTCTGAGAAGGCTGTTTGGTAACCGGACAGAGCCTGTGTGCGAGCGGGAAGACCCTGCTCTGGCTGGTCTTATTGGCCACACGGCCAAACCCGTGGCCCGCTAGCCACGGGTGCTGGGCTGGGAGCTGCAGTAGCGCAGCCCCGCGGTAAGGTTGCCTTGCCGAGGCAAATCCCTGGGGAACGGTCAAGTCAGCTTCAGCGCTGCTTCGTCCCAGGCTGAGACACTCCGGGATTTACAGCAGCATGGAGAGCAGAGCAGGAGAGCAGTATTTAGCTGCTATTTCGATGGCTTATTATCACTGCAAAAATTAAAACATATGCTTTTTAGTCTTTTGGAGCGTAGCAAAAAGGAAAGAAATATCACTCTCTGCAAAAATGATTTTTATTTAAAGCAACGTGAAAGTCCCTTGCATCTAAAATAACTCCTTGCCTCTCTTCTGGTCCAAAGTTTCAAGTTGGAAAGGAATATTAACATCACAAAAGTGGTGATTCACAAAATTAACTTGCAGAAGAGAAGAGTAACGCAGATCGGTGTTTGGTACTGAAGGGTGTCATCTGACTGAGGTTCATATGGCTGCTTTATAATCACCTTCTTTCAGAAATTAATAGTCGGTTAAGCACCATAGCAACAAGCAACACTGATGTAAGCGTTGAGCAGTGGCTGCTGTTCGCTGTGATGTCAGTGCTCGTTAGTGCTGTTCTCTTGACCTTGTTTGAATATAAAATGGTGATTTCATTTTAAACTTAGAATTTTACAGAATGACTAAATGCATCAAAGTGAATTAGAGCTATTTTTGTTTTTAATTTTATTAAAATGTACTTCAAGGGGGGAAAAAAATGTACCTGTTCTCTTCTGTTTTAAATTAAAATAGATCTGAGGACGATGTGGGGTTTTTCCTCAGTTCTTTGTTGCTAAGAATACCTATTTAGTGAGGATGAAATTCATGAAGTTCAAGTGAATGTTGCAATCCTTGGCCATGTCAATGGTGTATGTCAGCTGTGAGATACATGCCTCTCCTCAAGATATGATTATTGCTGGGGTTTTTTGTGGTGGAGCCCATGAGGTATTAGATGCATTTCAGCTATCGAAGAAGCAGCAGATCCTGCAGTTCAAGATGATGGTGGTTCCTTGCCCTGCAGCGGTGTTCCCCCTTTGAGTTGTTGTGAAGAAGTGGGAAAATTTTAAGTCCCAGGTGCATCAGAGGGCTTCAGAATTGATGGGGTTGTTGTGGAGTCATGGTTCGTGTGTGGCCATGATGCTACGCGACCCAGGAAAATTAGGGATTTTGGTTGTGATAAATGCAAAACACTAACTTTCGAGTGGCCCGAAGTTTGCAGGCCATGTCTCCAAAAGCAGACATATTTTTGTATTGCTACCATCAGGACACACCGCACGTGCCAGACATGCCCTCTGGCCCACGTCCTTCAGCAGTAAGCAGTTTGGGTGATTCATGGAATATATCCCTGGAAAAGACCATTAGATCTTTCAGTCTGACCTCCTGAGTATTGTAGGTTATTGAGCCTCACCCCGCACCCCTGGGCAGAACTGGTAAGTAGGGTTCAGCCAAATTTGGTCTCCCAGAAGATGTTCCAGGCTCAGTGAGAAGACCCTGAGGGCTGGAATGACACCATGGGACAGCTACAGTATATGCATGCGGGATGCACGTTCAAGCACGTGTTTTCAAACTGCACAACAAAATTTACAACTTGATGAAAAAGAAGTGGTTCTGTGTGTCCTTTAACGTTAGGACTTGTTTCTCTGAGGTTTGGCTCTGTCCTGCTTCCACTGCAGTGAGGGGTGCCATTTTCAACGAAAACCTATTTGCTGCAGGATCGGTCCATAATCTTGCAACGTATTTCATAAAATAAAGCCATAATGAATGATATGTGGTCCAAGACACTGGATGTCAAATTTCAACTGGGTGAGAATTGAAACTGCCAAGATAATAAACCATGAGAATAGGAGATAGTAATGGAAACAGTGATAGAGTCCTAATTAGAGCAGTGCCACTGGAACAGGGAAGGTTAAGGGTTTGGTTGATTGAGTTTGAGCTCAATTGCTTGATAGTTTAATTTCAGGTGAAATCCCATCTTCTGAGTTAGCGGTTAAGCCGCTCAGTGCAGTTATAGGGCAGGACTCGCTGCTCCTTGAGGAGCGGCCGCGTGGCCCCGGGTGTCCCAGCACTGCGTGCGAGCCTGCCCTCGGGCATGCGGAGTGGGATGCAGGACCGAGCTGGCAAACTGGATTTTTATACTCTGTGTTTTGTTTGGCCTTTCCCCCCCGCCCCCGTGAGCTCCAAAGAGCTCTGAATGGAGGCGCAAGTAACAGAATAGATACAGCAAGGGGCTTTGATAGTTAAACCTTCAGAATTAAGATGTTTACGTTCTCCTTTATTTAGCACTGTTAGGCATAATGCCTAATTATATGCCAGCTTTTCCTCAAAGTAAGAATTTGAATTGAAATGTTTGATTTGGGGAGAAGGGAGGGGAAATGTATTTTTACAGAATTATGGACAATAGTGTTAGTTTTCCAGGAGTAGTCATTTGTTTAAATGTATGTAAAAGCATTTTCAATAATCAAACACCATTCAGTGAGCATTGTAAATCAGGGATAGCTTGCATGCTGAAAAATTGAAAAGTACAAAACATGCTACTAAAGTTGTACATTATTGATGACAAAAGACACATGCAGACTTTTAAGATAGCAAAGATAGAATCCTTTAGAAGATGGGAAAAAATCAACACAAAGGATTTAGCAAAGTTGCACTTAGTTTAAAATTTCAAATCTTAATGCTTGTCAGACTTAAATGCTGATTAAATATTGATAATGAAACAGAAGCTGCCAGCTGTAACTCAGAACCGAATGAGGTGATCAACAGATAAATCTGTGGGTTTGAGCTTTAACTTTTTTATATATATATATTTTTTTCTCCCTTCCCTTCAAGCCAGGAGAAAGGTCAGAAGGACTTTTTTTTCCTAAGCGCAATATAAAAAATGGATTGTACAGATAGAGTATGTGGAAAATGAAGTGGTTCTGGGACAAAAATGAAGAAAAAAAAATTTTTGTCCAATAGTCCCACTGCTTTGTTTCATGAGGAAGAGACATAGCCCTCAAGCCGGATTGGGATGTCGCTGCGCCACATCTTTGCTGGCCATAGCAGGAGGAGCTCTAGGCAAGAGTTGAAGCCCTGAAACAAACTTTTCCAGAGAAGTTTCTGCTTATGAAGGGCTCAACAGTGTGTGCAGTTTCTCCCCAGCACTCTTCCTTGCTAGTGACTTTCCAGAAGGTGTGCTGGTGAGGTCCTTACTCCCATTTTCTGTGCCGGCTGGGTGGCAGCGATGCTTGCACATCAGGCCCTGGGCAGTTAGTAGGGTGATGTTTCCCTGACTCAGTTTGGCACCTTGACTTCTCTTGCTTTTGACCTAATGGTCTTAAAGCATATTACAGAGCAGAAATAGCCATCGTTCCTAGAAGATGCAGTGCGTGGCGACTTCTGAATATGGGTCCTGTGACTTGGGTCCATTCATAAGAAAGTCTGTAATGAAGCAGCCAACCTCATTCTTGGACATGTTCTGTGATGTTTTCTCTGCAACAGGCCCAAATTACATAGAGCTGTACTGGAAGCATTTTACATGAGTGCTTGTATCACCCCCAGCAGGAAATAGGGATCTGGGAGACCCCATCGGTGCCTGCTGCTCGCTTGCTGGTGGGGTGGTCGTCATGTAGCTGGAGCGGTTAGTGCCTGTCAGGCCACATCTAAGACTGGATTTATTTACTTCTCGGTTGTTGGGAGGGGTTGTAATATCCTACTTGTTAAGACCTTTGAGTTACTCAAATTGAAAGGTATGGTGCGGTGCAAAGTGTTTCTGTAATCTCTAGCAATAGAAATTACAATATTGTCTGCATGTTTTGGGGTAAACCCTAAAAAGGTGGTGTGTGGGCCCTTGGAAACACAAACTGCTTGAAGACTTTACCTATTTCAATGAAAAGTTTAGTCCAGAGATGAGCAAAGCTGTGACTTTTCTGAAGGAACTGGGTCAAGAAGATGTAGAAAATAGATTAAGACATTTTGGAATAATTTAAAAAGTATCTGAGCAAATCTCATTAACATGGACCACTAGCTTGCTGTATTGAAGACTTCAAAGATCTGTCAGAGGAGTTCTTTCTGTGCTATTGTCTGCCAGCATTAGCAATCTCAAGAGAACATGTTTCTTTTGTTTGCTTTTGGCCCATTTAGCTTTTCTTCTTTTTCTTCTTCTTCTTAATGTTCCTTAATATATTATAAATCTTCAAGTGGGTTGGTAGAAAAATGTTTCTCGGCTTTAACATAGTCAGTAGCAGGTTTTGATCCTCTTCTGTGGTGCTTTTGGACCAAATCCTTCTCGTCTTCATGAAGACTGCTAAAGTGAGCAAGATTTGGCCAGTATTTTGCATAATGCTGCAGCGTTTCTTCCGTTAGCTTAGGTAGATGCTCAGTATGATCTTCAGTAAAAAGCAAGTGCTGATTTGTATTACTTAACGTGTATTCAAAGTACTGTCATCCATTTGAAATCTATGAAGAACATGAAGCCCGAGGCTGAGTGGTTCATGCACACCTCTAGATTTCGAAAAGGGTAGCCTCATCTATACCTGCAGCTCAAATACAGCTGCATATATTGAAGATGGCCCAATATGTAAAGGCTGTAACTGCAGGTTAAGCAGCCATAAAGGGTGCACTGATGTTTGCCAGTTGCTAAAAAGTGTGGTGAGGTCCATTAAACTAAGATGTCATCAGAGGAGGCCCAGCCTTCCTCATCTTATGAGTTTCATGCTAAAATGGCTATATTGGTGAGTGCCATCATGGAGCTCGGGGCTGCAGTGTCCCTGCCCTGGGCGGGTGTTTGAATTCCTCCCACCACCCTTGTGTGTACGAGGGAATTCAAGCTATGCGCGTCCCAAGAGGGAGTCACGACACCCCGCACCCCGCACTGGTGTGCCTGCAAGGGATTTTGTTGTTGTTGCTGTGATGGGTGGTGCTGTTGAAGCTGGTTGGACTCGTCATCCTGAGCCATGTGGGAAAAGATGCTGGAAAAGCCATGTTCAGAAAGTTGGAGCCTGTTCTTGTGCCATCAGTCGTCCATGAACAGCCTCTCCCCTCTCATGCTGATCGTAGCTTTGCGATGGATTGTATTCAACAGGTACATCGCTGTGTTCATCAACTTGGCCTAACTACAGATATACCAAAGAAGCAGCTCATAATATACCATGCAGTGCAGACTGCACAATTTACAGCCTGGTTCTTTGAGACCAAGGTGGATAAAATGTCAGGACATGCTGCATTTTTTCATAGCTTGGGCGAGGAGAGAATTGGGAATGGCATAGGTTGGAATGGCGTTGGTCCTTGTAACTCCAGAACCCAGGCACGGGCTGCAGGTCAGATAGCTTGAACTCGTGCTCAGTCTCAAACGCAAAACCAAACGTGATGGAAGGGATCCGGTCTCACGGTTTCCTTCTGAAGCAGGCAGATAACTCTGAATTAAGGGTTGTGCTGAAGCTGCTGGGCCGGTGGATGCAATGGTGGTTGCCACTTGCTGGTGCAAATAGGCTGATGGGCTTTAATGCGCATCACTGCTGTCTGCTAGCATCTCACACCCGTGCCTGCTTCTCAGCACAAGGGCAGGAACCACTTGCAGATTTGCAGGCTTGAGACCCTGCTTCTAGAAAAATCACGTCGTGAAGATGGTGCACGATCCTGCGTTACAAAATCTAGAGATGTGAGAAAGTGACACCAGAAATAGATTCTTATTGCATATTTGATATTTTATTTGGTCATCTCTGAGGTCGCCGCATGTTGCCTTCTACCACACCAGAAGTATATCTTCTGGAATACTGAAGCTACTGTCCTGCAGCGGTAGCAACCATATTTTACGGTGGCAGTGTTACAAGACCAGTGATGTCAGTGGGCATTACAGGAGGCCACCCTTCTTATTTGGTAGCTCGTACTAAAGCCAATGCATTAAAAAAAAACAAACACAAAAAAGCGTAAGTTTTTGGCCCTGATTGCCTGCCCATATTTCTCATTGCAACATATGAAAGCATTTTTCACTGCTGCTAATGGCAGGAACTTCAGACACCACCTCCAAGATGTTTAATTGCTGTGTCTCCCAGTGCAATCTATGAATTTTAATTTGGGGCTCTCCCATCTTTGCTGGCCGGATACTTCTCACAGTGTTTTGCGTAATACTGCTGAATTGCCCAGAAGGGTAGTTTCTGACTCTGAGCTCACTGTTTATTTTTTCGGTAGGGTAGCACAAACATTTGGACATTTGTAACTAAGTCTCTGACGTCATTTCCATTGCAAACCATTAATATCAGTAGTTTATAATAGAACTTTTCAAAATAGATTTTTATTGAAATATAATGATCTCTTTCTATTTTGTTATGAAAAAAAAAATTGCTATTCCCCCCTTTTTTAAAAAAAAGATAAATGGACAAAATTTGAGTAAAAGGTCTACTTCCTTCTCCTGTCACACCCTTTTTGTTATTTTTGATAGCCCCTGTGTTTGTCCATGTTAGTTGTAATACAAGTGTTTAGTTTAATCTCCTGACACGTTAAGGGTTAGTGGATCCCACTGATGGAAGGAAACGTCTGTGGAAGGGCACAGCATTTCCTGCTACCGAGGCACTTCCACCAATGGAACAGTGGTGCGCAGTTGTGACATTACTAATTGTCTGGAAAGATCTTAGAAATAGAAAGTGCTACACTTAAAAGCCAACAACAGCATAAATCAATAATATAGGCAATGAGAGCATTTCCTTTTTGGAGGGAGGGGGATTTTTTTAACCCCGTTTTAATTGGAAAAATGTCATGCAGTTATTTTTACGGTTAGTGTTCGCTGCTGTTGTCCTCCCTCATTTAAATTTTACTCCAATAATTGGGAAAGATAATTTTTATTGGGAAATTTTGCTTTTAAAGCTTTATTGAACATGGATTAAAAAGCTGTTATTGGAAAAGAACAGAAAAATTATTTTCCGAAAAGTGCCGATTCTTTTGCATCTTTATTCCTCTTCAAGATCTGACGTCCGGCGAGGAAAAAGAGAATGCTTTCATTGTTTGTTTCCTTTTGTTTTAAGGAGGGAGGGGTAATTGCTTTTGGTGCTACTTGCTTAGAGTGTTCAAAGCTCTGAGCTCAGTTTTGGAGAATGTTAAAATAAGGCCACAGGAGGTCTTCTGAAAGTTGGAAGAAATTGTAAGCGTGTCTGCTGAGTCAATTATATGAGACAAATTGCCAGGGTAAGGCTGCAAGGTTCCAAACTGGTTATTTACTCTCTGCTATCTTTAAAACAATTCATTTCTGCCTTTGATTTCACAGCAGATAAATACATGCTTTGGAGGGGGGGAAAAAGATATTAATTAGACAAAATATTGTTTGAAATTGAAAGAATTATCTGGATTTGTATTCGAGTAGTTAAAAGGAGAGTCGGGACTGCCCTTCTTTTGAAAGCTGAGTAACTGAAAGAATATAGTTTAAAAATGCGGATTTTGGCTTGTTAAAATTTCTCCTCTATGAGACTTCAGTGCATGAGGCAATATTTTTTTTTTTAGATCATTTGAATTTTGATAAGTGAAGTTATTCTTTTTTTAAAAAAATAATATCTTTTCAATCTGAGAGCATTCACAATTTTTTCCAGAGTTTAACTCTGTAATAAGTTTCAGAAAATTGCGTGAAGACTAGTGCAAATCCAGCATGTGCGCAGTGTAAATCCCACGTGTATAGTGTGTGCTCGCTACTTCTCTCAGAGTTTGTGTCGTTAGTGTTGTACGTTGCCGTATGATATGCAGGCCAGCTGGAGCGTTACCACTCCGTAAGCTGCCATGGTTAACTCGGTTTGAAATGCATCCAGATCAGCCGTAGTATTTTCTAGATACATGATAAGGTCAAAAAGTCCAGTAAAGTCCTCCTCCTCCTTCCCCAGCACAGTTAGGATGGAAAGCTCAGAGAGGAGCTGGGTAAGTAGCTGGCTTTTACTAGACCCGGCAGTGTATGAAACTCATGCTAAACCCCTACGGCGATTCCCAGCTGGGCAGGACGAGGCAGCATCGTGGTGCCATGCTACCTCGCCCGCATCCCCGTGTCACTTACGCTCCACCACTTGAGGAACCTGTCTTTGAAGCTGCCCTGCCAGAAGCTACTGGAGATGAAGGCTTTCAGTTACGAGGGGTCTGAGCACCTTCAGTGAGTCTGAGACCACCGTTTAGAAGAAACGTCCATTCTCGCTCTCATATCTAGAGCATAGGTGTTGTTGGATTAGCACTAGGCACTTCAGGATCCCCGACCATTGCTGGTGTGGAAGGAAACGTTCCTGTGCTGCAGAGGGTTTGTCATACACAGCTGTCATCAAACGTGGGGGGCACTGTCTGCGGCGGCTTGTGCATTGCCGTGTCAGCACACACCTCTCTGCTGCCTTGCGGATTCAGGTTGTCTCTGGTCCCACGGGTGTTCAGCGTGGGCCATGAGATCTCCTCTATTCCCACCTAGTCTTATCCACTCCTTGAATCAAAAGCGTAGATAAATGTGCACAGCTCTGTCCAACCCAGACCCCTGACGGACTGTCGTAGGGGAGCAAGCTTTCTGGTCGGTATGTTGCTTGGGAATATTGGCAGTTGGTAGGTTTTTGTTGAGATGTTGGGTTTTTGTAGATCAGGAAGAGCTGTTTGTCCCTTAAAGTAAAGCTGTGCTTTCCCAGCTCCTTCCTTCTGTTTCCTGCTGCCTTCTCTCAGCGGGCAGTGGCCATCTCCAGGCGCCGCCATACGGTTGGTTGCACGCAGCAAGGTGGAAGCCCTGAGCATTCCCTGTGCGCTCTACTGTCATAAGGCCGCATACCCTCAGTTCCCCACTTACATCTCCTCTCCTGTGTCTCTGTCTTCCTTCTTAGCAAGAGTAGGGCTATTATCAACTGTGTTACGAGATGCCGGGTATCTGCAGAGGGTAGACCCCAGAGTACCTCCATGCGTGGCCAGGGCAGTAGCTGGTCTGTCCCAGATTTTCTGCTTCCCTGCTGCTGTCATTCCTGGGACAGCACATAGTTGGCCAGACATGAAGTCCACCAAGAACAAGTGGGACTTTGCCCATCTGCAGAGAGGATCTGCACCTAAAAGGAGGAGGAGCATGGCGTTAGGCATCTTGATCATGCTCAGCCCCAATACCTTCCCAAAGCGCAGTGGAGGGTGGGCTGCTGGTGACATGGGAGGAGGTTATGTGGGAACGTGTGGTGTGTAGGAGACAGCATCAGTGGGACAAGAAGTTCTTCCCCCAAGAGCAGGGGGAGAATAAGGTCCAAACAAGCTCTATAGACATCTGAGGAGACCTCCTCTTTAAAAAAACAACTGTTAAAGAGACTTTCCCAGATGTTGTCCTCTGACATTGACATCCCGTCTGGTCACCGCCCATGAAGAGTGATCTGTGGCATCATCTGGGTAAGACCTTAGTGTTTCTCTGCAGGAGAGCTAGAGTTTATCATAGTTTTATATTGGGTTTCCCTCAGCATGTAACTGGATGCATTAACAGTGACATGATCTCGGTGTGACCTGGACTTTAATGGGTTTGAACTTGGAACTATTCAAACATTAAGAAAAAGCCCTTGCTCCCTGCATGTATTCGGCAGCTGCTTTTTATATGCAGAACCCGGAGCTGCAAAGGTTCAATGGCGGCGTATTTTCGACTTTCAGATTAAAAGGACTAAATAACTGCCAAAAAACCTGGGCTATTTCTCTCCTGATGCACATGTGTGACTGCCAGGACATGCATACATCAAAAAGACAACGTGCCTCTGAGCAGTTTAAAACCTACTGCTTTGTTTTGTTTTGCTCCAGGCAAACAAAATGTCAACCCCCTCAATCTTGGGAGAGGTTTTTTGTTGTTAAGGTGTGCTTTGCACAGAGCCTGAGCCCACGAGACAGTGTTTGGGGTTCGTTTCCTACCTCTGCAGCTGACTCACTGTGGCATGGGTACTGTTTGTTCTGGACAAAGCTTTCTTGTGTTTTCTTGACTTTGTACGTTGCCAGCTGTGCATGATGTACCATCCAGAATATGTTCTTTATCCTATGTCAAACCTTAACTGTGGCAATAAGGCTGTGATTTGATTTTCCCATCTGCAGCGACAGCCAGATTTGCCCCTCGGCCCCCAGAGGGACGTTGCAGGTTAGGTTACGTGGCTGCTGTGTGTTCAAGCAGCTCAGAAAGGTACAAATCGTTGCTTTAAAAGGCACACAAAAAAAAAACCAAACCCCAAAACAACAACAAAACAAACAAACTCTGCAAGGCCCAAATTTTCTGCAGTTTTGGGAAGTGTGTCCCATTCCACTCCTGCCCAGCCTCATACCTGAAAGCAGCTTCTTTACCAAGTTTCCGCTTGAAAGGAATTCCATTTACAAGGTTATCAGCTACCTGCAAACAGATGGGCATAAGGGAAGGCCTAATACCAGCTTGGCGTTAGTGTTTCGCATGGAGCTCTGCAGTAATGATGGAGAAGTTAGTCACCTGCCACCAGAGTCATTCCCACGGAATGATGATAGAGCGACCTGGAGTAAAGATGTCTCTTCAGAGAGCTGTTGACAGATTTACTGACCACCAGGTCAGACTGCATTGCCCTTTCTTTTTGGGATTAAGAATTACTATGCATCGAGTTTACTTATTAAGTTATTAGCAAGTTGTTGTGTTGTAACATGTGGCAGTAATGCCAGCAACATCACCCTGCTGTACCCTGCTCCCGCCTCCCAGAAGCCAGGGCAGACCTCTGCTTTGGGGTATCCATCTCCAGCTCTTTCATAGAGTCATAACAGCATTATGTTCCGTGTATAATACTTTTCTCTTACTAGGGATGTAAATCTTTGGTCTGTAGGTCTTTGGTTCAGATTTTTCTTTAAAACATTAATGAGCGTTTTAGGTTGCGGGGGGGGAATTTACAAGTAATGGTGACGTTGGGTAATAACGTAGCAGCTAAAGCATACGTTCTGTTGGTTTGCCTTGTCTTATAGGAACATCATTTTTGCACATCACTATTAACAATGCAAACACCCTGAAATGCTAATAGCACTAGTAAGCTTTTAATTCCATGGAATTTATTGCTTGCTGTATTTCCATGAATTTATAACGCTTTGATTCTTAAGAGCCCCATTTAATCAGTTTTGCCTGGCACAGAACATAATAAACAACTTGCTGGTGCTAAAGTGCCACATGGGGGAGGCTGCTAACAAGAAAGTTAAATGCTTCTGCCACTAGCAGTTTCTTCGCTGTATTTTTCATGAGCTGTTACTACCAGTAATGTACTTTGCTAGCTTTAGAGCAGTGGTTAAACACAGTGACAAACCAAAGAGCACTCCAGCGCTGTAAACACCCAAAGCAATACCATTTTTGTCCAGAGCTACAGTTTAAACCAGGCTTGAGGCTCAGTATCGTTTTATGGTGATCAGTGATTTTTTTTTTTCTACGAGGCCTCGTTTTTCTTGATAATGTAGGACTTTTAGGAATAACTAGTGAGTGGTATTGATCAAGAAAAACAGTATGGGGGGAGAGAGAGAAAAAAAAGAATTGAAATACGTTAAAAACCAGTTCTTGTTTGTTTACGCTGCTTGACCATAAAAGTACAAAAAGACTGTCTTAGTAAAAAAAATGCCAGATTATCAAGAGCTTTAAAGCAGAAAATGTCATTTGAGTCTCAAAACTGCACCAACTTTATATAATTACCCTTTTAATTATCCCCAGTGGCCCATGAAATTTGTAAAATAGAGCACTGAGAGTTTGATTTACTTACATGTTGCACTTTAGTGTTATGCTCTTAATGAATATTGTTTAGTACTAATGTCAAGCAGAGATTGCTGAGTGCTATAGAGAGGTCCATGCTGCAAAGCTGGGTGTTCAGAGGGGAATTGTGGAAACCCCACCTTAAATGAAGAGTATGTACGTATGTGAAGCAATATGCTATTATTTTTCTTGCCTGAATGGAAAGTATATTGATTTTGTCCTCTGCATGCAAAGTAGCTTACTATATTTCCTTTATTTAACCGTGCCAGAGAAATAACCATTTTTAGGGCATTTATTTGGTTCTGTGTCAGCGTCTTCCTTGTTATGGAGAATCGTCGTGTCCTTCCTCTAAAGGACCAGAACGTGGAATCAAGCTCTCTGATTTGCTCTTAGGACCTAACTGGTTTAGCCTGTGGTAATGGGAATAACAGTAATCAATATTTGATGTGGGGTTTCTGTGGGGTATCCAAATATCATTTATTGTCAAGATATTGTTAGAATAAGCCTGGGGGAAATGTAATCCAAAGAATGGTCTAAAAATCCAGCTAAATTAAATGGGCATCTTCAAAGGTGAATGGAAACATCAGTGAACAGAAACCGTAAAAAGAAATAAAGCAGAGACTGAAGAGTTAGGTAACAGGATGTAATAGTTGGTGACCTCTAAATTATTGGTACAGATCTGAGCAAGGTGGACACTCAGCAGAAAGTATTTGTATCTCACAGTGGTCATAAAATGCTTTCAAAAGTGATGGTCTGGTCCTCAGGATCCATCCACTGACAAGCTGGGGAGACTTGGTACCGCGGGTGAATAGCCCTGAGAAGGATGGGCTGCCTTTCTCTTGCCTCACGCGCCACTTTCTCCTTTCACCTTTTGAATTTAGCAGGCGTTAAGAACAGCATTACAGGTGCTGGTACAGGAGGTTGGACCAGCAGTACTACTACTTCGGCATCTCAAACAATGTGCATGACCAGGTGCCTCCAGAGAAAGTGCAAAAAGCCTGAGGTTTTACTTTCCTTCCAAAATTTTTTGTTCATGTTTTCGTGTGTTCCCTGCTGTAACAGACTTGCTATTCCTCATATCTAGCTATGCGGTGCTTTCGTTATCCTGCTGAGCTCATGAGATCGTAGCATGGCTTCAAATTTCGTAGTCCAGTTTGTATCGTGTTGAGTCAAAACTCAATTTTTAATTTGTTTTTCCAATTCGTGAATGTTCCTGTACACTTGCCGTCTATATTGTTGATACATAAATACTGTAGTTGGAGGAGAGAAGCAACAGTAAAACAATTATTTTGCAACTTTCACATAGTTCAGAGAAAATGTGTGTTCCAATCCCAGCTTAAAATGGATGGCAAAAAGCTATTTACGTACCAAGGACCAAGATTTTATAAGACAAATTTTTCTTAAAGTAAACAAAAGGGTTAGGTGTTTGGTGTCGAGCTGAAATTTGAAAAGGCAAAGTAGTGTTAATTGTTTATGGAAACAAATTTCAGGGAACTGATTTCTGGAATTCTGAAATTTGAATTTATTTATACTTGAAACTGTCTTGTTTTTAAACTTCTTTTAAGAAGCTCAAGGGAGCAACCTATGAAGAGGCTAATTAAGCATTTTTGTACAACGCTGAGCACGATGGGGCTCCTTTTTTGTTTGTCCTGAGGCCCTGCAATAGTAAACAAAATTACTACTAATAATGGGGAGCCTTGATTTGAAGTTGTGCTGACTGCAGGACGCAGGCAGTGTCAGTTTTCTGTAAGTGCATCAAGGCTGACCTTGAACTTGTATCTGCTGATAAGAGCAGTGCAATAGCCCAGCCATATCTTGAGAGCGTGTCGTAGTGCTCAGCACTGCTCGTCGGCTTTGCCGGTGTTTCTTCTCTCCTTGCCTTGTGCCCTTTCTATGGCCAAAGCCTGGGCGAGCCGGGCTCTCCCAGTGCAGAGTCATCTCAGCAGCAGCACTGCAGGTCGCCCAGGTGTTCCTTGTGCCAGGAAAGCCACGCCGAATGCGGTAGGGGAACATGAGAAGATAAATTTATTGTAACAGAAGTGGTTATTTTGGCTCTGTTTTATTTCACGCGGTATGTTTTCTGTCTCCTCTACCACCGTGCATGGGCGCGTCGCTCCCTTACGCTTGTACAGCTTTTTGAATGTGCGTGAGGTATCGTATCATGCTCTGGTCTTAATACACCAGGAGGTGGTAGAAGATGGTGTATTTGTCTGGTTTTTTTGCTATTGAAAGGGTTGGAAGCTTGCCTGGAAGTCAGATTGCGTGGCAGGAGATTACAAAATGTTTAGTTTCCAGATCTGATTTTTTTTTTTTCCCCCTTGTGAATTTTTCTTCCGTGCTCAAAGACAAGATTCATCTTGAACAGCCCTGACTGAGGTGGTGCTCGTAACCACGCTGGAAAATGTCCTGTGGCTTGGAAGAGCAGCCGGTTGGAAGGAGAGGAGTTTTTCAGGAGCAGTTAGGGCGCTTTCAGTTCTCATCCCATCTCACTTCGCACTCGCATGCAAGCGTTGGTGTGCCATGGTGACAGCATGGCCTTGGCACCGGGCATTTAACAAAGGTACTGATTAATTGTGACGCTGCCCCACTGCAACGGATGGTTGCAGGTTGCCATCGCCAGTCTTGCACCTAAGATCATCTCTGTGTTTCATTTTGTGTCTAGGCGTCAAAATTTGGGCAAGAGTTTATGGCACTTCTGGAGCCGTTGAACCGCTCTTGTGATGGTTCAAATAAATAAATCCATGGAAAGTAGAAAAAGGCCAAGTGCCAATATATTAACTCTGTGTTGTCTGGTGTGTTAGCTCAGTATTGTCCTTCCGCGGTAGAACGGCATCGCAGATGTGGACAGAAATGTAAACTCTCACCTCCGAAGTAACGAAGAATAAGTGAAAATTCTGAAAGGCGGTTTTACTCCTGTCGAAACTTGGCCACGTGAAGTGGAAGGTTAATAAGAACAGAACCCTCTGAACCTCGTGGTTAGACTCACATTTAGCCACCCAGCTGAGGAGGGCGGAGGGAGCCGAGCCAAAACCATCACAGAGAGTCCAATCACATCGCTGTAGGCATTCTTGTTTGCAAAAGTTGGTAGGAAATGGTTTTCTTAAGAACAAATGGAATTGATGTCTTTTTTTTCTTTTTTTACTTTAGGAGCCAGTTTTCTGATCTCTAGTTAAGATGATGAACTTGCACTAGCCTTGAATGCGGGCTCTCGGTTTCACTGTTTTTCGTGAGCTGTAGTTTGTGCGTTTGTTGGCAAATTATATGGTTTTGCATTCCTGCATGCCTCTTGCTTTTAGGGAAAGAGAGGAAGAAAGGAAGCTGTGTTACATTTAAACACTTTTAGATCCCTTTGCATATGCTTTTGCGTATTCTTGGCCAATCTTGCTTTGTTTTATGTGTTTGTAGCATTTTTCTTACACTTTGTGCAATCATTAGCATTAATGGGGATTTGCAAGTGTAACAAGAGAACATACCCCAGAGTGCATTACTTAATTTCCCTTTTAAGTGGGATGAAGTTGTCCAGTTGGCCATATTCTGTGATTTGCCATTGTTACAAGTAGTTTTTGACTCCTTGTAGAGCAGGTTAATCTCTCCTAGGGAGCCTACGATTAATCACTTTGGATTGTATAAGGCATAGATAGATGCCACCTTTAAAAGTGCCGGTAAGTTTCTGAGGCACTGTTTCTAAGCCAGGAGCAAGAGGTGCGCAATATAAATGCACAAGAACCGTTTGCCCCTGCAAAAATTGTGCACTCACATGATTAGTGAGGTGTGGTATTAAATTATTTGAGCTTTGTGCATAAATATATACCGAGAAAAGCCTTGTGACTGCGGATTTTTAATATAGTTTTCTTCTTTATGGGCCAAATGCTCTGCTGTAGGTCAGGCTAAGAGTATTTCAGTGGAGCTCTGCCCAGGCGTAGCAGCTGGAGAGCTGGTCCTCCTTGCGTGTGCGTTGCACTGTCCCACACCCAAAGAAATGCCTCCTCATGTTTTATGGGTGGACTTTGCAGCTTGATTGGAAATAGAAACACAGTAAACAGCAACTGTGTCTCAGAAATATCCCCAGCAACACAAACTGTCGCTATTTCAGCTTCTTCCCAAGGCCCCTTCTGGGGGGGGGGGGCTGATCTGCAGCTATATTACAAGCACTGTAATATAAGCTGCAGCACCAACCCTGGAAAGTCTTGTGGTACAGCTAACAAATATCTGCAAAACCTCGTTTGTATGTATGTGTGCTTATATTCAAGATGCAAACTTGTATTTGAGTGTGCTTGACTCCCTGCAATATATAGCTGCAGAGCTATTTCTGAGGTCTTGGAAGAGATGGGTTTGTAGTCTGATTTTTTTTTTTTTCCTTTTACTGTGTTTTCCTCACTCTGATGTTTATTAACATCTTCCCTGATGTCCAGTTACAAGGGACGGTGCATAAAAGTTTACATGGAAATACATTTCTCTGTAAGTGCTCTCTCCCTGCGATTTCTTTGCAGCTTTAAACCGAAACCAGTTCTATCCTGTTCCGTCCTTTACCCCTCAGACCTGAGAAGAGAGGAAGGGGTATTTTGCTTTTGTCTAAGATCTACCTTGTCCTTGCCGTTTTTCTCTTTGGTTTGCTTGTTCATTTGAAGTAGCGGGTGTGACCAGACATCAGAGCCCTGTTGGGAGCCCGGTGCCAGGGAGAGCATCCTGGCTCACCCTCGGGGTAGCAGTAGGCACAGCCCTGACTCCTGCTTTTTATTCCTGCTTTTTCCCCTCTGAACAGACAGGCACATCCGAAAGACTCCTTGCTGACCACTAGTGACTTGAAGCACTGAAACAGGAGCTTAGAGTCAAGGCCGATTGATTTTTCTTTTCTGCTTCGCTCTGCCTGAGCTGGGACCTGTAGCCAGGCTCTCTGGATGCGGTTCGGTGCATTCAGGGACATGCTGGACATGAAGGATTTGCCTGTTTGCTAAAAGGGCTGCCAGTGCCTGCGGCAGCCGGCCACGCTTTGGGCTGGTTGCGTTTTCCTTGGTAAAGAGCAAAAAGAGGGCAGATGGGAATATGGAGGGCATTTCGTTAGACTGAGCCAAGAAAGATGGAAGGGCTGAGCTGCGAAGCTGATTCTGTGTCTCCGGGGCCAAGAGACGTGTGTGGGAGCGTGATGCACCTCCATCTTCTTGCTCCCACCCCTTTTTCTTGGGGGTTTTGCAATGCACTGTGAGTTTAGAGACACCTGCAAGCCAGCTGCCTTGCAAGGGCTTCATGGTGGACAGTAATTTTGTCAGGAGTTTATGTCCTTTCCTGTCCAACTTACTTTAAAGAGCAAGCTAATGAGGTGCCCTAGTAGTTGTTTCAAAGCAGTTTTGGAAGAGAAGCTCTGTTCTAATGCTTTTAGTTTTGCTGCACAGCCACCCCCAACCTGCCTTTTTGGTTTTGGTTGGTTTTGGTTTTTTTTTTCTTTAATTCTGTGCCCTGCCACAGCTAGGCTATGTAGGGCAGAACTTCATGTCCTCAACCAAGGTGTTCAAAACTGCCCATCAGTTTTAGAGTGCCTAACCTAAGGCCACTGAGATTCCACCATCAGTGGATGAATTTTGGGCAAAGTCCGTGTTCTTCATAACAGATTCTGCTGGCCGGGTTTGCTTTGGTTTCGTTTGCAAAGGTTTGACAGGGAATATCCTGTTCTGCCTGTCTTTGTCCTGCCTCTAAAAGGGAGAAGTACCGAACACCGCAGTAAAAAACAGGCCCTACGCAGAACTATTTGTCTGGTTCCTTGCCCTGGTGGAGCTTTTACCCTCTGCAATGCAATTAATTTGTTTGCAGCATTGGATATCTTAGCTTGAATACAGGATGTTTTCAAAAAACGGTTAGTCAAAAAAACATTAGAAAACCCAGTTTGAATGTAACTATTTGTAAATTGAGCTGAAGGACTGGTTCACGTTTCCTCTCCTACCCCATGCCAGTAAGGCCCGTAGGCTGACACGGTGCCGTGCTGGAGCTCCAGCAGGTCCTTGGGTAGTTGGAGAGGAAAACATGGGAGTTGCATTAAACCTCCTGAGAAGGATTTACTGCCAGTACGGCCAACAGCCCCATTTAACCTTTGGTATGTCATTGTAACGCACGACGCTTTAGGAGTGTTAATTATTATTTCGGGTACCTGAAGCAGGGAATGTGTACTGTCAGCTGTTGTGGCAAGAAATCAAAAGGCAGTCTTTTCCCTAACCAGTGCAAAAGGAAATAGGTTTTCTGCTTAATTTCTACTAAAAAGGGAAATTATTTTGAAGACCGCTTTTTTCCCCTATTGTCACAGTATATTTCCCTTCACCCTCCTTTCCCAGAATCTTCTGTGTAACTAAATCCATTACAATAATGGTAGCTGGGAAGGAAAGAGTAAGGCCAGGAATAGGTGCCAAGTGCATATTTGCAGCTGCCCTCTGCAAAGCATCCTGTTTTCTTCAACACTGTGTCTGTTCTCCATGAATCAAACCTTTTGTAGATGAGGAACCTCTCTGAAATGTCCGCGGTTGAGAAGGTTTTTGCGTGTGTGAATATGGGTGTAAGCCTGTGTACGTGTCCATCAAAAGTGTGACTTTTATTATTATTGTTAGGATTTTGTTTTTCGTTATTATTTTGCACTACTTCTCCCCAGTGATTTCTTTCTAAAAGGCTTCTGTTGCGAACCATGGATGTCGGTGGGCCCGGCCACTGCTTCCGAGTGGTGCAGAGGAGTGGGAAGAGGGTATGACTTTGCAGAAACGTAGGGTTACCTCCAACCACAAAAATTGGTCTGTAAAAATGATGAATATATACAAAACTGTCAGATCTATGGATGACAGAAGAGATAACTTATGAATTAAACATCTGGGAGGTTTATTTTTTTTTTCTTCCCCCTTTAACAGTCACCAAAACCGAGGCAGATAAGCCATGGAATAATTTTCAGTTACCCGGTAACGTTGCAGCAAGTTTTGGGAGCAGATCCCTGGAATGTCTCTCTCAACAGAAATGGCAGAATTGCCATTAGCGTTAGCGAGATCAAGGTGGCAGCCGGTGCTGTGCCTTAACCATGAGACTTTAACCTTCAACTCCATGCAAAACAGACAGGACCTTTACTGCAGAGGGCTCATCAGAAAGATCCCAACAAAGTAAACAGCATGACACTTAATTTATCTACCCCAGAAACATGAAGGGCTCAGTCGACCTGATGGGATCTGTGGTTCCAGGGAGTCTAGGTATTTAAAACCTGATGCTCAGCCTGCTAAGCCATCCCCTGCAGCTTTCCTTAGTGCATAAGATATGAAAAAAATCTCCTGTCCTGCAAAACAGATATTAAATTGGATACTCTTTCACCCTGCCACGATAAGAAACGAGGCAGAGAGATGCAGGAAAATGGAATGCTGCTTAGAAAGAAAATATATTTGAATCTAACATAAAAATTGGTGAGATAGGAGGATTTTCAGTGCTAGTAGCAATACCCTCCCCAATGAGTTGCTGAAAATTCAACTCTCCCTGTAGTTTTTGCGCTGGATTGTGAATAAAAATGGTTGTGATTGATGAAGCGTTTGGTGTCTCACTGTAAGTTGGTCAAGAGGGACTTCTAAATCACCCAAATGAAATATTGCATTATCATGAACAGTAATATGTAACTGTTAAGTATGCCATTGCTTATCATAAGCTCAAGCTCCTTCGGAGCTCGACCCAGCGAGAAATCTTTGTGAGCGTTGGAGCAGAGAGCCTCCGCACGGCCCAGCAGTGCCGTGGGGCTGTGCCCGTCCCCTCCCGGGTGGGACACGCCAGTTTTGGAAGGACCGTTCTGCTGTGCTTGAGGCGTTGCCCACATCCTCGCAGGGAGCGGCAGGTCAGCTGAGGCACCAGGATTGGAGGGGGTTGCTTTTGGGTTTTGCTTTTTAGAGAGGCTGGAAGGAGGAAAAGGCAATGTGCCTTTGTTTGCTGAAGGGCATGGGCCTGTTAGTCAGATGTGGAAAGCCTTAGCGATAAATTACTCGCTCCTCTATGGGGCTTGTTAGATAGTTTTATTGCATATTGGGGTTTGGTTTTTTTATTTTTTTGCATAAAGCTTTCTACCAGTTCCATGCATAGGATAGAATCTGAGAAGACAAAGTTGGTTGATGTTTCATGGGAAGCTAGCAACATAGCATATGGGGGGAAAAAATTTCTTCCTTTACTGACACAAGGAAAGAGGCCAATGTTGTTTGTATTTAAAAAGAATAAAGACTTCTAGAGTGACCCAGGCCTCCTGTGGAAAAGCCCTGTTGTTCCCAATACGACTCAGTGCCAACATAGTTGGGCTGAAGTTTTCTATGTCCAGAGCTTTCCACAAAGACCTTGCAGTTGTTTCCTAGAAAAGGATTAGAGAAATAGATGCTGCCCTGGCTGGGTGAGAACACACTTAACACCAGTTAGGCAAGAAGCCTTAGGATTTTCCACAGTTTGGGGCTGAAATGGGGAGGGAGGTGACACTGACATCAGGGGTTTTGCTTTGGACATACCTGCACAGGTTTATCTCAGGTTGGCCAAGCTACAGATCTCCAAAAATGTCCCAGACTGGACTAAACCCTCTAGTTCCTCTGTAATGGACAAAAAATGTATGCAACTCCCCTGTGAGAGAGGTGACGTGCTCAGGCAGTCACGGTTCATTTCTCTCTGGTCTCCTTGTCCCTGTCTGCTCGTTTTCCTGCTTCCTGAGCTGGTGATGTCTCCTCTCTATTCAAATCAGGTGGCTTCCTCTACCCATGCCTGCCGGTGGGGGTCAGAGAGGAGGTGGAGGAGGCTGTAGGTGGGGAATGGTGCCACACACCTACCACCCACTGAAGTCTTCTACCTGCTTGTTTTCATGTCTGTGCTCCAACGTGTGGGAGCTGGGTGGCGTCTCGGGGAAGAGGTGGTCAGGGTTGCTCGCTGTGGCAGATCAGTGATGTTCCCTGCCTCTCTCTCCAGGAGTGTCTTGGCAGTTTTGGCATAAGCTAGCTGCCAGAATTTGGCCTGTGGCAGAGCGCCCAGCAAGGAGTCGTCCAGGACAAATGGTTACATTTTGGCAAATTTAACTGAGAACAAGGTCATTAAGATGGGACGTGTTACGTTGGGTGATGTTAGTGGTTGCACCTATAGGATGCTGTATGTGTGCACACACGTGCACGGTGCCGGGAGGCTCTACACGAGTATGCATGTATCATGTTACAAAATACTAACATTTTAAGTGGTGTAAAGTTAGAGGAAAGCCTTCCATGTGTGTCAGAGGCTGGGACCCTTCTGGGGTGAGGTATCAGCGCACGAGGGATGGAGGAAGATGAAGAAACTCTTCTCTTGTGCTCATGTGGGATGCGTCTCGCTGCTCGCTCCCAAGTGATCATGAAATCCTTTGATTTGGCTCCATGACGCCTCTAAAGTATGGAAGAAACGCCTCCTGCTCCTGCCGGTTTCATTGCATAGTCGGGCCAGAAGGCTGATGTTCAGCGGTAGAGGAGAGGGCATTTCGTGGACACTCGCAAAAGCTGCTGTGGAAACTTGCAGCTGCACGTATTGGTTTTGCATCCCGTGTTTTCGTGCTAACGCAGCGAGGCTCAGCAGCGCGGTGGCCTCTGCGTGGCCGAGGCCAAGGAGCCTCCGTTTGACAGCATGTGGGATTTACAGTGTAGATCAGGCGGCCGGGCCGTCGATCCCCCCTATCAACTGCAATCTTGACTCGTGCACCTAAACTGAAACAGTCATTAAACTTTTATCTGAATAGGAAAGCTTCACGTTTTCGTGACAGAACAGATTCTGGGGCTACTAATTTATTACTGCAATTTAAGAAACAGACGTCTGTCTGACATGTGCCATGTAGTTCAGTAGGTCACTAGTGACATCATACTTTAAAATCGTTATCTTTGCAAACTGTGCATTTTGGGTAAAAGCTTTTATTTATAGTCAGTCATTAAAATTGAGACCCGATATTTACTTTTCCTCTGATTAGGTTAAAGAGTGAATATGAACAAAAAGTACCCTCCTGTTACCACCGAGCAGTTTACAAACTGTGCTATTCTCGTGCAGCCTTTTTAAAGGAATTAAGTTAAACCATTATGGGCTTAAATGGTATGTGTTAGTTAGTACATTTGGGTTTTTTGCTGCTAAGAGTGGATTCAACACTGATTTCGTGTCACAAAGGGTATATTTTAATTTCTTCCCGGTCCTTTATAAGTTCTTGTCCTCATCACGGAGCAGGTAAAGCCTGTGGTCCACGCTGGAAGTGTTAGATTTGCCCAGGATTATGAGCCTTTTGGAGGGGTTGGTAGGTTGCCTCTGTCGGCCCGAGGTTATGGTAGCAGGAGGACTGAAGCGGTCCAGGTTCTTGTCCATGTGAGCCAATTTCTGAATCATCCTGTTGCCCAGCCCCCTGACGTGTCACGTGTTTCAGCCAAGGCAGGGGGACTGCTAACGCAGTGAGGTGCTCCTCTGCAGAGCATGAGGCGCCGTAAGGCACGTATGAGGTCCCCAAAGGATGCACCAAGCTGCGCCGTGGGATGTCACCACCAAATCACCCATGATCTGCTGAGTCGTAAAACCTGCTGGCCGTATCTTATGGGGCAACACAGACCTAAAGAGCCAGAGACAACAGCCCTCTTCAAGGATCAAGGTCTTGGGGTGCCCGTGAACTCTTCTACCATGTTCCCCCATCCTCCCCTCCTGCCATCTTACCTCTGGTGTCAAGTGCCCCTACCCGCAGCCATGCGGAATATAATATTCTGTGAGTGCTTAAAAATAGCGAATATGAGTGCTGGTAACTTTTCCACACCTGGTTTCTCTGTGGCCATAGCAAAGCGGTGCGGAGTTCCCCCCAGCCCAGCAGGATGGGCTCGGCAGGACCCGAGCCTCCTCCCCGGGTAGCCCTTGGGCCAGGGGCTTCTCACTTAGCAGCAGGATGCAGCCCTCTTCGTGAAGGTTCACGAGGGGAGAGAAGAACCCCTCAAGATGGAGTGGCTGTTTAAGAACTGTAATGAAAATGATTTTTGACCAAAAATTATGTATTACCAGTTGGCTGAACTGCATGGTGTGCTTTGCTAATATTAGATAGGGTTGGGTGGTTGTTTTTCCTCAGAGCTTACTGCTAAGATCACTGGCCCATTTCAATTTTTATTGAAACAAATAAACCCAATAAAAACACTTATGCTGAGAGCTGAAGCTCCACAGTAAAAAAAAAAAATAATAAAAAAAAATTACTCTGTATTGAATTTATTGATTTATTTATTTACTCCAACTGGAAAATTGAGTATTGTGTTAATGTATTTTATAAGAATCACAGTGCTCGATGAAATGGCTAATTTATTTTAGCGTATACATAAATAGCTAGCAATTTTCAGTGAGACAGGCTAATGAAAATGATGCTATGAAATTGTCTATACTATGAGGAGTGATGGAGTCAAGTTATTATTGGTTGAGTGCTACGACGTAGTGAACTGGCCATCATGTCTTTGAACTTTTGAACTGCTACTTGGTCGTGTGATTTATTGATTTTGATATCAGCGTGTTAAGTTAACTTTTCATTTTTTGTTGGGGGAGGTTGCGCACGCAGCATAGATGAGTAACGCGCCGCGTAACGTTATAGATGTTTTAGGTTAAACAAGATGGTTGAAAAATTTAAAGCGTGTTAACAGAGCAGTCTTACGCCACGTGGAGAGGCAGAGAGATGCTCGTAGGTACCATTAGATGTCAACACTGATGTTCTGATTGCTGCGGATTAGCCGAGTACGAGCGAATTTGGCAGGGTAAGTGCGCATCATATTTGTCAGAGAAACGTTGCCTTTGTTCTAAATTAAGCGCGTGATCTCATAGCAACTTTGTTTGCCTATCTACCTTAAACCTCTCCTCGCGGCGTATCTTATCACGCCGGTGCCTGGTACAGGCAGAGAGCATCAGCGATCCCTTTTTTTTTTTTTTTTTTTTTTTTTCTCATCCCTTTCCAGAGGAGCGCTCCATTTTGCCGGCTGTTGAGCGGCGGAGGATGCTAACTGGTGGCGCAGACAGTTCAGCAGCTTGCGTTGGACTGTCGCACCAGCGAGCTGCTCCGATCCGCTGTCACCAGGACGTGCAAACTTGTTTCGCCTTATAGCTGTAATGCCCTCGCAGGCTGGCTGCTAGTGCTGAGCCTCAGCACGCAGCGCTCGCCAGCAGCTGCCTCGGTGTGAGGAGATGCTACACTTGTTGTTCTTGGTAGTTTGCTTAGGACGTGGAACCAAGGTATTAAAATAATATTGTTTGACTTAAAAGTGTTTTCCTGCTGCAGAACTTTTCTCTCAACTGTGCTGGTAGGGGAACCTTTGCGTGGCGACTGCTCTGAGCTCTGCTTCTGATTAGACCGAATAACTTGACACCTGCATTTTACAATTTGCTTAAAGTGCTTTATCCTGTAAAACCAGCGATTTCAAAGCTTTAAAGCCGGCAGACTTGCAGGGGTTTGCACAACTTAGCTCATCCCACCAGTTCGCTGCGGTTGTGTAAAACCCGACTGGACTTTTCTAATCTACTTGCCCCCTGCTTTCAAAATCGCGGTTTTAATGCCTGTCCTTCCCATCCCCGCTCACCCCCTCGTTCCGCCGTGGGTCTCGGAAATGCATGCGGGCGTTATTGGGTGGTGGTTGGTTTGGTGGTGGTGGGTTTTTTTTTTTTTTTTTTTAAAGTGATTAAACTGACATGTCTTTATTTGGATGTTAAAAGTGCTCCCCCCTCCCTGTGTGACCCGAAACATTTGCAGTGCTCTCGCATTGAGAAATTGGGAAGCTGGTACCACTTGCTTCTCCCCCTCTTCCCCCCCTCCCTTTCTTTTTTTTTTTTTTTTAATTTTTTTTTTTTTAAAAGATGGCCTGTTGAAGCCAGAAAACAAAACCAGTGGGAAAAGGCTAAAAACAGGACTGACACCAACACTATTAGCTGAAAAAAAAAAAAAAAATTTCCATTTCATTGCAACTATGTTATTGTTTACTTTGCCATACACATCCTAATATGGTTACCTCCCTGTCAAAGCGGCCGAGCCGGGCTGAGGGGCCCCCTCGGGGAGACGCTTCCAACTGCTGCTCAGACAATAAGAAACAAGCGGCGCAACTCCACAAAAGGGCTGCCCGGAAAATAAGTGTCAAATAAATCCTGCCGAACTCTTCCTTCCCGGCACCCGGCCCCCCCCCGCCCCCGTATGTAACCTGCGCCGTGCCTGGGGGGGGGGCGGGGGGGGGGGGGGGGGCGGCGGGGTTGCGCTGGCCGCGGTCGCCTCCGTGGTTCTGCCCGCGAGTGGGGAAGGGGCGGCGGGACGGGGGGGGTGGGGAGGCGTGTGCGGGCCGGGCCCCGCGGCGGGACGGCCCCGCTCCGCGCCCGCGCATCGGCCGCAGGTGCCGCCCGGCGGAGCCCCCCGGGCTGCGCGGCGGCGGCGGCGGCGGCGGCGGCGGCTCCCGCGGCGGCGGCGGCTCCCGCGGCGCTGCCGGCTGTTATCTGCAGAGCCCAGAACAAAGGTAGGTTGTTCAACTCCGCGCTCCGGGGGAGGGACAAGTTATTTTTGGAGGGTTGTCTTCCCAGTGCATGACTGGTTGACCTAAAAGGAGAAGGGAAGGGAAGAGGGAAGGGAAAAAAAAAAAAAAAAAAAAAAGGGGGGGGGGGAAAAAATCAAACCACCCAAACCCCTCGGTGGAGTCGAGGAATGAGCGGGCGTGCAGGGGAGCAGCTTTATGGAGCGTAGTTTTATTTTTATGCAACTTAAAGAAGCCGGATCCCCCTCCCCCCCCCCTTCCCTCCACCCACCCCACCCCCCCCCCGTAAAATGCCCTGCTATTTCGAGAAAATTTGCGTTGCTAAAATACTTTAATCTGAGTTACTCTATTTTATTCTTTTAAATATTGATAATTTCTTTTTTTTTTTTTTTTGCATTTGTGATTTTATGTGCGCATATTCCTCGTAGCAGCTATGAATTTCTATGAATTCTAAATAAGCTTTTCTAGGGATGAAACGTGAGGGGTATTTTTACGCGAGGATTTAAACTTTTCGGTTGACATAATCTGAAGGTACCGCAGCCTTTCCTGCAACTGTCCAAGTGCTTCCATGCCCTGCGAGGAGTTATCGCATTTCTTAAACCATCCCTTTTATGTCATCTTTTTTTCTTTCTTTTTCTTAAGCCTATATGTTATTCAGATTCAGTGGATGCTGCTTTTTTTTTTTTCTTCCCTGTGAACTGAAACGCTCTTAGGTTTTGCTGTGCTTCTCGGTTTGTTTTGAAAACGTAGGAAAATATTAATGCAGAGCAGTAAGAAGAAACACTGGTGCGTCTTCCGTTCAGGGGAGCCGGCAAACCTGTCCACTTTTATGTCAGGAAGTACAGAGAGCAAATCCATAATTCAGTGCAAGAGCAAATGAATTCACGGTGATGGATATGATGGGTATTATGTAACTTAACAAGAAATACATTTTTGATCGTAGGAGCGGACACTGTACTTGTAGGTATAAATATCAAATCTGGGTAAGTTGGTGGAAGAGCGCTTTTTCTTCCAGCGCTGTTCAGTCCCTGATTCTGACAGGGTTTCGGAAGGGAAGCAGCTTCTTCCTAAACGGAGCATCATTCAAAAAAAAATCTTTTAAATACCTGTTGTGTACTTGGTTGCTTAATTGGCTCTCCCTCTTCCTGAGCCTGCCGCCTGCCTTCCCCAGTTATTATGGGATCTCTAGGTTGTTGGTTTTTTTCCTTCTTAGAAAGTCTTAGTTCCAGAGCAAACCCGGATAGCTAAGCTTTTCTTCCCTTCTTCTTTTTTTTTTTCTTTGAAATATTATTTCTTATATATTCCTGGAGACTTCTCTGCCTTTTTATTTATTTATTCTGTTGAGCTTTGCAGCCTGACCTGTGCTAATCAGGAGCTCTTTTTAAAATGTAAAACCAAGTCAGGTAATATAAATAAACTTTTGTGCCCCCAAACTTTTATCCTGTAAAACTGGGATTGATTTTCCTTAAAAAAAAAATAAAAATAATCGCAGCTCAGCAGTGGTAAACACAAATAAATGTGTTTTGTAAAATCAAAGGGTGTCTTTTAAAACACATTTCTAGTTTTCGCTTTTTGGACCATGTAGGGGATGATAGGAATTAGTAGCCTTTAATTAGACGTGGAGATATTCACATTTTAACAGGGATTTATGTTAGAACATGGAATGGCGGGTGGCTTGTTTCCTCATTATGAATACTCCCTGCACATAATGAGGTTCATCATTAGTTGATGGAGTGAATTTGCCCTAGCTCTACCTTGAAAGGCACATAATTTACATACTACTTCAGAGCTTAGGCTTTAATGGATTCCTCGATGAATAAAATGAAAAGCTACTTTCTTTAAATTTTTGAACAGTGTTTTGATAATACGGATTTAATAAGACATTCAATTTCCTTGTTAAGTATATTTGAAAGTGCATTCCCAATTTCAGCACAAAATATACTTCCCCGTGTCGCTTCCTGTAATATTGGCTAATACATAATCAAATATATCAGTGTAAACATTTTGGGGGGCGGAGAGGGATTGCTTTACTCTGCGTGTGCGAGGTGGCACTGGGCTCCTCTGGCCTGGTACCCTTACGGTTCCTACCAGCCCCAAGCGTGCCAGAGCTCACCTGCACCGTTAAAATACCACGGAGCGGGCTTGCTCCCCCGTTAGAGCTCATTCTGCCCGAGGAGGGTTTTAACTGTATATTTACTGTATACATTTGCAATGATGGATCTATGGAGATGCGTTGCTGGCTGTCAGGCTGACAGTGACAAACCCGCCGGTCCCACCTCCCTATTTATTTTAATGAGACGAGAACAGCAAAAACTTCTCTGGTGCAGTTCCACCTCTGAAACTGCTGCGTAGATATGATTAGATTAGAGTAAATTGAATTGTAGGCTGCCTAATGTGTTATCATGTCATCAGCTCACTCCAGCCCTGGTCTACAGCGTAGAGTTAGCAAGGCGACGACTTCGTCTTCGTCCTCCCTCCTCGCCCTCTCCACGCGCGGGCGGGTGGGTGAGTGGGGGTGGCGGTGCCGTGCACGCCCCGGGCGCGGGGCAGGCTGGGCACGGCCGGCACCGATCCCCTCTGACACTTGCCGGTGCGGCGAAGGAGTCGGAGAGGCAAAAAATATGAAGCGAAGGCTTGTTTTGATAGAATGTTTTATTACCTGAAAACGATGAGCATATATTAACATTAATAGAATAGTCTGTGTCGTTCTTTTTTAGGCAATTTACCTCCGCTGCAGACCTGTCTGCTTCAAAATCTTTCTCTGTTCTAAAACATATATTTGTTTAGGGAGTTTTCATTGAAGTGTACATGACAATTACAGCTGTTCATTAACAAAATTGGGTATTTGTTTTAAACTTTAACCAATCACTTTGATATGCTAATTATGGTGTAATTTAATTTGAGCCCTGTAATGATGATGCCGTTATTATGGACATAAATGATGCAGTTAAGCTGAGAGTAATCTCATTTGCATACTGTACATGCCAGTAAATTAAGCCCTTTCTTCGACTGCTTCAGCTTTAATTTTCCACTTCTTTTCACACAGCGCCTTTTCAGCCAGTCTCTTATAAGCCCACTTTGTAATAGTGCTGATGACTGTTTGATGTGGAGAGTTGCTGCACCACAATAATGCAAGACACAAGATGTAACATTTAAAGGATTCATTATCTTACTGAGTGTTGCTTTAAGAAGCGGGGATTAACAAGGGTGGAAGTGTCCTCTCTGTGGAGGGGTGCGGGTCTTCCAAGAAACAAATGCCATCTTTATTTTTTCCCCCTGCTTTTTCTTGGTGTACCCTAACAGTGGAAGGGGTTCAGTAAGGCCTTACGGTGTTTCTCAGGGATAAGCCAAAGCAACATCATAGCCCTGTTGTACAACACAGAGGGTTTGACCTTTCCTGTAGGATTTTCCACGATGCTCCGCTGTTGCAGAAAAGTTATTGGATACAATTTACAATATTACAGAGATGAGGGAGACCAGATTATTTCTCCAAGTCTACCTACGTGACGTAGAGTGACGCAGGACTGGTGTCATTATTGGGGTTTTTTTCGGTCTATTTAATCCCCGATTTCTCCTTTCGTGGTCCCTGCATGAGTTAAACTTAATGTCAGGTTAATTTTGAATTTAAATCTTAAAAAAAAAAAAAGGCATTCGTGCTTTGTTATGCCTGCCGATACTAGAGAAAACCTGGGTTTGGAAAGTATAAAGTCACCAACACCAAGCAAAAAAATGAACTGCCTAAGCGCTGACTTAAACGGTTAATCTTTTCCAGTTTACCATGTTGTCATTGAGCTGAAGTGTTCTCATAACACTGTGGCATACAAAGAAATCATGTGAAATAAACAGGGCTCTTTTTATAGCTGCTTACTATTATGGTTAGATATTTTCATAGTTTAATACCTCTGGAAGTAAAGCCCGTCTCAAGTTTTTAGCAGCAGTTGGCCTCTCAGAAAGCCATTGTTGTGTGGGTAACCAAGTTAACTAAAGATCATCATTAAAACCTTGCAATCCTTTCCTTACACAGGGTCCCATGACCAAAAATAGCTTGTGCAGTTGCCCACAAACATGCAAGTTAATAACTTCCTGGGTGAATAGTGTAAAAACTGCCGATTTCCAAAGCACTCGCATCACCCTGGCCGCCACCCTTCTACTCCTGCAGCAAACAAATGGGAGGGTCTGCTGTTTACCAACTGTCCAGCATTTAATGAGACATCAGTTTTTATGGTTCTCGCCTATACTTGGTCTCAGTTCTGCATTTCTCACATGCCGTTTGGTTTTCCAGCAGCCGTTCTATGGTAGCCTTGATCATGCACGCGTGCCGGCTGCGGCCGTGCTGCAGCGAAGCACTGTCTGACGGCAATCTAGCTGCCCCACAGAATTTGTATACCCCTATTTCTGGGTTAAAACCACAGTAATTATTCCCAACTAACCTACTGCTCTGGCCACCAGCTGTGCTGGCATGTAGGATTTCGGTTCTCCTCGTATACCTCTCCTACATGTGGCCAGTGCAAGGAGGAGCATCTGTGGAGACAAGTACAAACACAGAGCACGGTGTGGTTCTTGGCTTTCACAGAGCCCTTGCTTTTTACCCATAACACAAGAGTTGAGAGGTGACATATGCCAGCCAGTCCTTCAGGGCGGACTACATCAGAGTGCCATGTCAAATTTTGGGATCCACCTCTGAAACAAAACGTGCCCAGAAAATGAAAGGCTTCTCTAGTTCCTTCTCTGAGGCTGTCAGCCTAGAGGTGGGGTTCGTACATGAGCACGCATGGGAGACGAAACCCAGCAGCCATTCCCTTGCCCTTTGTGTGCAGAGCCCGGGGCTGCTCAGGTTGCTGATGTAACCCGGTACGAGCTGACTCCACCCAAGGGCACGGGGAGGGAAAGGGTTTCTCACAACATGGGGCAACGCAGACCGAGCTCTCCCCTGAAGGTCAGAAATACTCTAGTATAACGTTGGATAATTTAAGCCTTTAAAACTCAAGAAAAAAAATTCTTGACTTCATCTAATTTAGCATGAAAATAGATGGTTCAGCCCTTCCTCTTTCTTCTAAAGATAACGTATGTGTTGCTTTAGAATGTTGTAGGCTGCAAAGGTGTTGTGTCTTCAGCTTCTGTAGGAATGAGTGTGCCGAGCATCTCTTTCTTGGGTCATGGATTGATTTCTGGCCCAAGCAGACAGATGACAGTAGGATGGACTTGAGGGGTGGGGTAAGAGAATCTCTTCAGGTGCTTTTTAGTGTTTCGCAGCTGTAACGGCAATGCAGTGTGCTGTGCAGGAGGTTCAGTGTTAATCTTGGGAGTGAGAAATATTTCTTCCAAAGTGATTTCGATACTTCGCCCTTAAAGAAGCTGCGTTGTAAGAGTTGTCTTTACAAAGAAGGTTTCAGAAGTAGTTTTTCCTATCCCCTTTGTCCATACAAAACACACATCCTTCCGCCCCTCACAGGACCTTTTGAGTTTATTCTGGACAAAGAAACTCGTTTATGAAGAAGGCTTTCCCTGCATCATCCTCCCTCCTTAATCTGATCCTGGATTGCTATTTTCAGTAAGTTTCTCCTTCCACACTGTCCAACCCGTGAACCTTTTCAGCCCAATCAGGTGGGAAATTAAAAGCGATGCCAGTTCAGACGATGGACCGTGCAGCCCTGTTTGAGCGTTTCTGTGTAATTCAGGATTGCTGACTTCCAAGTCTTCCGTTTTCCACACTGGGTGATGGTAGCTCTCTGCAGAAAGTTATTTTGGGGAGTTCTGAGCTTCATGGGGGACGGACCTCTCCTTTTATAGTTTTGTTTACAAACAGCTTTGTTCTTACCCTCTTCCAGCAAAACAAGTGTTTCTTCACAGGAATTCTTTTGGCTGAGAGCAAAGCCACTGAACCTCTCTCTAGAATTATAACTGCAACAGATTAAAGTAATTTATCATATGCTAATATACTTACCCCATCAAAGTCATGGGCGTCAAGACATAGAAACAAAAATAGACCTCTGATCTCTATCTCTGTAATGCTTTTCAGCATACATTCTTTTTGGTGTCCAGAGAAAAAGCTCTAGGAATTTGTGATTGTATTTACCAATAGCTAAGGAAAACAGTTGTCTGTCATGGAAATTACCCAAGTGCCAAGCTGTTGCCCTTCCAAGTCTGACTGAACCGAGTTGACTGCAGGATTCGGAGTGTGAAGATTCCCTGCTCCCATGCTTGTCAGTTTGTTCCTACTTGTAAATTCATCTTTTCATGGCTGTAGATGGTGGACAGGTATCTGTGATGAGAAACCCTGGGAAGTACCCACAGATGCTTTGCTTTTCCAGCATGAGAGACCCTCCCAGCAGTTCTCAGTGGCAGGTGGCGGCTCACCTGGAGAGCATCCTGGAAAGGGTGATGGTTTGGAAGTCCGGGTGAGTCTGCCTGTTGCTACTGGTCCTGAGTGTACACAAAATAAAATAGTTCAAGTCAAGTAGCTGTTAGGGTTTCTTTCATCTAGAACCCCTTAGTTCTTCTTGGCTGCACGTTATCCTCTTCCAGCAGCAGTTTTTCCTGTGACTGGAGAATATGAATGTCTGTCTAAACTGGCTGAGTGGACAAAGCAACGTGATGAAATTGCGTTGAACAAACATGCTTCAAGCAGAAGAGTGAAGTCTGTCAAGCAAAGCTGTTAGCAGAAGGGCTCGGGATATAGCACCCTCTCAGTCCCTTCCCTTGCTCCTGTTACCCCTGTGCCGCCTGGGGACTATATGGAGCAGCAGCGTAGGTATGCACACGCTGCACGGTCATCGGCTCTTCCCTGCGACGTACGCCTGCTTCAGGTGCGAGCCTTCAGCTCTGGTTGTATTGAATTTGGCTTTGCGTTGGCTTCTCCTCCAAATAAAACACTTAGCCTAAGGATGGCCTTTCAAAAGACCATGCTCTTTTTCCAAAGAACTGCAAATTCTTGAGCAGGGCTGCTTATGTAGTTTCCTGAGACCATCACTTTGAGGAAACTGACTGAAACAAATGCTGCTTTCAGGTGCATAGCCTAAATCAAAAGCAGCTCTGTTTGAGTTCTCTGAAGTTTGTCAGGGTTTTACCATTATTAACAACCATATGGTCCCAGGCAATGGTCTTCTGTTTTGCACGGGGGAAGGGCAGTGTCTGCTGGCTCTTCTGCTGCAGGGATACAGCGTGCAAAAGCCAGCCACAAGCAAGGAGGGTTTCTTGATGTGGCTCCAACAAATGCATGCCTGGTGGCCAAGGCCAGAGCTCTCAGAGATGGGGCAACCAGTCTTGTCCTCTTTGCACAGATGCCTGTGCGAGGGAGACCAACCTGGAGAGGCAGTCTGCCAGCTGGGGAGACTCGCCTGTTTCTTTGCAAACAGAATTTACCCTGGACTTTGGGAAGAACAAGAAGGCTATGTATGAAAAGTTTCCTAGGCTTCATGCTGAGGTAAGGCTTGCAGCATATGTTAAGCAAAGCTTAGAGACCCCATAGTTCGGCTCTTCCAGCTGTGGGGTATTTCTTGTGCCCGTCGGTGTCTCCTTTTGCAAAGGCAAGACTGAGTCTGGGTGGATGTGCTACAAGCTGGATGAAGGAAGCCAGTACGAAGGACTGAGCAGTCTTTCCCAGCAAACGGGGAGCTTTACATTGCTTTTTCAATGAAACAAGTATAAAAAGGAAGAATGAAATGATAATAAGCTAAATTGGTGCCAAATGTACGGGATTCCATGTGTGCGCAGTAAAGGGAAACCCAGCTCCTGTAGTTTTTCTTTGGAAAATGACTCGTTCTGTACTTAGAACCCATATGCAGGATGACCATATAAATGTGGTTAAACGGCATAGGATTCTGATCAAAGGGGCAATTACGAGTCATAAAATAGGAAATACAATTATTGCTACCATTTCAGATCTTATAGCCAGGGAGAATCTTAGCAGCTAGACAGAGAAAAAAGCCTTAATGTTTTAAGAGAAGAAAAGAAGATGACCCCTAGATTTCAGCTTGTTGGCCTCTGGAAAAAGAGAGTTGGAAAGTGAAGACGTATTTCCTAGAATCTCAGAATTTCCAAATAAATAGTAATTAGAGGGGTTGTGAACAACCAAATTGTTGGCTGAGCTGAATCACGGCAGAAACGGAATTACCAACTTCTGCACAGGAAAACTTACCAAAGTTGGAGCTGTAGCTGGGTTATTTTCACCAAATGTCCAGCACATATGCTGCGCTTGCTTTTATTGTTCACCGTTATGGTGTCATGTCTCGCTAGATTGTGCTTTGCTACACACCTCCACCCCCTAACAAACTGGCCCGCTGTATGCGTGTAGGCAGAATATAGGGAATTAAGCTGTGTGACAGTGAACTTCTGGGGTTTTTTATATGCTTGACAAATGTTTTTTAAACATGGTATAAATACATTGTACAGTAGAATTTAAGTGTTTGAGGGGCGCGTTTTACTCCCAAAAGAAACGCGTGTATTTTGGCTCTGTATTCCTCCGTATTTTTCTTTCCCCCTAAAAGAAATATTTAATATTTTAATGACACCTATGTTTAGACAATACAGGTTTGGACAGTATTCTCCTCTGTATGTTGTAGAGTTCCTACCGACACGCCTGGACAAACCTCACCACCTAAAACCCTCGGGCCAGATTTTGGCATTCAGTGTCCTCAGAGGGAGGGATTGTAGCTGTTAATCCTGTAATAGTCAGATTCTTCAAGGTAGCATCTTCTGTCCTCCCACGGGTTAGATTCTCAGTTTTACCTGACAGCATGAGTATTTCTCTTCAAAGGCAACATAAACCCTTCTGCAGGCTCTGCTCATCCTCGCTTCCCCTCACTGGGTCTTGCCCGGACACTTCTTTTTCTTCCTTGGCCTTTTTGCCGTAGTCTTCCTCCTTGGAACCTCCTTGGTTCCTTGGTGAAAATACTGCAATTGTAAGGATCTGTCCCTCCTAAACCCCATTCCCTGTGGTCTGTCTGCCTTGCTACAGATGCCTCTCTGGAGGAAGGGCGAGGGCAGCTGGGCTGATCCCTTCGCTCTTCAAGATTGCGAGGTTATGCATTCGGTCCCCTTGCAGAAATGCCAAAGCCTGTTTGGAGTCAGGCATGTAAATATTCCACTCAAAAATAATAATAATAAAAACAGTCTCATGGCTGAGTTCTTTGCAGGAGTAGGAATATCAGCGGGCATTGGCTCTCACCTGTTTTGATAAGGCATTGCGTTTTCAGCGGGTCTTTATAGGCTCCAGATACTTGGGCTGAAAATAGCTTCCCGGCCCTGTTCCCTTCCCGTGGGTGGGCGAGTGGCTCAGAGGCATGGCAAGGGACATGGGCGCCTTATCCCACCTCCTCTCTTGACTTTTCCAGTTACATTCAACTGGTAAACACTTCAGTGCACACTTAGCCCCATCGCACCCATCCAGGTGTTAAACTCTCCCATGAATGGGGGCTTTAGCCTCCCTGTGCCCGACGAGCACCAGTAGTAACAGCTCCCCGACTTCACAGAGCTGTTGTAAGCCCTCA